>NC_086452.1:412354399-412980024 GCF_028390025.1 Pseudophryne corroboree | reverse complement strand
TTAAGCCATGTGTATACAATACTTACCCTTAGTAAGGAGATCGGTCCTGGTGATGAGCAATTCATGCTTCTGGAGGCTTTGTAGCTGTGTGCAGCTACTGTACATCTGCCTCAGTGGGTTTGGGAGAGTGTGGGGGTCTGATTTCAAGTGCTCAGGTATACATGCAACCTGTGGGTGTGTCTTTCACAGCATGTGGGCTAGCTGTATCAGTGGGCTGAGCTGGCCGTGTGCTGGGATTGTCTATTCAGCCAAGGCTACAGTGTAGGGATGTTAATTAGGCCTGGCAAAAGCAAGCACAATATTATAAATTCATTCCTTGTATGATATATGTCCCTAAAATGTACCGTATATACTCGAGTATAAGTCGACCCGAATATAAGCCGAGGCACCTAATTCTACCACAAAAACCTGGGAAAACTTATTGACTCGAGTATAAGCCTAGGGTGGGAAATGCAGCTCTAGCCGTACACAGCCCTCAGTGCCAGATATGCCCTCATAGTGCCAGATATGCCCCCACAGTGCTGCCAGATATGCCCCCACAGTGCTGCCAGATATGCCCCCACAGTGCTGCCAGTTATGCCCCCACAGTGCTGCCAGATATGCCCCCACAGTGCTGCCAGATATGCCCCCACAGTGCTGCCAGATATGCCCCCACAGTGCTGCCAGATATGCCCCCACAGTGCTGCCAGATATGCCCCCACAGTGCTGCCAGATATGCCCCCACAGTGCTGCCAGATATGCCCCCACAGTGCTGCCAGTTATGCCCCCACAGTGCTGCCAGATATGCCCCCACAGTGCTGCCAGATATGCCCCCACAGTGCTGCCAGTTATGCCCCCACAGTGCTGCCAGATATGCCCCCACAGTGCTGCCAGATATGCCCCCACAGTGCTGCCAGATACGTTCCCTCCCCAAGTGCCAGGTATGCCCCACAGTGCTGTTACTTACCCCTCCGTCGATCCCGCGCTGTCTTCTGGAGGGACACGAAGCACACAGCGTGCGCGGCTCTCCTGTGTCCCTCCTGCATCTTCGGCGGCCGCGGCGGGTCTATTATAGGAAGTGCCGGTTCGTGATCAGAGGTCACGAACGGGTATTTCCTGTAATAGAACCGCCGCTGCTGCCGCCGGAGATGCAGGAGGGACACAGGAGCGCCGCGCGCTGTGCGCTCCATGTCCCTCCTTCACACTGCTCTGCCTCTGCCTGCACTGACTCGAGTATAAGCCGAGGTGGCTTTTTCAGCACAAAAAAAAGTGCTGAAAAAGTCGGCTTATACTCGAGTATATACGGTATATAATGGAGTTACTCTGTAACAGTGTCAGTCTGACCTATAATTAATGAAACTCCTTATATCGAAGCATCCAGCTTTTTATTATCTATATTTCAGGTTCTGGACAATTTTATAACAGTATCAGACTGTCATTATATTTATATAGGACTGCCTATATGTTTTGAATTGAGTCATTGAACTCCAATTTCTTAATATTATTCCTGATATTTTCGCCAACCCTAGAAATTTCTTTCTTGTGTTATGCCCGATGTGAAATTTATCTGAGAGCTATCATATATCTATTCTAATTCTAACTAATAAAAGTTAAGTTTTAACTAATTCCATTTTTTCATAGACAAGAGTGCCCCAACAAGAGAGTTTCTTACTGTCTTTTTTTCTGTTAATACTATATGTACTCTCTGGGCATACCTCCACCTGCTATATGAAATATACGCTAGTTATTTGATGTCTTTTTGATGTGGACTGTTCTTTGACCCCTCTCTAACTACTTTGACTTAAATTGCTGTGCTCACTGACTGTTTCCCAAAACCTCCCCTCTCCTTGGTTGACACCCTCTCTGTCCCTGATACCCTCTCTCTTTCTCTCTCTCTCTCTGACACCCTTTCTCTCTCTCTCTCTCTCTCTCTCTCTCTCTCTCTGACACCCTCTTTCACCATCTCACTGTTCTCTTTCTCCCTGATCCAGTCTCTCTCACTCATCCCCCCCCTCTCTCTCCCTTGCTCCCCCCCTCTTTTTCTCTCTCCCTGAAACCCTCTTTTTCTCTCTCTCCTCCCTGTTCTGTCTTACAACCAACCTTCACACACCGTGACTCAACCCTCTCACCTTTCCTAGATGGAAAGAGGGTATTGGGTGGGGAGGGGAGGGGGGGGGGGGCAGTAGGCAGAAGTTTTGCCTAGGGTGTTGAGAAACCTTGCACCGGCCCTGTGTTGACCACATATTTTATAAAGTTATATCTTGAAATAAAAAGCACATATTTTTTCTACCAAATTCAGTTTGCAAAATAAAACATTTTGTTACACGACAAGCAATGTGTGGTGTCATTTTCTTATCTTGCAGTACTTGTACTGAAGCACCTTGATAATAGCCTTGCAGGTTTCAGGTATGATTGTGTCCCAAAGCCTGCACAGAGATACGGGTCCCAAACTTCAGCTCCTCAAACGACTGTCCAGTAGCAAGGAACCGCAGGGTAGCCACGAGCCTCTCCTCAGCAGGGATATGAACCAGCCATTTGGTATCCCGCTTCTATATGAGGGGGGGTCACCAGACGCAGCAACTCCTGGAAGGTGTCATCATCTAGGCGCAGGAAGTTGCGGTAGTCATCCGGGTTGTTGTCCCTGATCTCATCCAGGAGGATCATGTAGGAACGAGTATGCCGCTTAAGCAGCCACTCCTTGGTCCAGCAAGAGCTCTCTCCGCTTTTGCTGGACCCTCTCCCTGTCTCCCCTCATCTTCAGCACAGAGTAGCACATGAGAGCCTGATAGCGAGTAGAATCCATCTCTACACATACACACAGCAGTATAGAAACACTTTGTAATGCAAGCAGAACAAAGCAGTGCACGGTAGCTAGCAATGTGGAACTAGCAGCAGGTATAAACCAAACTTCTCTAGTCACAAAGCAAACAGAAGTGCACAGAATTAAAATGGCTGCCTGTTTATATATCTCCCAGATAGCCCAGCCCTCTATTTAAATTGTTAAAGATCTTGCAGATAAATCTGGTGGGCTTTGGTCAGCATGCGATGCGCTCGCATTCAATCATCCGATGCCACCCGATTTCTGGTCGTAAGGGGCATGCGACAAATCGTAGGATTGTATGCGCATCGAATACACAAAAAAGCACTTTCGATGGGATTTATCTCAAGGTGAGCTTCGAGGGAAATCGGGCCCGATATCGCATTGAATGCAATCGCACAAGCGTATGGGCACCTTAAGAAGGGTTTACCTAGAAAGAGTGCTCATTGTTTTTGTGGGATAGACTCAAGCTCCATATTTGTACAAATGCTCTTTGAAACTGCAAAGTAGATCTTCAGCATTGTGCTTAGTGGCCTGCACTGAGCACAACCCAGACGTGACATTATATATGCTCCGGTGACCCCTCAGCACTCTATCAGTCCAAGAGGAGGCTAAATCTACTAAATCTAGCAATTGGCATCCCCAGGGGACCAGCCCTCTCCATGCTTACACTCCCAGAGGTGTGTTGTAGGGACCATCCAGACTCACTTAAAACAAGCAGACCACTTCAGAAGATAACAAGCACTCAACTGAGAGATAAGAAAAAGACACTAAAGGGAAAGATTCCCAGTATATACCTCTCTGGGGTGTTTTCTTTTCCGGTTGCTACTCAGCTGACTAAACAGGCACCCCATAGTTTATGGGTGCCGCAGTGGAGTTTAAAAAGAAATACATTCAGCCACATCACACTTCCCCCAGTAATAATTGAACTTTATTTGTCTGTAATGCAGCCATTGTGTCCTATGTAATGTAACAACTTCTAACCAACAACGTTGACTAACAGGCAGATTTATGATTCTAGAGAAGCTTTTGGGCATCACATTTGCTGGTCTCCTAGGATTTCCCTTAGTTTCAGAGAAGAAAGAACACAGACAATCCTCTCAGAGCTTGCAAATGATTCCTTGTGTTTTCTAAAAAGAGACACTATAAATGTAATACAGTAAGTACAGTAGAGAAGTCTCTCATGGTTTAGATAAAGAGCAAAATGGCAACAAAGTCCAGATGCTGATTACACAGACTGTGACATATAGTTGGAATTTGTAGCTAAAAGTTAGTACAGAATTGTCACAATCAAATAGGTCCCAAATGCTGGTTCCAGTGAAAGTGGTGTGTTCCTTTGTTGCACAATGGTGCTGTGATACAGTAGATGTATGGGTCTCTGTTCTAGAGAGCAGGCGTCCCGACCCTCTAGAGCAGTGATTTTCAACCTTTTTTTACTCGCGGCACACGGAACAATATTTTAAAATTGCCAAGGTACACCATCAGTTCCCCACAGAAAAACAACAACTCACATTGGCCCTCACAGTAAAAAAAAAAATCCACACATGCATTGTTTTTTTCTGTGTAGGCCAATCACATTGCTCCCCACATAAATCATGTTGCTCCCTACATAAATCCTATTGCTTCCCACATAAATCAATCCCATTGCTCCACACATAAATCATGTTGCTCACACATAAAGCAATCACATTTCTCCCCACATAAATCCTATTGCTCCCCACAGGAAAAATAAACTAACAAATATTAGCCCCTACCAGTCAGCTGTCCTCCTCCCTGTCCCTCAGTGGCGGGGGTTGTTCATAGTGGAGTGCTGCGAATACTGAGCAGGGGGCAGTCAGGCAGGTGTGGATGTGGGTGGGCAAGGAAAGCTGTGGATGCAGGCGGGAACTGGAAGATGTGTATGCAGGCGGGTGGGCTGGCTGGGTGGTGAGACATGGTTGCCGTGACCTATAATATCACACTGCCGCATCTTCAAGGCATAGGTCACGGCCAGAGCACGACTGATCCTCTAAGAAGAGCCCGGGCCAACAGTTCACTCTGAAGGTACAGGAAGCGGCTCTGCCTCCGCGGCACACCTTGCAACTGGTCGCGGCACACTAGTGTGCCACGGCACATTGGTTGAAAAAGCCTGCTCTAGAGAGCTGGCGTCCCGACCCATTAGCATCTGGACTTTGATCTCAATTGTGATCCACCACCTGTGTGCTAACAATCGCTGTCATTTTATCATTTGCTATTTGAATGCATTATGCTCTTTATGCCTGAGCATTGTGTCTCAATAAAAGGCATAGATATACACAACGCTTATCTGTCACATATTTCCTTACTAACGCTAGGAGGTGAGCGCAGGTACCACTTCCCCAGTAAACACCTTGGCGAGAGATAAAATGGATGGAGATTAAGGGGTCTATTTACTAAGCCTTGGACAGAGATACACAGCCTGTGACATGGCAGTTAGGAGCTGATTGGCTGGTTCTTTATCTATCTTATATAGAGATGGATCATACTTGCTGACTTTGTAGCCGCTCCCTCCGGTAGGACGAAGCCAGGTCGGCACAACATTGGGCATGGTTCCGAAATAGAGGGTGGGCGGTGAGTCGCGTTTGCGTCATTACAGCCTCACCCCCGCTATATAATACCAGCATTGTAAAGTGGGAGCAGGGCTGTGATGACACAATGTGATTAGCATCATCATCCCGCCTACTTTCCCCTGTAAGCGGACTGCTGCGGTATGGGGGGGGGGGGGGGGTTTGGTGGTAAACAGGATGCGGGAGACTTGCCCACTTCTACAGGTGGCTGTGGGAGCGACTTTCAGGAGCCTCCCTGCCATTCTGGGAGAGTAGGCAAGTGTGAAATAGACCTCATAAGAACATATAATTTGACAGCAGATAAGAACCGCTTGGCACATCTAGTCTGCTCATGTACTGGTAATACACACTAAGGTTAATTTCTGTTGGGAGCTAATTAACCTACCAGTATATTTTTGGATTGTGAGAGGAAACCAGAATACCCAGAGGAAACCCATGCAAGAGGGAAGAATATACAAATTTTAAACAGTTACGGCCATGGTGGGAATCGAACCCATGACCTCAGTGCTGTATGAAAACTTAAAAACATCAAACCTGAAAATCCTCAATCAAGATTTAATTTTGCAGGGGATTACAGGAACTTTAAACCCTCTCTATTGTTATTTAAATTCAATTAATGAACATCCAAGGTGGTGAATGTCAGTGTCTATCTCTGTTGAATCATTATGTCTGTGAAATGGAAGATGGTGTGGACCGGTATACTATATGAAAAAATGAAATCCATAAATCCTAGTTCAAGACTTCATTTTGCAGGGAATTATGAAAACATCTCTTTAATCCTTCTCTAATATCAGTTAAATTTAATCTATTCATACATTCCAAGGGTCTGAGGGAGTGCAAGTGTTTGGTGTCTTACAATATATGAGATCTTCTGAAATTTGTAATAAAGCAAAGTTGTAAAACTTTATATAAGTAGTATAATAAGTATTTTGTTCTGTTCTTTAATTTTTGTTACACTTCCCGTTGGTTTGGTCATGCTTCACAACTGTTAATAAGAAGTTGAGCTCACCTAGGGTTAAATACTAAATGTAAGTCCTTTGTGGATCTCCAGGAAAAATACATAGGTAATGGCCCATATTCAAGGTACAATACTAGAGTCTGGAATCCAAGAAAATCAATAAACATACAAGGTGCAGGCTGTACAGGATATGGGGGCAGATGTATTAACCTGGACAAGGCATAAAGAAGTGATAAACCAGTGATATGTGCAAGGTGATAAAGGCACCAGCCAATCAGCTCCAATGTGTAAATTAACAGGTCAGATCTGATTGGCTGGTGCCTTTATCACCTTGCACATATCACTGGTTTATCACTTCCTTATGCCTTCCCCAGGTTAATACATCTGCCCCATGTATTAAAGTTGCAGATCGAGACAGTGCAATATCCTTTCTTATGTACGGTAGTCTATTACAAGTTCTCAATATGTGGAACAACTGGAGCTACAAGAAAGGCCAACAAGTCATATGGTGGGTCCAGGTGATAGTGGCTAAATCCAGGAGATATGGCCACTCCTCCACCAAAAATATAAATAAAAAATACCATGTGCGCCACCAGGAAAGGGAGAATTTGTCACCGTCAACAGTTGGCTTTGGACCCTGATGGACTTCTCGATTAAGTCAAGGCCTAGATAATTGGTGCCAACTCCCCTCCCCTTCCCTCTCTTCGCCACTGTCTATAAGCAATATGACAATATTACGCAAGAAGGTCTGTAGTCACTATCCACTAGGCTAGGCACTGTGGAACGTTCCATTATTCCCACCCTTCCCTATGCTCCTGAGTCAGCCCATGACTTAATATAAAACCAGTGGCCTTGGCAAATCAGTTGCTACATGATTATATTATGTTTATTGGGATTGTGCTAAACAGGGCAATGGGCAACAAATTGTATGAGGTTTGACCCAGAAGATAATTTAGAGTCATTATTAAGAATATCGCTTGAAACAAGGTACCCCATTTCATCTACACCATAAATGATACATATTAAGGTCTAAGGATGTGAAGCAAATATGACCTCTCCTGAATACTATACTTATGAGGAAGGAAAAAACAGCATATTTGGCCTTTTTCAGGTCCTGATGTGTGGTTCTTTGCGCATGCGCCAGACTCCTACTGCACATGTGCAATACGGGTTTGTGACGGCAGATGCTAGGGGGTATCATACTGTCAGGCCAGGATCTCTGCTAGAAGACGGAGATTCCCTGGCCGCTTGGTAGCTCCTGTGACGGCTGGCTTGAGCAACCATATGGGTCATTCCAGTGGTGCCGAGAGAGGGGGGGAGAGGGTACGAATTACTCGGGCCCAGGTCTGATGAAGGGGCCCAGTGAGGGCCCTGGGCTTCCTCCCTTAACTGGCAGCAGCAGCTACAGCTGCTCTCTTAAGCCCAGCACACGCTGCTGACTGATGGGATAAAGTGTGGCCATGGTGGTGCTTAAAATAAAATTTGGGGGGTATTTTTTCAAAAGGTGCATAACTACGCCTCCTGTGAATAGGCCACGGCCCCTGAAAAGGGGTGGTCTTCAGTATGCCGACTGACGGGATCCCGGCGCACAGTATACCGGCGCCGGAATCCCGACAGCCGGCATACCGACACCTATTCTCCCTCGTGGGGGTCCACAACCCCCCTGGAGGGAGAATAAAATAGCGTGGCGCGCGTAGCGCACCACCGTGCCCATAGCGTGGCGAGCACAGCGAGCCCGCAAGGGGCTCATTTGCGTTCGCCACAGTGTCGGTAAGCCGGCGGTCGGGCTCCCGGCGCCGGTATGCTGGTCGCCAGGAGCCCGACCGCAGGCATACCATACTGAACCCCTGACAAGTACCTGGGCCCAGACATACTATCTATCTATATACAGTATATGTGTGTGTGTGTATATATCATGACTGGCACTCTGTCCAAAATACTGCTTTTGTAACAATATATTCTGGTGATGACCACTAATGTGCACAGAGCCGGCCATAGGCATAGGCAAACTAGGCAATTGCCTAGGACATTTGATATGCCTAGGGGCATCAGCAGCTTCTGCTGATTAAAATGATATGCGGCATGCCTATATTCTGTGTGTAGCATTTCATATGCAAATACATCCACAGTCTCACACAGTATACAAGCATGCTGCATATAATTTTAATCAGCAGAAGCTGCTTGTGCATCCTAGCCACACAGAAATGCAAATAAGATGCATTTTCATAAAAAAAGGTGCCCAACGTTAGCATTGAGGCAACATTTATGAGGACACATCTGTATCCAAGCAGAGGTCACAGTGTTAGTGACAGTGTGAGTGCTGTGTGCATGTGAGTGGGTTGGTTGTGCAGTAGTGTTTGGAATATGTGTAAGGAGCATTATGTGTGTCATGTAAAAATGCATTAATAATGTGCAACATATGTGTAAAGGGGCACTATGGGCATTAATAATGTGCGGAATATGTGTAACAGGGTACTACTGTATGTGTGTCATTATGTGTATAGGGGCACTAATAATGTGCAGCAAATGTGTAAGGGACATTATGTGTGTCATTATGTGTATAAGGGCATTAAAAATGTGCGGCATATGTGTAAGGGACATTATGTGCAAAAGGGCATAAATAAAGGTTGTCATAATGTGTAAGGCGCATTATGTTTATAAGGACATTAATAATGTGTCTCATATGTGTAAGGGGCATTACTGTGTGGAATTATGTGTATAAATGCATTACTAATGTGTGGCATTATGGGAGTAATTCCAAGTTGATCGCAGCAGGATTTTTGTTAGCAATTGGGCAAAACCATGTGCACTGCAGGGGAGGCAGATATAACATGTGCAGAGAGAGTTAGATTTGGGTGGGGTGTGTTCAATCTGCAATCTAATTTGCAGTGTAAAAATAAAGCAGCCAGTATTTACCCTGCACAGAAATAAAATAACCCACCCAAATCTAACTCTCTCTGCAAATGTTATATCTGCCCCCCCTGCAGTGCACATGGTTTTGCCCAATTGCTATCAAAAATCCTGCTGCGATCAACTTGGAATTACCCCCTATGTGTATAAGGTGCTCTACTATGTGGCGTTGCGTATAGAAAGGGCACTACTGTGTCGGCTAATGTGAATAAAGAGCAATAGAGTGTGGTGTAATGTGAATAAGGAGCAATTCAGTGTGATGTAATGTGAATAAGGAGCAATTCAGTGTGATGTAATGTGAATAAGGAGCAATTCAGTGTGATGTAATGTGAATAAGGGGCTCTACTGTGAGGAGAAACGTTTATAAGATAAAGTGATACTACCGTGGGATGTAATATGAATTATGGACACTATCGCATGATCAAATGTGAATAAAGTTGCAGTACTGTGTGGTGTAATTGGAATTGGGGTTACTATTGTGTGGCCATGCTCCCTGCCAGCAAAAATACACCCCTTTTTGGGCTGTGCGCCAAATGTGCGAACTGTTCCTATTTAAAGTATATGAGGTACAAACACCAAAATAAGGACTGCTATGGGTGAGGGGTGATGGTGCTGGGAAAGAGGTGCAAGGTCAGAGGCAGAACCAGCGGTGGTGCTAGGGGGCACCAGCCAAAATTTTGCCTAGGGCATCATATTGGTTAGGGCCGGCACTGAATGTGCAAGTCAACATTTCAGTTTATTCAACTTTAATCATAGTAAGTCCTGAAAGTTGTGTGGCATTTCTGCATATACTATATGTTTGTGTGTGTCTATACAGTGATTGCACTTACACACTATAGGGCATCTTTTATCCCAAAAGTACAATGGAGGATCCATTTTCACAAACTGATGGTGTTCCAGCAGGGAATGCGCCCTGCAACCAATGCAGCTTTTATGTGACTGTCCCACCATCCTAATAGTGAACATTTTTGTCCCAACTGCTGGGAGGTAAGTCACGCTCCTGTGAGTGCATACCTCCCAACATGACCCTCTCCAGGAGGGACAGAATGCTCTGCTTCTGGACTTCCTTCTTATTGTATGAGGCCATCACCTGTAGTGAAACACCTTTCTTATCCATTACCTGTTCAACACAGGTGCCGGCAATCATAAAGTAAGAGAAAAGTCCAGAAGCAGAGCATTGTGTCCCTCCTGGAGAGGGTCATGTTGGGAGGTATGTGAGTGGGAACATCACATGTGCTAGACATGCCCATAGAATGGTGCAGCCATGCAACTAACAGGGTGTGGCCACACCCCCTGCAGGGGGGCTCTCGGGAGGTTACTGTACCGGGGCCCACGATTTCTCTTGGCAGCCCTGCCTGCCTGTGTCTGATTATGCCAAAAAAATGAATCTGTTTAGTCATGTAAATATCTTGAAATTGCTTCACACTGTTCTTCGGATCTGTCTTGTGCATTCCCCGAGAACGGTTCCTGCACAGGGGGCCACGCTGACTGACCGAAGGTGAAGGCTCAGTTGTAATACCTCTGAAATATAAACTGACCTTTATCCAGATGCGCACAGGGCCAGTTCTTGCCCTTGTGGCGCCCCGGGTAAAGTATAGGGGCGTGGCTTCAAATGGGGGCGTGGTCAGTTACGCCCCCATTTGTGCCCCCTGTAGCGCCACTGAAAGAAAAGAAAAAAGTATACTTACTATCCCCGTTCCTGATCCAGACCGCTGCAGACCTCCTCCGCCGGCGCCGCTCTTCTCTCCTCTCCTCTCCTCTCCTGGATCTATGGGAGAGACGTTATTATGTCTCTCCCATAGAACAGCATAGACACTAGAGGTCAATTATGACCCCTAGTGTCTGTGCCACTATGCTATGTGGTGTGCGATGACGTCATTGCGCACCGCACAGCAATGGTCCTCTCCATGAAGGGAACCTAGACCGTAGCATCTAGTTTCCCTTCATGAAGAGGATCTTTGCTGTGCGATGCGCGATGACGTCATCACGCACCGCACAACAAAGGTCCTCTCCATGAAGGGAAACTAGACGCTACGCGTCTGGTTCCCTTCAAAGCGGGGGTACAGTGGAGCACTGCGGGGAGCACAGTGGCGGATCTTGCCATGGTGCGGCGCCCTTCGGATGGCGCCGGCGCCCTCCGGAAGGCGGCGCCCCAGGCAAAAGTCCTGCTTGCCCGTGGTAAGATCCGCTACTGGATGCGCACAGTCTAACAGCTAAGTGCTGCTCATTAGGAGGGATGGCAAGTAAAATACTCCAGGATGCATGTTCTAGTCCTAGTGACAGCATTTCAGCAGGTGATATCATAGGAAATGAAGTTCATTCCCGATAGTGGAAATATCACAAATTAATATTGCACATTCTTTTTTTCTAGTTGTGTCATTTATATTATAATAATTGTGGGTGTAAGGAAAATGCTATATGTAGAATGTCCATTTTTGTGTTTGTTCCATATTTCTTCACCTCCTCCCAAACCCCCTCAAGTCTTGGTCCATGTGATTGTCTCCTCATTATACAATGGCTACTGTGTCCTAGTGACAGGCGTGGGTGTAATATTATTAGGCGCTCCTCTCACCTAATAATGTTAAACCCACTCCTGCCACTAGGACATAGCCAGCAGCTGGTGGATAAATGTTGAACGAAGACAAAGGGTATATAAATCCATGTGCACGTATATCCTGTATCATCAACAACCAATCTTCTTACAGATAGATATACAGGAATACTATTTATATAGTAACCTGCAGGGACGTAACTAGGTGTGTGCGGAGGGGGCACCGCACATAGCGCTGCAGGGTAGGGGGCTCTGTTGGAGGCACTAGTCAATTATTTGTTTTGATTACATTCACTTGCAGCTTCCCACTTTTTGAAGCCCAGCATCTCCAGACCCATTACCTGTGGCATTGCAGTCAGACAGTCTATTCATTGAGCTATCTGCCCTTGCATAGAAAGGTAGATCTTAGCTAGAGAATTCTAACGATTTGAAGCTTAACTTTTATACTTTGTGAATAAAAAATGATCAGCATTGGATGTGTGACTGCACACTTCATAGATCTGCTCAATTGCAAAGCTGATTCATTTTTTTTACAAAGTACCAGTTGCTTCATACTATATAGTGTTGATACTTTTTATGCCTTGATCAAATAGCTCATTGAGTAGGGTGTTTGATTAGAATTCAAGGTTATAGGGTTGAATCCTGGATATGGCAGTATATTGAAATGTGTAATCTAATAAAGGGTATTGTAACTGAACAACAATGAGCGGTCAAGGTAAGTGCATGAATGTGGTACAAAGAGGATTTGGGACCAAATCCATTTCTTACAGTGGTCTATAGATGTGTGTGCAATATATATATATATATATATATATATATATATAAGTCGTATACAGCCCGGCACTCCTCCTCTGGGTGATGTGCCCCGGTGCCCTCAGCAAAAATGATTGATAGTTAGAAAGAAAAACTGCGGCACTCAGGGACTTGTACTTAGATGAAAATGTATTAAAAATACATAGCAAAAAGCATCAACGTTTCGGGGTGTCTAACCCCTTTGTTAGACACCCCGAAACGTTGATGCTTTTTGCTATGTATTTTTAATACATTTTCATCTAAGTACAAGTCCCTGAGTGCAGCAGTTTTTTTTTTCTTTCTAACTATATATATATATATATATATATATATATATATATATTATGGGGAGGGGCATCATTGCATGGGCTTTCTCTGGGATCATTCTTGACATGCCCCTTCCCCATGAGGCATGCGCCTTATGCCTCTATTGGAAAAAATGGGGGGGGGGGGCGCCAATTCTCTCTTTGGCACAGAGCACCAAAAAGTCTAGTTACGGCTCTGGTAACCTGTATAGATAACTGACATAGGCATACAAATAAAGCATAATAGCACCTTCAGGGATAGGCACAGGTTATTAATTACAGTATGGATCCACGCATGTGAGTGAGCAGATAGCAGAGCAGTCAGCCTGACCACAGGGTTATGTGAGGGTCACAAGCATGGGACACGGGATGAGACGCTGTCCTGTCCGTGAGAGCTTATAGCAGCAGCTGATGTTGTTTAATTGACTGGTCGCATCCTGTGTGACCAGGTCAGATAAAGCACTTGCTGGTGTGGTTGCATCTGATGCACCCATGCCAGGCAAGTGGTTAATTAGAGGTATCTAAGGTAGTGCCATAAAGTGTTTTGTCCTTAATTGAGGTTATCCCTGATATATACTGCAAGAGTAAAAAACAACATAATAACAGTGTAAGTTGGGTTCATACAAAGCCTTACATAGCCAAAGATAAATAGGGGAACCCCGCAGTAAAAATCTATCTCCACATCTGCAGCACCCCCCACCCCTCCCCCACCCGTGGCACTCCCGCCCCTCCCCCACCCGCGGCACTCCCACCCCTCCCCCACTCACGGCACTCCCACCCCCTCCCCCCACCCATAGCACCCACATCTGCAGCACCCCCCCACCCCTCCCCCACCCGCGGCACTCCCACCCCCTCCCCCCACCCATAGCACCCATGTCTGCAGCACCCCCCACCCCTCCCCCACCCGCAGCACTCCCACCCCCTCCCCCACCAATAGCACCCACATCTGCAGCACCCCCCCCCACCCCTCCCCAACCCGCTGCACTCCTGCCCCTCCCCCACCCGCGGCATTCCCGCCCCTCCCTCACCCACGGCACTCCCGCCCCCTCCCCCACCCACACCTGCAGCACCACCCGCCGCACTCCCGCACCCTCCCCCATCCACAGCACCCCCCTCCCTCCCCCACCCACGGCACCCATAGCACCCACCACATCTGTCCCCCACCCACGGTACATGCCCCTCCCCCACCCACACCACTCCGTCCCCTCCCCCACCCATAGCACCCACAAACCTAAATAATCCTTTTTGTACGTATGCACCTATGACATGTCCTTGGAGTTGTTTGGTGAGCCTGCAATGTTGCAAATTAAATCGTGTATGCTCTCTCTGTCTGCCTAAATCCCAGTATGCCAGTATTGCAAGCTGTTCCATTTTACCTAATGTGCAGAGGTGTAAGAGAATTATATTGTGCTTTAGTCATTACGTTTGTTTTTATCCAATACTATATATAGCTTGCAGTTGTCACCCCTATATGCATCGGAAATAAGTGCTAAAGTGGTTTTGACTGGTTCTAAAATAGAGCTCTAAATACTGACAGAATGCTAGGGCTTTGCCTCTTTTCCCTCCCTCTTTCCCTATTCTCTCCCTCTCTCTCTCTCTCTCTCTCTCTCTCTCAGCCCCTTACCCTTCCCTTCCCCACCTGACCTCACCCTGTCTCTCGCTTTTGTTTTCTCTCTCACACCATCGACATGTAGGTGCAGTTTTCACCAGCCGAGGCTTCCGCCATCTTATTCCTCTTTTAGGACAAGTTTGTAAGAATTCTGGAACAATCTTGGTCTGGAATTCCCTATTTTTTAATGCAGAGTAAATAATACTACTACTAATAATTTAAAATATAAGAAGAAGAAGAAAAAGACAGAAGGGATAACTGGGTTAGGCAAAGTTAGTGGGTGGGCTGATTTGTCTGGGCAAACTCTGCATAGTCTCTTAATGCCTAGAGGGATGGGCAGTCCTTCAGCCATGGGTCCCCAGAGGTTTCCTCCACAAGGGGTTTTTTCCTCTCCTTAGTGTTGAAGGATGACTCTTCGTGAGTCATGAGGCTTAAACCATCTTGTTCCTCTTATAGGACAAGTTTTTAAGAACTCTGGACCCTTTTGGCTAAGATCAAGTGTAGTACCTGCTCGAGGGAAACACAGGGTGGAGTATCTGTTCTTACACTAGGAGCGTGAGAGGCTCCTAGATGTGGAATGGAGAAACACCTTGTGGAGTACCAGGCTGGGGTGTGGCAAGGCCTCTGGTTGAGAGTGGAGAAAAACTAGGCTGAGTATTCCTACCTCGTAGGGGCTTATGGCACCCTTACGTTGCTTAGGAACAGCCTGGTCTAGTATCCACTCTCATACTGGGGGTTGACCCTGGCCGAGCGGGTATGAAACTTGGTCTGGCTAAGAGGTTGGGAGCGGCTTCGAAGCTCGAGGTGATATGTGCCCCTGGGGCGACCCAGGGGTGCCTTAATTTGCACTGGTGCAGGCGCCTTGCACTTTAACGGCACTAGCACTACTCACTCCCAACTTCTGTTGCACTCTTTCCTTTGCCCTGGCCTTTTGGCTAGGGCAAGGACAATTTTTTATCCCCCTCCCCGGCCTTCTGGCCGGGGCTTATTTATTTACTTTTTTTGATTGGAAAAGCACAGCACTCATATTTGTTTTGTAAGTCACGTTCACGTTTTTCGTTTTGGGGTTTAGGTGAGACCCTTATGGGCCACCCACTCTCCTTCATTGCTGAGGTCCTCTCCACGGGGGGAGGACCAGATGCAGTTTTTGGTCCTCAGGGGGAAGCTTCGGCCAACCCTGGGGACACACGAGGGTCCCTCTGCGCTTCGGCAAGGGGGGACCCACAGTCCCTTTTTCCCCTCAGTAGGCCTTTTGGCTCTGAGGGGTAGGGGAGTAACGGGGCCCTTCTCCTTTGGGAGAGGGTCCAAGTACCTATGCCCCCAGCACGTTTGGCACAGACACTGGGTGATGGAGCACCGCACCTCGGGCTTCAAGTAAGAAAAAAAAAAAAATCTTGGTCCGGAATTCCCTATTTTTAATACAGAGATGTATAATACTACTACTACTACTACTACTACTACTACTACTACTAATAATAATAATAATAATAATAATAATAATAATAATAATAATTATTATTATTATTATTATTATTATTATTATTTAAAATATAAGAAAAAGAACATGAAGAAGAAGACAGAAGGGATGACTGGATTGCCTAGGCAAAATCTGCATAGTCTCTTAATGCCTAGAGGGACAGGCAATAATACTAATAATAATAATAAAATTAAAAAAACAGAGGACAGTCGGGATGACTGAGTTAGTGGGTGGGTGGTCTAGGGAAACTCTGCAGAGTCTCTTAATGCCTAGAGGGACAGGCAGTCCTTTAGCCATGGGTCCCAATAGGTTTCCTCCCCGAGGGGGTGTTTTCTCTCCTCAGTGCTGAATGATGACTAACCCCTAATGAGTCATGAGGCTTCTGCCATCTTGTTCCTCTTATAGGACAAGTTTTGAAGAATTCTGTACCAATCTTGGCCCGGAATTTCCTATTTTTTAATGCAGATATGTATAATAATAATAAGATTTTACTCACCGGTAAATCTATTTCTCGTAGTCCGTAGTGGATGCTGGGAACTCCGTAAGGACCATGGGGAATAGCGGCTCCGCAGGAGACTGGGCACAACTAAAGAAAGCTTTAGGACTACCTGGTGTGCACTGGCTCCTCCCTCTATGACCCTCCTCCAGACCTCAGTTAGGATACTGTGCCCGGAAGAGCTGACACAATAAGGAAGGATTTTGAATCCCGGGTAAGACTCATACCAGCCACACCAATCACACCGTATAACTCGTGATACTATACCCAGTTAACAGTATGAAATATAACTGAGCCTCTCAACGGATGGCTCAACAATAACCCTTTAGTTAACAATAACTATATACAAGTATTGCAGACAATCCGTACTTGGGATGGGCGCCCAGCATCCACTACGGACTACGAGAAATAGATTTACCGGTGAGTAAAATCTTATTTTCTCTGACGTCCTAGTGGATGCTGGGAACTCCGTAAGGACCATGGGGATTATACCAAAGCTCCCAAACGGGCGGGAGAGTGCGAATGACTCTGCAGCACCGAATGAGCAAACTCAAGGTCCCCCTCAGCCAGGGTATCAAACTTGTAGACTTTAGCAAAAATGTTTGAACCCGACCAAGTAACAGCTCGGCAAAGTTGTAAAGCCGAGACCCCTCGGGCAGCCGCCCAAGAAGAGCCCACTTTCCTCGTGGAATGGGCTTTTACAGATTTAGGGTGCGGCAGTCCAGCCGCAGAATGTGCAAGTTGAATCGTGCTACAGATCCAGCGAGCAATAGTCTGCTTAGAAGCAGGAGCACCCAGCTTGTTGGGTGCCTACAGGATAAATAGCGAGTCAGTTTTCCTGACTCCAGCCGTCCTGGAAACATATATTTTCAGGGCCCTGACTACGTCCAGTAACTTGGAGTCCTCCAAGTCCCACGTAGCCGCAGGCACCACAATAGGTTTCTTCACATGAAAAGCTGATACCACCTTAGGAAGGAATTGTGAACGAGTCCTCAATTCCGCCCTATCCATATGGAAATCAGATAAGGGCATTTGCATGACAAAACCGCCAATTCTGATACACGCCTGGTCGACGCCAAGGCCAACCGCATGACCACTTTCCACGTGAGGTATTTTAGCTCTACGGATTTAAGTGGCTCAACCCAATGCGACTTCAGGAAATCCAACACCACGTTGAGATCCCACGGTGCCCCTAGAGGCACACACGGGGGCTGAAAATGCAGCACTCCCTTAACAAAAGTCTGAACTTCAGGCAGTGAAGCCAGTTCTTTTTGGAAGAAAATGTACAGAGCCGAAATCTGGACCTTAACGTAACCCAATTTTAGGCCCGTAGTCACTCCTGACTGTAGGAAGTGCAGAAATCGACCCAGTTGAAATTCCTCCGTTGGGGCCTTCCTGGCCTCACACCAAGCAACATATTTTTGCCATATGCGGTGATAATATTTGCGATCACATCTTTCCTAGCCTTAATCAGCGTAGGAATGACTTCCTCCGGAATGCCTTTTTCCTTTAGGATCCGGTGTTCAACCGCCATGCCGTCAAACACAGCCGTGGTAAGTCTTGGAACAGGCAGGGCCCCTGCTGCCGCAGGTCCTGTCTGAGCAACAGAGGCCATGGGTCCTCTGAGATCATATCTTAAAGTTCTGGGTACCAAGCTCTTGGCCAATCGGGAACCACGAGTATAGTTCTTACTACTCTCCTTCTTAGTATTCTCAATACCTTGGGTATGAGAGGCAAAGGAAGGAACCCATACACCGACTGGTACACCCACGGTGTTACCAGAGCGTCCACAGCTATCGCCTGAGGGTCCCTTGACCTGGCGCAATATCTTTTTAGCTTTTTGTTGAGGCGGGACGCCATCATGTCCACCTGTGGCCTTTCCCAAAGGTGTACAATCATTTGGAAGACTTCTGGATGAAGTCCCCCCTTTCCCGTGTGGAGGTCGTGCCTGCTGAGAAAGTCTGCTTCCCAGTTGTCCACTCCGGGAATGAACACTGCTGACAGTGCTAACACATGATTTTCCGCCCATCGGAAAATCCTTGTGGCTTCTGCCATCACCATCCTGCTTCTTGTGCCGCCCTGCTGGTTTACATGGGCGACCGCCGTGATGTTGTCTGACTGGATCAGCACCGGCTGGTGTTGAAGCAGGGGTCTAGCCTGACTTAGGGCATTGTGAATGGCCCTTAGTCCCAGAATATTTACGTGTAGGGAAGTCTCCTGACTTGACCATAATCCTTGGAAGTTTCTTCCCTGTGTGACTGCCCCCCAGCCTCGAAGGCTGGCATCTGTGGTCACCAGGACCCAGTCCTGTATGCCGAATCTGCGGCCCTATAGAAGATGAGCACTCTGCAGCCACCACAACAGCGACACCCTGGCCCTTGGAGACAGGGTTATCAGCCGATGCATCTGAAGATGCGACCCGGACCACTTGTCCAACAGATCCCACTGGAAGATCCTTGCATGAAACCTGCCGAATGGAATTTCTTCGTAAGAAGCTACCATAATTCCCAGGACTCGCGTGCATTGATGCACCGACACCTGTATTTGTATTAGGAGGTCTCTGACTAGAGATGACAACTCCTTGACCTTCTCCTCCGGGAGAAACCCTTTTTCCTGTTCTGTGTCCAGAACCATACTTAGGAACAGTAGACGCGTCGTAGGAACCAGCTGCGACTTTGGACTATTCAGAATCCAGCCGTGCTGTTGTAGCACTTCCCAAGATAGGGCTACTCCGACGAAAAACTGTTCCCTGGACCTCGCCTTTATAAGGAGATCGTCCAAGTACGGGATAATTATAACTCCCTTTTTTTCGAAGGAGTATCATCATTTCGGCCATTACCTTGGTAAATACCCTCGGTGCCGGGGACAGACCAACGGCAACGTCTGGAATTGGTAATGACAGTCCTGTACCACAATTTTGAGGTACTCCTGGTGAGGAAGGTAAATGGGGACATGCAGGTAAGCATCCTTGATGTCCAGTGATACCATGTAATCCCCTTCGTCCAGGCTTGCAATAACCGCCCTGAGCGATTCCATTTTGAACTTGAACCTTCGTCTATAAGTGTTCAAGGATTTCAATTTTAGAATGGGTCTCACCGAACCGTCTGGTTTCGGTAACACAAACATTGTGGAATAGTAACCCCGTCCTTGATGAAGGAGGGGTACCTTGATTATCACCTGCTGGAAGTACAGCTTGTGAATTGCCGCCAGTACTACCTCTCCTCGAAGGCAGCAGGCAAGGCTGATTTGAGGTAACGGCGAGGGGGAGTCGCCTCGAACTCCAGCTTGTATTCCTGTGATACTATTTGCAGAAACCAGGGATCCACCTGTGAGCGAGCCCACTGGTCGCTGAAGTTCCCGAGACGCGCCCCCACCGCACCTGGCTCCACCTGTGGAGCCCTAGCGTCATGCAGCGGACTCAGAGGAAGCGGGGGAAGATTTTTGATCCTGGGAACTGGCTGTCTGGTGCAGCTTTTTCCCTCTTCCCTTGTCTCTGTGCAGAAAGGAAGTGCCTTTGACCCGCTTGCTTTTCTGAAGCCGAATGGACTGTACCTTATAATACGGTGCTTTCTTAGGCTGTGAGGAAACTTGGGGTAAATATTTTCCTTCCCAGCTGTTGCTGTGGATACGAGGTCCCAGAGACCATTCCCAAACAATTCCTCACCCTTATAAGGCAGAATCTTCATGTGCCTTCTAAAATCAGCATCGCCTGTCCACTGCCGGGTTCCTAATACCCTCCTGGCAGAATGGACATTGCATTAATTCTGGATGCCAGCCGGCAAATATCCCTCTGTGCATCCCTCATATATAAGACGACGTCTTTAATATGCTCTATGGTTAGCAAATAGTATCCCTGTCCTGACAGGGTAATAGACCACGCTGCAGCAGCACTATCCATGCTGAAGGCAATTGCAGGTCTCAGTATAGTACCTGAGTGTGTATATACAGACTTCAGGATAACCTCCTGCTTTTTATCAGCAGGCTCCTTTAAAGTGGCCGTATCCTAAGACGGCAGTGCCACCTTTTTGACAAACGTGTGAGCGCCTTATCCACCCTAGGGGATATCTCCCAACGTGACCTATCCTCTGGCGGGAAAGGGTACGCCATCAGTAACTTTTTAGAAATTACCAGTTTCTTATCGGGGGAACCCACGCTTCTTCACACACTTCATTTACTCATCTGATGGGGGAACAAAACACTGTCTGCTTTTTCTCCCCAAACATAAAACCCCTTTTTTGTGGTACCTGGGTTAATGTCAGAAATGTATAACACATTTTTCATTGCCGAGATCATGTAACGGATGTTCCTAGTGGATTGTGTATATGTCTCAACCCTGTCGACACTGGAGTCAGACTCCGTGTCGACATCTGTGTCTGCCATCTGAGGTAGCGGGCGTTTTTGAGCCCCTGATGGCCTTTGAGACGCCTGGGCAGGCGCGGGCTGAGAAGCCGGCTGTCCCACAGCTGTTACGTCATTCAGCCTTTTATGTAAGGAGTTGACACTGTCGGTTAATACCTTCCACCTATCCATCCACTCTGGTGTCGGCCCCACAGGGGGCGACATCACATTTATCGGCATCTGCTCCACCTCCACATAAGCCTCCTCATCAACCATGTCGACACAGCCGTACCGACACACCGCACACACACAGGGAATGCTCTGACTGAGGACAGGACCCCACAAAGTCCTTTGGGGAGACAGAGAGAGAGTATGCCAGCACACACCAGAGCGCTATATAATGCAGGGATTCACACTACCCACAGTGATTTTTCCCTTATAGCTGCTATAATACACATAATTGTGCCTAAATTTAGTGCCCCCCCTCTCTTTTTAACCCTTTGAGCCTGAAAACTACAGGGGAGAGCCTGGGGAGCTGTCTTCCAGCTGCACTGTGAAGAAAAAATGGCGCCAGTGTGCTGAGGGAGATAGCCCCGCCCCTTTTTCGGCTGACTTTTCTCCCGCTTTTTTTATGGATTCTGGCAGGGGTATTTATCACATATATAGCCTCTGGGACTATATATTGTGATTGTTTTGCCAGGCAAGGTATTCATATTGCTGCTCAGGGCGCCCCCCCCAGCGCCCTGCACCCATCAGTGACCGGAGTGTGAGGTGTGCATGAGGAGCAATGGCGCACAGCTGCAGTGCTGTGCGCTACCTTGTTGAAAACCGAAGTCTTCTGCCGCCGATTTCCAGGACCATCTTCATGCTTCTGGCTCTGTAAGGGGGACGGCGGCGCGGCTCCGGGACCGAACGATCGAGGTCGGGTCCTGTGTTCGATCCCTCTGGAGCTAATGGTGTCCAGTAGCCTAAGAAGCCCAAACTATCTCCAGTCAGGTAGGTTCGCTTCTTCTCCCCTTAGTCCCTCGTAGCAGTGAGTCTGTTGCCAGCAGATCTCACTGAAAATAAAAAACCTAAAATATACTTTCTTTTTCTAGGAGCTCAGGAGAGCCCCTAGTGTGCATCCAGCTCAGCCGGGCACAAGATTCTAACTGAGGTCTGGAGGAGGGTCATAGAGGGAGGAGCCAGTGCACACCAGGTAGTCTTAAAGCTTTCTTTAGTTGTGCCCAGTCTCCTGCGGAACCGCTATTCCCCATGGTCCTTACCCAGCATCCACTAGGACGTCAGAGAAAATAATAATAATAATAATAATAATAATTATTATTATTTAAAATATAAGAAAAAGAACATTAAGAAGAAGACAAAAGGGATGACTGGGTATGTGGGTGAGTGGATTGTCTGGGCAAAATCTGCATAGTCTCTTAATGCCTAGAGGGACAGGCAATAATACTATAATTTAAAAAAAAAATAAGACAAAATAGAAGACAGAAGGGATGACTGGGTTATGCAAAGTTAGGGGTATATTCAGTTGAAGTCGGATCCATTCCGACATTCATTTGTCGAAATGGATCTGACCTAGGCTATTCAATGCTATCTCAATTCGACTTTAAAAAAAGTTGAATTGTGATGCGGAAGGGGAGACGGGGGAGAGCTGCGTGCAGATGGGGGAGAGCAGCGATACAGCAGCGGATCTCCCTGTCTCCCCCGTCTCTGCCTCTCCCCATCCCCGCATCACAGATGCCGCTCGCGGCAGCATCCACCCGGCTCCAGCAAGCGAGGTCTCGCTTGCTGGAGCCGGGTTGATGCTGCTGTGAGCGGCGGCTATGACACATCCTCCGGCACTGCTCTCCCCGTCTCCGGCGCTGCTCTCCGCGTCTCCAGCACTGCTCTCCCCATCTCACTTCGACTTTTTTTGAAATGGTCAAAAAGGGGGCCCGTTTTCGACACAAGCACGCGGATCGGCAGCTATTCCACCGATCCACGTGCTTTTCAACAAGTTGAATTCATCGACTTGTCGAAAAATTTGGGGTTAGATTGAATAGGTCGGAACCCCTTCCGACCTAAAAAAGTCAAAAACTGCCGTCTTTTCGACAGATGGCAGCTTTCGACTTCAATTGAATATACCCCTCTGTGAGTGGGTGGTCTAGGGAAACTCTGCAGAATCTCTTAGTGCCTAGAGGGATGGACAATCCTTCTGCCATGGGTCCCCATAGGTTTCCTCCCCGAGGGGGTGTTTCCTCTCCTCAGTGCTGAATGATGACTAACTTAATGAGTCATGAGGCTTCCTCCATCTTGTTCCTCTTATAGGACAAGTTTTTAAGAA
Source organism: Pseudophryne corroboree (assembly GCF_028390025.1). Lineage (NCBI taxonomy): Eukaryota > Metazoa > Chordata > Amphibia > Anura > Myobatrachidae > Pseudophryne > Pseudophryne corroboree. The sequence continues at coordinate 412,956,883 of NC_086452.1, read as the reverse complement.
TTTTGGACCAATCTTGGTCCGGAATTCCCTATTTTTTAATGCAGAGTAAATAATTATAATTTTTAAAAAATCTGTCAAAAAAAGAAGACAGAAGGGATGACTGGGTTATGCAAAGTTAGTGGGTGGGTGGTCTGGGAAAACTCTGCAGGGTCTCTTAATGCCTAGAGGGACGGGTAATCCTTTAGCCATGGGTCCCCAGAGGTTTCCTGCCCATGGGGGTGTTTCCTCTCCTCAGTGCTGAATGATGACTAACTTTTAATGAGTCATGAGGCTTTCACCATCTTGTTCCTCTTATAGGACAAGTTTTTAAGAATTCTGGACCAATCTTGGTCCGGAAATCCCTATTCTTTAATGCAGAGTAAATAATACTAATAATAATTTAATAAAATAAGACAAAATAGAAGACAGAAGGGATGACTGGATTATGCAAAGTTAGTGAGTAGGTGGTCTGGGGACACTATGCAGAGTCTCTTAATGACTAGAGGGACGGGTAATCCTTTAGCCATGGGTCCCCAGAGGTTTCCTCCCCGAGGGGGTGTTTCCTCTACTCAGTGCTGAATGATGACTAACTCTTAATGAGTCATGAGACTTCCACCATCTTGTTCCTCTTATAGAACAAGTTTTTACGAATTCTGGACCAATCTTGGTCCGGAATTCTCTATTTTTTTTTAATGCAGGGTGAATAATACTACTACTAATAATAATAAAAATTAGAAGAGCACAAAGAAGAAGTAGAAGGCTACATTTAACTTGAAATAAAAATGGACATTTTTAGATATATTTTGCTTGAAGTTGTCCTTATGTTTATCAATAAATCCTCTGAAAAGGAGAAGAGATGACACATATTTGGGGAGACAAAAATATTAGGAGAGTTCAGAACCATGCATTGTTTATTCTGCACAAGAGAGTACCAGATGAGGCAGCCATGTTGGGCACACTACATACTATAGTGTACACTGTGCAATTAGCAAAACATGGCAGTTAAGCATACAAGGGTAAAATCAAAAGCAACTAAGATGAGCCCCAGTTCCTTAGCTTACATGGGCCCTCATTCCGAGATGATTTAGCACAGCTTCGATCATTCACACTGACATGCGGGGGGACGCCCAGCACAGGGCTAGTCCGCCCCGCATGTCAGTGCTACCCTTCCCCCCCGCAGAAGCGCAAAGGCATCGCACAGCGGCGATGCCTTTACACTTCCAGAGAAGCTCCCGACCAGCGCAGCTTTAGCGTGCTGGCTGGGAGCTACTCGTCGCTCCCCAGCCCGCAGCGGCTGCGTATGATGTCACGCAGCCGCTGCGGGCCACTCCCCGCATGGTTCGGCCACGCCTGCGTTGGCCGGACCGCACCCATGAAACGGCGGCCAAACGCCGCCGTTCCGTCCCTCCCACCCAGCGACCGCCTCTGCCTGTCAATCAGGCAGAGGCGATCGCAGCCCCGCTACGGCCTTCGGCCGCCTGGCATGCGCCGGCGCACTGTGGCGCCGGCGCATGCGCAGTGGGTACCCGTTCACTCGGCTGCGATAAAAAGCAGCACACAAATGGGTCAGAATGACCCCCATGCTCTTACTCTGTAATTTGCTTTTTTCCACTTTTTTCCTTTGTAACAATTTAATATAATATATATCAACAGGGGCGGATTGGGAACTGAAAGTGGCCCTGGAACAATTTCAGGTTACCTGTGCTCACATGGAGCTGGGATTTCTGTAGAGAGACAACAGTTGATTTGGTGACGACCATGTGAGGCCACTTCCAGAAATTGTTCCAGGGCCACTTTCAGTTCCCAATCTGCCCCTGTTGATACCTGTGAATGTGCGGTATTCTGTAGGTCTCTTTACCGCTTATATTTCCAGTCCACCGGGGAGATCCTCCATCACTACGAAAAAGTATCATTAAGAGAACACCTTCCGCACGAACCACTGACCGGAAAAAGAAACCTTTATGAGCTTCAAATCACCCAGATTCTACGTGAGTACGGTGTGTACAAAGAAAACAACCTATACTCCTGCACCCTAGGATATCCCCTCTTGTGAATTATCCATTAAAAGATACTTTTATAGGAGGATTCACATGTGTACCAACGTAAGTTTGGTACGCAAAACTCCTCCTTAATATTCAGATACCATCCCATTTTTCTTATCATCAGTATCTATAAATTGGTCCAAACATACTGCACCATCAATTTTTCCACCTTTGTGTTTCCGAGGAAATTACACATCCATGGTTGAAGAACTCTTCCCCTAGAGACACCCCATCAGTGAACCCTTGACGGAAAAGAAACCATTACGAACATTGGACTTCCCCATGTCCACGTGAGTACGGTGTGTACCCCGTGAAATTTCTCTCCGCTGTCAAGAACTTCCTTCTGTGAACTTTTTCTCTCAAGATTAGAGACTTTTTATCGTTTGGGACATTTATCATCAATCACACATTGTTGGGGTACCCCGCATTGTAATATATGCACTAACATTGCAATTTGATAGCGCGTTCAGGTGGTAGTACCTTTCTTTTTGTTCATTTACCCCTTGGAGATTGTGTGACATCTCCCACTACCTATCTTGCGCAGCAGTCCAGAGGGCGCGGCAGGATTTCTTCCAATTTTTAACCCACTCCCGCGTTTTTACCTGGCACGCCTGCGTTTTTTAGCACACTCCCGGAAAACGCTCAGTTACCACCCAGAAACGCCCCTTTCCTGTCAATCACTCACCGATCAGCAGTGCGACTGAAAAGCGCCGCACAGACAACAGCAAAACTGCTACGTTTTTAGTTAAATAACTAAACGCATGCGCGCTGCGTACCATGCGCATGCGCATTTAGCAACAAATCGCAGCATAGCGAAACTCGTCAACGAGCGAACAACTCGGAATGACCACCTATGTGCGGTTTGCCCTGGGTCGGGAGGAGAACCTGTTCCTTATCCTTGAAACTAAGAAAGCGCATGATAACGTCCCTGGGGGGGTCGCCTTCAAGAGGTCTAGGTCGGAAGAGCCCTGTGAGCTCTTTCTAAGGGTAACTCCCGAGGGCCTATACTTGGTTCAAGTGTGGAGAATAACCTTTGTAGATATGTCTCGAGAGTCGCTGGGAGAATAGACTTTGGGATGTTGCGGATTCAGAGATTATTTCTCCTTTCACGATTTTCCAGGTCCTCGTTTTTGGCACGCAGCTCCGATATATCCTGGATGAGTTGATCGACATCCCTGACCGTTTCAATGTGATCCTTTTGGAGAATGTCCTGTCTGAATTTCTAATTTGGAAGTCCTAGAGGATAGAGACGAGATATCTGATCTGATTGAAGTGACCGCTCGATCCAGTTTGGACTCTAGTGATTCTTTAAAGCCCACTATAAGCGATTTCAGGGCTAGGATATCCTCTTTGGTTGATAGAGCGGGTGAGGGGGACGGATCATCTCTATCTGATGAGGATAGACTAGGTGAAGGGGGGCCTGAAGGCAAGGAGTGTTTGTTGCTCTTATCATTTTTAGTGAAATGTTGAGAGATATCCGTTCCTGTGTGATTTTCTCGTAGTCACGTTGGACTTAGACATGGTTGCACCTTGGCAAGTAGGTTGTAGTAGATAAGGATAAATAAAGCTCTGGAGAAGGAGACGATATTGAAGTAACCAGACAGCCAGAGGGAGAACCACTGGAGGGTTGAGTTATGGTGCAATCAGCAAGGCATGGAGGCTGTTAGCAGCCATGGGGAACTCTAGCATTGCCTCATGGGGGACCACTCCCCGCAGAGCAGTTGAGGCAGGGCCGTGAACCACGGGAGCCTTTACGGGCGATGAGTAGTCGGCAAGTTCAGGTCGCAGGCGAGTAAAGGCAGCAACTAACGTGAGTGAGATGGCCACCAACAGCTGGGGGGTACGGTCTCACACCTGGGCAGTATAGGCTGGAACGGGGAGGACTGCCACACGCCTGCAGCCACCGCTGCAGGGGAGTCCGCAGAAGGCAGTGGCGGCCAGAGTGGAGTGCCAGTATTGTAGGCTGGTGACAGGTGGTCCGAGGCAGCTAGACCAAAAGCCCCCAGGTGGATGAAATCGAGGCGACTGCTTCCAGGGGGTGGGTGGGACGCAATCCGCGGGGACTACGGTGCTCCGCGGTTCTGCGGGTCTGCTCTTTATTAGTAACAGAGGTTAGGGAGTTAGGGAGGTACGAGGGGGGGCAGGAGTGGGGACTCGAATGGTAAGCGTCAGGGCTGGGCAGCGACTGAGCGCCCGGATAGGGTGTACCGGCCACACTAATTTAGTGGAAAGCGGGCACAAGCAATCTCTGGTGCAATGGACCTTCTTAGGCCCCTTGTCAGTGTGGGCCGCCTGTGGGGGCGTGAGAATTGTGCGTGTCGTGCTTACTTGCCGGTGTCTGGGAGACCCACTGCTGCGTTTCTGAGCGGCGTCTGCAGAGCCAAGTACTGCGGGCCGGGGCTCAGCGTGTATGGGGCACCGGGGGCGTCAGCCAGCCACTGCCGTACGCTTGCGAGTCCTACCTCCTGCTGCCAGTTCCTCCTATCCACGACTGGGCTCCACATCAGGCAGCAGAGGACAGGTGAGATGTCGGGTCCTCTATCGCGTGAAGCTGCCGCTGGTAAGGGTTCCAATCACACAGACAAAATACACACAGACAAAATTTCAGTGCAAAATAGACAAATGTAAGTGCTATGAGACCACCTAAACACGTTACTAAAATTCTAAATAACTAGAGTGGAGATAATATCATACAGGTTAAATCTAATTTTCACTTAAAAACCAATATCAGTAAAAATAAAATGCTGAACGAGTGCTGGATGTGATATGCAGTACAGAACCTCTGACCTGCTTCATAGGACTTGACCAATGACTGACCTGCAGCAGAGTCCTGAGAGCAGCGGCACATGACTGGACCAAGAAAGAAGATGGCGCTAAAGTCCTGGAACAGCAGGGGGCTTATTGCAAAATGAGCTTCGTACAAACATCTATTCCATAAGTTAGCGATTCCCAAAGTGGGTTGCAGGGGTTCCCTGGGTTGGTTGCCCAGGACGTATTCTAATTATTTATGGCCAATGTAATAGGTAAAACCAGTGCTGGTGGATTCCCATCATAATATATGTGGACAACCAAGCAAATTCTGTCCTTCACCACATAACTGAACCTAGGGATGATCTTTAATCACAATTTACCGTATATACTTGAGTATAAGCCGACTTTTTCAGCACTTTTTTTGTGCTGAAAAAGCCCCCTCGGCTTATACTCGAGTCAGTGGGAAGGAGGGACACGGTGGGCACAGCGCGCGCCTCACCTGTGTCCCTCCTGCGTCTCCGGCGGCAGTGGCGGGTCTATTAAATGAAGTACCCGTTCGTGAGCTCTGATTGGCTCATGAACCGGCACTTCATTTAACAGACCCGCCGCCGGAGACGCAGGAGGGACACAGGAGAGGCGTGCGCTGAGCTCTCCGTGTCCCTCCTTCACAAGACAGCGGGGAGGGTAAGTTGTACCTGGCACTGGGGGAGCATATTTGGCACTTGGGGGGGGGGGGGCATATCTGGCACTGTCGGGAATATGGGAATATCTGGCAGTATGAGGGCATATCTGGCACTGTGGGGGCATATCTGGCACTATGAGGGCAATTCTGGCACTGTGGGGGAATATCTGGCAGTATGAGGGCATATCTGGCACTGTGGTAACAAGACAGACAAGTGTAAGGTAATGCACTGTGGCAACAAGAACAAAAATTACACCTACCTACTAAATGGGGTAAAATTAGGGGATTCTGTACTGGAAAAGGACTTAGGTGTCCTCATAGATAGCAAGCTAAGCAGTAGTACCCAAAGTAGGACTGCAGCAAAGAAGGCTAATAAGATCTTAGCATGCATAAAACGGGGTATTGATTAGTGATGAGCGCCTGAAATTTTTCGGGTTTTGTGTTTTGGTTTTGGGTTCGGTTCCGCGGCCGTGTTTTGGGTTCGACCGCGTTTTGGCAAAACCTCACCGAATTTTTTTTGTCGGATTCGGGTGTGTTTTGGATTCGGGTGTTTTTTTCAAAAAACCCTAAAAAACAGCTTAAATCATAGAATTTGGGGGTCATTTTGATCCCATATTATTATTAACCTCAAAAACCATAATTTCCACTCATTTTCAGTCTATTCTGAATACCTCACACCTCACAATATTATTTTTAGTCCTAAAATTTGCACCGAGGTCGCTGGATGACTAAGCTAAGCGACCCTAGTGGCCGACACAAACACCTGGCCCATCTAGGAGTGGCACTGCAGTGTCACGCAGGATGTCCCTTCCAAAAAACCCTCCCCAAACAGCACATGACGCAAAGAAAAAAAGAGGCGCAATGAGGTAGCTGTGTGAGTAAGATTAGCGACCCTAGTGGCCGACACAAACACCGGGCCCATTTAGGAATGGCACTGCAGTGTCACGCAGGATGTCCCTTCCAAAAAACCCTCCCCAAACAGCACATGACGCAAAGAAAAAAAGAGGCGCAATGAGGTAGCTGTGTGAGTAAGATTAGCGACCCTAGTGGCCGACACAAACACCGGGCCCATCTAGGAGTGGCACTGCAGTGTCACGCAGGATGGCCCTTCCAAAAAACACTCCCCAAACAGCACATGACGCAAAGAAAAAAAGAGGCGCAATGAGGTAGCTGACTGTGTGAGTAAGATAAGCGACCCTAGTGGCCGACACAAACACCGGGCCCATTTAGGAGTGGCACTGCAGTGTCACGCAGGATGTCCCTTCCAAAAAACCCTCCCCAAACAGCACATGACGCAAAGAAAAATAAAAGAAAAAAGAGGTGCAAGATGGAATTGTCCTTGGGCCCTCCCACCCACCCTTATGTTGTATAAACAAAACAGGACATGCACACTTTAACCAACCCATCATTTCAGTGACAGGGTCTGCCACACGACTGTGACTGATATGACGGGTTGGTTTGGACCCCCCCCAAAAAAGAAGCAATTAATCTCTCCTTGCACAAACTGGCTCTACAGAGGCAAGATGTCCACCTCATCATCATCCTCCGATATATCACCGTGTACATCCCCCTCCTCACAGATTATCAATTCGTCCCCACTGGAATCCACCATCTCAGCTCCCTGTGTACTTTGTGGAGGCAATTGCTGCTGGTCAATGTCTCCGCGGAGGAATTGATTATAATTCATTTTAATGAACATCATCTTCTCCACATTTTCTGGATGTAACCTCGTACGCCGATTGCTGACAAGGTGAGCGGCGGCACTAAACACTCTTTCGGAGTACACACTTGTGGGAGGGCAACTTAGGTAGAATAAAGCCAGTTTGTGCAATGGCCTCCAAATTGCCTCTTTTTCCTGCCAGTATAAGTATGGACTGTGTGACGTGCCTACTTGGATGCGGTCACTCATATAATCCTCCACCATTCTTTCAATGGTGAGAGAATCATATGCAGTGACAGTAGACGACATGTCCGTAATCGTTGTCAGGTCCTTCAGTCCGGACCAGATGTCAGCATCAGCAGTCGCTCCAGACTGCCCTGCATCACCGCCAGCGGGTGGGCTCGGAATTCTGAGCCTTTTCCTCGCACCCCCAGTTGCGGGAGAATGTGAAGGAGGAGATGTTGACAGGTCGCGTTCCGCTTGACTTGACAATTTTCTCACCAGCAGGTCTTTCAACCCCAGCAGACTTGTGTCTGCCGGAAAGAGAGATCCAAGGTAGGCTTTAAATCTAGGATCGAGCATGGTGGCCAAAATGTAGTGCTCTGATTTCAACAGATTGACCACCCGTGAATCCTTGTTAAGCGAATTAAGGGCTCCATCCACAAGTCCCACATGCCTAGCGGAATCGCTCCGTGTTAGCTCCTCCTTCAATGTCTCCAGCTTCTTCTGCAAAAGCCTGATGAGGGGAATGACCTGACTCAGGCTGGCAGTGTCTGAACTGACTTCACGTGTGGCAAGTTCAAAGGGCAGCAGAACCTTGCACAACGTTGAAATCATTCTCCACTGCGCTTGAGACAGGTGCATTCCACCTCCTATATCGTGCTCAATTGTATAGGCTTGAATGGCCTTTTGCTGCTCCTCCAACCTCTGAAGCATATAGAGGGTTGAATTCCACCTCGTTACCACTTCTTGCTTCAGATGATGGCAGGGCAGGTTCAGTAGTTTTTGGTGGTGCTCCAGTCTTCTGTACGTGGTGCCTGTACGCCGAAAGTGTCCCGCAATTCTTCTGGCCACCGACAGCATCTCTTGCACGCCCCTGTCGTTTTTTAAATAATTCTGCACCACCAAATTCAAGGTATGTGCAAAACATGGGACGTGCTGGAATTTGCCCATATTTAATGCACACACAATATTGCTGGCGTTGTCCGATGCCACAAATCCACAGGAGAGTCCAATTGGGGTAAGCCATTCTGCGATGATCTTCCTCAGTTGCCGTAAGAGGTTTTCAGCTGTGTGCGTATTCTGGAAGGCGGTGATACAAAGCGTAGCCTGCCTAGGAAAGAGTTGGCGTTTGCGAGATGCTGCTACTGGTGCCGCCGCTGCTGTTCTTGCGGCGGGAGTCCATACATCTACCCAGTGGGCTGTCACAGTCATATAGTCCTGACCCTGCCCTGCTCCACTTGTCCACATGTCCGTGGTTAAGTGGACATTGGGTACAGCTGCATTTTTTAGGACACTGGTGACTCTTTTTCTGAGGTCTGTGTAAATTTTCGGTATCGCCTGCCTAGAGAAATGGAACCTAGATGGTATTTGGTACCGGGGACACAGTACCTCCAACAAGTCTCTAGTTGGCTCTGCAGTAATGATGGATACCGGAACCACGTTTCTCACCACCCAGGATGCCAAGGCCTCAGTTATCCGCTTTGCAGTAGGATGACTGCTGTGATATTTCATCTTCCTCGCAAAGGACTGTTGGACAGTCAATTGCTTGGTGGAAGTAGTAAAAGTGGTCTTACGACTTCCCCTCTGGGATGACCATCGACTCCCAGCAGCAACAACAGCAGCGCCAGCAGCAGTAGGCGTTACACGCAAGGATGCATCGGAGGAATCCCAGGCAGGAGAGGACTCGTCAGAATTGCCAGTGACATGGCCTGCAGGACTATTGGCATTCCTGGGGAAGGAGGAAATTGACACTGAGGGAGTTGGTGGGGTGGTTTGCGTGAGCTTGGTTACAAGAGGAAGGGATTTACTGGTCAGTGGACTGCTTCCGCTGTCACCCAAAGTTTTTGAACTTGTCACTGACTTATTATGAATGCGCTGCAGGTGACGTATAAGGGAGGATGTTCCGAGGTGGTTAACGTCCTTACCCCTACTTATTACAGCTTGACAAAGGGAACACACGGCTTGACACCTGTTGTCCGCATTTCTGTTGAAATACCTCCACACCGAAGAGCTGATTTTTTTGGTATTTTCACCAGGCATGTCAACGGCCATATTCCTCCCACGGACAACAGGTGTCTCCCCGGGTGCCTGACTTAAACAAACCACCTCACCATCAGAATCCTCCTGGTCAATTTCCTCCCCAGCGCCAGCAACACCCATATCCTCCTCATCCTGGTGTACTTCAACACTGACATCTTCAATCTGACTATCAGGAACTGGACTGCGGGTGCTCCTTCCAGCACTTGCAGGGGGCGTGCAAATGGTGGAAGGCGCATGCTCTTCACGTCCAGTGTTGGGAAGGTCAGGCATCGCAACCGACACAATTGGACTCTCCTTGTGGATTTGGGATTTCGAAGAACGCACAGTTCTTTGCGGTGCTACTGCTTTTGCCAGCTTGAGTCTTTTCATTTTTCTAGCGAGAGGCTGAGTGCCTCCATCCTCATGTGAAGCTGAACCACTAGCCATGAACATAGGCCAGGGCCTCAGCCGTTCCTTGCCACTCCGTGTGGTAAATGGCATATTGGCAAGTTTACGCTTCTCCTCCGACAATTTTATTTTAGGTTTTGGAGTCCTTTTTTTACTGATATTTGGTGTTTTGGATTTGACATGCTCTGTACTATGACATTGGGCATCGGCCTTGGCAGACGACGTTGCTGGCATTTCATCGTGTCGGCCATGACTAGTGGCAGCAGCTTCAGCACGAGGTGGAAGTGGATCTTGATCTTTCCCTAATTTTGGAACCTCAACATTTTTGTTCTCCATATTTTAATAGGCACAACTAAAAGGCACCTCAGGTAAACAATGGAGATGGATGGATACTAGTATACAATTATGGACGGACTGCCGAGTGCTGACACAGAGGTAGCTACAGCCGTGAACTACCGTACTGTACTGTGTCTGCTGCTAATATAGACTGGTTGATAAAGAGATGTAGTAGTATGTATAAGTATAAAGAAGAAAGAAAAAAAACCACGGGTAGGTGGTATACAATTATGGACGGACTGCCGAGTGCCGACACAGAGGTAGCTACAGCCGTGGACTACCGTACTGTACTGTGTCTGCTGCTAATATAGACTGGTTGATAAAGAGATGTAGTAGTATGTATAAGTATAAAGAAGAAAGAAAAAAAAACCACGGGTAGGTGGTATACAATTATGGACGGACTGCCGAGTGCCGACACAGAGGTAGCTACAGCCGTGGACTACCGTACTGTACTGTGTCTGCTGCTAATATAGACTGGTTGATAAAGAGATGTATTAGTATGTATAAGTATAAAGAAGAAAGAAAAAAAAACCACGGGTAGGTGGTATACAATTATGGACGGACTGCCGAGTGCCGACACAGAGGTAGCTACAGCCGTGGACTACCGTACTGTACTGTGTCTGCTGCTAATATAGACTGGTTGATAAAGAGATGTGGTAGTATGTATAAGTATAAAGAAGAAAGAAAAAAAAACCACGGGTAGGTGGTATACAATTATGGACGGACTGCCGAGTGCCGACACAGAGGTAGCTACAGCCGTGGACTACCGTACTGTACTGTGTCTGCTGCTAATATAGACTGGTTGATAAAGAGATGTAGTAGTATGTATAAGTATAAAGAAGAAAGAAAAAAAAACACGGGTAGGTGGTATACAATTATGGACGGACTGCCGAGTGCCGACACAGAGGTAGCTACAGCCGTGGACTACCGTACTGTACTGTGTCTGCTGCTAATATAGACTGGTTGATAAAGAGATGTAGTAGTATGTATGTATAAAGAAGAAAGAAAAAAAAACCACGGGTAGGTAGTATACAATTATGGATGGACTGCCGAGTGCCGACACAGAGGTAGCTACAGCCGTGAACTACCGTACTGTGTCTGCTGCGACTGGATGATAAATAATGATATAAAAAATATATATATATCACTACTGCAGCCGGACAGGTATATATTATATAATGACGGACCTGCTGGACACTGTCTGTCAGCAGAATGAGTTTTTTATAGAATAAAAAAAAAAAACACCACACAAGTGAAGTCACACGACGAGTGTTTAACTTTTTCAGGCAATCACAATATAGTATACTACTAACTATACTGGTGGTCAGTGTGGTCAGGTCACTGGTCAGTCACACTGGCAGTGGCACTCCTGCAGCAAAAGTGTGCACTGTTTAATTTTAATATAATATGTACTCCTGGCTCCTGCTATAACCTATAACTGGCACTGCAGTGCTCCCCAGTCTCCCCCACAATTATAAGCTGTGTGAGCTGAGCACAGTCAGATATATATACATAGATGATGCAGCACACTGGGCTGAGCAGTGCACACAGATATGGTATGTGACTGAGTCACTGTGTGTATCGTTTTTTTCAGGCAGAGAACGGATATATTAAATAAAACTGCACTGTCTAGTGGTCACTGTGGTCAGTCACTAGTAAACTCTGCACTCTCTACACTTCTACAGTACTCCTAAGCTCCAGTAAATCAGGTCAATCTCTCTCTCTCTCTCTCTCTTCTAATCTAAATGGAGAGGACGCCAGCCACGTCCTCTCCCTATCAATCTCAATGCACGTGTGAAAATGGCGGCGACGCGCGGCTCCTTATATAGAATCCGAGTCTCGCGAGAATCCGACAGCGTCATGATGACGTTCGGGCGCGCTCGGGTTAACCGAGCAAGGCGGGAGGATCCGAGTCTGCTCGGACCCGTGAAAAAAACCATGAAGTTCGGGCGGGTTCGGATTCAGAGAAACCGAACCCGCTCATCTCTAGTATTGATGCTAGGAACGAGAGTATTATACTCCTGTTATATAAATCACTAGTGAGGCCACACCTTGAATACTGTGTACAATTCTGGGCACCGTACTACAAAAAGGATATCCTGGAGCTAGAAAAGGTACAGAGGAGGGCGACCAAACTAATTAAGGGCATGGAGACAATGGAATACAAGGAAAGGCTTGAAAGACTAGGCATGTTTACATTGGAAAAGCGGAGACTAAGAGGGGATATGATCAACATCTACAAATATATAAGGGGACAATACACAGAGCTTGCGCGGGACCTGTTTTTGGTTAGATCAACACAGAGGACTCATGGACACTCGCTCAGGTTAGAGGAGAGGAGATTCCGCACAATACGTCGTAAAGGCTTTTTCACGGTAAGGACAATACGTGTTTGGAATTCCCTGCCCGAGGGAGTTGTAATGGCGGAATCTGTCAACACCTTTAAGAATGGGTTAGATAAATTCCTAATGGATAAGGATATCCAGGGGTATGGTGCATAGTCATGCATTATAGTTACTATAAATAGGGATAAAATGCAACGGCTGACAGCAGCATCAGTCAGAAATTTTAGTCAAATCATCATGCGTAGGAGACCACAAATAGGTTGAACTCGATGGACAATTGTCTTTTTTCAACCTCAGATACTATGTTACTATGTTACTATGTATGTTACTATATCTGGCAGTGTGAGGGCATATCTGGCACTGTGGGGGCATATCTGGCAGTATGAGGGCATATCTGGCACTGTGGGGGCATTTCTGGCAGTGTGAGGGCATATCTGGCACTGTGGGGGCATAACTGGCAGTATGAGGGCTGTGTACGGCTAGAGCTGCATTTCCCACCCTAGGCTTATACTCGAGTCAATAAGTTTTCCCAGGTTTTTGTGGTAAAATTAGGTGCCTCGGCTTATATTCGGGTCGACTTATACTCGAGTATATACGGTAATTAAATTAATCTTTTTCTGAATTTCACGTTAAGAAAATTTTGATGTAGAGGTGATGTAGAGGTGCTGTGTAGAAAATTCTGATACTCTATGGCGCAGTGACTCAAAATTATTTGGGAACCGCATGTAGTGGGAAACACTGCATGTTTCTGTTTGTGACTTCGGTTACCAGTATTATACTATGGGCCAGATTCAGTAAGGATTGCAAATTCTGCTAATTATCAGAATTTGCAATCCTTGTGAATGCATGCTGAGGGCTGCCCGTCGCAGGGCAAGGCCGCCCAGGATGTTGACTGCCACCTCACCCCCTCGATCAAGCACAAATTGCAATTGCATCGCATTTTCTGCTTGATAGCAGAAATTAAGCTGCGCCGGCAGGAGGCCCGCCACCATCTATCTGATGACGTCACACGCAGCCACCGCGATCACACCCACACCACACCCCCTGTTTCCATGACGCCGCCTCCGCAACTCTTTCGACTCCACCTAGGAAACGGAGCGTTGACAGGCAGAGGTGATCGCATGTTCTGCTGCCCTTTTCTGAAAATGTGGGCACATGCGCAGGACGGGCGCTGCACATTTGCCCCTCATCTTTTTTGGAATTTTTGCGGTTGGATCGCTTTCTGCGATCCAACCTGAATCAGTCCCTATGTTTGTGCATTTGTTTTGTTTCCTCTGAGGTACTGAATAACAACTGATACAGAGTGGACTCCAATGAGGAATATTCTATGATATTTAAAGGAATCTGTATTCTAAGCATTTGTGTGTGCGCTTTTTGTGTGGTGGATCTCTCTTTTTAAAAAAAAACCCTGTTTCTTGAGTCTGGGTGACATTCTTTCCACTGTGATGATTAGCAGCCACTTTGCGAACCTGCGGTATTCACAATTTGTGGTTGCAATATCAAACATTAGTAAGTATACCCCTGGTAGTAGAGATGAGCGCCTGAAATTTTTCGGGTTTTGTGTTTTGGTTTTGGGTTCGGTTCCGCGGCCGTGTTTTGGGTTCGAACGCGTTTTGGCAAAACCTCACCGAATTTTTTTTGTCGGATTCGGGTGTGTTTTGGATTCGGGTGTTTTTTTCAAAAAACACTAAAAAACAGCTTAAATCATAGAATTTGGGGGTCATTTTGATCCCAAAGTATTATTAACCTCAAAAACCATAATTTACACTCATTTTCAGTCTATTCTGAATACCTCACACCTCACAATATTATTTTTAGTCCTAAAATTTGCACCGAGGTCGCTGTGTGAGTAAGATAAGCGACCCTAGTGGCCGACACAAACACCGGGCCCATCTAGGAGTGGCACTGCAGTGTCACGCAGGATGTCCCTTCCAAAAAACCCTCCCCAAACAGCACATGACGCAAAGAAAAAAAGAGGCGCAATGAGGTAGCTGTGTGAGTAAGATTAGCGACCCTAGTGGCCGACACAAACACCGGGCCCATCTAGGAGTGGCACTGCAGTGTCACGCAGGATGGCCCTTCCAAAAAACCCTCCCCAAACAGCACATGACGCAAAGAAAAAAAGAGGCGCAATGAGGTAGCTGTGTGAGTAAGATTAGCGACCCTAGTGGCCGACACAAACACCGGGCCCATCTAGGAGTGGCACTGCAGTGTCACGCAGGATGTCCCTTCCAAAAAACCATCCCCAAACAGCACATGACGCAAAGAAAAAAAGAGGCGCAATGAGGTAGCTGACTGTGTGAGTAAGATTAGCGACCCTAGTGGCCGACACAAACACCGGGCCCATCTAGGAGTGGCACTGCAGTGTCACGCAGGATGTCCCTTCCAAAAAACCCTCCCCAATCAGCACATGATGCAAAGAAAAAGAAAAGAAAAAAGAGGTGCAAGATGGAATTGTCCTTGGGCCCTCCCACCCACCCTTATGTTGTATAAACAAAACAGGACATGCACACTTTAACCAACCCATCATTTCAGTGACAGGGTCTGCCACACGACTGTGACTGATATGACGGGTTGGTTTGGACCCCCCCCAAAAAAGAAGCAATTAATCTCTCCTTGCACAAACTGGCTCTACAGAGGCAAGATGTCCACCTCATCTTCACCCTCCGATATATCACCGTGTACATCCCCCTCCTCACAGATTATCAATTCGTCCCCACTGGAATCCACCATCTCAGCTCCCTGTGTACTTTGTGGAGGCAATTGCTGCTGGTCAATGTCTCCGCGGAGGAATTGATTATAATTCATTTTAATGAACATCATCTTCTCCACATTTTCTGGATGTAACCTCGTACGCCGATTGCTGACAAGGTGAGCGGCGGCACTAAACACTCTTTCGGAGTACACACTTGTGGGAGGGCAACTTAGGTAGAATAAAGCCAGTTTGTGCAAGGGCCTCCAAATTGCCTCTTTTTCCTGCCAGTATAAGTACGGACTGTGTGACGTGCCTACTTGGATGCGGTCACTCATATAATCCTCCACCATTCTATCAATGTTGAGAGAATCATATGCAGTGACAGTAGACGACATGTCCGTAATCGTTGTCAGGTCCTTCAGTCCGGACCAGATGTCAGCATCAGCAGTCGCTCCAGACTGCCCTGCATCACCGCCAGCGGGTGGGCTCGGAATTCTGAGCCTTTTCCTCGCACCCCCAGTTGCGGGAGAATGTGAAGGAGGAGATGTTGACAGGTCGCGTTCCGCTTGACTTGACAATTTTGTCACCAGCAGGTCTTTCAACCCCAGCAGACTTGTGTCTGCCGGAAAGAGAGATCCAAGGTAGGCTTTAAATCTAGGATCGAGCACGGTGGCCAAAATGTAGTGCTCTGATTTCAACAGATTGACCACCCGTGAATCCTTGTTAAGCGAATTAAGGGCTGCATCCACAAGTCCCACATGCCTAGCGGAATCGCTCCCTTTTAGCTCCTTCTTCAATGCCTCCAGCTTCTTCTGCAAAAGCCTGATGAGGGGAATGACCTGACTCAGGCTGGCAGTGTCTGAACTGACTTCACGTGTGACAAGTTCAAAGGGCATCAGAACCTTGCACAACGTTGAAATCATTCTCCACTGCACTTGAGACAGGTGCATTCCACCTCCTATATCGTGCTCAATTGTATAGGCTTGAATGGCCTTTTGCTGCTCCTCCAACCTCTGAAGCATATAGAGGGTTGAATTCCACCTCGTTACCACTTCTTGCTTCAGATGATGGCAGGGCAGGTTCAGTAGTTTTTGGTGGTGCTCCAGTCTTCTGTACGTGGTGCCTGTACGCCGAAAGTGTCCCGCAATTTTTCTGGCCACCGACAGCATCTCTTGCACGCCCCTGTCGTTTTTTAAAAAATTCTGCACCACCAAATTCAAGGTATGTGCAAAACATGGGACGTGCTGGAATTTGCCCATATTTAATGCACACACAATATTGCTGGCGTTGTCCGATGCTACAAATCCACAGGAGAGTCCAATTGGGGTAAGCCATTCCGCGATGATCTTCCTCAGTTGCCGTAAGAGGTTTTCAGCTGTGTGCGTATTCTGGAAACCGGTGATACAAAGCGTAGCCTGCCTAGGAAAGAGTTGGCGTTTGCGAGATGCTGCTACTGGTGCCGCCGCTGCTGTTCTTGCGGCGGGAGTCCATACATCTACCCAGTGGGCTGTCACAGTCATATAGTCCTGACCCTGCCCTGCTCCACTTGTCCACATGTCCGTGGTTAAGTGGACATTGGGTACAACTGCATTTTTTAGGACACTGGTGAGTCTTTTTCTGACGTCCGTGTACATTCTCGGTATCGCCTGCCTAGAGAAGTGGAACCTAGATGGTATTTGGTAACGGGGGCACACTGCCTCAATAAATTGTCTAGTTCCCTGTGAACTAACGGCGGATACCGGACGCACGTCTAACACCAACATAGTTGTCAAGGCCTCAGTTATCCGCTTTGCAGTAGGATGACTGCTGTGATATTTCATCTTCCTCGCAAAGGACTGTTGAACAGTCAATTGCTTACTGGAAGTAGTACAAGTGGGCTTACGACTTCCCCTCTGGGATGACCATCGACTCCCAGCGGCAACAACAGCAGCGCCAGCAGCAGTAGGCGTTACACGCAAGGATGCATCGGAGGAATCCCAGGCAGGAGAGGACTCGTCAGAATTGCCAGTGACATGGCCTGCAGGACTATTGGCATTCCTGGGGAAGGAGGAAATTGACACTGAGGGAGTTGGTGGGGTGGTTTGCGTGAGCTTGGTTACAAGAGGAAGGGATTTACTGGTCAGTGGACTGCTTCCGCTGTCACCCAAAGTTTTTGAACTTGTCACTGACTTATTATGAATGCGCTGCAGGTGACGTATAAGGGAGGATGTTCCGAGGTGGTTAACGTCCTTACCCCTACTTATTACAGCTTGACAAAGGGAACACACGGCTTGACACCTGTTGTCCGCATTTCTGGTGAAATACCTCCACACCGAAGAGCTG
Organism: Pseudophryne corroboree; assembly: GCF_028390025.1. Lineage (NCBI taxonomy): Eukaryota > Metazoa > Chordata > Amphibia > Anura > Myobatrachidae > Pseudophryne > Pseudophryne corroboree. The sequence goes on along the minus strand of NC_086452.1, from coordinate 412,939,422 downwards.
ATTTTTTTGGTATTTTCACCTGGCATGTCAACGGCCATATTCCTCCCACGGACAACAGGTGTCTCCCCGGGTGCCTGACTTAAACAAACCACCTCACCATCAGAATCCTCCTGGTCAATTTCCTCCCCAGCGCCAGCAACACCCATATCCTCCTCATCCTGGTGTACTTCAACACTGACATCTTCAATCTGACTATCAGGAACTGGACTGCGGGTGCTCCTTCCAGCACTTGCAGGGGGCGTGCAAATGGTGGAAGGCGCATGCTCTTCACGTCCAGTGTTGGGAAGGTCAGGCATCGCAACCGACACAATTGGACTCTCCTTGTGGATTTGGGATTTCGAAGAATGCAGTTCTTTGCTGTGCTGCTTTTGCCAGCTTGAGTCTTTTCATTTTTCTAGCGAGAGGCTGAGTGCTTCCATCCTCATGTGAAGCTGAACCACTAGCCATGAACATAGGCCAGGGCCTCAGCCGTTCCTTGCCACTCCGTGTGGTAAATGGCATATTGGCAAGTTTACGCTTCTCCTCCGACAATTTTATTTTAGGTTTTGGAGTCCTTTTTTTTCTGATATTTGGTGTTTTGGATTTGACATGCTCTGTACTATGACATTGGGCATCGGCCTTGGCAGACGACGTTGCTGGCATTTCATCGTCTCGGCCATGACTAGTGGCAGCAGCTTCAGCACGAGGTGGAAGTGGATCTTGATCTTTCCCTAATTTTGGAACCTCAACATTTTTGTTCTCCATATTTTAATAGGCACAACTAAAAGGCACCTCAGGTAAACAATGGAGATGGATACTAGTATACAATTATGGACTGCCTGCCGACTGCAGACACAGAGGTAGCCACAGCCGTGAACTACCGTACTGTACTGTGTCTGCAGCTAATATAGACTGGTTGATAAAGAGAAGATGTCTATGTAACTATGTATGTATAAAGAAGACTGAAAAAAATCCACGGTTAGGTGGTATACAATTATGGACGGACTGCCTGCCGAGTGCAGACACAGAGGTAGCCACAGCCGTGAACTACCGTACTGTACTGTGTCTGCAGCTAATATAGACTGGTTGATAAAGAGAAGATGTCTATGTAACTATGTATGTATAAAGAAGAATGAAAAAAAACCACGGTTAGGTGGTATACAATTATGGACGGACTGCCTGCCGAGTGCAGACACAGAGGTAGCCACAGCCGTGAACTACCGTACTGTACTGTGTCTGCAGCTAATATAGACTGGTTGATAAAGAGAAGATGTCTATGTAACTATGTATGTATAAAGAAGAATGAAAAAAATCCACGGTTAGGTGGTATTACAATTATGGACGGACTGCCTGCCGAGTGCAGAGACACAGAGGTAGCCACAGCCGTGAACTACCGTACTGTGTCTGCTGCGACTGGATGATAAATGATATAAAAAATATATATATATCACTACTGCAGCCGGACAGGTATATATTATATATTATATAATGACGGACCTGCTGGACACTGTCTGTCAGCAGAATGAGTTTTATTTTTATAGAATAAAAAAAAAAAAAAACACACAAGTGAAGTCACACGACGAGTGTTTAACTTTTTCAGGCAATCACAATATAAGTATACTACTAACTATACTGGTGGTCAGTGTGGTCAGGTCACTGGTCAGTCACACTGGCAGTGGCACTCCTGCAGCAAAAGTGTGCACTGTTTAATTTTAATATAATATGTACTCCTGGCTCCTGCTATAACCTATAACTGGCACTGCAGTAGTGCTCCCCAGTCTCCCCCACAATTATAAGCTGTGTGAGCTGAGCAGTCAGACAGATATATAATATATATAGATGATGCAGCACACTGGCCTGAGCCTGAGCAGTGCACACAGATATGGTATGTGACTGACTGAGTCACTGTGTGTATCGCTTTTTTCAGGCAGAGAACGGATATATTAAATAAACTGCACTGTGTGTCTGGTGGTCACTCACTATATAATATATTATGTACTCCTGGCTCCTGCTATAACCTATAACTGGCACTGCAGTAGTGCTCCCCAGTCTCCCCCACAATTATAAGCTGTGTGAGCTGAGCAGTCAGACAGATATATATAATATTATATATAGATAATAGATGATGCAGCACACTGGCCTGAGCCTGAGCAGTGCACACAGATATGGTATGTGACTGACTGAGTCACTGTGTGTATCGCTTTTTTCAGGCAGAGAACGGATATATTAAATAAACTGCACTGTGTGTCTGGTGGTCACTCACTATATAATATATTATGTACTCCTGGCTCCTGCTATAACCTATAACTGGCACTGCAGTAGTGCTCCCCAGTCTCCCCCACAATTATAAGCTGTGTGAGCTGAGCAGTCAGACAGATATATATAATATTATATATAGATAATAGATGATGCAGCACACTGGCCTGAGCCTGAGCAGTGCACACAGATATGGTATGTGACTGACTGAGTCACTGTGTGTATCGCTTTTTTCAGGCAGAGAACGGATATATTAAATAAACTGCACTGTGTGTCTGGTGGTCACTCACTATATAATATATTATGTACTCCTGGCTCCTGCTATAACCTATAACTGGCACTGCAGTAGTGCTCCCCAGTCTCCCCCACAATTATAAGCTGTGTGAGCTGAGCAGTCAGACAGATATATATAATATTATATATAGATAATAGATGATGCAGCACACTGGCCTGAGCCTGAGCAGTGCACACAGATATGGTATGTGACTGACTGAGTCACTGTGTGTATCGCTTTTTTCAGGCAGAGAACGGATATATTAAATAAACTGCACTGTGTGTCTGGTGGTCACTCACTATATAATATATTATGTACTCCTGGCTCCTGCTATAACCTATAACTGGCACTGCAGTAGTGCTCCCCAGTCTCCCCCACAATTATAAGCTGTGTGAGCTGAGCAGTCAGACAGATATATATAATATTATATATAGATAATAGATGATGCAGCACACTGGCCTGAGCCTGAGCAGTGCACACAGATATGGTATGTGACTGACTGAGTCACTGTGTGTATCGCTTTTTTCAGGCAGAGAACGGATATATTAAATAAACTGCACTGTGTGTCTGGTGGTCACTCACTATATAATATATTATGTACTCCTGGCTCCTGCTATAACCTATAACTGGCACTGCAGTAGTGCTCCCCAGTCTCCCCCACAATTATAAGCTGTGTGAGCTGAGCAGTCAGACAGATATATATAATATTATATATAGATAATAGATGATGCAGCACACTGGCCTGAGCCTGAGCAGTGCACACAGATATGGTATGTGACTGAGTCACTGTGTGCTGTGTATCGCTTTTTTCAGGCAGAGAACGGATTATAAAGTAAACTGCACTGTCCTCACTAGTAAACTCTCTCCACTCAGTCTCTACACTTCTACAGTAACAGTACTCCTCCTAGTCAGCTCCAGTAAATCTCTCTCAGTCTCTTATAATCTAAATGGAGAGGACTCCAGCCACGTCCTCTCCCTATCAATCTCAATGCACGTGTGAAAATGGCGGCGACGCGCGGCTCCTTATATAGAATCCGAGTCTCGCGATAGAATCCGAGCCTCGCGAGAATCCGACAGCGTCATGATGACGTTCGGGCGCGCTCGGGTTAACCGAGCAAGGCGGGAAGATCCGAGTCGCTCGGACCCGTGAAAAAAAACATGAAGTTCTGGCGGGTTCGGATTCAGAGAAACCGAACCCGCTCATCTCTACCTGGTAGGACGATTCTATTGTGCTTGGCACCTCCTGCTGGCCGTCGGGCGTCTGATGGAGCAATTCAATTGATTCTCTGTTTGGGTTCCCATTATTATTTAATGTAGCTGAAAGCACTGGGTTTAGCCACACAAACCCATCTAAAATTCTTGTTTGGGTGTCCAAACTATGGACTTTTAACATATTTTTTTCTCGCTCTTCCCAAAGCTGCAAGAAGAAATGCTTCTGCCGTGGCTAGTGGGTGTCTGAGCAGAACAACAATTGAATTGCTCCGTCACAATGGATGTCCGTAAAAAAAACAATCACATTTGTTAACTTTTTTCCTCCTAGTCTGTATATGTGCATAGCTTTTCTTTTTTATTCCCCCTAAAGAAAAAAATATTTATATGCAAAGATCTGTGCATCTGTTTTTTTTTTGTTTTTTTGTATGCGCATCAGGACAGAGCAATCTGTAACGTGTAGAAGGAGCCAGTTTATTGAGAATATAATGACAGGTGGTCACATCCAGGCCCTTTAGGTGTTGCCTGCCTGCAGTGGTGGCGAGAGAGGGGGGGAGAGGGTACAAATTAACCGGGCCCAGGTCTGATGGAGGGGCCCAGTGAGGGCCCATTGGGGGCCCTGGGCTTCGTCCCCCTTAACTGGCAGCAGCAGCTACAGCTGTTCTCCTAAGCCCAGCACACGCTGCTGACTGCTGGACTGAAGTGTGGCCATGGTGGTGCTTAGAATAACATTTTTGGGGTACCTGGGCCCAGACATACTATCTATCTATATACAGTATTTACATGTGTCTATCTATCTATCTATCTATCTATCTATCTATCTATCTATCTATCTATCTATCTATCTATCTATCTCTATGTATATATCATGGCTGGCATTCTGTCCAAAATACTGTGCAATTTCCTGGGTGCCCTTAGTGAGATGACAGGTAGTATAAGCAGAAATACTGTGGCACTCTCGGAACTTACAAATGTATAATAATATATTTTGGTGATGACCACTAATGTGCAAGTCAACATTTCAGTTTATTCAACTTTAATCATAGTACGTCCTGAAAGTTGAGTGGCATTTCTGCATATACTATATGTTTGTGTGTTTATATATGTGTGTGTCTATACTAGTAATGAGCGGGTCCGGTTTCTCGGAAACCGAACCCCCCCGAACTTCACCCTTTTTACACGGGTCCGAGCCATACTCGGATTCTCCCGTATGGCTCGGGTAACCCGAGCGCGCCCGAACGTCATCATCCCGCTGTCGGATTCGCGTGAGATTCGGATTCTATATAAGCAGCCGCGCGTCGCCGCCATTTTCACTCGTGCATTGCAAATGTTAGGGAGAGGACGTGGCTGGCGTCCTCTCCGTTATTGTTGAATTTGATTGTGCATTATTGCTTAATTCATTGTGGGGAGGACTAGGGAGCAGCTGTATAATATAGGAGGAGTACAGTGCAGAGTTTTGCTGATCAGTGACCACCAGTTATCCGTTCTCTGCCTGAAAAAAACGCTCCATATCTGTGCTCAGTGTGCTGCATATATATCTGTGCTCACACTGCTTAATTGTGGGGACTGGGGAGCAGCTGTATTATATAGCAGGAGTACAGTGCAGAGTTTTGCTGACAGTGACCACCAGTATACGTTGTCTGCCTGAAAAACACTCCATATCTGTGCTCAGTGTGCTGCTTTATTTTAATGTGGGGACTGGGGACCACCAGTATAATTAATATTATATAGGAGGAGTACAGTGCAGAGTTTTGCTGACAGTGACCACCATTATACGTTGTCTGCCTGAAAAACACTCCATATCTGTGCTCAGTGTGCTGCTTTATTGTGGGGACTGGGGAGTTGGGACCACCAGTATAATATTATATAGGAGGAGTACAGTGCAGAGTTTTGCTGACACAGTGACCACCAGTAATACTATATATAGCAGTACGGTACGGAAGGCCACTGCTTTACCTACCTCTGTGTCGTCATTAAGTATACTATCCATCTACATTCTATACCTGTGGTGCATTTTAGTTTTGCAGTTTGCTGACACTGACCACCAGTATACTATATATAGCAGTACGGTACGGAAGGCCACTGCTGTACTTACCTCTGTGTCGTCATTAAGTATACTATCCATCTACATTCTATACCTGTGGTACATTTTAGTTTTGCAGTTTGCTGACACAGTGACCACCAGTATACTATATATAGCAGTACGGTACGGAAGGCCACTGCTGTACCTACCTCTGTGTCGTCATTAAGTATACTATCCATCTACATTCTATACCTGTGGTGCATTTTAGTTGTGCGCAGTATATATAGTAGTAGGCCATTGCTATTGATACTGGCATATAATTCCACACATTAAAATATGGAGAACAAAAATGTGGAGGTTAAAGTAGGGAAAGATCAAGATCCACTTCCACCTCATGCTGAAGCTGCTGCCACTAGTCATGGCCGAGACAATGAAATGCCATCAACGTCGTCTGCCAAGGCCGATGCCCAATGTCATAGTAGAGAGCATGTAAAATCCAAAAAACAAAAGTTCAGTAAAATGACCCAAAAATCAAAATTAAAAGCGTCTGAGGAGAAGCGTAAACTTGCCAATATGCCATTTACGACACGGAGTGGCAAGGAACGGCTGAGGCCCTGGCCTATGTTCATGGCTAGTGGTTCAGCTTCACATGAGGATGGAAGCACTCATCCTCTCGCTAGAAAAATGAAAAGAGTTAAGCTGGCAAAAGCACAGCAAAGAACTGTGCGTTCTTCTAAATCACAAATACCCAAGGCGAGTCCAATTGTGTCGGTTGCGATGCCTGACCTTCCCAACACTGGACGGGAAGAGCTTGCGCCTTCCACCATTTGCACGCCCCCTGCAAGTGCTGGAAGGAGCACCCGTAGTCCAGTTCCTGATAGTCAAATTGAAGATGTCACTGTTGAAGTACACCAGGATGAGGATATAGGTGTTTCTGGCGCTGGGGAGGAAATTGACAAGGAGGATTCTGTCTGATGGTGAGGTGGTTTGTTTAAGTCAGGCACCCGGGGAGACACCTGTTGTCCGTGGGACGAATATGGCCATTGACATGCCTGGTCAAAATACAAAAAAAATCAGCTCTTCGGTGTGGAATTATTTCAACACAAATGCGGACAACAGGTGTCAAGCCGTGTGTTGCCTTTGTCAAGCTGTAATAAGTAGGGGTAAGGACGTTAACCACCTTGGAACATCCTCCCTTATACGTCACCTGCAGCGCATTCATCATAAGTCAGTGACAAGTTCAATAACTTTGGGTGACAGCGGAAGCAGTCCACTGACCACTAAATCCCTTCCTCTTGTAACCAAGCTCCTGCAAACCACACCACCAACTCCCTCAGTGTCAATTTCCTCCTTACCCAGGAAAGCCAATAGTCCTGCAGGCCATGTCACTGGCAAGTCTGATGAGTCCTCTCCTGCCTGGGATTCCTCCGATGCATCCTTGAGTGTAACGCCTACTGCTGCTGGCGCTGCTGTTGTAGCTGCTGGGAGTCGATCGTCATCCCAGAGGGGAAGTCGGAAGACCACTTGCACTACTTCCAGTAAGCAATTGACTGTCCAACAGTCCTTTGCGAGGAAGATGAAATATCACAGCAGTCATCCTGCTGCAAAGCAGATAACTCAGGCCTTGGCAGCCTGGGCGGTGAGAAACGTGGTTCCGGTATCCACCGTTAATTCAGAGGCAACTAGAGACTTGATTGAGGTACTGTGTCCCCGGTACCAAATACCATCTAGGTTCCATTTCTCTAGGCAGGCGATACCGAAAATGTACACAGACCTCAGAAAAAGACTCACCAGTGTCCTAAAAAATGCAGTTGTACCCAATGTCCACTTAACCACGGACATGTGGACAAGTGGAGCAGGGCAGACTCAGGACTATATAACTGTGACAGCCCACTGGGTAGATGTATTGCCTCCCACAGCAAGAACAGCAGCGGCGGCACCAGTAGCAGCATCTCGTAAACGCCAACTCGTTCCTAGGCAGGCTACGCTTTGTATCACCGCTTTCCAGAAGAGGCACACAGCTGACAACCTCTTACGGAAACTGAGGAAGATCATTGCAGAATGGCTTACCCCAATTGGACTCTCCTGGGGATTTGTGACATCGGACAATGCCAGCAATATTGTGCGTGCATTACATCTGGGCAAATTCCAGCACGTCCCATGTTTTGCACATACATTGAATTTGGTGGTGCAGAATTATTTAAAAAACGACAGGGGCGTGCAAGAGATGCTGTCGGTGCCCCGAAGAATTGCGGGCCACTTTCGGCATTCAGCCACCGCATACAGAAGACTGGAGCACCACCAAACAATCCTGAACCTGCCCTGCCATCATCTGAAGCAAGAGGTGGTAACGAGGTGGAATTCAACCCTCTATATGCTTCAGAGGATGGAGGAGCAGCAAAAGGCCATTCAAGCCTATACATCTGCCCACGATATAGGCAAAGGAGGGGGAATGCACCTGACTCAAGCGCAGTGGAGAATGATTTCAATGTTGTGCAAGGTTCTGAGGTTCTGCAACCCTTTGAACTTGCCACACGTGAAGTCAGTTCAGACACTGCCAGCCTGAGTCAGGTCATTCCCCTCATCAGGCTTTTGCAGAAGAAGCTGGAGACATTGAAGGAGGAGCTAAAACAGAGCGATTCCGCTAGGCATGTGGGACTTGTGGATGGAGCCCTTAATTTGCTTAACCAGGATTCACGGGTGGTCAATCTGTTGAAATCAGAGCACTACATTTTGGCCACCGTGCTCGATCCTAGATTTAAAACTTACGTTGTATCTCTCTTTCCGGCAGACACAAGTCTGCAGAGGTTCAAAGACCTGCTGGTGAGAAAATTGTCAAGTCAAGCGGAACGTGACCCGTCAACATCCCCTCCTTCACATTCTCCCGCAACTGGGGGTGCGAGGAAAAGGCTAAGAATTCCGAGCCCACCCGCTGGCGGTGATGCAGGGCAGTCTGGAGCGAGTGCTGACATCTGGTCCGGACTGAAGAACCTGCCAACGATTACTGACATGTCGTCTACTGTCACTTCATATGATTCTCTCACCATTGAAAGAATGGTGGAGGATTATATGAGTGACCGCATCCAAGTAGGCACGTCAGACAGTCCGTACGTATACTGGCAGGAAAAAGAGGCAATTTGGAGGCCCTTGCACAAACTGGCTTTATTCTACCTAAGTTGCCCTCCCTCCAGTGTGTACTCCGAAAGAGTGTTTAGTGCCGCCGCTCACCTTGTCAGCAATCGGCGTACAAGGTTACTTCCATAAAATGTGGAGAAGATGATGTTCATCAAAATGAATTATAATCAATTCCTCCGTGGAGACATTCACCAGCAGCAATTGCCTCCACAAAGTACACAGGGACCTGAGATGGTGGATTCCAGTGGGGACGAATTAATAATCTGTGAGGAGGGGGATGTACACAGTGAAAGGGGTGAGGAATCGGAGGATGATGATGAGGTGGACATCTTGCCTCTGTAGAGCCAGTTTGTGCAAGGAGAGATTGATTGCTTTTATTTTAGTGGGGGCCCAAACCAACCAGTCATTTCAGTCACAGTCGTGTGGCAGACCCTGTCGCTGAAATGATGGGTTCGTTAAAGTGTGCATGTCCTGTTTATACAACATAAGGGTGGGTGGGAGGGCCCAAGGACAATTCCATCTTGCACCTCTTTTTTCTTTCATTTTTCTTTGCATCATGTGCTGTTTGGGGACAATTTTTTTGAAGTGCCATCCTGCCTGACACTGCAGTGCCACTCCTAGATGGGCCAAGTCTTTGTGTCGGCCACTTGTGTCGCTTAGCTTAGTCACACAGCGACCTTGGTGCGCCTCTTTTTTTCTTTGCATCATGTGCTGTTTGGGGACAATTTTTTTGAAGTGTCATCCTGCCTGACACTGCAGTGCCACTCCTAGATGGGCCAGGTGTTTGTGTCGGCCACTTGTGTCGCTTAGCTTCGTCATACAGCGACCTTGGTGCGCCTCTTTTTTTCTTTGCATCATGTGCTGTTTGGGGACTATTTTTTGAAGTGCCATCATGCCTGACACTGCAGTGCCACTCCTAGATGGGCCAGGTGTTTGTGTCGGCCACTTGTGTCGCTTAGCTTAGCCATCCAGCGACCTCGGTGCAAATTTTAGGACTAAAAATAATATTGTGAGGTGTGAGGTGTTAATAGACTGGAAATGAGTGGAAATTATGGTTATTGAGGTTAATAATATTATGGGATCAAAATGACCCCCAAATTCTATGATTTAAGCTGTTTTTTAGGGTTTTTTTAAAAAAATACCCAAATCCAAAACACACCCGAATCCGACAAAAAATTTTCGGTGAGGTTTTGCCAAAACGCGTCCGAATCCAAAACACGGCCGCGGAACCGAATCCAAAACCAAAACACAAAACCCGAAAAATGTCCGGTGCACATCACTAGTCTATACCAGGCTTTTTCAACCAGTGTGCCGTGGCACACTAGTGTGCCGCGACCAGTTGCAAGGTGTGCCACGGAGCCAGAGCAGCTTCCTGCACCTTCAGAGTGAACTGTTGGCCCGGGCTCTTCTTAGAGGATCAGTCATGCTCTGGCCGTGACCTATGCCTTGAAGACACGGCGGTGTGATATCATAGGTCACGGCCGCCGTGTCTCACCACCCAGCCAGCCCACCCACCTGCATACACATCTTCCAATTCCCGTATGCATACACAGCTTTCCTTACCACCCACATCCACACCTGCCCGACTGCCCGCTGCTCAGTATTCGCAGCACTCCACTATGAACAACCCCCGCCACTGAGGAACAGGGAGGAGGACAGCTGACCGGTAGGGGCTACTATTTGTTATTTTATTTCTCCTGTGGGGTACAATAGGATTTATGTGGGGAGAATAAGGATTTATGGTTTTATGGGGGTAACAATGTGAATAATTCATGTGGGGAGCAACATGATTTATGTGGGGAGCAATGTGATTGTTTTTTCTATGTAGGCTAATGTATGTGTGGATTTTTTTTACTGTAATGTCCAATGTGTGTTTTGTTTTGTTTTCTGTGGGGAACTGGTGGTGTGCCTTGGCATTTTTAAAATATTGATCGGTGTGCCGCGTGTAAAAAAAGGTTGAAAATCACTGGTCTATACAGTGATTGCACTTACACACTATAGGGCATCTTTTATCCCAAATTACAATGGAGGATCTGTTTTCACAAATTGATGGTGTTCCAGGGAATGCGCCCTGCAACCAATGCAGCTTTTATGTGACTGTCCCACCATCCTAATAGTGAACATTTTTGTCCCAACTGCTGGGAGGTAAGTCACGCTCCTGTGAGTGCATACCTCCCAACATGACCCTCTCCAGGAGGGACAGAATGCTCTGCTTCTGGACTTCCTTCTTACTCTATGAGGCCATCACCTGTAGTGAAACACCTTTCTTATCCATTACCTGTTCAACACAGGTGCCGGCAATCATAAAGTAAGAGAAAAGTCCAGGAACAGAGCATTGTCTCCCTCCTGGAGAGGGTCATGTTGGGAGGTATGTGAGTGGGGACATCTCTTGTGCTAGACATGCCCATAGAATGGTGCAGCCATGCAACTAACAGGGTACCCCCTGCAGGTTACTGTACCGGGGCCCAGGTTTTATCTTGGCAGCTCTGGGTCATGCAGCCGGCCGATGGCGTTGGAGATGATCTGATGTTGTGTCCTAATACCAGTAATCCATGCAAGAGGAGTGACGCACCCTGCTGCATTACCATATTAGTGATATTGCTGCTGTTTCTATCTAAGCAGTCGTGATAGATACTCCAACCACATCTCTATCAGGCCCATAATGCAGCTAGCACAGCACAAGCACTGACTCCTTTATGCAAGGCAGTGTGATATGACGGCTTTTATAAGAGCAACTCAGTCTTGTACAGTACAGTCTGAATGTTTGACTGGCGGATCTGGCCACACTATTACCCACAGCATTGGGGTCCTACTGTCATAGTGGGACCAAGCCACAGCCTGTTTGGCATGTTCGAGGCAAGTCCCTGACTGAGTGGGACAGTTTCCCAATATTGAAAGGGGCCCAGTTAATAGCCAGTGACTGGGTACTGGGATGGTGGGGCCCTGCTAGCGAACACTCAAGTCTGCCTTTCCCAAACCAGCCGTAACACTATAGCACACAAGTGTATTAATTAGACCATTTTCCTGTATTTATATGAATAGCATTCACATTTAATAAATAGACCTATATCCACCAACCATCCCTGAAATTAAATTAATAACACTCACTTTTCATTAACAGGAAAATGTGCCCCAAACCAGCCACAACATTACATTAATAACCTTCTCTCCAGTCTATAATGTATATCTTTCATTGCCCCCTCCACTGCCCCACTGCCTCCACTGATCCACTGCCCCATCCAGTGCACATAGCTCTTATTGCCCCATCCACATATCTACCATTGCCTCCTCTATAGCTCTCTCATTGACCCATTAGAAGCCTACCTTTAGTTGTGCTGCTGTTCCGCTCTGCTCTCTCCTCCTGTGCTGTTCACACAGATAATAAGAGAATACAGATACTTCTTTGAGGCAGTATGTTGCCATTGCGGGTCTGGTACTGTCTGGCGCATCTACTCACACCATTCCAAGATGTCACATTAGCTTTCAACCAGGGCTCTCCCTGTCCCCCCCCCCCCCTCCCCCCCACACACACTCTTGCCCCTCCTAACACACATCCTTTGCGCGGAACACAAGCCCCGCCTTCCGCCACCCTAGCTTCATGCCTGATTAATCCCATAACATTTTACATAGTGCCTCCAACCCACCCAGGCCACACATGTCCACATGACAAACGTCCTGAACCATTGCAGATGCAAAAATTGGCACAATCATGCTACGGTTGTGTCTGTGGGTGGCATGCCATTTGGCTATCAAAATCCTTCATCCAGAAATCAATAAATCTTAAATGTGGCCAAGAATAACTCATCGTTTCATTTGGTCTCCGTGGGCAAATGTACTTGTTTTATTGCAAAAATTGATTTATGACCCTGACACAATGAATTATGAAACTTTTAATTCATCCCTATGTACAAGATGCCGCTATACTGTATTTCAACTCAACATGTGTTTTCGGTTGAGCAGCCTTTTACAGTAATATAATCACAATACTTTCCAAAAGCACGTCCTTGTACTAATGTAAATATCTATACACTATTTATTTTCCTACCACATTCTCATGTACTGTATGACGTAGGCAGAATTCTCGTGCTGGTTTCATTAACTGTTTTCTTTTTCCTTCTACAAATATAAGGGGACATTTACTAAGCAGTGATAAGAGCGGAGAAGTGATCCAGTGGAGAAGTTGTCCATGGCAACCAATCAGCACTAAAGTAACATCTATAGGTGGTCATTCCGAGTTGTTCGCTCGCTAGCAGTTTTTAGCAGTCGTGCAAATGATATGCCACCTCCCACTGGGAGTGTATTTTAGCTTAGCAGAAGTGCGAACGAGAGGATCGCAGAGCGGCTACAATATAATTTTGTGCAGTTTCAGAGTAGCTTCAGACCTACTCAGCGCTTGCGATCACTTCAGACTATTCAGTTCCTGTTTTGAAGTCACAAACACGCCCTGCGTTCGCCCAGCCACGCCTGCGTTTTTCCTGGCACGCCTGCGTTTTTCCGAATGCTCCCTGAAAACGGTCAGTTGACACCCAGAAACACCCACTTCATGTCAATCACTCTGCGGCCAGTAGTGCGACTGAAAAGCTTTGCTAGACCCTGTGTGAAACGACATAGTTCATTGTAATAGTACGTTGTGAGTGCGCATTGCGCCGCATACGCATGCGCAGAAGTGCCATTTTTTTGCCTCATCACTGCACAGCGAACGAATGCAGCTAGCGATCAACTCAAAATGACCCCCATAATTTGCATACTATAAAATGATACAGAGCTGCTGATTGGTAGATGGGGATATATCTCCACTGGCTCACTTCTCCACTGGCTCTCATCAGCCGGCACTGGGAACATGCGCATTACTGTTTTAGATGCCGTTTAATATCCCGCTGCTTAATTTAGTTTCAGGATTCCTGTTGTGTAAAGTCCCTGGCCTTGGTAAATGGATTGTGTATACACAGGGACAGTTTCTTTAATATCCGAGATGATTAAATGAAAACATATAACAATTATGTTAGAGCGGCATTGACCTGTGAATTATAAAGACTGTATTGGGAAAAAGAGAGAAATAAGTAGACAGTAACTACTGTAAGCATTCAGATAAAATTAACTGCTTGTAAGGCTGAAAATAAATATGTCCATATGTTATGCATATAAGACTTTAGGGGTTGGATTCCGAGGCGGATACAGTGGTGATGTCGTACATAAACAGGTGATGTTTTACGTCGGCGCATTTGTCAGAGTCCCACTGTGCATGCATCCAGATGGCTACTGTTCGGAGATGTAGAATGAATTTGGACGCAGGGAGAGTGAATTTCAGTGGGCGTTCATGGAAGGTAACAGTGGGGTGGCTATTCAGGACCCTGGGTGTCGCCAGCGTGTCTCCAACAGCGGCTGTGTCTAATGATGCAGAACTGCTCACAGAGCCATTGGCTGGTTCAAGTTTCACTGGTGCGATAAAAGACGCATTGAGACGGATTTACGCTGCAGAGCAAGTGGGCGTCTCAAGATGAAGGCCATCCGCCTCATCATTAGCATATAGAGGCAGCTGCGGTGGCTACAAAAGATGCAAAAATCTAAACTCATTTAAAGTGCATTTATTTCAAGATATGTTTACTCAGTAAAAAGCCCTTACCTAATTGCCAGGAGACTGACGGGCATATTTATCACGATCTATATCTTATATGCGTCTGGGATGTGACAAAATCACCGAAGCGCGCAATGCGATAATCAAATACATTACAGGGGCAGAGTTTGCAGGAAAGCTCTGTCTCTGAGAATCCTCTTCATACACTTCTTGGGGTATTTCCCCCCAGAAATACCCTAAGAATGTGCTGTTCATGCACCATCGCCAGCTACCGCTACTCCCACCCCCTACCTCACCCTTCTTGCACTTACCTGGTGACCCTTCCTTCATGACTACAGTCATCTTCCAGCTCTATGACCCCTTCATCTGTTGCCTGCTGTAAGTGAGATGCCGGTTTACAGCAGACATCAGATGACCAGGGTCAAAGAGCAGGAAGCCATGATCAGATGTCCATAGTCACGGAGGAACCCACCGGGTCACCAATCATCTGGGGCTTGTTAATATTTAATTTATTTTTGACAGTGACCTTACAAGACACACATGGCTGATCACAGGCGCCGGCTCCCGACTCTGCTCTGCCTGTCAGAGCGTAGAATGGAGCCGGGAACCCCACATAATGCTATCTTAACGTGGCATTGTCATTGCAGGACTCCCTCCGGTAATTTTTCACAATTTATGGTTAGTAAAAAGTACAGTATGGGAAATGCAATCTGCTTACTAAAAAATTGTGAATTAAACTGCTCCAAAAGCCCTTTAATACATTTCAGTGAAACTGGGGGCGGGATGTACTAAGCTTTGAAAAGTGATCATTTCACTGTGATAAAGTACCAGCCAATCAACTCCTAACTGCCATGTCACAGGCTGGGTTTGAAAAATGACAATTAGGAGCTGATTGGCTGGTACTTTATCACAGTGAAATTATCACTTTTCTAAGCTTAGTACATCCCGCCCTAAATGGGAAAAGAGTGTGAAAATAGGGCCATAACTGCGTGTAGATATTTTGTGCCCTCCTGTCCAACATCATTTTTCTATTATAGCACTTCAAGAATAAACACCCCAGACCGCGGCTTCTTGCACTGCCTGTCCACAAGCTCTCTCTTAAACCCACTATCGGGGTATTTTTCGTGTTACCCCATTTACCTGTATTTAATCACAACTACCTATTATAACTGAACAACTAAAATAAAGACACAGACAACAGTGCTGGCGTTTAAAATCTTTGTCAAGTTTATTATTGACAGGTACTATTTTAAATTTTTTCTTTAAATGGTGGCGGCACTAATGAACGGACAGGGAAAACAAACACACACACAAAACCAAGTGTTGGTGTTCAACTCTCCACTCCACAACCCACCCGTTCAGGTGGTGTAACCATTTCCCGTCCAGGACAATTGGTTTACGCCATACCCCACTGCAAGGAGAGCGCACACACTAAAACCTAAAAACTTAACAACCAACCGTTCTTTACCGCCAAAGCCAGGCCTAAGCCGCAGCACCGCCACCAAACAATCTCTAAAGAAACTCCCTTAACCAGCAGAACAAATCCTCCACGAAAATGGCCATACCTTCAGCGCTAAGGTGAACCCCATCCGACCGGTAAAGGTGTGCATCCTGGAATCTAATCAAACCATGCTCCACCACTCCGCCATCATTCTCCAACAGATAACGAGCCACTGCGATATTTACCTTTTTCCGAGCCACATCCAACCGAGCACCAGACCTAGCATTTCGCCAAGCACGCCTAGGGACCAAAGAAGACCAAACCATTTTACACTCAGGCAAAGCCTCAGCGATCACATGCAAGTCCCTGATGATAACCGAACGCAACTCCAGAGCTGTCAGCTGACCAATATCATTGCCCCCTAAGTGTAACATCAAAACCTTCGGCAATCCAAAACACCGTACAGCCTCCACAAGGCGAGCCCCAACGCATCCCTCGAAAACCTAACCACCGAATCAGTGGAGCATGTTGAAAATAATTGGCATCCACAGCAGCTGGGCAACGAGTCGCCCAAAAAACATAAGAATGCCCTAGCACCCACACCGGCTTGCAATCAGGTCCACCTGAAACACGTTAAAATTCAGTCAGCACATGAAGGGCAGATATATATGAGAACAACAAAACCAACAAAGATCCACCTCCATACAACACAACACAGCAACAAACGAGGGACAGTAGGGGAAGACAAACGTAGCTGACCGGACCTTGAGGCGAAAACACTCAACCCCCGGAGTAGCTAACATTACTAACGCCATATAATCATAAATGGAGTGCCAATTGGACCCCCGGGGGAAGTGAAATTCCTCAAAAACTCCCACAGTATGTCGGCGAGTGGTTAGTCCTCCAGTCAGCTATGTTTGTTGACAAAAAACATATAAACTCGGACGTATGTATGACCAAAACGCGTTAGAGCGCCACCAACCCAGAGACTGAATCTCAGCATCGGAAATGGCCTGCGACAGCCGCAGATACGAAATGAATGCGTCCCGAACTCTTCCGAGGATAGGCCCAATGCAGCCAGACCACGCTTCAAGACATGACAAAACTGGTATTTTGTAACCGGGATCCCATCTGCATGCATCAACCATGCCCCAGACAGGTCAGGCCGCACCTGCAGGAAGGCCTGAGCCAGCGTCACAGAACACACCCTATCGTCTGAGCACGGCCGAAGCGATAGCCAACGCCCTCTACCAGCCTGGTCAGTCTTGGAACGGCGCAGGTGACATAAAAGAACCTCAGGTTGAACTATTACGTCCTCACAAGAGAGGGGAGATTCAACCCATTTGGAAGGAGCAACAAGCTCACAAACCCGGAATGCTCCATGGAACGCTATGGAAAAACTCAAACGGAACAATAAACTTTCGTATGAAGAGTAACATATCTCTGAAACGGAATCCAAAAGACAGGGCAAAGCAAATTGTCAATTGGTCGTCTGCAATCAACCGACGGGGGAATTGACCGGTACCAACCCCTCAATGCCCTTGACACCAGAAAGGACCTTGAGGGATCAGGCCTATCATACAGTGATGAGAAATAAGAAACGCCTGCTAGAATACGCCTCACTACGGCAACCGAACGCCATTGAGTGTAAAGGCTCCATACGAAAGCCAGCATAGTCTTACGTAAGCCTGAGCCGCAGATTTACGGAAAAGCTCCCATTCAAGCCAACCTGCTCGATAGCAGCGCAATGTTCTTGGTGCAATCGCACGGGTTGCTAATTCCTCCATGCCGGCCTGATCACCTGCCAAACATAAAGAGGACATGGGTCACCCACTAACTCCGCCTGAGGAGCCAGTGCACGAAACCTAGGCCAATCAAATCTAGAAAGTGTGTCCGCAATTACATTTTGAACCGCAGGCACATGTTTTGCTACAAACTGAATGTTAAGGATAAGGCAGCGAAGGACCAGCCTGGACAGCAAACAAACAACCGGCAGAGAGGAGCAACTCTGACGATTGATCACCTGCACAACTCCAAGGTTGTCACACCAAAAAACAATGCTAGAGTTGCTCAAACAGTCCCCCCACAACTCCAATGCCACCACTATGGGAAACAGTTCAAGCAACAGCATGTTCCTTGTCAACTCCTCCCGAATCCAGTCCACCGGCCAAGGTGCAGCACACCAAGAACCGTTGAGAAAAGCCCCAAAGCCGGACGCCCCCGCAGCATCAGTAAAGAGTTGAAGTTGCAAGTTGTTGCAGGCGGGAGCTGGCCAAATCAGTACGCCATTGAACTGGGAAAGAAAGACATCCCAAATCCTTAAATCTCGCTTTACCTTAGCTGACAACCTTACAAAATGGTGCGGGAGCGCGATGCCGGATGTGGAGCGCTCCAGTTTCCTGCAAAACACCATACCCATGGGCACCACCCAGCAGGCGAAGTGAAGTAGGCCTAGCATGGACTGTATCTGACACAGCTTGAGCTTACCAACTGACAGCGCCACTGTAATAGCCTCACGCAACTTATCTATCTTCTGGCGAGGAAGACGACAGCAGCCAGCTAGTGTATCAATCTCGATACCCAAAAAGGACAGCCTCGTCACCAGCCCTTCAGTCTTATCGCGCGCCACCGGGACCCCAAAAAAAGCAAAGAGCGCCCGTACCGAAAACAGGAGCTCACCGCAACGAGGCAAATCTGCCGGCCCAATGCACAGGAAATCATAAAGGTAGTGAGCCACCCCGCGTTCCCCGGTGCCAGCCATCACGCACCAGTGTAGAAAAGTGCTAAAACGTTCGAAAAAGGCGCATGTAATAGAACAGCCCATGGGCAAGCACTTGTCAACGTAGAAACCGCTAGACAAGCGAAAACCCATGAACCGAAACGACTCAGGATGTAGCGGCAGCAGGCGAAAGGCAGATTCCACATCAATCTTGGCCAACAAGGATCCCTGACCAGAAGCTCTAACCAGATCCAATGCCTGATCGAACGACTGATATCGCACCCGACACAATTCTGCAGGAATGGCATCGTTTACGAGGATCCCCATGGGTAAGACAAATGCTGTATCAGCCGATATTTACCTGGTTCCTTCTTAGGGACAACACCCACCGGAGACAGAACCAGGTCAGCCAAAGGGTGTGATGGAAAAGGTCCAGCCATTCGGCCCAACGTGACCTCCTTTTGCACCCTCTCCAACACCACCTGCGGCAATTCCCTTGCAGATTTCAAATTTTTTGGTAACCCCACCGGGACCGCCCCAAAAATTGGAACCGGAAACCGTCTCGAAAACCTGAATACAAAAACTCAGCCTCAGCCCTGTTGGGATACATCCTCAACCAACGCTTCATCCGGCTGAGTCGAATTGGAGATGCGGCCTTACTTAGACCTGCCCCCTGCGGACGGTCGGGCGGTGGCAGACCCTGCTTTTGCGCACAGGCAGTCTTTAGCGGGGTGCGAACCTCCGCAGCGGAGTCAAGCATGCCTAAATCTACAACGGGTTCCTGCCGGACAGCTGGAATTGTTGAAGGCATAACACCTACCCAGAATTGGCGATGGAGGAGCCCCTCGAAAGGGAGGTTGCGGACGCCGCGGCGTGGGGACTACCTGGGCAGAAGTTGACCGTGGGAGCTCCAGCCACACCTCAACATCTTTACACCCAAAGTCAATAACAGAGGTACCTGACTGCTTGCGCCGGAATTCCTCATCATACGTCCGCCAAGAATTATCACTATCGGAGCGTAACATGGAATGTCTCAAATGGAAATACCTGAAGACATTCATGTGCTCCTGAGGCCTGGGGGTATATTTACAAAGATTCGTGTTTTGGCCGTTTTGAAGGGTGTTTGAACTCGAATGGTATCGGGTGCATTTTACTGCAACTTTTTGAATCCTGATACGATCATTCACTAAGCTGCCGAATTTTGCACAATCATTTTTTCCGATGTCGATGTGATTCGTAATATCAGGCAGTGTTTTACGGGAGTGATGAGTAAAACACTGCCTGACAAAACACAAGGAATCCCGGCCGGATCTGTGAGATCCGTGCAGGGCTTCATTGTGTACCAATGGTGGGAACTTTGCGGTCAGCGGTGAGGTTACTTTCGGTCAACCGCTGATTGCAAAGTTCCCACCATTGGCTACAATGGAGCGCATAGGCGCTACATAGTATCTGTGTCGTGTGCTGCCTGACAGACACTACAGGAGCACACAGCCAATCAGGAGAGTGCCATGACGTGGCGCTCCCTGATTGGCTGAAGGGACCCTCTTTGACAGGAGTCAGGGGGGGTCCTGGCAGTCGGGGAAAGGGGTCCCATGTGTAAACATGGGACCCCTTTCAGTGCGTGGTCGGGTTTCCATTTTATTATTTTGCCAAGTACGTGGATTATACAAAGAACAGAAGGTACACTGGATTATGTGAGTATAATTTTTTTTACAGGTACCCCTAGGATTCTACATGGAGAAGAGGACCGAGCCTCGTGGGAACATAGGTAAGTATGTATGTTTGGAGGTGTGCATGTATGTAATAAACTTATACTGTCACGGTGTGTGTGTCCTGTTTTTTTGGGGGTATTCTTTTAGTAGTAGTACTACAGGTACCAGCGGGCCCGGTTTTCCACCGCATGCTGGTACTTGTGGTTCTCCAAGTACCAGCTTGCGGGGGAGGCTTGCTGGGACTTGTAGTACTGCTACTAAAAACAATATTCACAATTTCTCACAAGGCTATCAGCCCCCCATCTGCCGCCCTTGGATGGGGGAGACAGCCTCGGGCTTTACCCCTGGCCCTTGGGTGGCTGGAGGGGGGGGACCCCTTGATTGAAGGGGTCCCCACTCCTCCAGGGTACCCCGGCCAGGGGTGACTAGTTGGGGTTTTAATGGCACGGCCGCAGGGACCGATATCAAAGTGTCCCCCGGCTGTGGCATTATCTCCCCAGCTAGTGGAGCCCGGTGCTGGTTTCAAAAATATGGGGGACCCCTACGCTTTTTGTCCCCCGTATTTTTGGAACCAGGACCAGGTGCAGAGCCCGGTGCTGGTTGATTAAATATGGGGGAACCCCTGTAATATCCGAGCTATCCGAACTGGAACTAGGGGAAGAAGATGACGATACTGCCCACTTGCTGGATCGCTTGGCAGGCGCAGAAGACCCACCTGAAGGACCTGCAACCGCATCATCTTCTGCCGCACGACCCGAATTGGCTTGCGCCTCCACCGCGACATCCGGGGTAGCACCTGTGGAGACATCCGGAAAAGGAGCGGACAACAAGGCATCGAAAGAGACAGTGGGAGCAGAAGTCCTGGTATCAAGCTGGGTGGAAGAAAGGGACATCTGAACCCCCAACGCAGCAAGCACCTGACCAGCAAGGGTACCTAGGTGTTCCTGTCCATGCGCCATCTGCAAAGATGTAGTATCCGGACCACATTGCCCAGCTGCCGCGCCAGTTGCCTGCGAAGGTAACCCCGCCAACAATGGGGCCAAAACTTCCGCCAGCGACACCAACTTTTGGACCGCCTCCAATGCTTCGGAATGGTCAGGGGTAGCATTCGCCGATGTGGTAGTGACAGTGACAGGGAGCGCTGGCGTGACCGCGGGGGTGGAGCACCTCTGAGGAATTAAACGGGAGCGCTGTAGCCATGCCTGCTTATCCCTGCGCAATGGAGACAGCACCCGAGGCGGAGCTAAAGAAGGTGCTGTGCCTACGCAGCCCTCCCGGACCCCCGTAACCTGGGTCCACGGTGACTGCTCGACCCTATCCACCATGACTGATGTACTCGGGAGCCCAGGTGCCAGTCCTAGAACGGCAGTACGGTGGAACGCAGTTGAAGACACCACATCCATGGTCCCAACCGCTGCTCCAACCTGCGAATGCCCCCCATGACTCACCACCTCACTATACAGTGGGACACTAGCGGCAGCCCCTACTACCCTACTGGACCCGTCAGCCCCCTGTTCCAGGCTGTGGCCGCCTGCTGCCCCCTGATTGTCCTCCTGCACTGGAGGCTTATCATAATTAGCCCTAATACCTCTCCCCCGCCTGCCCCCCCCCCCCTATTCTGTGGCACCACAGGAGAGGGAGAAGCCTACCTTGCCTGTCCCCTGCGGCGGCAAGCAGCCACAGCCTCCCCCTCCTGCATGCCAGTGAAACTGCGGCATGGAGCTAATCCCTGCCCCCTCCACTGCCAAGATCTCGGGAGGGTGGACGCCCGCATCCTGATCCCCCGGCAGCGGCCGCCGCCGAGGAGATCCTGTGTAGTTTGCGCTGCTGCCTAGACCCGGCGTCCGCGGTGCTCGGCAGTACGGGCGAATCACTTACATTAGCCGCAGGGGCAGCCCGGCAAGCGCGGGAGCATGAACACCCGCGCCCGGACCCCCCAGCAGCACCCCTGCCAACCGCCGCCGCCGGGGAGAGCACCACTCGACCGCGCTCCCGCCGGGCCAAGACCTGCGAGCACGGCGGGGAGCAGTGCCGAAGCCAGCAGCCGTAGCCGGGAGAAGTACCCGGTGAATGCTGCTCGCTTCACAGGAACTGGCGGCAGGGACTGTAGGCAGACGAGGCCGCACAGGCTCGGATACCAGAGCCGCCTGGCGACCGCTGCGGGTAACAGCCTGGGAGCCAGCAGCTGCCTGGCCCCCAATAGTATAAGCATCCATAAAGCGGGCGGGGGGGAAGAGAGGCGCTGGGGGCGAGACATCATGAGAGGGAGAGGAACAGGGAAAGAATAGAGATGATATATATAGTGAAGAATAGGAGATGAAACAGAAGGTAGTAAGAAATGCAAAAGAAAATCAAAGATTAGGAAAACAGCACAGGGAAAGAATTATCAGTGACTATGAGAGCCCAAAATGGAGTACTTCTCTGTCCAGAAAAACAGGAACCAAGAGGCAGATAATCTGCCTCAGCCTAGTTTCAAACAAAACTCTCCTCCCCACTTGACCACCATTGGCTGACCCCTAATCATGCCATAACAAACAAAAACAATCATGACACATCCTTAAAGTGGAAACCCTCAAAACCCCTTGTGGTTTAATATGACCTCAGTGCTTACATATATATATTCAGCCTTCGGACGAACCTTTGTAAGCATACTGTAATCTCCTGCTAACTGGCTTCCCTGACAATGACCTCTCTCCACTCCAATCTATCCTCAATGCTGCACCCCGGCTCATCTTCCTCATCAAACGCACTATGTCCACTAGGGATGAGCGGGTTCGGTTCCTCAGAATCCGAACCCGCCCGAACTTCAGTTTTTTTTACACGGGGCCGAGCGACTCGGATCTTCCCGCCTTGCTCGGTTAACCCGAGCGCGCCCGAACGTCATCATCCCGCTGTCGGATTCTCGCGAGGCTCGGATTCTATCGCGAGACTCGGATTCTATATAAGGAGCCGCGCGTCGCCGCCATTTTCACACGTGCATTGAGATTCATAGGGAGAGGACGTGGCTGGCGTCCTCTCCGTTTATAGAGAAGAGAGTGAGACAGTAGAGAGAAACACAGTAGTAATTTTGGGGAGCATTAGGAGGAGTACTAGTAGTTACTTGCTGAAGTGATAGATAGTGTGACTGTATTATCTGACTTGTGGGGGAGACACTGACAGTGGGGAGCAGTTAGAGTCTGAGAGCAGGACTCAGGAGTACATATAACGTACAGTGCACACTTTTGCTGCCAGAGTGCCACACTGCCATTGTGACCACACTGACCACCAGTATAATATATATTGTGATTGTCTGCTTAGGGGTACTACTTGCAAGTTGCTGATAGTGTGACCAGTGACCTGACCACCAGTTTAATAATCACCACCAGTGAGTTTAATATATATATATATATATATATATATCTAATTGTATATAATATATATATAATATTGTATACCACCTACCCGTGGTTTTTTTACATACTACTATAGTAGCTTACTGTAGCAGTCTGCGGTGCTGCTGAGCTGACAGTGTCCAGCAGGTCCGTCATCAGTCATTACATAATAAATATATATACCTGTCCGGCTGCAGTACTAGTGATATTATATATATATATATATTGATTTCATCTCATTATCATCCAGTCTATATTAGCAGCAGACACAGTACGGTAGTCCACGGCTGTAGCTACCTCTGTGTCGGCAGTCGCTCGTCCATCCATAATTGTATACCACCTACCCGTGTTTTTTTTTTTTTTAACTTTCTTCTTTATACATACTACTATAGTAGCTTACTGTAGCAGTCTGCGGTGCTGCTGAGCTGACAGTGTCCAGCAGGTCCGTCATCAGTCATTACATAATAAATATATATACCTGTCCGGCTGCAGTACTAGTGATATTATATATATATATATATTGATTTCATCTCATTATCATCCAGTCTATATTAGCAGCAGACACAGTACGGTAGTCCACGGCTGTAGCTACCTCTGTGTCGGCAGTCGCTCGTCCATCCATAATTGTATACCACCTACCCGTGGTTTTTTTCTTTTCTTTCTTCTTTATACATACTACTATAGTAGCAATCTGTTGAAATCAGAGCACTACATTTTGGCCACCGTGCTCGATCCTAGATTTAAAACCTACCTTGGATCTCTCTTTCCGGCAGACACAAGTCTGCTGGGGTTCAAAGACCTGCTGGTGACAAAATTGTCAAGTCAAGCGGAACGCGACCTGTCAACATCTCCTCCTTCACATTCTCCCGCAACTGGGGGTGCGAGGAAAAGGCTCAGAATTCCGAGCCCACCCGCTGGCGGTGATGCAGGGCAGTCTGGAGCGACTGCTGATGCTGACATCTGGTCCGGACTGAAGGACCTGACAACGATTACGGACATGTCGTCTACTGTCACTGCATATGATTCTCTCACCATTGAAAGAATGGTGGAGGATTATATGAGTGACCGCATCCAAGTAGGCACGTCAGACAGTCCGTACTTATACTGGCAGGAAAAAGAGGCAATTTGGAGGCCCTTGCACAAACTGGCTTTATTCTACCTAAGTTGCCCTCCCACAAGTGTGTACTCCGAAAGAGTGTTTAGTGCCGCCGCTCACCTTGTCAGCAATCTGCGTACGAGGTTACTTCCAGAAAATGTGGAGAAGATGATGTTCATTAAAATTAATTATAATCAATTCCTCCGTGGAGACATTGACCAGCAGCAATTGCCTCCACAAAGTACACAGGGAGCTGAGATGGTGGATTCCAGTGGGGACGAATTGATAATCTGTGAGGAGCGGGATGTACACGGTGATATATCGGAGGATGATGATGAGGTGGACATCTTGCCTCTGTAGAGCCAGTTTGTGCAAGGAGAGATTAATTGCTTCTTTTTCGGTGGGGGTCCAAACCAACCCGTCATTTCAGTCACAGTCGTGTGGCAGACCCTGTCACTGAAATGATGGGTTGGTTAAAGTGTGCATGTCCTGTTTATACAACATAAGGGTGGGTGGGAGGGCCCAAGGACAATTCCATCTTGCACCTCTTTTTTCTTTAATTTTTCTTTGCGTCATGTGCTGTTTGGGGACTGTTTTTTGGAAGGGCCATCCTGCGTGACACTGCAGTGCCACTCCTAGATGGGCCAGGTGTTTGTGTCGGCCACTAGGGTCGCTTATCTTACTCACACAGCTACCTCATTGCGCCTCTTTTTTTCTTCTTTGCGTCATGTGCTGTTTGGGGAGTGTTTTTTGTAAGGGCCATCCTGCGTGACACTGCAGTGCCACTCCTAGATGGGCCAGGTGTTTGTGTCGGCCACTAGGGTCGCTTAGCTTACTCACACAGCTACCTCATTGCGCCTCTTTTTTTCTTCTTTGCGTCATGTGCTGTTTGGGGAGTGTTTTTTGTAAGGGCCATCCTGCGTGACACTGCAGTGCCACTCCTAGATGGGCCAGGTGTTTGTGTCGGCCACTAGGGTCGCTTAGCTTACTCACACAGCTACCTCATTGCGCCTCTTTTTTTCTTCTTTGCGTCATGTGCTGTTTGGGGAGTGTTTTTTGGAAGGGCCATCCTGCGTGACACTGCAGTGCCACTCCTAGATGGGCCAGGTGTTTGTGTCGGCCACTAGGGTCGCTTATCTTACTCACACAGCTACCTCATTGCGCCTCTTTTTTTCTTCTTTGCGTCATGTGCTGTTTGGGGAGTGTTTTTTGGAAGGGCCATCCTGCGTGACACTGCAGTGCCACTCCTAGATGGGCCAGGTGTTTGTGTCGGCCACTAGGGTCGCTTATCTTACTCACACAGCTACCTCATTGCGCCTCTTTTTTTCTTCTTTGCGTCATGTGCTGTTTGGGGAGTGTTTTTTGGAAGGGCCATCCTGCGTGACACTGCAGTGCCACTCCTAGATGGGCCAGGTGTTTGTGTCGGCCACTAGGGTCGCTTAGCTTACTCACACAGCTACCTCATTGCGCCTCTTTTTTTCTTCTTTGCGTCATGTGCTGTTTGGGGAGTGTTTATTGGAAGGGCCATCCTGCGTGACACTGCAGTGCCACTCCTAGATGGGCCAGGTGTTTGTGTCGGCCACTAGGGTCGCTTAGCTTACTCACACAGCTACCTCATTGCGCCTCTTTTTTTCTTTGCGTCATGTGCTGTTTGGGGAGTGTTTTTTGGAAGGGCCGTCCTGCGTGACACTGCAGTGCCACTCCTAGATGGGCCAGGTGTTTGTGTCGGCCACTAGGGTCGCTTAGCTTAGTCATCCAGCGACCTCGGTGCAAATTTTAGGACTAAAAATAATATTGTGAGGTGTGAGGTATTCAGAATAGACTGAAAATGAGTGGAAATTATGGTTTTTGAGGTTAATAATACTTTGGGATCAAAATGACCCCCAAATTCTATGATTTAAGCTGTTTTTTAGTGTTTTTTGAAAAAAACACCCGAATCCAAAACACACCCGAATCCGACAAAAAAAATTCGGTGAGGTTTTGCCAAAACGCGGTCGAACCCAAAACACGGCCGCGGAACCGAACCCAAAACCAAAACACAAAACCCGAAAAATTTCAAGTGCACATCCCTAATGTCCACCTCCCCTCTCCTACAAGACTTCACTGGCTTCCCTCCCCTTTCAGAATCCAATTCAAACTTCTCACACTCACTTATAAAGCCCTCACCCACTCCTCTCCCATCTACATCTCTGACCATATCTCCCTTTACTCTCCCACCCGTCCTCTTCGCTCTGCTAATGCACGCCGACTCTCCTGTTTTCGGATTATTTCCTCCCGCTCCTATCTCCAAGATTTTTCACGTGCTGCTCCCTTTCTCTGGAATTCTTTACCTCTCCCCCCTCAGACTCTCCACCTCTCTCCAAAACTTCAAACGGGCTCTTTAGACCCACTTCTTTACCAAACTCAGCCAAATCTCATCCTAACCCTCTGTTCAACACTCTCTATGTACCCCATCTGTGTCACCCCTGTCTGTCTACCCCTCCCCTTAGAATGTAAGCTCTCACAAGTAGGGCCCTCTTCCCTCATGTGCTTATCCTTTTCTTACTTTAATAATCCTCAATTGCCCAAATCCCGCTGTTTTTTGGCCACCTTGAAACTTATCTCTATGTAGTTTACTGGTGTAGTTATGCTTAGTTACCCTGTACTTGTCCTATATTGTCTTTAACTGTAAATCACTGTTTTCCTGTTTTGATTATGTGCATATGTACTCTGCAATTGGGCGCTGCGGAACCCTTGTGGTGCCATATAAATAAAAGATAATAATAAAAGATAATAATAATAATAATAATAATATGAAAGCATTGGGCATTTTTGACACATTGCAGACACTCAACCTAACTGCACAAGATTATACCTTTTACTCTTGCCCGTACATGTCCTGCTTCAGAATACATATGTTTGTGTGGCTGTATTACTTGAATCCTCTGTATTATGTGCATTGTTTTGTCTGTAAAGCACCTTGAGTTCTGTTGGAGAAAGAGCGCTGTGTAAATAAAATAATAAATAAATTATTATTATTATTATTATTATTATTATTATTATATGTTAGTAGGTTACAATACCACATTGCAGCTCTTACTGAACTCACAGAGCCAACCCAACTTTTGGACCAATCACTGAACTGCCTCCACCTCAATCATATCCTAGAGATGTTGCACACGATCACAACAAAACCATAATAACCATAACCATAATAAAGATTCCACAATTTCAAACAACAATCGATGTATCTGTGTATTTCCCAGATTTACAATGAAGCCTTGGACCTTGCAGTGTCGGAAGCTGACACTTGGTGGTGCTGTGGAGCACAAGGAGAGCCAATCTAGGGTATTTATGGTCTGCTGCATAATAATATTCTGCTATTTCCTTATATGTGCTTATGTGAAGATTACTGTGTATAGTCAGAGAGTAACGTTTTGTAATAATATAGTAATTGTATTTTTCTATATAGTAATAGCCAAAGAGGTGCAGTTTAAGTTTAGAAGTATTTAATTGACAAGAGAAACACAGTTTATTGGTTATTCATAATAGTATTGAAAAGAAATGGTTCCATATGATAATTATCTAAATTTTGTCATATTGACTGTAATTTGCATAATGGTATTTTCTACGTGTTTGTTATTCTTTATTGTGTGAAGCCCCCTGCCATTTGTATGCTGATTATTACAGTTTCTACATACCTTTTCTGGACACACAGGGCCGGCTCTACCATTAGGCAGCTTTAGGCGGCTGCCTAGGGGCGCTAGTCACTGGGGGGCACCACTGAATTTATCTAACAAAAAACTGAAGGATGTGTCTGTATGCGGGTTAGTAATGAACTTACAGATGGGGGGGGTTGGAACACAATAAGGAGCATACAAATATATGTATGTGAGTATATATTTATGTATACGCACATATACTGTAATTAAAGGGACAGCTGGCATCCTGAACGTTAGTATGACGTGAAGGGTTAGGGTAAGGTTAATTGATTTCATTCAAAATGTCGGTATTGTGGAGGTTGGGAGGCTGCTGTCGGTATTCTGACCAGCGGTATCCCGTACCCAGCCCTAATTAAATACCTACAGTATTATACGGTATATAAAGAATAAACGGCACTCAAGGACTTATAAAGTGAAAGTTTATTGTGAACAAAGTCACAAAATCTTTGGGACTTGTTTACAATATATTTTATCACTATGGAAGTCCTTGAGTGCTGTCCCTTTTCTCTGTAGATATATATAATGATGCCATTCACCCCAGTCCACCTAGTGGCCACCTGCATCTCTCCTCCGGGAGGTTGTGGTGGAAGTGGGGGAGTTTGCAGGTAAGGGGGCGCTAGGCTGAAGATTTGCCTAGGGTGCAGAGAGTCCTTGCACCGGCCCTGTGGACACATGCCCTCTTATCCCCTTTAATACATTTTCCAGATTATTCTGCATATCAAGGATGTCACGTTAAGTCATTTTACAGTGTACGAGCCTGGCCTCTCTGCTACGGTCTGCGGAGGGTAAGCAGGCGGAGTCGTCAGGAGAGAGGAAGATCTTACTATAGGAAAATCTATACCTGATTTATCTGTGCCACATTAACATTCCGGGGTACCATGTTCCCACTGGGAAGAGCACTGAAAAAGATGGAAGCAAGTCCATCCATTAAGATGTAAAAGGGACCTCATAATGTTATTCCATTACAATATCTTCCAGATTTATTATAAATCATTGTACAATATCTTCAAAATCGTGCCAGTGTCTGCATCTCTCAGGCTATTTCATTTGGGCCAGCATATGGGACAAAGGACAGAGCTGGAGAAAGGAGGAATCTGGGGAAAATGCTCTTTGATGGGGTTGGGAGGGGGAGCGGGTGCGACTGTGGAAGAGAGAGAGTCCAGAGTGAGTAGACTTTAGATCAGAGGTTCTCAAACTCGGTCCTCGGGGGCACACACAGTGCATGTTTTGCAGGTAACCCAGCAGGTGCACAGGTGTATTAATTACTCACTAACACATTTTAAAAGGACCACAGGTGGAGCTAATTATCTCACTTGCGATTCTGTGAGGAGACCTGCAATACATGCACTGTGTGTGCCCCCGAGGACCGAGTTTGAGAACCTCTGCTTTAGATCAAGGGCACTGGAAGAAGAAGGAATTAGCACTAGAATTGGCACAGTCACCAGCCGTGAGGTTAGTGTGGGTTAGTAGTGTGGGTCTGTGTAAATGTGTAGAGCACTGTAATGTCCATTTTTTTTGTAAAAATAAAATTATATTGTTTGAATTTCTCTAGATCTTACCCTATGTGAATAATCAGAACTTCCTGACTGTATCATACTTGTAACCTATATAAAAAAAATGTAATTACAAAATATGGGCCTAAGTCAGACCTGATCGCAGCAGCAAATTTGTTCTCTAATGGGCAAAACCATGTGCACTGCAGGGGGGGCAGATATAACATGTGTAGAGAGAGTTAGATTTGGGTGGGTTATTTTGTTTCTGTGCAGGATAAATACTGGCTGCTCTATTTGTACACCGCAATTTCGATTTCAGTTTGAACACACCCCACCCAAATCTAACTCTCTCTGCACATGTTATATCTTGTCGAAGTCTAAATATATTGCAGTACACACATCACGTACAAACCACACACAGATGGCCTCCGTACACATACTTGCTCTGCCATGCATGCGCATATTCGCAATTTGCATATGGTCGCTAGTGCGTACACGGTACGATCTGGTGTATGTAAGGTCTGTGAACAATATAAGGGTGAAAGGTTAAATACAGCGGCCGCAGCGGCTCAATATTAAAGTGTATTAAGTGTGTTTAAAGTATAGCTTTTATTCCTGTAAGTAAATCAACATTTACAATCTGCCCCCTCCAGGGGCAAACGCAGGATATGCAGGAGGGGGGTTCCAGAGGGGGGTGGAGCCAAGCACGGGGGTGGAGACTGTGGTGACCCAGTATATGCCAGGTCCGTTAAACTAGCATAGATAGATAGGCCTACATGAGATGATAGATAGATAGATAGATAGATAGATAGATAGATAGATAGATAGATAGATAGATAGATAGATAGATAGATAGATAGACCAAATGTATTTTAGAATAGTCATAGGGCTATTTTAAAAATGTAGTAGAAAACCACCACTGTATAGAAACATGACAATGCCAGGTGTTAGACCTTGAAGGAGTTAGCCAGATATGGAAGCTAATATGTATGTATATATATATATATATATATATATATATATATATATTGTGTATATGTAATATACATGCATTCCCCACAACGTTTTGGGGAATACATTCCCCATCCTCAGGTAGCATATATATATATATATATATATATATCAGCCATCTGCCACACTCCATTTCCTCAATCAGCTTTATATATATTAAAACGTATAAAATATAAAATATTACTGCAGGAGGAACTACGTATGCTGTATGTATATTTATGAATTCATTAAAGCTTGAAATACCTTCCTCCAGGAAGGAAGAGGATTAGACAGTGGGCTGAGTGAATAGAAGCAGCACGGAATGAAAGGACTGTGGCATCATCAGAGACAACAGCAACTGCAGCTGACACACAGTCAGCCCACGATAGGTGCACAACCCGCGATTCGCGGGTCTCTAAAAGGGGTGGGGCCAAATGCCAAAGGGGCGGGTCTTAAATCTTGGGATGCAGCAGCAGCTTTTTTGTCTGTCAGGGGGGTTTCTGGGTACTCAGAAACCCCCTCTGCATGCGCTAGTGCCACCCCCCCTGCAGTGCACAGGGTTTTGCCCATTAGAGAACAAATTTGCTGGCCTGCTGTGACAAGGCATTTCTTTTGCTGTGCTTTATAGCAAAATCCAGCATTTGGAAATTGCCTACCATAAATGTGGCATTTGCCCCTGCCAGCAGTAAGGATTCAATGACATGCAGCCTGGCAGCAAACCACAAGGAGACAGTTACATTGTTAATTGGTGCCACACTTTCTCTCATTTCATACCATGGGTTGCGGAGCTTTTATTATCTGTATTTGAAAGCTATCTGTATTATATGGTGGACAGTAGAATGTTCTCTGTATTGTATTTTGGACAGTTGGATGCTTTTTGTAATGTATATCTGTCATTGCAGGGATGCTTGTTATATTTGTGGTGGTCTGGGGATGCTCTCCGTATTATATGGTTATCTCTAAGGTGTTTTCTATAAAGTGTAGCTATCACTAGAATTAATTCTTTATTGTATGGCAGTCACTAGGATGCTCTTTGTATTGTATGATGGTCACTAGGATTCACTCTGTATTGTATGATTGACACTCTGCATTGTGTGGTGGTCACTGAAATGCTCTTTGTATTATATGGCAATCACTAGGATGCTTCTTCTATTCTATATATCAATCACTAGAATGTTCTCAGTTTTGGGCACAGTTAGGCAGAAGCAAAGTTATATATTATTTTTTTTAAACTGCTAGAGAAACTTACTTTAACCTCATCAACATTTTGTTGGCCCGTCTGCATGAAGCATCTTAAATTCCCAAGTTTGACCGATATAGCCAATATTCTAACTTCCATCAGGTCACTTTAGTTTGCATAGAAATCAGTGTTAATAGTATTTCCATTGAACTTGCCTGTCAAAATGTAATAAAACATATAACTAAATGAACATGACATTTTTATTTGTTGAGAAGTGAATGTGTTAAAATGACATCTCTTATAATATTTATATCATTTATTTATTAACAGTTTCTTATATAGCGCAGCAAATTTCATTGCGCTGTACAATTGGAAACAACAATGATAAAACAAAACTGGATAATAATAAACAATCAATGGTAGGAAGGCCCTGCTCGCAAGCTTACAATCTATATAATCCTTTTACTCCCCATTCATGTTTACATAATACATTTTCGTATTTTTTGTGAATGTGCCATTCATACATAAACAATGCAGAAATATAAACATGATATACTACTGATATTATGTACAACATATACAGTATTGATTTTAGATGCATCTCACACAAAACACTTTTGTTAATAATGGTATTCATATTGTTATTTTCTTATTAAATATAATCTGCAGCACAGAAGGTAAGACAGTAGTGTAAAGTAATAGAAATGGAGAGGTAGCTGATTAGGAGATCATTTAATCTGGAAACTATTACTATAATCTGTTCCTAAAACTGAAATTATATGATGCATTTAGGATTATGTGTAATACAAATGTCATATAAAAAGGAACTGAAGTGTTTGTGTGTCTGTGTGTTTACATATACATGCCTCAAGCACACTGTAGGCTGTAGGACAGAAGATGAGGGAGCATCATCCATCAATAATTTAGGAATTAATCTCTATTTTGGTAACATTCAATTGAGTCAAATAGGATGGGAAGGAAGGAAGGAAGGAAGGAAGGAAGGAAGGAAGGAAGGAAGGAAGGAAGGAAGGAAGGAAGGAAGGAAGGAAGGAAGGAAGGAAGGAAGGAAGGAAGGAAGGACTACTTTTCATAGAATAGAGTCCTGAAATAAGTGCACTTGGTATACTAATATAACCAGACCACACTGTGGGGGAGATGTAAATTGTGACAAGAGTGGAGAAGTGAGCCAGTGGAGAAGTTGCCCATAGAAACCAATCAGCATTTATGTAACATTTATAATTTGTATACTATAAAATTATTCAGAGCAGCTGATTGGTTGCCATGGGCAACTTCTCCACTGGCTCACTTCTCCACTCTTTTCACTGCTTAGTACATCTCCCTCTATGGGTCTAAATAAGGGGTCTATTTACTAAGCCTTGGATGGAGATAAAGTTGGTGGAGATAAAGTACCAGCCAATCAGCTTCTAACTGCTATGTCACAGTCTGGGTTTGAAAAATGACAGTTAGCAGCCGATTGGCTGGTACTTTATCTCCAGCGACGTTATCTCCATCCAAAGCTTAGTAAATAGACCCCTAATTCTAAGATGAGAGTAAACGGGTTCATACAGCATATCTGAGGCACATTTCCTCGATTCCCCGTTCCAATCCGTTCCTCCATTCAGCTGATTAGAAAAAGCTGATCAGTGGGCATCGATGATCAGCAATTCATCGGGGAATCAGGGAAAATCCCCAATTTGCCTATCCAATCATTTTTAGGTGGGATCAACAAATCAGAGAAATTCGACATGTTGACCCAGGCATTAGGGGAACAGCAAATTGCAACAATTCGTTTGCATATGTTTGACTCAAAGCAAAAAGAATAAGTAACTGTGCACCTAGGCAAAACTATGGTGAGGCAGATGTAACGTGCAGAGAGATTTAGATTTATGGTGTGTCCAAACTTGTAGTGTAAAAATAAAGCAGCATTTGTGGGCTGCATGCAAACATTGCCAGTATTTACCCTGTATGATATATATATATATATATATATATATATATATATATATTGCTCAAAAAAATAAAGGGAACACTAAAATAACACATCCTAGATCTGAATGAATGAAATATTCTTATTAAATACTTTGTTCTTTACATAGTTGAATGTGCTGACAACAAAATCACACAAAAATTATCAATGGAAATCAAATTTATTAACCCATGGAGTTCTGGTTTTGGAGTCACACTCAAAATTAAAGTGGAAAAACACACTACAGGCTGATCCAACTTTGATGTAATGTCCTTAAAACAAGTCAAAATGAGGCTCAGTAGTGTGTGTGGCCTCCACGTACCTGTATGACCTCCCTACAACACCTGGGCATGCTCCTGATGAGGTGGCGGATGGTCTCCTGAGGGATCTCCTCCCAGACCTGGACTAAAGCATCCGCCAACTCTTGGACTGTCTGTGGTGCAACGTGGCGTTGGTGTATGGAGCGAGACATGATGTCCCAGATGTGCTCAATTGGATTCAGGTCTGGGGAACGGGCGGGCCAGTCCATAGCATCAATGCCTTCGTCTTGCAGGAACTGCTGACACACTCCAGCCACATGAGGCCTAGCATTGTCTTGCATTAGGAGGAACCCAGGGCCACCCGCACCAGCATTTGGTCTCACAAGGGGTCTGAGGATCTCATCTCGGTACCTAATGGCAGTCAGGCTACCTCTGGCGAGCACATGGAGGGCTGTGCGGCCCCCCAAAGAAATGCCACCCCACACCATTACTGACCCACTGCCAAAACGGTCATGCTGAAGGATGTTGCAGGCAGCAGAACGTTCTCCTTGGCGTCTCCAGACTCTGTCATGTCTGTCACATGTGCTCAGTGAGAACCTGCTTTCATCTGTGAAGAGCACAGGGCGCCAGTGGCGAATTTGCCAATCTTGGTGTTCTCTGGCAAATGCCAAACGTCCTGCACAGTGTTGGGCTGTAAGCGCAACCCCCACCTGTGGACGTCGGGCCCTCATACCACCCTCATGGAGTCTGTTTCTGATCGTTTGAGTAGACACATGCACATTTGTGGCTTGCTGGAGGCCATTTTGCAGGGCTCTGGCAGTGCTCCTCCTGTTCCTCCTTGCACAAAGGCGGAGGTAGCGGTCCTGCTGCTGGGTTGTTGCTCTCCTACGGCCTCCTTCACATCTCCTGATGTACTAGCCTGTCTCCTGGTAGCGCCTCCATGCTCTGGACACTACGCTGACAGACACAGCAAACCATCTTGCCACAGCTCGCATTGATGTGCCATCCTGGATGAGCTGCACTACCTGAGCCACTTGTGTGGGTTGTAGACTCCGCGTCATGCTACCACTCGAGTGAAAGCACCGCCAGCTTTCAAAAGTGACCAAAACATCGGCCAAAGAGCATAGGAGCTGAGAAGTGGTCTGTGGTCACCACCTGCAGAACAACTCCTTTATTAGGGGTGTCTTGCTAATTGCCTATAATTTCCACCTGTTGTCTATTCCATTTGCCCTCCTTTAATATAAAAAAAGCTGTGTATTTTGCAAACTATGTCCTCAGTAATGGTTGGCCAAGTTCCTCTGTGGTGGCTAGCCACAGCACCTATGGTGACTAGCCACACCTTTTAAGCTTGGGCTGTGTTGCAGGTGGGCCCTTCATGTCCCAGTCCAAAACTGGACTTACCCTCATGTAGAAGAGATTTATGGAGCTCTGCAACTTGAGAAATACAGTACTCAGAGAAATGGACTTCCATCTCCTGCGCAATGCCTTCTGTCCAGTTGCCGAAAATGTACCCTGTGAGAGGGAAGAGCCAAGTCTTATTACGCTCCATGCACAGCCTCAGCCAGGGTGGGAGCTTAGGGGTCCATTTACTAAGCCTCAGGTGGAGATAAAGTGGATGGCGATAAAGTACCAGCCAATCACCTCCTGTCATTTTTTAAACCCAGCCTGTGACAAGGCAGTTAGGAAGCTGATTGGCTGGTACCTTATCTCCGGCCACTTTATGTCCGCCTGAGACTTAGTAAATAGATCCCTGAGTTTGAATTATGTCTCTTCTACATGAGGGTAAGTCCAGTGTTGGACTGTCTAGTGTTAGCGCTGGTTAGTCTAGTAGGGCACCTGTTTGGCTAACCTATTTGCTGTATTATTAACTGTCAGTGTCGAACTGGGGCATGAAGGGCCCTCCGGGGGAATGCAGTGGTAGGGTCCATGCTTAAGAGATCTGACCAACCTTTAGAGGGGACATAACCTGCAGACAGGGCTGGATTAACAATGGGGCGGATGGAGCTGCAGCTCCAGGCCTCCCATGAAAATAGGCCCAGAGGATTCCCTGTAGTGCAGTGTTGACAGGAAAAAATGTTTTTTCCTGTCACTACTGTGACCACCAGCCCAGCACATTATCATCCTGGCTGCCCCAAACATAGCACACACATACCCCCAGTTCCTGGCCGCTGATCACCGGAGGCCGGAGCGCTGCAGACCTATGCTCCGCCCCTGGCCGCGCTAAGCTCCGCCCCGCCAACCGAGGATTTGCCACCAGTGTGTGACCCTCCTGGCTGCGATAGGGCCCGCCCACTGTCCGCAATAAGCTCCGCCCCCGGCCATCCGATGCTTTACCACTAGTGACCCTCCTGGCCATGCTAGGCCCCGCCCCTTGGGCGCGATAAGCCCCGCCCCCCGGTATGAGATGCTGTACTAACAGTGTGATAGAGAAACTGGCCGCGCTAGGCTCCGCCCCCTGTACGCGATAAGCCCCGCCCCCGGTATGAGATGCTGTACTAAGTGTGATAGAGAAACTGGCCGCGCTAGGCTCCGCCCCCTGTGCGCGATAAGCCCCGCCCCCGGCCATGTGATTCTTTGCCAGCAGTGTGGGAGGCTGGGAGCCTCCTGGCCATACTTAGCTCTGTTCCTGGTCATTTGAATAGCTGTGTCACCAGAGTGGACCACCCTGGTCTCACTTAGCTCCGCCTCCAGTCTTGATAAACCCCACTTCTGGTCACCTGAAATTGTGTCACCAGTGTGGGTGTCCCCTGATTGCTCTAAGCTCCCCCCCAGCCATCCGAAGAACCTATGGTTTGGTGTGCAGTCTGCTGGACCAACTACAGCACTGGATCTCTGCAACCCAGGATTGGTGAGTGATTTTTCCCCCTAGTTGGTTGGATTCACTGTTGTCTGTAAAGCAGCATACAGATGTGTCCCTTTTTGTCCTTGCTGTAATGTGTATGCATCACAGCAAGCACACCGTGGCATAGCTGGGCGCCAGAGGCGTAACTAGGGTAGGGCAAGTGGGGCACGTGCCGTGGGCACCTTGGCAGGCCCAGCAGAGGGGGCGCCGCCGGCAGCCAGGGCATCATGCCCACTCGCCCCCGTCACGCCGCAATGCGAGGGGAGGAGAGCGCAGCGTCTCTCCTGCCCCTCAATGTCCTCAGTGCCGCTGCCAGCAGCGCTGCATGTGTCCTGTCTCCGGCGGTGTGTGCCAATCAGAGCTTGCGGACCGGCTCCTGATTGGCTGCTGGTTCACGAGCTCTGATTGGCTAATGAACCGGCACCACATAGCCGCCGCCGGAGACCTGGAGCGTTGAGGGGCAGGAGAGATGCTGCGCTGCGCTCTCCTCCCCTCACATAGCAGAGGGAAGGAAGCGTTGAGTGACGGGGGGGGGGGGGGGGTCTTATATCTGGCACTGTGGGGCATGTAACTGGCACTGTGGGGCATTGTATCTTGCACTGTGTGTGGGGCATATATGGCACTGTTGGGCATGTAACTGGCACTGTGGGGCATGTATCTGGCACTGTGTGTGGCATGTATGGCACTGTGGGGCATGTATGGCACTGTGGGGCATGTATGGCACTGTGGGGCATGTATCTGGCACTGTGTGGGGCATGTATGGCAATGTGTGGCATGTATGTCA
The DNA here is from genome assembly GCF_028390025.1 of Pseudophryne corroboree. Classification (NCBI taxonomy): domain Eukaryota; kingdom Metazoa; phylum Chordata; class Amphibia; order Anura; family Myobatrachidae; genus Pseudophryne; species Pseudophryne corroboree. The sequence continues at coordinate 412,901,416 of NC_086452.1, read as the reverse complement.
CTGTGTGGCATGTATGGCACTGTGGGGCATGTATCTGGCACTGTGTGGGGCATGTATGGCACTGTGTGGCATGTATGGCACAGTGGGGCATGTATCTGGCACCGTGGGGCATTGTAACTGGCACCGTGGTGCATTGTTACTGGCACTGTGGGGCAATGTAACTGGCACTGTGGGACATATATCTGGCACTGTGGGGCATGTATCTGGCACTGTGGGGCATGTATGGCACTGTGGGGCATGTATGGCACTGTGGGGCAATGTAACTGGCACTGTGGGGCATGTATCTGGCACTGTGGGGCATGTATCTGGCACTGAGGGGCATTGTATCTGGCACTGTGGGGCATTGTATCTGGCACTGTGGGGCTTTGTATCTGGCACTGTGGGGCATTGTATCTGGCACTGTGGGGCTTTGTATCTGGCACTGTGGGGCTTTGTATCTAGCACTGTCAGAGCCACAGTGAAGGTCACAGCAGCCGCCGCATCCTCCGCACCGCCAACCACAGCCTCCTTCTTCACACCACTGAGGGGGGCGCCGCCGGCGGCCAGGGCATCATGCCCACTCGCCCCCGTCACGCCGCAATGTGAGGGGAGGAGAGCGCAGCGTCTCTCCTGCCCCTCAATGTCCTCAGTGCCGCTGCCAGCAGCGCTGCATGTGTCCGGTCTCCGGCGGCGTTAGCCAATCAGAGCTTGCGGACCGGCTCCTGATTGGCTGCTGGTTCACGAGCTCTGATTGGCTAATGAACAGGCACCACATAGCTGCCGCCGGAGACCTGAAGCGTTGAGGGGCAGGAGAGGTGCTGCGCTGCGCTCTCCTCCCCTCACATAGCAGAGGGAAGGAAGCGTTGAGTGACGGGGGGGGTCTTATATCTGGCACTGTGGGGCATGTAACTGGCACTGTGGGGCATTGTATCTTGCACTGTGTGTGGCATGTATGGCACTGTGTGGCATGTATGGCACTGTGGGGCATGTATCTGGCACCGTGGGGCATTGTATCTGGCACTGTGGGGCATGTATCTGGCACCGTGGGGCATTGTTACTGGCACCGTGGGGAATTGTTACTGGCACTGTGGGACATATATCTGGCACTGTGGGGCATTTATCTGGCACTGTGGGGCATGTATGGCACTGTGGGGCATTGTATCTGGCACTGTGGGGCATGTATCTGGCACCGTGGGGCAATGTAACTGGCACTGTGGGGCAATGTAACTGGCACTGTGGGACATATATCTGGCACTGTGGGGCATGTATCTGGCACTGTGGGGCATTGTATCTGGCAATGTGGGGCATTGTATCTGGCACTGTGGGGCACAGCCAGAGCCACAGTGAAGGCCACAGCAGCCGCCGCATCCTCTGCACCGCCAACCACAGCCTCCTTCTTCACACCGCTGCCGCCGACCACAGCCTCCTCCTCCTCTGCACTGCCGCCGACCACAGCCTCCTCCTCTGCACTGCTGCCGACCATAGCCTCCTCCACACAACAACTGACCACAGCCTCCTTCTCCTCACTGCTGCCCATTAGGTAATCTAACCTTGCTGCTTTTCTCTCTCCCTACTGTATCTCCTTGCTGTACCTCTCTCTGTCCCTGCTGTCACTCTTCCTGTCCCTATGTCCCTCTGTCTCTCTCCCTTTCCCTCGGTAACTCTCTATGTCCCTGCTGTCACTCTACCTGTCCCTATGTCCCTCTGCCACTCCCCCTCTCCCTATGTCACTTTCACTGTCAAACTCCCTGTCTCTCTGTCACTCTCCCTGCCCGTATGTCCCTCTGTCACTCTCCCTGTCCCTATATCCCTGCTGTCACTCTCCCTGTCCCTCTGTCACTCTCCGTGTCCCTCTCTATGTCCCTGCTGTCACTCTCCCAGGGAGAATTTTGGCTCATTCCGTGTGGCATAATGTGAATCTTGTCTCATTCCGTGTGGCATAATGTGAATTTTGGCTCATTCCGTGTGGCATATAATGTGAATTTTGGCTCATTCCGTGTGGCATATAATGTGAATTTTGGCTCATTCCGTGTGGCATAATGTGAATTTTGGCTCATTCCATGTGGCTTAATATCAATCTTGGCTCACACTGTGTGGCATAATGTGAATTTTGGCTCATTCTGTATGGCATAATGTGTAAGGAGGACCAGTACTAGATATTATAGCTCCAGGCACTTTAAGTGGGAGCTACGTGCATGCAATGCTAACTGAATTCCCTCCAATGTGTATCCAATTCCTGGCCAGTGACTGGGAGGTGGCTATTAATGGGCACAAAAATGGGCGTCTCATGGGCGTGTTGCGTACATGATGCTAAAGTGGTTGCATACACAGACGATTCATTGTTAACATTGGAGGCCACACTCAAATTGGAAAATCTGCACTTACCCAAGGGCTGGTGCAAGTTTTGACAGTGCGACCAATAATAGTATCTAAAGAAGCACCAAGCGGTGTTACAGCATCTACAGACACTGACAGTGGGCGTCTTAGTCCTTGCACATTCAGATGCATACTTGTATAGAAAGGAAGGGCTTTGCAGTAGCATTTGCATAAAATGCAGGTCACATAATGTTATTTAATATTTATTTTGTATTTCTTATGTTTTCATGTTCTGCACTATGTTTACAGATAGATATTGGAAAATTATCAATTTTGAGGTATATGTCTCTGCCAATGCACTCTAGATAAAAATATTATTAATAAACCATTATTTGTGAGTGTGTGGTTGTGGGGGGATATGCAATGATCAGTAATATAACAGGAGGATATATGCTTCATATAAGCCAGAGGGGAGGGAGTTTGAAATGTTTGAAGACAGACGGTAGACCACACTCCCTGTTAAGACCACACCCCCCCAACACTGGTCATACCCCCCCATCAGTACTCATACAATAGGCCCTTCATAAATCTCAGCTCCAGGCCCATGTGGACCTTAATCTGGCACTGCCTGCAGACAACATGGATACTACAGTGCCTGGGCCTATATAAATATGTTAACACAATCACTAAATTTAGTTGGCAGGAGGGCGGATCTTGGTGAAGTTTCTATAGAAACCAAGCAGTCATGTTCCTGCTCTTCCAGAATACTGATCCTTTACTAGAGTGATACCCCTTTTCCACTAGCTGTTTTTACCCGTGTTTTTGCACGGGGGCGCGCATCGACACGGATTTTTCGTAGGTGGAAACGGGTCAACACGGGTTGAGTGACCCGGGAATCCAACCCGGCTATTTACCTGGGTAGAACACGGTAATGACACGGATAGCGGTGCAGTGGAAACGGTCATTACACGTGTTTTCAGACCCGAGTAACGCTCTGAGACGCTGATTGGCTGCTTCTGGGGCACTGGAAGATGATGTCATCCCTGGGAGACACGCTGGGCACATGCAGGCACCGCAGCAGCAAACAACACTACGCTGGGCACATGCAGGCATTGAGGCAGCTTGCAAACAAAACACTCTGAAGTCGCGCTGGGTACATACAGATATTTTTATTGCAGCAGCTTCCAAACAAACAGACAATATACAGCAGCAGAAGCTCCAGCACAGCAACATGGCTAGCCATACCTGGTCAGACACAGAGATCAAAGAGCTGCTTAATATTCGGGGAGAGGAAGAAATAAGAAGGCAGGTGACTGGAACAGTTAAGGATGCTATCGTCTACAAGAACATATCCCTTATGCTGGCAGAAAGGGGCATCCAAAAAACCCAGCAACAAGTCGTTAACAAATTGAAGGCACTACGCAGACAATTCACCAAAGTACACGACCATAACCGCAAGAAAAGTGGTGCTGGGCGTATGGAATGGCCATATTATGACCTATGCTATAGTGTCTTCGGCAAAACTGCGATAACAAATCCCATAGCACTATCGTCATCCAGCTTTGCCAGTCGCCAGATGTCAGTCGACGAGGACTGTGACGAAACACAGCACAGCCTTCCCAGCTCACAATGCAGCCCATCATCCCCGCTGCTTATATCGGACAGCAGTTTCGAAGACTCGACCATCAATGATGATTCCATCAGTGCCACTATTGAGGACGTACCACAGTCTCAGGCGGAGACGTCGCAACCCCCCAAGACCACGACTTTGCGCTCAAATAGTAAGTATTACCATTACAAATACAGTTGCAGCAGTCCCTATATGTAAAGGCATGGTAATGTTGCAGAGTATAGCTAGTGTGCAGGTGGGAGAAGGCCACAAACACGTATATGCTACCACTGCTATTTTTTTATAGAATCATGGTAATGTTGCAGAGTATAGCTAGTGTGCAGGTGGGAGAAGGCCACAAACACGTATATGCTACCACTGCTATTTTTATATTGTTGCTTACATTCTGTTTCATCTCCTTCACAGTCTACAACGTTCCACAGCGGAAAAAGAAACTGAACAAAACAGAACAAACGGTCAAAGCAATGAAGTCCATTATAGTGGATCACCTGCGTGAGGCAGATAGTGAGCTCAATGCCCAGGAAGATGCACGGCTTGAGAGATTTCTTGCATCAGAAAAAGAAATGCATCAAACTTTTATGAGTCAGTTAATGACCATGCATGATAGGCAGATGACATTTTTTGAACGCACGTTTGCACGTACCATAGGGAATACCACACAAACACAACAGCAAGACACAGCCTACCCACAGCACCCATATGGTCCATACAACTATGAGCCTCCCTCAAATCCCCCAACACAAATCCCGCAATCCTCAGAATTTCGGGTATATAGACAACTGCCTTAGAGCAGCGGGTTATAAAACAATGTTTGTGTTTTAAGGTTCTGTTTGCACTGTATCCTCAACCCTGATACATACAAATGCAAACATTATTTTGATTTTACAGAGTGCCCTGTTGGCACTTTAAACTTTTATATTGTTACCTCAGAAAATGGGCAGTGGGATCCAGATATTGGGGCTACCTTTTTATATTGTTACCTCAGAAAATGTGCGGCAGTGTGATCCAAATATTGGGGGTAACCCAATACCTGCCAAACCAAACATTAGGGTTTTTTTTTTTACAGAGTGCCCTGTTTGCACTTTACTCTTTTACCTCAGGGCAGGTGTCTTCACCATGTGGCCCTCTAGCTGTTGTGGAAACACATAGCAACACATGCTGGTACATGTTGTTCCACAACAGCTGGAGGGACACATGTTGAAGACCCCTTGCGTTATGTGGAATTTTACAGTGACATGTTTGCACTTAAATATTTTATATTGTTACCTCAGAAAATGTGCGGCAGTGTGATCCAAATATTGGGGGTAACCCGATACCTGCCAAACCAAACATTAGGGTTTTTTTTGTTACAGAGTGCCCTGTTTGCACTTTACTCTTTTACCTCAGGGCAGGTGTCTTCACCATGTGGCCCTCTAGCTGTTGTGGAAACACATAGCAACACATGCTGGTACATGTTGTTCCACAACAGCTGGAGGGACACATGTTGAAGACCCCTTGCGTTATGTGGAATTTTACAGTGACATGTTTGCACTTAAATATTTTATTTCTCTAACGTCCTAAGTGGATGCTGGGACTCCGTAAGGACCATGGGGAATAGCGGCTCCGCAGGAGACAGGGCACAAAATAAAAGCTTGAGATATCAGGTGGTGTGCACTGGCTCCTCCCCCTATGACCCTCCTCCAAGCCAGTTAGATTTTTGTGCCCGGCCGAGAAGGGTGCAAACTAGGTAGCTCTCCAGAGCTGCTTAGAATAAAAGTTTAGTTAGGTTTTTTTTATTTTCAGTGAGTCCTGCTGGCAACAGGCTCACTGCATCGTGGGACTAAGGGGAGAAGAAGCGAACTCACCTGAGTGCAGAGTGGATTGGGCTTCTTAGGCTACTGGACGTTAGCTCCAGAGGGACGATCACAGGTTCAGCCTGGATGGGTCACCGGAGCCGCGCCGCCGTCCCCCTTACAGAGCCAGAAGAGACGAAGGTCCGGTGAAAGCGGCGGCAGAAGACATCCTGTCTTCAAGACTAAGGTAGCGCACAGCACCGCAGCTGTGCGCCATTGCTCTCAGCACACTTCACACTCCGGTCACTGAGGGTGCAGGGCGCTGGGGGGGAGCGCCCTGAGACGCAATATAACACACATATACCTTAGCTGGCAAAAGGAATACATCACATATAGCTCCAGGGCTATATGGATGTATTTTTTCCCCTGCCATTTTACACAAAAAAGCGGGAGTTAAGGACGTCGTGAAGGGGCGGGGCCTATCTCCTCAGCACACTGGCGCCATTATTCCCTCACAGCTCCGCTGGAAGGACGGCTCCCTGATTCTCCCCTGCAGTACTGCATCTGATTCAGGGTAAAAAAGAGAAGGGGGGGCATTTTGGCAGCAAATAACTAGATTAACAGCAGCTATAAGGGATTAACACTTATATAAGGTTATCCCTGTATATATATAGCGCTGGGTGTGTGCTGGCAGACTCTCCCTCTGTCTCTCCAAAGGGCTAAGTAGGGTCCTGTCCTCTATCAGAGCATTCCCGGTGTGTGTGCTGTGTGTCGGTACGCGTGTGTCGACATGTATGAGGAGGAAAATGAGGTGGAGGCGGAGCAGTTGCCTGTGTTAGTGATGTCACCCCCTAGGGAGTCGACACCTGACTGGATGATTGTGTTTAAGCAATTAAGTGATAATGTCAGCAATTTACAAAAAACTGTTGACGACATGAGAAAGCCGGCAAATCAATTAGTGCCTGTTCAGGCGTCTCAGACACCCTCAGGGGCCCTAAAACGGCCGCTACCTCAGTGGGTCGACACGGATCCAGATACAGATACTGAATCTAGTGTCGACGGTGACGAGACAAACGTAATGTCCAGTAGGGCCACGCGTTACATGATCACGGCAATGAAAGAGGCATTGAACCTTTCTGACACTACAAATACCTCAAAGGCGGGTATTATGTGGGGTGTGAAAAAACTGCCAATAGTTTTTCCTGAGTCTGAGGAAATAAATGAGGTGTGTGATAAAGCGTGGGTTTCCCCCGATAAAAAAACAGCTAATTTCTAATAAGTTATTAGCACTATACCCTTTCCCGCCAGAGGTTAGGGCACGGTGGGAAACACCCCCTAGGGTAGATAAGGCGCTCACACGTTTATCTAAACAAGTAGCGTTACCGTCCCCTGATACGGCCACCCTCAAAGAACCAGCTGATAGGAGGCTGGAAAATATCCTGAAAAGTATATACACACATACTGGTGTTATACTGCGACCAGCAATCGCATCAGCCTGGATGTGCAGTGCTGGAGTCGCATGGGCGGATTCCCTGACTGAGAATATTGATACCCTGGATAGGGACAATATTCTGTTAACTATAGAACATTTAAAGGATGCATTGCTATATATGCGTGATGCGCAGAGGGATATTTGTACCCTGGCATCAAGAGTAAGCGCAATGTCCATCTCTGCCAGAAGAGCATTATGGACCAGACAGTGGTCAGGGGACGCAGATTCCAAACGGCACATGGAAGTATTGCCGTATAAGGGGGAGGAGTTATTTGGGGCTGGTCTAACAGACCTGGTGGCCACGGCAACGGCTGGAAAATCCACCTTTTTACCCCAGGTTACTTCACATCAACAGAAAAAGACACAGTCTTTTCAAACTCAGTCCTTTCGTTCCCATAAGTACAAGCGAGCAAAAGGTCACTCTTTTCTGCCCAAGGGCAGAGGAAGAGGAAAAAGGCAGCACCATGCAGCCGCTTCCCAGGAGCAGAAGCCCTCCCCTGCTTCTGCCAAGTCTTCAGCATGACGCTGGGGCTTTACAAGCAGACTCAGACAAAACCAAAGTCTCCCTCCGACAGGGAGGCAGTTCTGGAAGCCATTCACAAGCTGTACTCCCAGCAGGTGATAATCAAGGTACCCCTCTTACAACAGGGGAAGGGGTATTATTCCACACTATTTGTGGTACCGAAGCCGGACGGCTCGGTGAGACCAATATTAAATCTAAAATCTTTGAACACTTACATAAAAAGGTTCAAATTCAAGATGGAGTCACTCAGAGCGGTGATAGCGAACCTGGAAGAGGGGGACTATATGGTGTCGCTGGACATCAAGGATGCGTATCTCCACGTCCCAATATATCCTTCTCACCAAGGGTACCTCAGGTTTGTAGTACAAAACTGTCATTATCAGTTTCAGACGCTGCCGTTTGGATTGTCCACGGCGCCTCGGGTCTTTACCAAGGTAATGGCCGAAATGATGATTCTTCTACGAAGAAAAGGCATCTTAATTATCCCTTACTTGGACGATCTCCTGATAAGGGCAAGAACCAAGGAACAGTTAGAAGTCGGAGTGGCACTATCTCAGGTAGTGCTAAGTCAGCACGGATGGATTCTAAATATTCCAAAATCGCAGCTGATTCCAACGACACGTCTACTGTTCTTAGGAATGATTCTGGACACTGTCCAGAAGAAGGTGTTTCTCCCGGAGGAGAAGGCCAGGGAGTTATCCGAGCTAGTCAGGAACCTCCTAAAACCAGGACAGGTCTCAGTGCATCAGTGCACAAGGGTCCTGGGAAAAATGGTGGCTTCTTACGAAGCGATTCCATTCGGAAGATTCCATGCAAGAACTTTTCAGTGGGATCTACTGGGAAAATGGTCCGGATCGCATCTTCAGATGCATCAACGGATAACCCTGTCGCCAAGGACAAGGGTGTCTCTCCTGTGGTGGCTTCAGAGGGCTCATCTACTAGTGGGCCGCAGATTTGGCATTCAGGATTGGATCCTGGTAACCACGGATGCCAGCCTGAGAGGCTGGGGAGCAGTCACACAGGGAAGGAATTTCCAGGGCTTGTGGTCAAGCATGGAAACATCTCTTCATATAAACATTCTAGAACTAAGGGCCATTTACGATGCCTTAATTCAAGCAAAACCTCTGCTTCAGGGTCAGGCGGTGTTGATCCAGTCGGACAACATCACGTCAGTCGCCCACATAAACAGACAGGGCGGCACGAGAAGCAGGAGGGCAATGGCAGAAACTGCAAGGATTCTTCGCTGGGCGGAAAATCATGTGATAGCACTGTCAGCAGTGTTCATTCCGGGAGTGGACAACTGGGAAGCAGACTTCCTCAGCAGACACGACCTTCACCCGGGAGAGTGGGGACTTCACCCAGAAGTCTTCCACCAAATTGTAAACCGTTGGGAAAGACCAAAGGTAGACATGATGGCGTCACGTCTAAACAAAAAACTGGACAGATATTGCGCCAGGTCAAGGGACCCTCAGGCAATAGCAGTGGACGCTCTGGTAACGCCGTGGGTGTACCAGTCAGTGTATGTATTTCCTCCTCTGCCCCTCATACCGAAAGTATTGAGAATCATAAGAAGGAGAGGAGTAAGAACTATACTCGTGGTTCCGGATTGGCCAAGAAGGTCTTGGTACCCGGAACTTCAAGAGATGCTCACGGACGAACCGTGGCCTCTACCTCTAAGACAGGACCTGCTACTGCAGGGGCCTTGTCTGTTCCAAGACTTACCGCGGCTGCGTTTGACGGCATGGCGGTTGAACGCCGGATCCTGAAGGACAAGGGCATTCCAGAAGAAGTCATCCCTACTCTGGTAAAAGCCAGAAAGGAAGTAACCGCAAAACATTATCACCGCATTTGGCGTAAATATGTTGCGTGGTGTGAGGCCAAGAAGGCCCCTACACAGGAATTTCAACTGGGTCGTTTCTTGCATTTCCTGCAAACAGGACTGTCTATGGGCCTAAAATTAGGCTCCATTAAGGTTCAAATTTCGGCCCTGTCGATATTCTTCCAGAAAGAACTGGCTTCAGTACCTGAAGTTCAGACATTTGTGAAAGGGGTGCTGCACATACAGCCTCCTTTTGTGCCTCCAGTGGCACCTTGGGATCTCAATGTTGTGTTGAGATTTCTAAAATCACACTGGTTTGAACCATTGTCTACGGTAGATTTAAAATATCTCACGTGGAAGGTGTCGATGCTGTTGGCCTTGGCTTCAGCTAGGCGTGTGTCAGAATTGGCGGCTTTATCATGTAAAAGCCCTTACCTAAATTTTCATTCTGACAGGGCGGAATTGAGGACTCGTCCTCAATTTCTACCTAAGGTGGTTTCTGCATTTCACATGAACCAACCTATTGTGGTACCTGCGGCTACTAGGGACTTAGAGGACTCTAAGTTGCTGGACGTTGTCAGGGCCTTGAAAATATATGTTTCCAGGACGGCTGGAGTCAGGAAAACTGACTCGCTGTTTATCCTGTATGCACCCAACAAGCTGGGTGCTCCTGCTTCAAAGCAGACGATTGCTCGTTGGATTTGTAGTACAATTCAGCTTGCACATTCCGTGGCAGGATTGCCACAGCCAAAATCAGTAAAAGCCCATTCCACAAGGAAAGTGGGCTCATCTTGGGCGGCTGCCCGAGGGGTCTCGGCTTTACAACTTTGCCGAGCAGCTACTTGGTCAGGGGCAAACACGTTTGCTAAATTCTACAAATTTGATACCCTGGCTGAGGAGGACCTGGAGTTCTCTCATTCGGTGCTGCAGAGTCATCCGCTCTCTCCCGCCCGTTTGGGAGCTTTGGTATAATCCCCATGGTCCTTACGGAGTCCCAGCATCCACTTAGGACGTTAGAGAAAATAAGATTTTACTTACCGATAAATCTATTTCTCGTAGTCCGTAGTGGATGCTGGGCGCCCATCCCTAGTGCGGATTGTCTGCAATACTTGTATATAGTTATTGTTACAAAAAATTCGGGTTATTATTGTTGAGCCATCTTTTCAGAGGCTCCTTTAAAATTATCATACTGTTAACTGGGTTCAGATCACGAGTTGTACGGTGTGATTGGTGTGGCTGGTATGAGTCTTACCCGGGATTCAATATCCTTCCTTATTATGTACGCTCGTCCGGGCACAGTATCCTAACTGGCTTGGAGGAGGGTCATAGGGGGAGGAGCCAGTGCACACCACCTGATATCTCAAGCTTTTATTTTGTGCCCTGTCTCCTGCGGAGCCGCTATTCCCCATGGTCCTTACGGAGTCCCAGCATCCACTACGGACTACGAGAAATAGATTTATCGGTAAGTAAAATCTTATTATTGTTACCTCAGAAAATGTGTGCCAACTGTTTAAAAGAAAAAATATAATAACAACTTTTGAACCAAATTTTTATAACTGAAAAACTAAATAAACAAAAATTGTTTGCACACAAAAACTTGTCTGTCTTCTCTACTGCAACATTGTTTGAAGATTAGCTGCAATGGTGGCCCTTATGCACTCGCTGGCAGCGTCATGCCCCCCCACCAAGCCTGGTGCATCATGTACAGCGACCCCCGCCCCATGATCATGTATATTCCACTCGGGGAGAAAGTTTTCCTTTTGAATCTCACATATGTTATGGAGAATGCAGCAGGCCGCTACTATATCTGGCATTATTTTCAAGTCCACATCATTCCTCTTCATGAGGCAGCGCCAGCGTCCTTTTAAACGCCCAAACGCATTCTCCACTGCCATACGGGCCGAACTTAGGGCATGGGTATATGATGTCTGTTCGGGGGATAAGTGAACATGCTGGGTGTAGCCCTTCATTAGCCAGCGCTGTAATGGGTATGCTGCATCACCAATGAGATGGACCGGGATGTCCACACCATGGCCCTCATTCCGAGTCGTTCGCTCGGTATTTTTCATCGCATCGCAGTGAAATTCCGCTTAGTACGCATGCGCAATATTCGCACTGCGACTGCGCCAAGTATTTTTACAATGGAGATAGTATTTTTACTCACGGCTTTTTCATCGCTCCGGCGATCGTAGTGTGATTGACAGGAAATGGGTGTTACTGGGCGGAAACAGGCCGTTTTATGGGCGTGCGGGAAAAAACGCTACAGTTTCCGGAAAAAAACGCAGGAGTGGCCGGGGAAACGGGGGAGTGTCTGGGCGAACGCTGGGTGTGTTTGTGACGTCAAACCAGGAACGACAAGCACTGAACTGATCGCAGATGCCGAGTAAGTGTGGAGCTACTCTGAAACTGCTAAGTAGTTTGTAATCGCAATATTGCGAATACATCGTTCGCAATTTTAAGATGCTAAGATACACTCCCAGTAGGCGGCGGCTTAGCGTGAGCAACTCTGCTAAAATCGCCTTGCGAGCGATCAACTCGGAATGAGGGCCCATGTACGATCACCGATTTCTGTTAATAAAACATTAATATTATTACAGGGGTAAACTTGACTATTGGTTTATGGGCAAACATTTCAGTTTAAGTAGTAAATAATCTTACCTCTCGAGGGAAAAGCCATCCACCAAGCTTGTCCTCAGCAATACTGTAAAGATCGGAGTTGGCGAGAACCCTTGCATCATGTGACCGTCCGGGCCACCCTATGAAGACATCTGTGAAACTAAAAATAAAGGTTTATGCATTATCATAAAACAGGCCAAGCCTATTTCAAACACATTAGTGAAACAGTGCTTACCAGTATTTGTGGTCCACTACCGCTTGCAGAACAATGGAATGCCAACCCTTACGATTGTAATAGTCTGCTGGGTTGTCACGGGGGGCGATGATGGGGATGTGGGTCCCATCTATGGCACCAGCACACTGTGGGTAGCCACGCTTCTTAAACCCTTTTATAGTCTCATCTAGCCGCTGTCCTTGTGGCAAGGAAATAAAGCGATGGTACATGGTATCCAGCAATGCCCGCGTGACCTGGTAGACAATCTTGCAGACCGTGCCAATCCCTACTCCAAATAAACTGGAAACTGTGCGATACTCTCCAGGGGTAGCATACCACCAGAGAGCAATCGCTAATCTCCTGGCTGGCTCAATGGGTTTACGGAACCTGGTGGTCTGCATGGTTATTGCGGGGGACAGTAGTTCCAAAACATACTCGAATGTAGCGCGAGACATCCTGAAGTTTGCCATCCACTGCTCCTCCTGATATGCTAGAATAGTCTGCATGAATGCTTCCCCATGTCTGCGATCTCTCATCCACATTCTTCGGCTTGGTGTACAGTTCATTGTTATGAGAGAAATAACAACAGTGGATGATATACGCGCTCTCCTCCTTTTCAAATATTTGCGTCGATAGGTAGCCCTCTCTGCAAAGAATTGAGCTCTCCTTCTCCAGCTCTGCAGTAGGTAGCACAAGGTGAAAAGCTGCATCAAGCTGTCTGTAGCAGAAAGCAGCAGTAAACTGCAAACAGTCTGCGACTCCATGCTAGACACAGCTACTGCACCGGCGTCCATTGCTGCAATGCTGTGAGCAGGCCCCACCCCTCTGTTTTGGTCCTTTTGATGACATCATCTTGATGAGACAGTAAAATGTCCATTTGTAATGACAGCAATAGGCTTTTACAGAGCTTACCCGGGTTAGGTGGAAACAGATCAGACACGGGAATAACCCGTGTCGAAGTGTAGTGGAAACGGGGGAGACGACACGGGTTGTAGCCGTGTTAAACATCCCGGATCGGACACGGTACGTAGGTGGAAAAGGGGTATAACAATGTATAAAGTGAGTGCATAGTTTGGAACCTGACATTAGAGGAGGGGTTAGGGTCAACAGGCAGGAGGGCCCACCAGGGATTTCCCCTGTACCCCTATGGGCCAGTCCAACCCTGACTGTACTATTCCTGTGTGATTACTGCAACTTACCGGGTACCCTAAGCTGGTTCATAAATCTGCCTCTGGCAGACCATCTAGACTGAGCGGGCAAAAGAGCTGACTATTAGTCTGATAGCCTCATACAACCCATGTTTCTGTTTTAAGTGGTTTCATAAATGACCTATTTTTGTCCTTTCGAACATTAGCTGCAATCTATTTGCAAGGACCAGTCCATTGTAATCCTTCAGGTTTTCCGATAGCTTTCATTAACGATCTGTTTCAGCAAAGCAGTTGGAAACCGTGATTGCATCTAATAATAAAATGTTTTTTTCTTTCTTTATCTGCAGTCATTTCTGCAAATATTGTAGTACAATTGCCGAATACATTTAAACACAGACACAATTAGACATGCTCGGTGGGGTTTGGCTGGCTTGTTCAGCGTGCAATCTATCTGTGCTTTCACTACAGGTAATTTTTGTATTTAGATTGTGTGCTAAAAATATCCCTCCTGTCCCCATGCTGTGAATCCTATTGCTCCTCCGCCTGCTGCGCTTCCTTCCTATTAATATTTCATCGTTTAAGGTTGAATAATTCCTCCTATTGGGCGAGCAATAAGATGATGACCAACCTATGCATATAATATTGCTTTGTCCACAGAATCACCGATCGTCACTTGGGTCATTTAAACTACTTTCAGCCTGGGAATGTGTAATCCTGGTTGCTGGCCCCAATTAAATATCAGCAGATGTTGCTCGATCTGTAATATGTATCAGGCTGCACTAATGAGATGATCTTCCGCCATTGAAGGGCCTGCCTGAGAAGCAGTGTCTGACAGGTGTGACTTGTGGCTGTCAATGCTGACCTGAATACTGGTGAGATCGTTCTAGTTACTAAACAAGAATTCATTTGATATTTCCAAGAATGTGCAGTTTTGTGCAATTATAAATCATACTTTATTATTTTCTACTGTGAATATTCCTTTAGGTATGTTTTATTCTGTTTATACCTATTCATTCAGCTTTAGAATATTTTTTTTAATTATAAATAGAAAATGAAAAATAATAGTGTAAGCAGATGCAACCAAGTCAAGGGCCTGAGCTCTGATATATACAGTATTGCACGGAAGGCAATCACGAGACCGCCTGTCGGGATCCCCGCAGGCACCATGCCGACGCTGGAATCCCGACAGTCGGTGAAATGCCGCCGCACGAATACCGGCGCCCAGGGCCGGCGCCACCATTAGGCAGCTTTAGGCAGCTGCCTATGGGCGCCGGCCACTGGAGGGCGGCACCGCACGCTGCACAGAAATGCGTCTTTTCTCTTATTCCCTAATGTGTGCTCCTCGTCTTTCTTATGAGACTTGGAGCCGCCCATCAATTACCAGCCGCCGCTGACAGAGTGAGTCAGTGTGTCCCGGATTTTCTCTCCCTCCAAACTCCCCCCCCCAGCAAATTGGTCAGCTTTTCATTCAGCCCCTCCCAGCAGGGGGTGATGAGAGCGATCGCGCCCCGTAACACATCAACACAGCCCGCCCACTTGGTCCTGCGGGCAGCAGAGGGCAGGGGAGCTGAGTGCGACGGCCGCGACCTGGCCGCATTGACAGGGCAACTGAGATGGTGCTGGGGGCCTGGTGGGACCACCCAGTGTGCCCTGGCTAGTAGCGGCAGCAGCACAACTCTCTGCGCCCCGTCCTTGTTCGCTCCTTCAGCCGCGGAGGAGCTGCTGCAGCCATGTCTATGAGATCGTGAACAACATGGACACCCAACAGCAACAGGTGAGGTGCTGGGAGAGAATGGGAGGCGATTAGCTAGTGAGGAGAGAGCGGCCAGAGTGCTGTGCTGGTGAGAGCCAGGGCAGGAGAGATAGGGCTGTAACACACACTCCGGTTTTTCCCGGATGGCAAAAAGCCGGACAAAGTTTGTCCGGCTTTTTGCCATCCGGGAGAAACCGGCAGTGTCTGTCACACAGGACGGCTTTGAGCCGTGTGTGATGCTGTGCGCATGCGCAGCATCAGACACGGCTGCAGAAAAAACCATTGTGTGTGAAAGCTCCCCTTCACACACATGGTTTACTGGCTCCAAGGACGGCCCGGCGGCCGCCCGGCCGCCGGACCTTCCAGTGGTGAGACCCGGCTGCAACCCGGCAGCCGGGCCGGGGCCGTGCAGTGTGAAGGGACCCTACCCCTCACACTGTTAACTACAATGCCGGCACGGGAAAAAGCCGTCCGGCTTTTTCCCGGCCGGCAACAACCGTGTAGTGTGTTTTAGCCCATAGGGGACTCGTCCCGGCAGATGGAGGAGGAGGAGGAGCGCTGCGTGGACGGGACTCTATCCTATTGTGTCTGTGTATATACTTTATACATCACTAGTGTCTATATGTACATGGAGTGTTACTAAAGTCTGTCTGTGTGTGTCTCAGCATTGTATGCATGGTGTATCACTAGTGTATGTATGGTGTAACACTAGTGTGTGTGTGTGTGTGTGTGTGTGTGTGTGTGTGTGTGTGTGTGTGTGTGTGTGTGTGTGTGTTAGTAGTGTGTGTGTATGGTGCATCACATGTATGTGTGTTAGTAGTGTATGTATTATGTATCGCTAGTGTGTGTGTGTGTGTGTGTGTGTGTGTGTATCAGTATTGTATGTATGGTGTATCACGTGTGTGTGTGTGTGTGTGTTAGTAGTGTATGTATGGTGTATCATGTGTATGTATGGTGTATCACGTGTGTGTGTGTGTGTGTGTGTGTGTGTGTGTGTGTGTGTGTGTGTGTGTGTGTGTGTTAGTAGTGTATGTATGGTGTATCATGTGTGTGTGTGTGTGTGTGTGTGTGTGTGTGTGTGTGTGTGTGTGTGTGTGTGTGTCAGTATTGTGTGTATGGTGTATCACTAATGTGTGTGTGTCTGTGAATATTGTATGCATGGCGTATCACTAGTGTATGTGTGTGTGTATGTATGGTGTATCGCTAGTGTCTGTGTGTGTGTGTGTTAGCGCATGTATGGTGTATAACGTGTGTGTGTCAGTATTGTGTGTATGGTGTATCACGTGTGTGTCGATGTGTTAAGTAGTGTATATATGGTGCATCACGTGTCTGTGTGTATGTCAGCATTGTATGTAAGGTGTATCACTAGTGTGTGTGTGTTAGTGTATGTATAGTGTATCACTAGTGTGTGTGTGTGTGTGTGTGTGTGTGTGTGTGTGTGTGTGTGTGTCAATATTGTATGTATGGTGTGTCACTAGTGTGTGTCAATATTGTACTGTATGTATGGTGTATCCTTAGTGTATGTGTGTGTGTTAATAGTGTATGTATGGTGTATCCTTTGTGTATGTGTGTGTGTTAGTAGTGTATGTATGATGTATCACTAGGGCTTAGCGGACTGGAAGGGGGAGGAGTCTGGATTAATTTTAAAACCGCCCCCCCCTATAGAAGAAGTCTAGATCTGCCCCTGGCTGGATCCCTGCGTTAGGAGGAGGAGACAGTCAGTAAAGCATAAGTAAAGACAGGCTGTATTCATTCTATTTTTTATTTTTTTTTGTGACCAACTAAATTTGAGTTTTAGGCTGTGGTTTTTTATATATATATATATATATATATATACATATACATACATACATACATACATACAGGCATAGACATACATATGCGTGTGTGTGTGTATATATATATAGGCGGTGGTGATCCTGTGAGGAGGTTGTGTCCCATTAAAGAGGTACTGCATTATTCAGGATTGGGCATCTAGTAAAATAACTTGGTGAAATCTATTGAAGTCGTGGTGGACTATAAAGTTTTCATTATCCCTGAAAAAATTAGGGAATATAACTTCAACTAATTTTGAAAAAATGTCATTCTATATTATGATGAAATCTATTTAGATACCAAATAAATTGAAAACGTACTTGAGACTGGATATAATATTGAGCCCTAACCTGTCAAAAAAATTTGGTAACCCAATCTATCAAAAAAATTGATTGTTAACCCCTGATGAAGTCCTAACGGACGAAACGCGTTGGGTTTCGTGATTTCGGACAAAAGCCTTCACCACAAACTTCTGGTTGGAGATATATTCCTTCAAAATTCTGATTGTGACCACCTGACTGTAAAATCCCCTCTTAAATTGAAAGATTTTTATACTTGTTATACCATTATATAGAATTTTTTAGTAATCTGTACTTATTTGATGGATATTTAAGTTGTAAATGTCAGTATGTACATGAATAAATAATTTTTAAAATTATCTTAAAGGCAAATTGGCTCCCACTAGAATCCTTTTTCCTTTTATATATATATATATATATACACATACATACACACACACATACAGGCATACATACATGTGTGTGTATGTGTATATATATATATATATATATATATATATATATACGTTTCAGGTGTTTAATCCTACACCTGATGAAAGGTGTAGGATTAAACATCTGAAACATTGATGACATGAATTAGCTGCAATGGCTGTTTTTTCTTTCATAAAAAGTCCGTGGAGTGCCGCCTGCTGTAATGGAATGTGTGTATACAGGTTGAGTATCCCTTATCCAAAATGCTTGGGACCAGAGGTATTTTGGATATGGGATTTTTCCGTATTTTGGAATAATTGCATACCATAATGAGATATCATGGCGATGGGACCTAAATCTAAGCACAGAATGCATCTATGTTTCATACACACCTTATACACACAGCCTGAAGGTAATTTTAGCCAATATTTTTATAACTGTGCATTAAACAAAGTGTGTCTACATTCACACAATTCATTTATGTTTCATATACACCTTATACACACAGCCTGAAGGTCATTTAATACAATATTTTTAATAACTTTGTGTATTAAACAAAGTTTGTGTACATTGAGCCATCAAAAAACAAAGGTTTCACTATCTCACTCTCACTCAAAAAAGTCCGTATTTCGGAATATTCCGTATTTCGGAATATTTGGATATGGGATACTCAACCTGTATATAACAACAACTATTCTCCCTCTGAGGGGAGAATAAAAAATGTGGTGCGCAAAGTGCTCCAATGTGCCCGCAGTGTGGTGAGCAAAGCTGCAGGCATTTTGGCGTCCGGCACCCCACTGCCAGGATTCTGTTCACCGGGATGCCAGCTGCCGGCATATATATATATTAGAATTATCAACTCCTGCACTGTATGTCTATATACCCAGGGGCGGAACTGCAATGGAGACTTTTGCCGCCGGGCTCCAGCCCTAAAGGGGGCACTTTCTCCATTGTCCACCAGCTGTTCTGTGCCCTTCCCACTATAATATACAGAGGAGCCCAGTGTATACAACCCAGGGCCCTACTTATGGCCGCGCGGCCCGCGCCGCACTATTATCCACTCCTTAAGTGACCCAGCCTGACAGCTCGGGCCCGCTGCCATCTCCGCTAGCCGCAGCACTGCCAGCGGTGGGGTGCGCCGGGCATCTCGCTCCACCACAGACAGCCAAGAAGCGCTGCAGCTTCCGGCCTGCATGCTCCGCCCCCTCCTGACTCCTGGCTTCTGCTGCCTCCCAGTCCACAAGTGGAAAACTATACGCTACCTGGAGCCAGATGCTGGAAGTGCCTAGTGGGAAACAAAGAGTATGTGGTGGAGGAAAGTGATTATGACTGTGAGAGGGGAGTAGAGAGGCACAGGTATGGGACGGGAGAACGGCGCGGGGTGCAGGGCTGGGAAGTGGCTGAGCGTTCGTTTGGTCTGTTAGGTACTGTACCGGAGTGTCAGGTAACTGACCACAACGCCCGCTGCTCACAGGGTCCATTTACTAAGTCTTCCATCTCTCCTGTCCCTGTCACCTCTGTGCTGGCCCTGTCATCTCTCTTTACTGACCCTTATGTTCTGTCCCTGTCCCCTCTGCCCAGTCCCTGTACATACCTGCTGCTTGTTCCCCTCCTCTGGCGGGACCAGTGATTAGTACTACTAATCAAGCTACTGGCACATGCTTGTTGTATTAGTGCTCGCAGGCTTACACTCTATAGGTAGCATTGATACACGAGGCTACGTGCTACCTACAATATTACCAGTTGATTGGGTATGGGATGCTGGTGGTCAGACTGTTTGAAATCCCGACTGGGGCAGTGGAGGTAAGTATACCTAATCCTAACCCTCCCTCCCCGCAGCCTAACCCTAACCCAAACCCTCCCCTTCCCACAGCCTAACATTAACCTCCCAAGTATACTTGCATTCGGAATTCCGTCTGTCGGGATTCTGGCGTTGGCATTCTGACAGGTCTTGGGATTCGAGCGCTTGTATCCCAACTACATCCCTTACCAGTTATTTATATAGCGCACACATATTCCGCAGGACTTTACAGAGCATATTTGGCCATTCACATCAGTCCCTGCCCCAGTGGAGCTTACAATCTATATTCTCTACCACATGCACACACATTCACACTATTGTTAATTTTTGTTGGGAGCCAATTAACCTACCAGTATATCTTTGGATTGTGGGAGGAAACCGGAGTACCCGGAGGAAACCCAAGCAAGCATGGGGAGAATATACAAACTCCACACAGTTAGAGCCATGCTGGGAATCAAAACCATGACTGCAGCGCTGTGAGGCAGTAATGCTAACCATTACTCTGTCTGTGCTATTGCATAAAGGTCCGTGCAGATAGCAAATGTTCTTAATGGGCTGTATGCTATGGTCACCCAGCACTGTTGCATACCCTCCAACATGACCCACCCCACTAGGTACAAAAGGCTCTGTTTCTGGACTTCCCTCTTAATTTATTATTGCCATCACCTGTGAAGAAACAGCTTTCTTATCATTTAACTAGTTCAACACAGGTGATGGAAATCATAAATTAAGAGGGAAATCCAGGAACAGAGCATTTTGTACCTAGTGGGGCGGGTCATGTTGGAGGGTCTGCTGTTGGACAGGGGTCAGTAGGATGTAAAAGTGAGGAAACACAAAATATGTAAGGTTATGTGTGGACTGTACAGAGTGTATGTGTCAAGGATATGTGGGTGGGTCCGAAACGTATAAGACCTTGCATGCACACTTTCACCTGAAGGATTGGGAAGTGGTAGTTGGGGGGGGGGCTGAAGTTTTGCCTAGGGTGCCAAGAAACCTTGCACCGGCCCTGCCGGCGCCACAGGCTTTTCTCCCTCTGTGGGTGTCCGCGACACCCATAGAGGGAGAATATAACCGTGCCTACAGCGTGTTGAGCGCAGCGAGCCCACAAGGGGCTTTATAGTGCTCGCCCCGCTTTCCACATACTGCCGCTGTCGGTATCTTGACAGCCGGCATCCTGGCCGCCGGTAAATAGTATGTATTCCGTATTGCACAAATCTGAATCAGGCCTCAAGCACGCTAAACTGACTTGTGTTCTACGTGCATAAATATTTGTATATTTTGTGTTACAAAGCAGAATCATTTTCAAATACATTTTCTGATCAAAAATGTTCTAATCTATGTGGGTTTTTTTTAAACTTTGCATCATATTTATCAATATTTCTCCTGTATCATTTTGTGTTCTCTGACCCACTCCCCAGGATGAAGTACAGTATTGACAGATGTCACAGAACAAGGACATAGTGACATGGACCCTGCACACGCAGAAATGTCACAGCCTAATGAAAGGAATTTTTGTCACAGCAGTAGGAGATTGCCTTAAATGACTTGATATAAGTCCCTGCAGGTAACTGCCGCCCTGTGACAGAGATGTTGGGGCTTCTTGGTTGCACTTGTAACTGTTAATGTTAGCAAGTGAAGCTGCTGCCCAGGAATGAAAAGAGGCACTCATCGTATTGGGTGTACACATTCGCAGCCTATATGCAAAAATGAGGAACATCGGAGCTCAAGGTTCACAGCTGATTGCATATACATGCCCCGAAAGTTTTTGCCACCACTCCCTGTTAGCACCTCCAAACGGTCACTTCCCATGAATCACTTTTCTATGAAATACTCATTGTGAGCAGGATCGTAGCGGCACCTTGGTGCATGAGCATTGCGCCAAGTCTGCCCATAATCGCTCCA
This sequence comes from Pseudophryne corroboree, assembly GCF_028390025.1. NCBI lineage: Eukaryota > Metazoa > Chordata > Amphibia > Anura > Myobatrachidae > Pseudophryne > Pseudophryne corroboree. The sequence continues at coordinate 412,879,926 of NC_086452.1, read as the reverse complement.
TTGCCTGAACATCGGCTACTGTAGACAAACATGAATTGTGTGTTAAGTATTCTGTTTCTCCGGGCACAGGGCTATTTCAAATCAGCCGCCGGTTCGTCAGCCAATCAGAACTCACAGACTCCTGATTGGCTGCCAGACCGCGAGCTTTGATTGCCTCATGAACCGGCGCCTGATTTGAGATGCAGACCACTGGAGACCGGACTGAGGGACAGAAGAGATGCGCTCTGCGCTCTCCTCCCCTCACACACAGCAGTGGCAGTGGCAGCAGATCCCGGCGGGAAGCAGCGGTGCTGAGCAACACTACTGGGGGCATATCTGTCTCTGGCACTGTGGGGGCATATGTGTATCTGGCACTGTGGGGGAATATGTGAATCTGGCGCTGCACTACTGAGGGCATATGTGTATCTGGCACTGTAGGGGCATTTGTGTATCTGCCACTGTGGGGGGAATATGTGTATCTGGCACTGCACTACTGAGGGCATATGTGTATCTGGCACTGTGGGGGCATATATGTATCTGGCAATGTGGAAGCATGTATGTATCTGGCACTGTAGGGGCATTGATATGTGTATCTGGCACTATACTGGGGGCAGTTATGTGTATCTGGCACTATACTGGGGGGTAGTTATGTGTATCTGGCACTGTACTGGAAGCAGTTATGTGTATCTGGCACTATACTGTCGGTAGTTATGTGTATCTGTCACTGTACGGGGGACAGTTATGTGTATCTGGCACTATACTGGGGTAGTTATGTGTATCTGGCACTGTACTGGGGCAGTTATATGTATCTGGCACTATACTGGGGGCAGTAAATGTGTATCTGGCACTACACTAGGGGCAGTAATGTGTATCTGGCACTATACTGGGGGCAGTTATGTGTATTTGGCACTATACTGGGGCAGTTATGTGTATCTGGCACTAAACTGGGGGCACTTATGTGTATCTAGCACTATATTGGGGGCAGTTATTTGTATCTGGCACTATACTGGGGGAAGTAATGTGTATCTGGCACTATACTGGGGGCAGTTATATGTATTTGGAACTATACTGGGGGCAGTTATGTGTATCTAACACTATACTGGGAGCAATTATGTGTATCTGGCACTATACTAGGGGTAGTTATGTGTATCTGGCACTAAATTGAGGCAGTTATGTGTATCTGGCACTATACTGGGGGCAGTTATATATATTGGGCACTATACTGGGAGCAGTAATGTGTATCTGGCACATGACTGGGGGCAGTAATGTGTATCTGAGCACTATACTGGGGCCAGTTATGTGTATCTGGCACTATACTGGGAGCAGTAATGTGTATCTGGCACTGTACTGGGGGCAGTAATGTATATCTGGCACTATACTGGGGGCAGTAATGTGTATCTGGCACTATACTGGGGACATTATGTGTTAGGAGCACACTGTGGGCGTTATGTGTAAGGCTGCTAATTATGTTTGTATAGAGGGGAGTGTGAAAATATATACATTTATAGTTTGATATCATAATGTAAAGTTGCGAGGCCACCCCCACTTTCCCAGGAGCGCGCACGCATTGAGGGGAAGGTGGGGCGCAACAAAATGTCTTGCTCTAGAAGGCCTGGAGCCGGCCCTGTCCAGGCATCTGCTACTGGCACAATGGACACTTAGAACTAGAGCAATTCAGAGTTGCCTGCATGTATTGCAGACTGATCTTACAATTCTTAACACTGCACTTGCTCTGCAGCTGAGCCCACACATCTGCACACAGTTCTGTGTTTTGCCGCCGCTCAATCAAACACATGAGGCTGGATGGTCATAAATAGGCATCAATGCGGTGTTTACAGATCAGCTATGTTGATTGAGGGCGTGTACACGGAACTGTGCAGTTGTGTGCACACAAAGATCTATATGATTTCACATGCATGAATCTCAAGCACCATGGGGCATATTCATTAAACAAACTTTGCGGGAAATACCCTGCGTATACTTAGTAGGCCGCCAAGGCTCTAGGGGGTCAGTCCGAGTTGTTCGCTCACTAGCAGTTTTTAGCAGCCGTGCAAACGCATTGTTGCTGCCCACTGGGGAGTGTATTTTAGCTTTGCAGAAGTGCGAACACTTGTGCAGCAGAGCGCCTGCAAAATCTTTTTGTGCAAAACAAGACCAGCCCTGTAGTTACTCTTCGTGTGCGTTGATTCTAATGACGGAGGGACGGCTTTTGACGTCACACACCCACCCAGCGAATGCCCAGCGAACGCCCAGCCACGCCTACGTTTTTTCTGCCATGCCTGAGTTTTTAGAAGCACTCCCTGAAAACGGTCAGTTCCCACCCAGAAACGCCCACTTCATGTCAATCTTCCTGCGTTCGGCCGTGCGACAGGAATGTTCGTTAGACTCTGTGTAAACCCACGATGCTCATTGTACCCGTATGACGCGCCTGCGCATTGCGATGCATATGCATGCACAGAAATGCCGATTTTTAGCCTGATCACTGTGCTGCGAACGGCAGCTAGCGATCAACTCGGAATGACCCCCTAGGAGCACAAAGTAAAGTGATCACAACAGCGATCACTTTACATTGCACAACACAGGGACAGGCTGTTAGTAGTGGAGCATGCTACTGCGCAGTCTTCAACAAAATGGCTCCTCGAGAGATGTTTCATTCTCTTACCATAATGGGCATTGATAGAGTATCTGCGCATCATGTGCATTGCTATCTGGACAGGCAGGACAGTCACCGGCTGGAGAGCTGTCTGCACCCCTGTTCTGCTACAGGCTCTGCTCCATCTACAACCAGAAGTGTATAACAGTGAGTACGGCTGTACTTCCTGTCAGTCACTTTTATATGAAATCCCCATTGCATCGAGATCCTACGGGCACCTTGGTGCATGCGCTTTGCAACCGCAGCACATGCGCAGTCTGCCGATATTCCCTCCGTTGCATGAAAATCGGCCATTATGTACAAACATGAATTGAGCCAACAGTGCAAGTATATTTGTGCGTTATTTATGTGCGACTCTGAATCGACCTCTTTGAGTTTAATTCTTCTATTAGGGATAAACTGCTGTTCAAGTGACAATACAGTGCAATGTTTAGCACCTCCATAGTTCTGGAGTAACTCCCCCTCCTTGGGTGCCGATAGCAATTGACCCCAATGGCTCTGTCACATGGGAGAGGGGGGGGGGGGGGGGGCGGCCTTGATTTCCTAAAACTGAAAACACAGCTGCTCTTTAAACCTAAAAAGTTACACTTTCCAAAGAATATATAGAGTATTACTCCTATGTTGAGCTACAAAATGAACCTGGAAGGAACATGTTGTTTTGGCAATCATCAAGTGTCCAATCATCATTTACCATTCCCACAAATTCTTACCCACTAGTACTGGAGTATTAGGATATTAGGCATAAATGGGTTGCATATGAAATGTCGACATTCACCTTGCAGACTGTGATAAAATGCTGACATATCGTCCTGTAACTTACCTTGTGCTTTTCCAGCTCCCTTGTGACAGATAACTTGAGCCTGATTGACCAACAAATCAAGCAGAGCAGTATCACTATAACGCTTTGAGCACATGTAATTGCACCCAGTGAATTTTAGGTGGATGCAAGAACATTGCATAGTCCAATGGTTGGTGGGTTTGAATATAAATGAAATTTTGGGAAAAAGGATATCTCTATTGTCCTATTTTTGAATTGTATGTTTTTGGCCCCCTGACCATTATATAATTATATATTGTATTACATTCACTGGATTCTGATGAATGTAATAAAATATATCATCTTTCCTTTGTAAGATAAAAGCATGGTTAGCACATATGATACTTTACAAGCCTGACACAAGTCTACAGTCAGGGATGGATAACTACAGAGCACTAGAAGTTAATACTGAATTAGCACAATGATCTGTAATAGTCCTGGGGAAGCCAATCTCGCCCAATTTAAACTAATGAGATGCAAAGAATCATGTCAGAAAGGTAAAGTTCTATAACATTGTATTGCGTTATATGTAGTTTGGACATTTTTGTGCACAGTAGTTGTGCAACCTGCAGTGTGGCACGTCTATTTTTACAGTGACGGATTATCTATTCTAAGCACTACAATACAGCCTTGCACCATTTGTAGAGTCAGGGTGCATACAGAGGCCCTCATTCCGAGTTGTTCGCTCGCAAGGCGATTTTAGCAGAGTTACACACGCTAAGCCTCCGCCTACTGGGAGTGAATCTTAGCTTCTTAAAATTGCGAACGATGTATTCGCAATATTGCGATTACAAACTACTTAGCAGTTTCAGAGTAGCTTCAGACTTACTCGGCATCTGCGATCAGTTCAGTGCTTATCGTTCCTGGTTTGACGTCACAAACACACCCAGCGTTCGCCCAGACACTCCCCCGTTTCTCCAGCCACTCCCGCGTTTTTTCCGGAAACGGTAGCGTTTTTATCCACACGCCCATAAAACGCCGTGTTTCCGCCCAGTAACACCCATTTCCTGTCAATCACATTACGATCGCCGGAGCGAAGAAAAAGCCGTGAGTAAAAAAACTATCTTCATAGCAAAATTACTTGGCGCAGTCGCAGTGCGAACATTGCGCATGCGTACTAAGCAGAAAAACGCTGCGATGCGAAGAAAATCACCGAGCGAACGACTCGGAATGAGGGCCAGAATACTGCAACTTGCAGTGCTGCGCATTCACTTTACAGTGATACTACAATAAAACTGTATAGGACCTGACTACTGCACTAGCACAAATTACCCTGGGTGTGGATCATTAGATCGACAGTGTCTAGGTCAACAATGTTTAGGTCGACCACTATAGGTCGACAGTCACTAGGTCAACAGGGTTTGAAGGTCGACAGGGTTTCTAGGTCGACATGTTCTAGGTCGACAGGTCAAAAGGTCGACATGAGTTTTTCATGTTTTTTTGGTGTCGTTTTCTCCGTACAGTGACCGGGAAGCCCAATTAGTGCACCGTGTCCCCCCCTTACTCTTTGAGGTGCTACACACTTATCCAACAGTGACATGTTTTCTAATGTTGGCACTATGATGGTCTATAATAGCATACACTACTTTCGTAGGAATTATTTTTGGTGGCATCCATTAGCTCTGACCAAAAGGGATTTATCCATTATATGATTATTCTTTCTAAATATATTTTTATCTGTACCATACATGTTGTATTGCATATTGATTGGAGCATTATCTCTATTACCACTAGTAGATACAGGTCTTTTGATTTGATAACAAGTTGTCTTGTGCAGTAGTGAACACCATCGTTACCCCGTAGCAGCAACATTTGGCTTGCATAATGTGTAGAAAAGCAACCTGCAGCCTAAAGGGTTGCCCGGTGCCACCACAGAATGACCCAGAGTGCTCCAGTGCTCTTTGCTCCTCCCTTTTCCTAGTGGCAGCCGAAACAAGTTTAGGGGGGCGGGGCTGGCACAGGGCGGAATAACATCATATTGTTTCTCTAAATACCACACATTGCCATTAACCCACACCCATCAGGGCCATCTTAACATCAGTGTAGGCCCCTGGGCACAGCAATGCACTGGGCCCCCTACCCATCCTCCAGTGGTAGGGGTGGGGGGTGCTATCAGCGGCAGCTTTGATGGGTGGTAGGGGGTGTTCTATCTTCCGCTGAGCATTTAGGACCTGGAGCAGTAATTTCTGCTAATTACTCCATTACTGCACAGATGGGGCTAAACTGTAGAAGGGGGCATTGGGCTGAATGAAGAAGCCCCGGTACATGACTTCAAGGGTGGTAGGGGGTGTTTAATATGTAGGGGAGGGTGGATAGTGGAGTGGGCTTAATATTCATAATTTTCCGGTAGGAGGGCAGCTTGTTTGACTGCAGATATCTCAAGTTCCTGAAAATATATTTCTTAGCTTTGAATGGGATAAAAAAGTAGAGAGTCCCACCTTTCAGAAGGTTCTGGGGACTTGGGTATCAGTGTTCAGGAGCCAGAGCAATTCACCAATGAAAATCTAAAGCTGCATATTAGGCGTGTGTAGCTGGAGCAGGGACCAGCTGCTGGAAGGCTGATATCTCTGGTTCTGGGCATAGTAGAGACAAGCTGTCAGTGTCCACCAAAAGGGGAGAGTCCAAGGTTTTGGATTATACCCTCAGAAAAACTCTATGTCAGACAGAACCTGAGATATCTGGCTGGGAAGAGCAATTAACAGGCTCAGATGGAACCACTGCTTTCACGTTGGATATCTCCGGTTCCCCAGGGCCGATTTTCAAAAATCTGGTACCGCTGGAAAGAGGGGACCCTCAGCTATCAGCCTAGGGCCCTTATACTCCTGGGGCCCTTGGGCAAGAGCCGATTGAGCCCATACAAAAAGACATCCCTGACACCCATAGGCTTCTTTATAGTGAGATTATAAACATTAAATGCACCTGTAGCCAGACATATTAATGATGTACTTAAATAATGTTGATTTTCCTAATAAAATGTGGTACTTAGCATCTATGTACATATATATGAATAATAAATCCCACAAATACACCCCGGCCTGGTGTGATTGGTTCACTTATAATGGCCATCCCATCTAAGAGACCCATGCCAGGGCATTTCAGACTATTTACTGTAGTCACAGTAACATGAACTGATTGGTTTTAGCTGTTTAATGTGCTCTAGTGGTTTCTGCCTTCCATCAAGCAGGGTCCCGGGTGTCAGCGTCTGGTGGCCTTTTTATAGGACTGGTCACTTGCTGCCCTTGTGACTTTTGACAACTATTATTGTATTATTTTTTATATATATTTTGTTGTTAGATTTGTTTCTCAACTTATTTTTAGAAACAAACTTCTACTTGACATTTGGACAACACTTTCCATAATTGCTCTGCGGAATCTTAATGGGTAAGGGAGAGAATGTGATGTTGAATTTTATGACAAATATGATGTTTCATTAAAAGTATCCCAATACTTCTGAGGGGGGTTAGTGCCATAAAGTGTTTTATCCTTAACTGAGGTGGTCACTAATCACAAATAAACAACATAGCCACGGTGGAAATTGGGCTCATAGAAAGCCTCACATAGCCAAAGATGAATATGAAAATCTGCCATAAAATGGAACTGTGTTGCACTTTACGCTAGAGATGAGCGGATTCGGTTTTACTCGGTTTTACTCGGTTCTCAAAACCGAATCTTATTGGCTATCCAAAACACGTGACATCCGTGAGCCAATAAGATGTCGTTTTGAGAACCGAGTAAAACCGAGTAAAACCGAATCCGCTCATCTCTACTTTTACGCAGCCGCAAACCCGGCATAATGGTTGGGCTGGCTTTGCCAGTTCTGACATCCCCTTCTTAACTAAATTACAATTAAAATACATATATGACAGTTCTAGTAACTCCCCCCTTCAATCATAAGCATCTCCCAGAACTGCCCCCTCCCATAATTATAATCACCAGCACTACCCTCCAGCTTTAACCATAGCTGCCTCCTCTTCCTACTAGAGATGAGCGCCTGAAATTTTTCGGGTTTTGTGTTTTGGTTTTGGGTTCGGTTCCGCGGCCGTGTTTTGGGTTCGAACGCGTTTTGGCAAAACCTCACCGAATTTTTTTTGTCGGATTCGGGTGTGTTTTGGATTCGGGTGTTTTTTTCAAAAAACACTAAAAAACAGCTTAAATCATAGAATTTGGGGGTCATTTTGATCCCAAAGTATTATTAACCTCAAAAACCATAATTTACACTCATTTTCAGTCTATTCTGAATACCTCACACCTCACAATATTATTTTTAGTCCTAAAATTTGCACCGAGGTCGCTGTGTGAGTAAGATAAGCGACCCTAGTGGCCGACACAAACACCGGGCCCATCTAGGAGTGGCACTGCAGTGTCACGCAGGATGTCCCTTCCAAAAAACCCTCCCCAAACAGCACATGACGCAAAGAAAAAAAGAGGCGCAATGAGGTAGCTGTGTGAGTAAGATTAGCGACCCTAGTGGCCGACACAAACACCGGGCCCATCTAGGAGTGGCACTGCAGTGTCACGCAGGATGGCCCTTCCAAAAAACCCTCCCCAAACAGCACATGACGCAAAGAAAAAAAGAGGCGCAATGAGGTAGCTGTGTGAGTAAGATTAGCGACTCTAGTGGCCGACACAAACACCGGGCCCATCTAGGAGTGGCACTGCAGTGTCACGCAGGATGTCCCTTCCAAAAAACCCTCCCCAAACAGCACATGACGCAAAGAAAAAAAGAGGCGCAATGAGGTAGCTGACTGTGTGAGTAAGATTAGCGACCCTAGTGGCCGACACAAACACCGGGCCCATCTAGGAGTGGCACTGCAGTGTCACGCAGGATGTCCCTTCCAAAAAACCCTCCCCAATCAGCACATGATGCAAAGAAAAAGAAAAGAAAAAAGAGGTGCAAGATGGAATTGTCCTTGGGCCCTCCCACCCACCCTTATGTTGTATAAACAAAACAGGACATGCACACTTTAACCAACCCATCATTTCAGTGACAGGGTCTGCCACACGACTGTGACTGATATGACGGGTTGGTTTGGACCCCCCCCAAAAAAGAAGCAATTAATCTCTCCTTGCACAAACTGGCTCTACAGAGGCAAGATGTCCACCTCATCTTCACCCTCCGATATATCACCGTGTACATCCCCCTCCTCACAGATTATCAATTCGTCCCCACTGGAATCCACCATCTCAGCTCCCTGTGTACTTTGTGGAGGCAATTGCTGCTGGTCAATGTCTCCGCGGAGGAATTGATTATAATTCATTTTAATGAACATCATCTTCTCCACATTTTCTGGATGTAACCTCGTACGCCGATTGCTGACAAGGTGAGCGGCGGCACTAAACACTCTTTCGGAGTACACACTTGTGGGAGGGCAACTTAGGTAGAATAAAGCCAGTTTGTGCAAGGGCCTCCAAATTGCCTCTTTTTCCTGCCAGTATAAGTACGGACTGTGTGACGTGCCTACTTGGATGCGGTCACTCATATAATCCTCCACCATTCTATCAATGTTGAGAGAATCATATGCAGTGACAGTAGACGACATGTCCGTAATCGTTGTCAGGTCCTTCAGTCCGGACCAGATGTCAGCATCAGCAGTCGCTCCAGACTGCCCTGCATCACCGCCAGCGGGTGGGCTCGGAATTCTGAGCCTTTTCCTCGCACCCCCAGTTGCGGGAGAATGTGAAGGAGGAGATGTTGACAGGTCGCGTTCCGCTTGACTTGACAATTTTGTCACCAGCAGGTCTTTGCACCCCAGCAGACTTGTGTCTGCCGGAAAGAGAGATCCAAGGTAGGCTTTAAATCTAGGATCGAGCACGGTGGCCAAAATGTAGTGCTCTGATTTCAACAGATTGACCACCCGTGAATCCTTGTTAAGCGAATTAAGGGCTGCATCCACAAGTCCCACATGCCTAGCGGAATCGCTCCCTTTTAGCTCCTTCTTCAATGCCTCCAGCTTCTTCTGCAAAAGCCTGATGAGGGGAATGACCTGACTCAGGCTGGCAGTGTCTGAACTGACTTCACGTGTGGCAAGTTCAAAGGGCATCAGAACCTTGCACAACGTTGAAATCATTCTCCACTGCACTTGAGACAGGTGCATTCCACCTCCTATATCGTGCTCAATTGTATAGGCTTGAATGGCCTTTTGCTGCTCCTCCAACCTCTGAAGCATATAGAGGGTTGAATTCCACCTCGTTACCACTTCTTGCTTCAGATGATGGCAGGGCAGGTTCAGTAGTTTTTGGTGGTGCTCCAGTCTTCTGTACGTGGTGCCTGTACGCCGAAAGTGTCCCGCAATTTTTCTGGCCACCGACAGCATCTCTTGCACGCCCCTGTCGTTTTTTAAAAAATTCTGCACCACCAAATTCAAGGTATGTGCAAAACATGGGACGTGCTGGAATTTGCCCATATTTAATGCACACACAATATTGCTGGCGTTGTCCGATGCCACAAATCCACAGGAGAGTCCAATTGGGGTAAGCCATTCCGCGATGATCTTCCTCAGTTGCCGTAAGAGGTTTTCAGCTGTGTGCGTATTCTGGAAAGCGGTGATACAAAGCGTAGCCTGCCTAGGAAAGAGTTGGCGTTTGCGAGATGCTGCTACTGGTGCCGCCGCTGCTGTTCTTGCGGCGGGAGTCCATACATCTACCCAGTGGGCTGTCACAGTCATATAGTCCTGACCCTGCCCTGCTCCACTTGTCCACATGTCCGTGGTTAAGTGGACATTGGGTACAGCTGCATTTTTTAGGACACTGGTGACTCTTTTTCTGAGGTCTGTGTACATTTTCGGTATCGCCTGCCTAGAGAAATGGAACCTAGATGGTATTTGGTACCGGGGACACAGTACCTCCAACAAGTCTCTAGTTGGCTCTGCAGTAATGATGGATACCGGAACCACGTTTCTCACCACCCAGGATGCCAAGGCCTCAGTTATCCGCTTTGCAGTAGGATGACTGCTGTGATATTTCATCTTCCTCGCAAAGGACTGTTGAACAGTCAATTGCTTACTGGAAGTAGTACAAGTGGGCTTACGACTTCCCCTCTGGGATGACCATCGACTCCCAGCGGCAACAACAGCAGCGCCAGCAGCAGTAGGCGTTACACGCAAGGATGCATCGGAGGAATCCCAGGCAGGAGAGGACTCGTCAGAATTGCCAGTGACATGGCCTGCAGGACTATTGGCATTCCTGGGGAAGGAGGAAATTGACACTGAGGGAGTTGGTGGGGTGGTTTGCGTGAGCTTGGTTACAAGAGGAAGGGATTTACTGGTCAGTGGACTGCTTCCGCTGTCACCCAAAGTTTTTGAACTTGTCACTGACTTATTATGAATGCGCTGCAGGTGACGTATAAGGGAGGATGTTCCGAGGTGGTTAACGTCCTTACCCCTACTTATTACAGCTTGACAAAGGGAACACACGGCTTGACACCTGTTGTCCGCATTTCTGGTGAAATACCTCCACACCGAAGAGCTGATTTTTTTGGTATTTTCACCTGGCATGTCAACGGCCATATTCCTCCCACGGACAACAGGTGTCTCCCCGGGTGCCTGACTTAAACAAACCACCTCACCATCAGAATCCTCCTGGTCAATTTCCTCCCCAGCGCCAGCAACACCCATATCCTCCTCATCCTGGTGTACTTCAACACTGACATCTTCAATCTGACTATCAGGAACTGGACTGCGGGTGCTCCTTCCAGCACTTGCAGGGGGCGTGCAAATGGTGGAAGGCGCATGCTCTTCACGTCCAGTGTTGGGAAGGTCAGGCATCGCAACCGACACAATTGGACTCTCCTTGTGGATTTGGGATTTCGAAGAATGCACAGTTCTTTGCTGTGCTGCTTTTGCCAGCTTGAGTCTTTTCATTTTTCTAGCGAGAGGCTGAGTGCTTCCATCCTCATGTGAAGCTGAACCACTAGCCATGAACATAGGCCAGGGCCTCTGCCGTTCCTTGCCACTCCGTGTGGTAAATGGCATATTGGCAAGTTTACGCTTCTCCGACGACAATTTTATTTTAGGTTTTGGAGTCCTTTTTTTTCTGATATTTGGTGTTTTGGATTTGACATGCTCTGTACTATGACATTGGGCATCGGCCTTGGCAGACGACGTTGCTGGCATTTCATCGTCTCGGCCATGACTAGTGGCAGCAGCTTCAGCACGAGGTGGAAGTGGATCTTGATCTTTCCCTAATTTTGGAACCTCAACATTTTTGTTCTCCATATTTTAATAGGCACAACTAAAAGGCACCTCAGGTAAACAATGGAGATGGATACTAGTATACAATTATGGACTGCCTGCCGACTGCAGACACAGAGGTAGCCACAGCCGTGAACTACCGTACTGTACTGTGTCTGCAGCTAATATAGACTGGTTGATAAAGAGAAGATGTCTATGTAACTATGTATGTATAAAGAAGAATGAAAAAAATCCACGGTTAGGTGGTATTACAATTATGGACGGACTGCCTGCCGAGTGCAGAGACACAGAGGTAGCCACAGCCGTGAACTACCGTACTGTGTCTGCTGCGACAGGATGATAAATGATATAAAAAATATATATATATCACTACTGCAGCCGGACAGGTATATATTATATATTATATAATGACGGACCTGCTGGACACTGTCTGTCAGCAGAATGAGTTTTATTTTTATAGAATAAAAAAAAAAAAAACACACAAGTGAAGTCACACGACGAGTGTTTAACTTTTTCAGGCAATCACAATATAAGTATACTACTAACTATACTGGTGGTCAGTGTGGTCAGGTCACTGGTCAGTCACACTGGCAGTGGCACTCCTGCAGCAAAAGTGTGCACTGTTTAATTTTAATATAATATGTACTCCTGGCTCCTGCTATAACCTATAACTGGCACTGCAGTAGTGCTCCCCAGTCTCCCCCACAATTATAAGCTGTGTGAGCTGAGCAGTCAGACAGATATATAATATATATAGATGATGCAGCACACTGGCCTGAGCCTGAGCAGTGCACACAGATATGGTATGTGACTGACTGAGTCACTGTGTGTATCGCTTTTTTCAGGCAGAGAACGGATATATTAAATAAACTGCACTGTGTGTCTGGTGGTCACTCACTATATAATATATTATGTACTCCTGGCTCCTGCTATAACCTATAACTGGCACTGCAGTAGTGCTCCCCAGTCTCCCCCACAATTATAAGCTGTGTGAGCTGAGCAGTCAGACAGATATATAATATATATAGATGATGCAGCACACTGGCCTGAGCCTGAGCAGTGCACACAGATATGGTATGTGACTGACTGAGTCACTGTGTGTATCGCTTTTTTCAGGCAGAGAACGGATATATTAAATAAACTGCACTGTGTGTCTGGTGGTCACTCACTATATAATATATTATGTACTCCTGGCTCCTGCTATAACCTATAACTGGCACTGCAGTAGTGCTCCCCAGTCTCCCCCACAATTATAAGCTGTGTGAGCTGAGCAGTCAGACAGATATATAATATATATAGATGATGCAGCACACTGGCCTGAGCCTGAGCAGTGCACACAGATATGGTATGTGACTGACTGAGTCACTGTGTGTATCGCTTTTTTCAGGCAGAGAACGGATATATTAAATAAACTGCACTGTGTGTCTGGTGGTCACTCACTATATAATATATTATGTACTCCTGGCTCCTGCTATAACCTATAACTGGCACTGCAGTAGTGCTCCCCAGTCTCCCCCACAATTATAAGCTGTGTGAGCTGAGCAGTCAGACAGATATATATAATATTATATATAGATAATAGATGATGCAGCACACTGGCCTGAGCCTGAGCAGTGCACACAGATATGGTATGTGACTGACTGAGTCACTGTGTGTATCGCTTTTTTCAGGCAGAGAACGGATATATTAAATAAACTGCACTGTGTGTCTGGTGGTCACTCACTATATAATATATTATGTACTCCTGGCTCCTGCTATAACCTATAACTGGCACTGCAGTAGTGCTCCCCAGTCTCCCCCACAATTATAAGCTGTGTGAGCTGAGCAGTCAGACAGATATATATAATATTATATATAGATAATAGATGATGCAGCACACTGGCCTGAGCCTGAGCAGTGCACACAGATATGGTATGTGACTGAGTCACTGTGTGCTGTGTATCGCTTTTTTCAGGCAGAGAACGGATTATAAAGTAAACTGCACTGTCCTCACTAGTAAACTCTCTCCACTCAGTCTCTACACTTCTACAGTAACAGTACTCCTCCTAGTCAGCTCCAGTAAATCTCTCTCAGTCTCTTATAATCTAAATGGAGAGGACGCCAGCCACGTCCTCTCCCTATCAATCTCAATGCACGTGTGAAAATGGCGGCGACGCGCGGCTCCTTATATAGAATCCGAGTCTCGCGATAGAATCCGAGCCTCGCGAGAATCCGACAGCGTCATGATGACGTTCGGGCGCGCTCGGGTTAACCGAGCAAGGCGGGAAGATCCGAGTCGCTCGGACCCGTGAAAAAAAACATGAAGTTCTGGCGGGTTCGGATTCAGAGAAACCGAACCCGCTCATCTCTACTTCCTACCACAATTATTATGTTCAGATCTACCCCCTTTTCTCCCACAATTATACCCATGTACCTCCCCTTCATTTTTCAGAAAACATCCAGACCATTTGCAATAAAGACCTCTATGGGGATGACCCACTACACTTCCCACTCTTCCCACTTCAGGTCTCCTTCTGTTCCCTCTCTCTCTCTCCCAGCATGTTTGCTGCAGTTTCCTCTGATTGGTGTATAGCTCCAGCAATCCAACAATCAGTGCTTACATATGCCCACAATACTGATTGGTGGATGGCTGGCATCATCCACCAATCAGCAATAATAGCAGCTAAAACAGTGTACAGTGCACTGTAACTGTGGCATGGCTGTCAGTGTGCGTGTAGTGAACAGCGTCACGTGAATGGTGGGCCAGAGACTGGTAGAAAGAGCTGCCTGGCCACTCTGACCTGATTGCGACCAGGCAGCATCTCTGCCTGCAGCCCTAAATGACTTCAATCAGAATCAGAATCATAATCAGCTTTATTGGCCAGGTATACTTACGTATACTAGGAATTTGTCTTCGGTTTGCTATACAACAGCCAAGTAGGTAACAGGTAAGCAGGTGTGTGTGTGTGTGTGTGTGGGGGGGGGGGGGGGGGGGGGGCAAGTAAAGTTACACAGATAGGTATACCGTAGGGACACAAGTGAGTTACATGTACGTCTAGTCAGTCAATGTTCAGGAGTTCAGCAGGCGGACAGCTTGGGGAAAGAAACTTTTGAGGCTTCTGGTGGATCTGGCGGGGACAGCCCTGTAACGCCTGCCTGAAGGAAGCAAGTTAAACATGCTGTGGCCGGGGTGTAGCTGGTCTTTTACTATCTTCATTGCCCGCTTTTTAGCTCTGGACAAGTACAGGTCCTGGACTGAGGGAAGGTCGGCCCCGATGATCTTCTCTGCGGTTCTGACCACCTTTTGGAGCCTGCATATGTCCCTCGCGCTGGCGGAGCTGTACCATACGAGTATCGAGGAGCACAGTACCGACTCCACAATCGCGGAGTAGAAGAGGAGCAGGAGCTTCTGTGGGATGTTGAAATTCCTTAGTTGCCTGAGGAAGAACAACCTCTGCTGCGCTTTCCCAACAGTGGCGTCAGTGTTGGACCCCCATTTAAGGTCCCTGGAGATTGTGGTCCCTAGAAACTTGAAGGAGTCCACTAGCGATACCACACTGTCAGCAATCGTTAGCGGAGGTGCACTAGATGACTTCTTCCTGAAGTCCACTATCATCTCGACAGTTTTGAGGGGGTTGAGGTCAAGGTTGTTGTGGATGCACCTCAACCCCCTCAAAACTGAGTGTGTCACCCTGCCCCCTGGCTCAGCTCGCCACTGGGGTTATGATTTTTCTTAAATTAGTCATAAATACTAAATGCTATGGATTTTTCTTCTACCCTCTCTCCCAATCTTATTATCTTTCCCCCTACCAACTTCCACCTCTATCTCCTTATCTTATCATTTTCTCCAATACTCACTCTGCCCTCTTTCCCTATTTTGTCACTTTCTTCAAGACCTATTGCCAGAAGAAAAAAATATATATATCTCCTATATATTAGGCCAAATCTGTGACTCTGTGCCTGGCCGTAACGCTGGGTGGAGTCACAGGGCTGGGCGGAGTCACCTGCTTCTGCCGTATCCCAGCACAACACTACCTACACATAGCCAGGTGGACAGCGCCAGCAGTATCAGCCACACAAAACGGCCACCATCAGAGGGAAACACTCCACCGTGCACGGTACCACAATACACACCCACACCCCACCCTTGGTTTCCCCCGCAACACACAACGCACCGAGTCCTCCTTCCCCAACACCTGGGCACTAGCTCCCACATACAGCCACTGGCACAACACACTGGCCGGGAACCCACTAACCCCTGCACCACCAAAACCTCCCTCGACAACCCCCCGTCCCCAGCTCCCACCTCCAGCCACCCACGGGCAGCGCTGGACGGGAGCCGCCTGACACTCGCAACCCCGACAGCCTGCCTCCGCAACCACCCGGTCCCCAGCTCCCACCTCCAGCCACTCACGGGCAGCGTTGGACGGGAGCGGCCTGACACCCGCACCCCGACATCCTGCCTCAGCAACCACCCCGTCCCCAACTCCCACCTCCAGCCACTCATGGGCAGCGCTGGACGGGAGCCGCCTGACACCCGCACCCCTACAGCCTGCCTCCGCAACCCCCTCCCCTCCCTCCCCAGCTTCCACATGTACATGCTGCCCAGGAGCCGCCGGCACACGCTGCTGTGGAACTAAGCCACACGTACATGCCGCCCACCATCACCCCGACTACACGCCGCACCTGCCTCTCTACCAGCCTCCGCTGTCAGCTGCCCCCAGACCCCTCTAATGCATGTGGCTTACCCTACCTACCACCCCCCCACCCCACCCCACCCCACGGACACCAAACATCCCCCAATCTATCACTGCTACCACTTCTACCTCTCACACACACACACACACACACACACACACACACACACACCCTCCACACTCTTACACACACACACACACACACACCCTCCACACTCTTACACACACACACACACACACACACACACACACACACACACCCTCCACCCTTCTCCCCCCTCCCACAAAACACCTTGCCCATCTGGACTACACCGCCACCCAAGAACAACCACTCCTGCACCAATTAGGGTCAACCCAACACAAAACACACCCAACACTACTTTTAACACACATACCCACAACCACCTTTCCAAAACCCCCGCACACACCCCAAGACCATCACCCATCCCCAATAACACCATACCGGCCAACCACCCTCCACAAATACAACACCCCTCAAATACCCCCTGCACCCCAGCACAACCGTAACCATCTGACTAATCCAGACACCCCCCCCCTCCCCTTCCCTTCCGTCTCCTCCCCTCCCCTTCCCCTGCACACATCACAAACCCACCAAAACACTCCACCATGCACCCACCCATCTTATGTGCACCTCCTCCACCCATGCAGACTTCAAACCCCCTCCCCCATCCACCTCCCACCCACATCTGCATCCCACACTGCACCTCCGGTCACCACCACCATCCCTCCCCACTACGCAACAACATATACAGGCAGCAAAGCCACTCCACACACTTGCCCAAGCACCATAAATCACAGAACACCACACGCCTAACTAGCCACCCCTTACAAGTAACAGTCCACCACACACCTTCCCTTCATAACCCTCCAAAAAACAACCAAACACCAACCTAACCCTATCGCACACCCACCTCCCTCCCTCTGCAACCAACTAATTCGCCCAAACCATCAAAACACCAAAGACCCGACAACACTGCCGCCATATCCTAAAGGCACTAATTCCCTAATTCCACCAGCAACAAAAAAAAAAAAAAACTTACACAACCAGCAGTACTTTTCACAAACACCCACACACACCCGCAACCACCTGTACAACACCCCCCGCACACCACAACCCCATCCCACAACCCCATATCTCCCACACACCCTCCACAACTACAACACCCATCCAACACCCCCTGCACCAAAGCACAAGCTTAGCCATCTGGCAAATCACACCTCTGAACAAAAACCTCACCCACCCACAACTTCAACACACTACACCCCCCCACTACAATTAAACCACCACACCTCACAAACACATCCATCTACCACCCAAGCACAATACCTAACACACCCCTTCCATAAATACATCCCACCTTGCACCTCAACACAGCCTTCCACATCCCCCTAGCCTACTCACCCCCCATCCTCCCATGCACACACCACACGACCCTACACACCTCACCCTATCCAGACAACCCTGCGCCATGGCACCTTTACACACCCTGCCCCTTATCCACACACCTACAACTCCGCCAAGTGCAGTACCTCAGGCCCCCTCCACCAACCTCACCCCTAGCCCAAAGTATACAGTGACCGGACCACATCCACCGTCCAGCCTTATTGTGGTCAGCCACCAACCACAGCTTCTTACGGACAGACAGCCGTATCCATGTACCCCTTCACACAAAACACTCCACCAACCACAGTCCCTTCACCCCCCTCCACAATGTACACCAAAGCCACCCTAAACCTATTACATCCAACCTTTCAACCTACCCTTAACCCACATACACCCCCACCCACACCCTACACCCCCATCAAGTCCCCCTTGCACATGCCATATACACACCCTGCACCCCCTCTCAAACTACCTGCCCGCAAACCCTTCCTCCCTCACACACACACACACACACACACACACACACACACACACACACACACACACACACACTTTACCTTCGCCCTCCCTTATTGCCATCCCTCCCAATGCTAACCACCCACCACTCACATCATGTACACACCACATTTTCTTCCACCCCTCAAAAACATCACCCCCATCCGCACGCCCCTTTTCCAAAAAAACATCCTCCAAATCCACCTCACACAATACCATCCCACTCTGCACACTGTCACTACCTACATCATAAAACACTCCCACCACAAACAAACCCCTACCCCTCAACACAACCCCACCCACACCTTCAACTCACCCACCTCCACCACATCCCCTGCACCTCACAAGCACATCCCACATACAGCCTAACACTCACCATCCACACAGACACCACCCAACCATTGCCCCATACACCTGACCAGCCCATTCACCATCCCCCTACAACAATCCCCACCCCCTTCCTAAATTACACCACACTACCCCAAATACCCTACATCATCCCACCACACTCCCCATGTGCAACTCCCCCACCTTCCAACACCCTCCCATGTCCCCGTGTACCCCACAAACACAAATCCAACAAATACAATTCCTCCTAGCACCTACACCATCCCATACCCCTTGCCCCCTATATACGCAGTCACCTGCCCCCATCCATGGGTAAGCCCATACACGCTCATTCACCCTCCCCAGCATCTTACCACCTAACCTACTAACACTCACACCACCACACCAAACTCATTACCATCACCACCATCAACACTCCAAACACAACCCCCACTCTCCCTATCACATACATCCTCAAACCCTAACCCACCTAACCAACCCACCACACTCACAACACCCCCTAACCACTTATGAACACCCTGCCAAATGCTAAACACCCTCTCAACCCACCTGCACACCACACATTCCTCCATCACACACAGCACATCAGTTCCCCCTTCAACAGTTCCATACCCCCCCTGGCAACCCTCCACCACTCACAACATCCACATACCCCATTTACAACACCACCTTTGCACCAGCATCCCCGTCCAAAAGACAATTTTACACACAACCATCCACCACACACACCACCTACAACACCAACCCTCCACACAACCAGTCAATACCACAATCACAGGGCAACGCCAACACACACACACCTCCACCTCACTACACCCATCCCCTTTCACATTCAAACAACACACCATATACACTGTTGCCCCACACTCGCACAACACACACATGCCCAGCACCCACAACGCCTCACACTAACATCCACCCCACCCCCTTGCCCCATCCTTGACACACAGCTTATTCAAATACACCACCCCTCCACCTCCCCCTAAACATCAACAAAACCATCAACCTCCGCCTACCCCACTCCTCCCATGAACACTACAAAGCCATGTGAAACTCCACCACCCATTACTCTACACCTTCACCTTTCTGTAGGGGTTACGGGGGCGTAGCCCCTTGCAACGTGTGAAGAGCGCCCGTAGGGCGCGATGAATCACCTAGTATATTTATAAGAAGAATGAATTGAATGAAGAATGGTAAAAGAAGATATAAGAAAGAAGAAATAGAAGAAGAAACAAGAAATAAGGAGAAACAAGAAAGAAGAAAAATAAAAATAATACGACAAAGAAAAAGAAGAAAAATAAAAATAATACGACAAAGAAAAAGAAGATAAAACAAGAAAAAAAGAAGAAAGAATGAAGAAGAAGAAAAAGAAGAAATAAGAAAGAAGAAGAAGAAATAGTAACAAAAAAGCCTCTCATCAGAGGTGGTCGAGTATAAGACAGTAAAGCAATTAAACATGCATTTGATAGACATAAGAAAAGAAGAAAAAGAAGAAACAAGACAGACGAAAAAAGAACAAACACAAAAGAAGAACAAACAAGAAAGAAATAAGAAAAAAGAAGAAACAAGAAGAAAGAAAAATAATAAGGAAAAAGAAGAAATAAGAGAGAAGACAAAGAGGAAACAAGAAAGAAGAAGAAACAAGAAAGCCTACCATCAGAGGTGGTAAAAGGCTAAGACAGTTGAGCAATTTAAACATGCATGTAATAAACATAATAAAAATATGAAGAAACAAGAAGAACAAAAATAAGAAACAAAAAGAACAAATAGTAATAATAATAATAATAATAATAATAAAATAAGAGAGAAGACAAAAAGGAAACAAGGAAGATGAAGAAACAAGAAAGCCTACCATCAGAGGTGGCAGAGGCTTAAGACAGTAGAGCAATTTAAACATGCATATAATAAACATAAGAAAAAAAAGAAGAAAAATAAGAACAAACATAAGAATCAAGAAAGAATAAAAAATAATAATAATAAAAGAAGAAATAAGAGAAGAAAAAGAAGAAACAAGACAAGAAGACACAAGAAAGCCTCCCAGAAATGGTAGAAGCTAAGACAGTATAGCAATTTAAACATACATGTGATAGTCATAAGAAGAAAAAGAAACAGACAGAAGAAAAATAATAAGAAACAAGAACAAACAAGAAAGAAAAAGAAGAAACAAAAAATGAGAAAAAGAAAGTGAAAAAGACAAAAAAGAACGAAGAAAGAAGATATGGAAAAAGAAGAAACAAGAAAGAAGAAAAAGTAGAAACAAGAAAGAAAAAGAAGAAGAAACAAGAAATCCTCCTATCAGAGGTGGTAGAGGCTAAAGCAGTAGAGCAATTGCATGAGATAGACACAAGTAAAATAAGAAGAAAAATAAAAATAAGAATAAACAAGACAGAAGATAAAATAAGATTTTACTTACCGATAAATCTATTTCTCGTAGTCCGTAGTGGATGCTGGGGACTCCGTAAGGACCATGGGGATATAGCGGCTCCGCAGGAGACAGGGCACAATAATAAAAGCTTTAGGATCAGGTGGTGTGCACTGGCTCCTCCCCCTATGACCCTCCTCCAAGCCTCAGTTAGGATACTGTGCCCGGACGAGCGTGCATAATAAGGAAGGATATTGAATCCCGGGTAAGACTCATACCAGCCACACCAATTACACCGTACAACCTGTGATCTGAACCCAGTTAACAGTATGATAACAACGAAGGAGCCTCTGACAAGATGGCTCACAACAAGAATAACCCGATTTTTGTAACAATAACTATGTACAAGTATTGCAGACAATCCGCACTTGGGATGGGCGCCCAGCATCCACTACGGACTACGAGAAATAGATTTATCGGTAAGTAAAATCTTATTTTCTCTGACGTCCTAGTGGATGCTGGGGACTCCGTAAGGACCATGGGGATTATACCAAAGCTCCCAAACGGGCGGGAGAGTGCGGATGACCCTGCAGCACCGAATGAGAGACTCCATGTCCTCCTCAGCCAGGGTATCAAATTTGTAGAATTTAGCAAACGTGTTTGCCCCTGACCAAGTAACTGCTCGGCAAAGTTGTAAAGCCGAGACCCCTCGGGCAGTCGCCCAAGATGAGCCCCCTTCCTTTTGGAATGGGCTTTTACAGATTTTGGCTGTGGCAGGCCTGCCACAGAATGTGTAAACTGAATTGTATTACAAATCCAGCGAGCAATCGTCTGCTTAGAAGCAGGAGCACCCATCTTGTTGGGTGCATACAGGCTAAACAGCGAGTCAGATTTTCTGACTCCAGCCGTCCTGGAAACATATTTTTCAGGGCCCTGACAACGTCAAGTAACTTGGAGTCCTCCAAGTCCCTAGTACCCGCAGGTACCACAATAGGTTGGTTCACGTGAAAAACAGAAAACACCTTAAGGAGAAATTGAGGACGAGTCCTCAATTCTGCCCTGTCAGAATGAAAAATTAAGTAAGGGCTTTATATATGATAAAGCCGCCAATTCTGACACACGCCTGGCTGAAGCCAGGGCTAATAGCATCGTCACCTTCCATGTGAGATATTTTAAGTCCACAGTGGTGAGTGGTTCAAACCAATGTGACTTTAGGAAACTCAAAACAACATTGAGATTCCAAGGTGCCACTGGGGCACAAAATGAGGCTGTATATGCAGTACCCCTTTTACAAACATCTGAACGTCAGGCACTAAAGCCAGTTCTTTCTGGAAGAAATTCGACAGGGCCGAAATTTGAACCTTAATGGACCCTAATTTTAGGCCCATAGACAGTCCTGTTTTCAGGAAATGTAGGAAACGACCCAGTTGGAATTCCTCTGTAGGGGCCTTCTTGGCCTCACACCACGCAACATATCTTCACCAAATGCGGTGAAAATGTTTTGCGGTTACATCCTTCCTGTCTTCGACCAGGGTAGGGATGACTTCATCTGGAATGCCCTTTCAGGATCCGGCGTTCAACCGCCATGCCGTCAAACGCGGCCGCGGTAAGTCTTGGAACAGACAAGGCCCCTGCTGGAGTAGGTCCTTTCTTAAAGGTAGAGGCCACGGGTCTTCCGTGAACATCTCTTGAAGTTTCGGGTACCAAGTCCTTCTTGGCCAATCCGGAACCACGAGTATCGTTCTTACTCATCTCCCTCTTATGATTCTCAGTACTTTTGGTATGAGAGGCATAGGAGGGAACACATACTCTGACTGGTACACCCACAGTGTTACCAGAGCGTCCACCGCTATTGCCTGAGGGTCCCTTGACCTGGCGCAATATCTGTCTAGTTTTTTGTTCAGCTGGACGCCATCATGTCCACCTTTGGTTTTTCCCAACGGTTTACAATCATGTGGAAGACTTCCCGATGAAGTCCCCACTCTCCCGGGTAGAGGTCATGCCTGCTGAGGAAGTCTGCTTCCCAGTTTTCCACTCCCGGAATGAACACTGCTGAGAGTGTTATCACATGATTTTTCGCCCAGCGAAGAATCCTTGTAGTTTCTGCCATTTCCCTCCTGCTTCTTGTGCCACCCTGTTTACGTGGGCGACTGCCGTGATGTTGTCCCACTGGATCAATACCGGCTGACCTTGAAGCAGAGGTCTTGCTAAGCTTAGAGCATTGTAAATTGCCCTTAGCTCCAGTATATTTATGTGGAGAGAAGTCTCCAGACTTGATCACACTCTCTGGAAATGTTTTCCTTGTGTGACTGCTCCCCAGCCACTCAGGCTGGCATCCGTGGTCACCAGGACCCAGTCCTGAATGCCGAATCTGCGGCCCTTTCATAGATGAGCACTCTGCAGCCACCGCAGAAGAAACACCCTTGTCCTTGGAGACAGGGTTATCCGCTGATGCATCTGAAGATGCGATCCGGACCATTTTTCCAGCAGATCCCACGGAAAGGTTCTTGCGTGAAATCTACCGAATGGGATCGCTTTGTAAGAAACCACCATTTTTCACAGGATCCTTGTGCAATGATGCACTGATACTTTTCCTGGTTTTAGGAGGTTCCTGACTAGCTCGGATAACTCCCTGGCTTTCTTCTCCGGGAGAAAACATCCTTTTCTGGACTGTGTCCAGAATCATCCCTAGGAACAGTAGACGTGTCGTCGGAAAAAACTGCGATTTTGGAATATTTAGAATCCACTCGTGCTGTCGTAGAACTACTTAAGATAGTGCTACTCCGACTTCCAACTGTTCTCTGGACCTTGCCTTTATCAGGAAAGCGTCCATATTTCTTTTAAGAAGAATCATCATTTCGGCCATTACCTTGGTAAAGACCCGGGGTGCCGTGGACAATCCAAACGGCAGCGTCTGAACTGATAGTGACAGTTCTGTACCACGAACCTGAGGTACCCTTGGTGAGAAGGCAAATTTGGACATGTAGGTAAGCGTCCCTGATATCCAGTGACACCATATCGTCCCCTTCTTCCTGGTTCGCTATCACTACTCTGAGTGACTCCATCTTGATTTGAACGCTTGTATGTAAGTGTTCAAATATTTCAGATCTCACCGAGCCGTCTGGCTTCAGTACCACAATATAGTGTGGAATAATACCCCTTCCCTTGTTGTAGAAGGGGTACTTTGATTATCACCTGCTGGGAATACAGCCTGTGAATTGTTCCCAATACTGCCTCCCTGTCGGAGGGAGACGTTGGTAAAGCAGACTTCAGGAACTTGTGAGGGGGAGACGTCTCGAATTTCCAATGTACACCTGGGATACTACGTGTAGGATCCAGGAGTCCACTTGTGAGTGAGCCCCCTGCGTGCTGAAACTCTTGAGATGACCCCCTACCGCACCTGAGTCCGCTTGTACTGCCCCAGCGTCATGCTGCGGACTTGGCAGAAGCTGTGGAGGGCTTCTGTTCCTGGGAATGGGCTGCCTGCTGCAGTCTTCTTCCCTTTCCTCTACCCCTGGGCAGATATGACTGGCCCTTTTGCCCGCCTGCCCTTATGGGGACGAAAGGACTGAGACTGAAAAGACTGTGTCCTTTTCTGCTGAGATGTGACTTGGGGTAACAAAAGGTGGATTTTTCAGCTGTTGCCATGGCCACCAGGTCCGATGGACCGCCCCTTTATACGGCAATACTTCCATGTGCCGTCTGGAATCTGCATCACCTGACCACTGTCGTGTCTTCGTCTGGCAGATATGGACATCACATTTACTCTTGATGCCAGAATGCAAATATCCCTCTGCGCATCTCGCATATATAGAAATGCATCTATAGTCAATAAAATCTTGTCCCTGTCAAGGGTATCAATATTTTCAGTCAGGAAATCCGACCAAGCCCCCTCAGCGCTGCACATCCAGGCTGAGGCGATTGCTGGTCGTAGTATAACACCAGTATGTGTGTATATACTTTTAGGATATTTTTCAGCTTCCTATCAGCTGGCTCCTTGAGGGCTGCCGTATCTGGAGACGGTAACGCCCCTTGTTTTTATAAGCGTGTGAGCGCCTTATCCACCCTAAGGTGTGTTTCCCAACTCGCCCTAACTTCTGGCGGGAAAGGGTATACCGCCAATAATTTTCTATCGGAGGAAACCCACGTATCATCACACACTTCATTTAATTTATCTGATTCAGGAAAAACTACAAGTAGTTTATTCACACCCTACATAATACCCTTATTTGTGGTACTTGTAGTATCAGAAATATGTAACACCTCCTTCATTGCCCTTAACATGAAACGTGTGGCCCTAAAGGAAAATACGTTTGTTTATTCACCGTCGACACTGGAGTCAGTGTCCGTGTCTGTGTCTGTGTCAACCGACTGAGGTAAATGGGCGTTTTTACAAGCCCCTGACGGTGTCTGAGACGCCTGGACAGGTACTAATTTGTTTGCCGGCCGTCTCATGTCGTCAACCGACCTTGCAGCGTGTTGACATTATCACGTAATTCCTAAATAAGCCATCCATTCCAGTGTCGACTCCCTAGAGAGTGACATCACCAATACAGGCAATTTGCTCCGCCTCCTCACCAACATCGTCCTCCTACATGTCGACACACACGTACCGACACACAGCACACACACAGGGAATGCTCTGATAGAGGACAGGACCCCACTAGCCCTTTGGGGAGACAGAGGGAGAGTTTGCCAGCACACACCAAAAACGCTATAATTATACAGGGACAACCCCTTATACAAGTGTTTTCCCTTATAGCATTTTTATATATGTAATCATATCGCCAAATAAGTGCCCCCCCTCTCTGTTTTAACCCTGTTTCTGTAGTGCAGTGCAGGGGAGAGCCTGGGAGCCTTCCTCACAGCAGAGCTGAGCAGGAAAATGGCGCCGTGTGCTGAGGAGAATAGGCCCCGCCCCCTTTTCGGCGGGCTCTTCTCCCGGAGTTTGTGAGATCTGGCAGGGGTTAAATACATCCATATAGCCTCAAGGGCTATATGTGATGTATTTTAGCCATAAAAAGGTATTATACATTGCTGCCCAGGGCGCCCCCCCCAGCGCCCTGCACCCTCAGTGACAGTTGGTGACTGTTGGTGAAGTGTGCTGACAACAATGGCGCACAGCTGCAGTGCTGTGCGCTACCTTATGAAGACTGAAAGTCTTCTGCCGCCTGTTTCTGGACCTCTGGACATCTTCAACTTCGGCATCTGCAAGGGGGGTCGGCGGCACGGCTCCGGGACGAACCCCAGGGTGAGACCTGTGTTCCGACTCCCTCTGGAGCTAATGGTGTCCAGTAGCCTAAGAAGCAAATCCATCCTGCACGCAGGTGAGTTTACTTCTCTCCCCTAAGTCCCTCGTAGCAGTGAGCCTGTTGCCAGCAGGTCTCACTGAAAGAAAAAAACCTAACTTAAACTTTTATTCTAAGCAGCTCAGGAGAGCCACCTAGATTGCACCCTTCTCGGCCGGGCACAAAAATCTAACTGAGGCTTGGAGGAGGGTCATAGGGGGAGGAGCCAGTGCACACCACCTGATCCTAAAGCTTTTATTATTGTGCCCTGTCTCCTGCGGAGCCGCTATATCCCCATGGTCCTTACGGAGTCCCCAGCATCCACTAGGACGTCAGAGAAAAGAAGAAACAAGAAAGAAGAACAAACAAGACAGAAAAAGAAGAAAAAATAAAAAATATATTAGGAAGAGAAAAAAAGAATTAAGTGGGAGAGAAGAAGAAGAAGAAGAAGAAGATATTAAATGCATATTCTGAATTACATGAAGTATTTATATGTAGCCCACATGGATTGCTGACACTTCGGGGCGGATGTGATTACTTTGGGCTATGGTAAGGGTTCCAATGACACAGACTTTGTTTTGCTACAATATAAACAAATGCAAGTGCTATGAGACCATATACATATATATTAATATTCTAGACACAGAGAGTAGAGTTAATATACAGCTGTAATTTAACTTTCACATAAAAACCAATATAATTAGAAAACAATAAATATGTGGTTGTATATTAGCATAAGCACTCCTCCCATGCATATAAGGGACATACATTTCATAAACTACATAACCCACTCATGTAAGGTACCAGGCCAGGCAGCCATTTTCGCCACACTACATACTGTAGGATACCCTGGGTGGAATAGGCAATGCCTTGAAGAGATGACACAAAATGGGGAAGTTGCTGTGTACTAAAGCTAGAAGCAGAACCTTTACATGACCATCAGTTCCAAGTGTTTTTCATTCCACCCACAGGAGTAACAGGTGATGCAGCCATTATGGGTGAAATACAAAGGTTACAATGTGTGAGATAAACCATAAAAGAAACTAAGACATATATGGTGTACTAAAACATGTGTAGTATGAATGGATAGAGCCACATGTTGTGCATCCTGCCAAGAAACCATCTGAGGCGTCCATGTGGGGCGCAGTGTGTAGGTTACATCTGACTGGTTGCACAATTAGCAGAAGTATAACATTCAGCTGGTGGGGGAAGAATAAAATATTAGAGAGGCAGCATTAAAACAATGGTGACAGTGCTATAAAAACTGTGGTAGTTAACAAAAAATTAAATGTAATGAAGTAAACTGCAACAAGCCCAGCGTCTCCCTCGCTCGAATGTGCAGTCTTGTTGCATCCATCAGATTGTTGAGTGAGAATGGGCCATGGAACGAGACTGTCCCTGAACCAAGTCTCTGAAGTACATGGTGACAGAATAATAACCAAGGTGACATAAGTAACCATTAGTGAGGGAGGGAGGAAGGGAGGGGGGAGTATAGTGCAGTATGCAGTATAGTGTGACAGGTTACAGGTGGGGCGGCGGCCCCTGAAGGCAGTCCGGGGCCATGGCAGCCGCAACCCTGCACCCATCACAGTCACACACCCTCGTGCCCCGCAGTAGTAGCCGGAAGGAGCATCTCCACACACCCTGTGGTAGACGGCAGGGACGGGGGTGCCCTGGATTAGGGGGGCCCAGGGTAATGTACCCCCTGGGCCCCCCCCTAATCCAGCTATGGGTGTGTGGCATTATGGAGAATGGGCATTGCAGTGTGTGGGATAATGTGTCACAGGCATTACAGTGTGCGGCATAATGTGTCAAGGGCATTATGGTGTGTGGCATATTGTGTAATGAGCATTACAGGGTGTGGCATAATGTGTAAGGGGCATTATGGTGTGTGCTTTATTTCACAAACATTACAGTGTGTGACATAATGTGCAAGGGGCATTATTTTAAGGAGAAAAAAATGACAAATAATGTAAGGAGCATGAATTTGGATTTTATTTTTTTCCTGTGGTGGCCAATGTCTGGATGTGAAGGTTGCAAAACTGGGGTATAAGGTAGTCCTTTCCTGCAATGCCATGCCTTTTGCAGTGAGGCCACGCCCCTTAGTGAGGCCACACCCCCTTTTGGAGCATGCTTGTCTATGGCATGTGCAAATAATTTACTTTTCAAAGGGCAATTGGGGGGAGGGCAATAACTTTCTTGGCTTGGGGGAGCAAAATCTCTAGTTACGCCACTGCCTCATACTTAAGGGCAGATGTACTAAATCTTGGAGAGTGATAAAGTGGAGAGGGATAAACTACCAACTAATCAGCTACTAACTGTCATTTTTGATACACAGCCTGTAACGTGGCAGTTAGGTGCTGATTGGCTGGTACTTTAACTCTCTTCAATTTATTACTTTCCAAACCTTAGTACATATCCCCTCAAGTGCTAAAGTCTAATCATCTTATCTTAACACCATTATAAAGTAAAGTCCAAAGCCCAGGAATTCCAGGTAAAGCTATTGTTTTAATTAATAATATACACTCAATAAAAAGGACACAAAAACACATAGTGTAATCCTGTTACACGGTATCTGAGAATACCAAAATGCATAATCACATGTACAAAATATAAAACATTTGCGCTTATCTGATATCATGGGCAGAATTCAACGCTTTGCATCAATGTCACTAGAATGGTGACAGCCTGACTTCATCAGAAGTATGAAATGTCAATCTGTCCAAATTCCAGTAACAATACGGGCTCTATGTACTAAGACTTGGAGAGAGATAAAGTGAACGGATTAGCATGTGCAGAGGTCTGACCAGCATGTAAGTACATGTGGGGAGGTTTGATTTGCATGTAAAGTGCATGTGGGGAGTTCTGATGGGCTGTAAGGGACATGTGTGAAATCTAGGGTCATGTTGGGAGTTCTTGTGGCATGTGTAGGAGTGGTGGCTTATGTACATGTCTGATGGTATTTGGGGAGGTACCGTATGATTGACATGTTTGAAAGTCTAATGCAGTGATTTTCAACCTTTTTTACACGCGGCACACCGAACAATATTTTAAAATTGCCAAGGCACACCACCAGTTCCCCACAGAAAAAAAAACAAAAAAACACACATTGGACGTTACAGTAAAAAAAAATCCACACATACATTGGCCTACACAGAAAAAACAATCACATTGCTCCCCACATAAATCATGTTGCTCCCCACATGAATTATTCACATTGTTACCCCCATTAATCCATAAATCCTTATTCTCCCCACATAAATCCTATTGTTCCCCACAGGAGAAATAAAATAACAAATATTAGCCCCTACCGGTCAGCTGTCCTCCTCCCTGTTCCTCAGTGGCGGGGGTTGTTCATAGTGGAGTGCTGCGAATACTGAGCAGCGGGCGGTTGGGTAGGTGTGGTTGTGGGTGGGCAAGGAAAGCTGTGTATGCATACGGGAATTGGAAGATGTGTATGCAGGCGGGTGGGCTGGCTAGGTGGTGAGACACGGCGGCCGTGACCTATGATATCACACCGCCGTGTCTTCAAGGCATAGGTCACGGCTAGAGCACTACTGATTCTCTAAGAAGAGCCCGGGCCAACAGTTCACTCTGAAGGTGCAGGAAGCTGCTCTGGATCCGCGGCACACCTTGCAACTGGTCGCGGCACACTAGTGAGCCACAGCACACTGGTTGAAAAAGCCTGGTCTAATGTATGTGGGAAATCAATGGTGGCATGTGGGGTCTGTTGATGGCAAATAGGGGGTCTGATGGCATGTGTGGAGGCCTTAATGCTTTATAAGGGCATTTAGGAAAGCTAAATAGCATTTAGTTCTTATGGCAAGTACAGAGGTCTGCAACATGTTGAGAAGTCTGATGGCATGTGAGGACATGTATGGCATGGGGGGTAAAACTGGCATGTAAGGGGCATGTGCAGTGGTCTGATGTGCATATATGCTCTGATGGCCGGACCGTGCTGCATCCTCCTGCAATTACCAATATCTTTAATGCCTACCACTACCTGCTATGTATCACCCACTGCAATGTACAATAGTAGCGGTGCATCTGGCTTCCTCTCTGCTCGGTGCACCGCTACTATTATACATTGCAGCAGTAGCACTGCTGCTGCCTGCCCATTTTGGTATGCCCCAGCCTGCAGTCAGTGTCTCTTGGGACTCACAGTCCTATCCCACACCCACAGTGTCCTGCGCAGGAGAGGTGCAGAGTGCGCTGTGCTCAGGCTGCTGCTGGTCGGGGCGGCTCTCCTGGTGGCCCTGCTGCTGTTTAGGATGTAAGCAACACAGTAGTTCCCAGGGGAGAGGGGAAGGCGGGGGGAGTGTGGAGGGAGAAATGAGGAGAAGGAGAAATGATGATGATGACACAGTAGCTCGTGTGGGGAGGGGCAATGATTATGATAAGGAGGAATGAGGAGGAAGAGAAAAGATAATAAAGAGAAGGGGATGCACAGCAGCTCTGTGTGTGTGTGTGGGGGGGGGGGATAATGAAGAATGCAGAAGAGAAGGAATGAAGAGTAGGAATGAGAAGGAAGAGGAATGATGATGATGATGCACAGTAGCTCATGGGGGGAGGAATGATGATGATAAGATTGAACGAGGAGGAAGAGGAATGTTAATGAAGAGGAGGGGAATTGATGATGCACAGCAGCTCTGTGGGGGAAAAAGATGAAGAATGTGGAAGAGAAGGAATGAAGAGTAGGAATGAGAAGGAAGAGGAATGATGAGGATGAGGAATGACGATGATGAGGAGGGAGGTGGAGAAATAATGAGAAGGAGGGGCTCCACTGTGTGGTGTAATGTGAATAACAAACAACATTGTGCTGTGTAATGTGAATTGCTACTATTCTGTGTCCACGCCTTTGGTGTGCCCTATCCCTACTTCACAGGGCACCCATATGTCTAATTACAGCTCTGAGTATGTAGCAGTAATTTATTCAAAAGACCACACGTATATTATTATTATTATTATTATTATTAAACAATTAGAAGAGGACTTATCCTATTAGACCATGGATGAAGTCCTTGGATGAAGTCTGTTATCCTTAATGCGTATGGATCGATGGGTCGACTCAACTTAGGTTGACAGTCATTAGGTCGACAGGGTCACTAGGTCAACATGGTCATTAGGTCGACATGTACTAGGTTGACAGGTCAAAAGGTCGACATGGGTTTTTGGCCTTTTTTTGGTGTCGTTTTGTTCGTAAAGTGCCGGGGAACCCCAGTTAGTGCACAACTCGCCATGCTTCGGGCAAGGTGCCTCGCTCCGCTACCACTGCACTCGGCACAGGTTACCGTTCCCAATTGTAGTCCACGTGGATCGTAAAGTATAAAAAGTCCAAAAATGTAAGAAAAAAAAGTGAAAATCTAATGTCGACCTTTTGACCTGTTGACCTAGTACATGTCGACCTAATGACCATGTTGACTTAGTGTCCATGTCAACCTAATGCATGTCGACCTTCAGTGGTCGACCTAATGATTGTCGATCTAAGTTGTGTCGACCTAACGACCGTATCCCATCCTTAATAATAAACTGTGAGGGTTATATTTTGAGCCCTTCGAGAGTTACCTATATAGGGGATCAGTATGAAATACCTATAATCAAAATCCCGATGGTCAAAATCCCGACAACAATTGACCGACAGTCAAAATCCTGACAAGTTCAAAATCCTGACAAGGTTAAAATACCGACATTTAAAATATCAACAAGGTGAAAATACCGACGGTTAAAATGTCGACAGGTCAAAAAGTCAACACAATTTTTCTAATTTTTGTGTGTGAATGTTGACATAGGTTGACATGGACACCGTATAAGTGTACCGTGTCCCCCCTTTTTTTTTTTTTTTTCAAGATTCATCTTTATTAGTTTTCAAATAAATTGGGAGGGGGAGGATTACAGAAATAAAAAAGGGAGGGGGAAGGGAGCAGACATTGCATTATAACAATACAGACAAATAGTGTTCTTAGCAGTAATTCGATACAACATATCAGTCTATACCATGAGGGACAATTATGTATAGTATACAACGGATGTCATCTCCTAAAGGAGATACCGTAACTGGGAGTGACAAAGGCGGACTGTCCCCAAATTGGCGATTCAAATTACTCTGGTGGGCCTCTCCGAAGCATTGTTTTTACTATAAACAAAGATGGTATGACCAGGGACTTACAACTTTCAGTTTGGAAGTATACTATCAAGGTAGGGTAAGTGGTTTCAAGGGAGGCATGTGTAAAACCCCACTGGTACTAGGTATGCAAAACTGCAGTCACTGTGTATAGAGCATCACACTTATGCTGCTTTCAGATCGCAAATGCCGGATCCCACCCGGTAAGAGAAACGTGTCCTTACTGGGTGGGATCCGGCATTTGCGCTTATTTGCTGGCTTTCTGACCTGGCAATATACCGGGTCGGTTGCCATAGCAGTGGGGGGCGCAGCAGCGGCGGGGGCGGAGGCAGCGCTGGGAGATGAGCTCATCTTCTGCGCCGCCTCTCCCTATGCTGTGAATGGGAGCCGTGTCGCATCGGAACGGCTCCCATTCACACTGCACCTGACCCGGTATTCAACCCGGTAATAACCCTTCTTTTTTACAGGGTTGAATTACCGGGTCAGGCGACCCGTTAATTCAGCAAAGGAGCTTTCACATCGCACACTGACCCATTTCGACACGACAATATGCCGTGTCGATACCGGGTTATTTGTGCAATGTGAAAGGGGTATTACTCTGCCCCGGCTTGTCATGGGTTCAGGCACAGATACCAAAGGGTCCCCTGAATAATCAGGTGTTTAATTACAGGTGCATTGTGGGAGTGGACTACAGGTGTCGGTGCAGCGCATAAAGAATTGGGCGCCAGGCCATCTCATAAAACAGCATAAAGTTTATTTTAACATCAAACAGGGATATTGCAGGGATAACTTGTGAACACTCCTCCAGCACAAAGCATAACAGTTACAGTGGATCACACATCAGGGCACCTCCTTCAGCGCATCACATAGTCGCAGCGGCATATATATATGGCGAACATCAGTACGTACCAGGGCATTCTGTGACCAGTAGTGCTACACATCAGGTTACCATCTCTCTCTCTCTTTTACTTAGCAAGGATTTTTGTCCATGGGGGGCTTTTAATCACGCCGTGTGGCTTTCCGACCACTTCACCCAGATACCTCTCGAGACTCACACCTTTAGCACACTTTTTTCCTGGCATCACCCTTTCACTGGATTCTGAATACTGCTGCTCTCACACTGCAATGTCTCCGTCTGTCAGGTGCCTTGCTGTGGCTGGCATCTCTCCCCACCAAAACATGTGGGGAGCCCTCACTGGGGCTACATCTTTTTGGCTAATCCACCACACTTCTGCTAGCTAATACACGTGCTTCTCCTGCTAACACTTCCTGCTTCTGGGCTGCAAAGACAACACACACTACTCACTGTCTCCTCACTGTCTCTGCTCACTGCTGCTGCAGGACAACCTTTTTATATCCTTGCATTCCCAGGGACACATTCCATCTGGGATTTCCCGCTCTGAGTTTCCCCGCTCTGAGTCTGCAAATGGGTGAGTCATGCCCTTTGCATTTTGCAGACTGATCTGTATCGATGAGCTGGGCTGTTAACTCCTTCTGTGCTGCAAGCTGTAGGCTGCTGGCTCAGTTCTATATTACACAGCCATGCTGGCACCTGTAGTGCCACAGTTGATTTGTGCTTGCAGTTCCAGGGTATTACACATGTCTTCCTATATTCACTCCATACCACCCATTTTGTGGTTTGCTTGGCGTTTTCCTGAAGTAAAAGTTACGCCCGCCATCTCAAACTCAAAATGAGACTGAACAGCGGCTTCAATAGCAGAAACCGTAGGTATCACCGGGGAGCGCCAATTGCGTGCCAATAGCGACTTTGTGGTGGCCAGAATGTGGCCCAAGACATATCTAGTTTGATGAGGGATATACCTGGGAAAGAGGTGTAGTAGGGCCAATGTAGGTTGGGGAGATAATGGAAAGCCCACGATCTTAGAGATGAGGTCAAAAACTTGATACCAAAGGGCCAAAACCGAAGGGCATAACCAAAACACGTGCATGAGCGTCCCAATGTTACCACATAAGCGCCAGCAATCATTAGAGGTAGTTGGCCATTTGGAATGGAGGAGGGCCAGTGTGAAATATTGGTGATGTATTAATTTATAAAACTGTTCTATGTGTGATACACATATAGACAAATGAAAACAGGAGTCAAATATCAAACGCCATTCCTCCTCTGTCAGGACACTATTCAGGTCGGATTCCCACTTCACCTGAGACTTAAGTTTAACCTGAGAAGGGGGGCAGTTGAGAAGGGCATACCATCTGGAGACTGTACCCTTGAGGTCAGTTCTCATAATCAGGGAATGGATATATTTGGGGATCGGTAGTAATCTACCATGTGGCATAGGTACACTCTGCAGCCAGTGTCTGAGCTGAAGATATTTATAAAAATCTCCCTTAGGGAGAGAAAACTTAGATTGCAGTTTGGCGTATGACATTAAAATAACCCCTTCCATTACATCTTGAAGAGTCCTAACCCCCTGGGAAACCCACAAGCGAAATTAAAGATCTGGAACCAGACCCGCCACTCCTTCCAGTGGGAAATCTAGCAGGGGGAGAGAAATTTCCGGTAACAACCCTACAAACAAACAAACACTGAACAACATCACCAAACAGGTAATTTCAACTTTAAACTTGATATTTTTGTACTGTCTGGACATGGCTACTAATAACAGATGCACAGACAAAATTCTTAAAGCTATGTGTGCAAATGCTAGGAGCTTAGGAGACAAAATTCCAGAGCTAATTGCGATAATGACAAGGGATAACCTGGATATTGTCGCAATTACTGAGTCATGGTGCAATGAAAATCATGACTGGGACATAACTATACCAGGATACAATTTATTTAGGAAGGACAGAATGGGAAGAATAGGAGGAGGGGTAGCAATGTATGTGAAAAAAAACGCATAAATGCTACTTTAATACAAAATGTTGAGGACAAAACTGAGGCCCTTTGGGTCACCACGGAAACTGGGGAG
The DNA here is from genome assembly GCF_028390025.1 of Pseudophryne corroboree. Lineage (NCBI taxonomy): Eukaryota > Metazoa > Chordata > Amphibia > Anura > Myobatrachidae > Pseudophryne > Pseudophryne corroboree. The sequence goes on along the minus strand of NC_086452.1, from coordinate 412,844,660 downwards.
AAGGACATTATTCGCATTGGGGTGATCTATAGACCACCAGGCCAGGGGCAGGATTTGGACAGGAACCTATTGTTGGACATCTCTAAAATGGCTTTAAAGGGAGAAGTCATAATCATGGGAGACTTTAATTTACCTGATGTAAATTGGGAGGGGTCCTTTGCAAGTTCAGCTACAAGTGGCAAATTTCTAAATTCCTTACAGGGAGCATCTCTCAAGCAATTGGTGAGGGAGCCCACTCGCAAAGACTCAATATTAGATTTAATTCTTACAAATGGTGACAGGATATCAGACATATATGTGGGTGAGCACCTGGGATCCAGTGATCATCAAGCAGTATGGTTAGTATAAAGACAGGATCCAACTCCTGTCACACAAAAACAAAGGTGTTGGATTTTAGAAATGCTGACTTTGCAAAAATGGGGAGATGTTTAAGTGATTCATTGGTGGACTGGAGGAACTTGGAAGGGGTGCAGGAGAGATGGGAAAAACTGAAAAGTGCAATACTAAGGGCAACAGACCTTTGTATCAAAAGGGTTAGGAAAAGCACCAGGAAAAGGAAGCCAGTGTGGTTCACAAAAGAAGTATCAACTAGTGTGAAAGCAAAAAAGATGGCTTTTAGGAAATACAAACAGACTCAAAATAATAATGACAAAGAGGTGTATCTTGACAGACGGAAGGATGCTAAGAAAGTGATCAGACGTGCAAAGGCAGAAGCTGAGGAGAAAATGGCCCAGTCAGTAGATAAAGGGGGCAAAACTTTTTTTAAGTATATAAATGAAAGGAGAAAATCAAATGGAGGAATAATAAGACTTAAGACAGAGAGTGAGAATTTGGTGGAGGGAGACAAGGCAATAGCAGATCACCTAAATAATTATATTTGCTCAGTATTTACTACAGAAAGAGAAGGGAAGGAGCCCCAGTTATGTTGCAAGGACATTCATAAAAATAAGGTAGATAAAAGTACATTTACAGAGGAGAAGGTCCTAACTGAACTTTCAAAACTAAAAGTGGATAAATCAATGGGGCTACATGGGATACACCCAAGGATACTAAAAGAGCTAAAAGATGTGCTGGTGGCACCATTAACAGAATTATTTAACCAGTCACTAAATACAGGTGCCATTCCAGAGGACTGAAAAAGAGCAAATGTAGTTCCATTGTACAAAAGTGGAAGCAAGGAAGAAGCAAGTAACTACAGACCAGTAAGCCTTACATCAGTAGTAGGGAAAGTAATGGAAAAACTACTAAAAGAAAGAGTTGTGGAATATCTTAAATCAAACAACTTACAGGATCCAAAACAGCATGGATTTACTGGTGGGAGATCATGCCAAACAAATCTTATTGACTTTTTTGACTCTGTGATGAAAATAATAGATCAAGGGGGAGCTGTAGATGTAGCATATCTAGACTTTAGTAAGGCATTTGACACTGTCCCACATCGCAGACTGCTAAATAAACTTGAAAGTGTGGGGGTGGATTATAAAATAGTTAAATGGATAAGAACCTGGTTGCAGGATAGGAAACAGACAGTTGTATTAAATGGAGTGCAATCTATGGAGGGAAATGTTACCACTGGAGTACCCCAGGGATCTGTACTCGGACCAGTTCTCTTTAATATCTTTGTTGGTGACATTGCAAATGGTATTGAAGGGAAAGTATGCCTTTTTGCAGATGATACAAAGATATGCAACAGGGTAGACACACCAGGAGGGGTAAAACAAATGATTGATGACCTAGCTAGGCTTGAAAAATGGTCAAGAACATGGCAACTACAGTTTAATGCTAAAAATGCAAAATCATGCACTTGGGTCTCAAAAACCCAAAGGCTAAATATAGTATCAAGGGTACTATAATGGAAACTACTGAGGAGGAAAGGGATTTAGGAGTCACTATTTCAAGTGACTTAAAGGCAGGAAAGCAATGCAACAAAGCAATGAGAAAGGCAAGTCAGATGCATGGTTGCATAGGGAGAGGAATCAGTAGCAGGAAAAGAGAAGTAATAATGCCACTGTATAGGTCATTGGTGCGGCCTCATCTGGAATACTGTGTCCAGTTCTGGAGACCATATCTCCAGAAGGATATAAATACATTAGAGAGTGTACAAAGAAGGGCAACTAAAATGGTGCATGGCCTACATCACAAAACTTACCCGGAAAGGCTAAAAGATCTTAACATGTATAGTATGGAGGAGAGAAGGGGGAGACATGATAGAAACTTTCAAATATACCAAAGGTTTTAACAAAGTTCAGGAGGGAAACATTCTTCAAAGGAAAAGAAGTATTAGAACTCGAGGACATACACTGAAACTGGAGGGAGGCATGTTCAGGGGAAATTTAAGGAAAAATAATTTCACAGAAAGGGTAGTGGATAAGTGGAATAGCCTCCCATCAGAGGTGGTAGAGGCTAAGACTGTAGAGCAATTTAAACATGCTTGGGATAGGCATATGAATATCCTTACAAAGAATTAAGGTTCAAAAAGGGTTGCGATTACCTAAAGCAGGCATTCCTAACAACGGTCCCCAAGGCACACCAACAGTGCAGGTTTTAGTGATATCCAGGCAGCAGCACAGATGGTTAAATCAAAATAACTGAGCTACTAATTAAGTCACCTGTGCTGAAGCCTGGATATCACTAAAACCTGCACTGTTGGTGTGACTTGAGAACCGTGGTTGGGAAAGCCTGACCTAAAGGATAAAAAAAATGGGCAGACTAGATGGGCCAAGTGGTTCTTATCTGCCGTCAAATTCTATGTTACCAAGGCCAGCCAAGATTTACGTATGGATTGCACCACAGCCAATCTCAAAAATAAATTCGACCTCTCAATAACGGGCATTCCCAAGACACTAGATAAAGGGAGAGAAGATAAGAGGCCCCTTTCCAAGGAGACCCATATTTTAGGAGCATCTGTCTCATTCCACGCTCCCAATGGGGCCAATAGACATGCTATCTGGTATAAATGTAAATCGGGAAAAGCTAAACCTCCCCTCGATTTCTATAAGGACAAAATTTTACGAGCTAGTCTTGGTTTTTTGCCTCTCCACACATATTAGATTAGTATAGAGTTAAATTTGGTCAGTAAGGCATTAGGTAATAGGATGGGGATAGTCCTAAATAGATAAAGCAGTTTGGGGAGCAGGACCATCTTCAAAGCTGCTATGCGACCCAGCCACTATATGTTAAATAGCATCCAGTCTTTCGTTAACATTGTTGATTTAGTCAAAAGGGGGGGGGGGGGGAGGGGGTAATTACAGCTAATAAGGTCCGAAACCTTAGGGCAAATACGGATGCCTAAGTAGTTCAGGCAATCCACGTGCCAGGCATAAGTGTATTGAGACTTCTATTGATCGAGGAGGGTAGCGGAGAAATTAATCGGGAGTGCTTCTGTTTTAGACACATTGAGTTTGTAATAAGAGACCAAGGAGTAGGCCTGCAAGACGTCATGGAGGGCCCGGAGAGAATCATGAGTTTCGGCAATGGTGAGAAGGACATCATCCACAAAGAGGCATATCTTGTACATATGACCAAATAAAGCCGGACCTCTCACCCTGGGATTAATGCGGATAGATTCCGCCAGGGGTTCTATGGCCAACACAAAAACCAAGGGAGATAGCGGGCAACCCTGGCGAGTACCATTAGAAATTGTAAATATGGGAGAGAGCATACCATTTATAAATACTCTAGCTGAAGGGACAAAGTAGAGTGCATTAATTGAGGACAGAGCCCTACCAGAAATACCGCATTTTATCAAAACTGCTTTCAAATAGCCCCAGTGTAATCTGTCGAACGCCTTCTCTGCATCTAATGAAAGTAACAAAAGAGGATCCACTGACTCGGAGAAGGCGTCCAACACATCTTTAATCCTCCTGGTGTTATCGGGAGCTTGGCGATTCCGAACAAAGCTCACCTGGTCTTGGTTAATAAGGGATTGTAATAGCGGATTTAATCTTTTAGCTATCAATTTTGCGTAAATTTTAACGTCTGAATTTAAGAGAGCTATAGGGCGGTAGTTAGATAGCATAACTGGGTTCTTACCAGGTTTGGGGAAAGCCACTATTCTGGCCTCCAACATTTCCGATGGAAACGAGCCAGTTGACGTAGCCTCATCAAAAACCGTCCTTAAGACTGGGACCAGGGTATCCCTAAAACATTTTAAAAAACCCGTTCGTGAAGATATCTGGGCCAGGGGTTTATCTGACGGGAGACCATCAATAACTCGACTAATCTCCTCTAAGGTCCAGGGGCGTTCCATCAATTGAAGGGAGTGGGGATCTAAGCTGGACAAGTTCAGTTTACTCAAAAAAGCGTCAATCTCAATACTAGTTGGTTTCGGGGTAGAAGGGTCCGAGCGGAATTATACAGGGCTGAGTAGTACTCTGCGAAGGCATTGGCTATGTCCGAAGGGTCAGAAACTTTCAGGCCTTTGGCATTAAAAACTTCTTTAACTCTTTCAGTTGCCATTTTGCCTCTCAGCTTCCTGGCTAACATTTGTCCCGCCCTATCCCGTGGGTATAGAATTTATGTTTTAGCCTAAAGAGGTTCTTATGTACCTCTTTTAGAGTTAGGATATTCCATTCTTCCCTAGCGCAGAGTAGTTCCCGATAGAGCGATTTATTATCGGGGGAGGATTTAAGTCTATGTTCCAAGTCTGTTAAGCGCGCTTCTACGTCATCTTGTTGCTTACGCAACAGCTTTCGGTGTCGAGCTGCCGCTTGGATAATTGAGCCCCTAACTACAGCCTTTAGTGCACACCAGTTGTTAAACACAGATGTGTCAGCTGGATCATTACATTCAAGGTAGGAGGATAAGGCTTGAGAGATACATGACTTGGCTTTTTTATCCGTGAGGAGGTACTCGCCAAGGCGCCACGGTCGAGGGGAAGACTGATGGGAAGTCAAATCTCAACGTAATTTTAAGGCTGAATGGTCCGACCAAGAGACTGGCAATATAGCGACCCGCTTTATTTGTTGGAACGTCCATTTGTCTGACAACGCCAAGTCAATCCTGGAGAATAATCGGTAGACTTGGGAATAGAAGGTGTAATCCACACAGTTAGGATTCCGTGCCCTCCAAACGTTATACAGGCCATACTCATGTAATATGCGTCTAAATGATTGGGAGTGATCCCGGGTTGAAAGGGTTTGCAGAGGTCGTCGGGTAGACGACTTATCTAAACGTGGGTCTAAGACCAAATAAAAATTTCCCAATATTAATAATGCTCCACTGAGGCAAGATTGGAGGGTAATACAGAATTTCCTAATAAATGTGATTTGCTTGACATTAGGGACATAAACCACTGCTGATGTTACCGGTTTGTCATTCAACGTCCCAGTAAGAATCAGGTATCGGCCTTCTGCATCAGTGAATTTTTTATCTAACACAAAATTACACGAGCGTGAGAATAAAAATGCCACTCCAGCCTTTTTCTTAGGTCCGTTAGATGTGTAACAACTTGGGAAATTGTGGTTCGAAAACCGAGGGGGGGGGGGGGGGGGGGGACGCCATAAAGTGAGTTTCCTGCAAGGCAATCACTTGTGCTTTAAGTTTGGCAAAATTACATAAAGCAAGCCTCCGTTTATATGGGGAGTTAAGGCCTTTAACAATAAGGAATATTACATTAACCATTTTTTGGGTAGAGGAGAGAATGCTGGAACAAATGACTGATTTGAAGATGTGGACCGGAGAACACGTCTATTGGTAAACATGTGCTAGACACATTGCAATGTAAGGGAAGGAGGGACATAAGGGGACGGAAAATGGCAAAAACAAAAGAAAAAGGAAGGGAGAAATAAGTTGAGCGCCTCAAGGGCGCAACTTGAGGCCGCCTAACATAGCTGCACATAGAAGGCAGCGGCCAGAATAGCCACCCCTTACACTCCAAAAACAAAGAGACTCCGTGGTCCAAATTGGGCTATAACTATAGCACCCGCACCTGTCGGGCTGATAGCATATTAATTGAATAAAATAATTTAGACCACGGGTCTGATATAAACAACAATGGAGCAAACAGTAACATAGAACAATCCGTAAGGAGAAAAAACATAAGAAACACCAGTGAACACAAACCTAATAGGTAGAGACAGATAAATCAGCAATGTAGCCGATTATCACACCTATCAGCATATAGAAAATAGTATGAACACATAGCATATATAGATAAAACATGCGAGTAGAATGCGCAGTATATGAAGTAAAGTAACAAAACATACGACCGTAATGAACGTCAGGGCTGAGCTACAACATCACTAATACACATGTCGCATTCTGCAATCACGGAGGATGAGTCTTGGTAGCCCAATTGGGAGAGATTTTATGATCTGTGGCCTTTACATAAGAATCGTCCTCCAAATTCCAGGAACGTAGAAGCTGGGAGCCGGCCGCTGGTGTGGAGACTACATTCGTGGCCCCATTCCTCCTGATGATTAGTTTGGTTGGGAATATCAGCCTTCCTCAAAGTCTTGGTCACCAGGTAGAAGGAACGACAAGACGCCAACGTGGCAGCGGATAAATCACTGAATATCTGGAGATCACCTATGATGTCTTCGGAGGAGTGTGACGGGCGAGCTGCACGAAGTACCATCTCTTTGACATGGTAATAATGAAACCGCATTATAGTGTCTCTTGGGGCATCTTTTGGGGCATTTTTGGATTTAGGGTAGACAGTGAATTCGATCCAATAGAAAGTCCGTTATCGTAACTGTCGGGAGTAATTTAGTAAATATGTCCGTGACGAACTCAAGCAGGTCAGTCGCTGAAACAGATTCCGAAATACCCTGTATTTTGATATTGTTCCTGCGCGATCTATCCTCAAGGTCTCCAAGTTTAGTGCGGAGTTCAGTGATTTCCGACTGCATATCATCATGAAGGGTGATAAGCCCGTTGTGGGATGCAACCACTTCTTCCAATTTGGTTTCCAACCGGTCAGTGCATTGACCTACTTCATCTATGGATTGTTGGGAAACCTGCAGCGCTGATCTGAAGTCCGCTGAAATATCCGCTCTAAAGGAAGCCAACAGCTGTTTCATTGATCCGATCGTTAGTGGAGCATCATCTCCCATACCGCCCTGAGTAATCGGAGTCGTAGGAGAGGGCTCAAAGGGAGAGCTCAAAGCAGATAGCTTGTGGGTTTTTTCAGTAAAGGAAGTGTTTTTATTCGCCCGGCTGGCCACCGCGCGTACTCCACTCCCTGGCTCCGGAGGCTGTATAGGCCGCAGTGTGCGGACCACACTGGGTCACCTCAGATGCAGCAGGGGGAGACCCGCAGTGTAGAGGGGGGTCCCCAGAGGCAACCAGAATGGCACAGAGGTACAAGCCAGGCAGGGATGGGGCAATAAATCCCGTAAATACTGAGGGTTTGCAGGAGCCCACCAAGGACACGTCCAGCTGCTTAGGCTGTCAGGCCATTCCACCTACCGTGTCCCCTTTTTAACACACTATTATATTCTCCTCCAGGTCCACTGGGATGGTAAAGTATTAACAAGTCGATTTCAATAAAAAAAATCATGAAAATCTCATGTCGACGTTTTGATCTGTCAACAATTTAAATGTCGGTATTTTGACCTTGTCTGTATTTTAAATGTCGGTATATTGACCTTGTCGGGATTTTGACCATCAGTCAATGGCTGTCGGAATTTTGACTGTCGGGATTTTGATTGTAGGTAAATTGACTGCATGCCCTATATAGATATATATATAAATAGCTTGAATGCACTTTTTTCATTATTATCATCAGTTCTGGGACTAAAGTAAGAACCGGGACTTTCCATCATGGTTTAATACCTGGGACTCTATAAGAAAATTCAGATTAGAGCTTTTCTAATTGTTTATGCTAAATATAAACATTAATTTATTATTATTATTATTATTATTATTATTATTATTACAATTATTATAATTATTATTGTTTATTTATATAGCGCCACAAGGTTTAGGGTTTATTTATATGGTGCCACAATAAGTATATGGAATGTGTTTACTGAATATTCACCTTTGGGACACTGGAGAAACTTTGTACGATGAAGCAGTCCTGTGAACAGATCTGGGACACCTACAGATGACATATGAATGAGAATGTATGTAATTGTAGTGCACTTTGGGCCTAATTCGGAGATGTACACAAACCCAGAGGTTAAAGTGAGCCAGAATGGGGCGGAACTGCTTTCCATCAGTTCCGCTTCCTCCGGCTCACCTAACCCAGAATGTGAGCCTGGAGCCGCATGGGAATGCCAGGCGCTCGCTGAGGTTGTGTTACCAGCGGGCACCGGCACCTTCCCCACAGCGGTAGTCGGAGCTCACTGCTGAGCTCCAGCTTCCGCTGTGTGCGGCACTATGGGAGAGACTTCATGACGTCTCTCCCATAGATCCGAGGAGCGGACGGCCAGGCGGAGGTCAGCGGTCCGGAAGCAGGAGCGGGGCTGGTGAGTATTGTGTGTTTTTTGTTTTGTTTTTTATATGTGTGAAGCGGCGCTACTACTGGGAGCATAACTATAGGGGGCATCTGTACTGGGACAGCTTCTGCTGGGGGCATCTGTACTGGGTCAGCTTCTACTGGGGCATCTGTACTGGGGACATAACTACAGGGGGCAGCTTCTACTGGGGGCATAACTACAGGGGGCATCTGTACTGGGGGCATAACTACAGGGGGCATCTGTACTGGGGGCAGCTTCTACTGGTGGCATCTGTACTGGGGGCAGCTTCTACTGGTGGCATCTGTACTGGTGGCATAACTACAGGGGGCATCTGTACTGGGGCATAACTACAGGGGGCATCTGTACTGGGGGCAGCTTCTACTGGGGGCATCTGTACTAGGGGCAGCTTCTACTGGGGGGTATCTGTACTGGGGGCATAACTACAGGGGGCAGCTTCTACTGGGGGCATAACTACAGGGGGCATCTGTACTGGGGGCATAACTACAGGGGGCAGCTTCTACTGGGGGCATAACTACAGGAGTCATCTGTACTGGGGGTAGCTCTAGAGCTCTACATAATTTAAATTGGGGATACTATTGGGTGACCACACCCCTTTCTTTTTTGAGACCATGTCCCTTTTTTGCAGCACGCACACAATCCCTTTAGAGTTGGGGGAGCAGGGGGGGGGGGGGTGACTTCCACCACCTCTAGAGGACCACTTTAAGCATTGCACAAACCTGATGGCTTATGTACATCTCTGATGTTTGGGGAACTGTGCATATGTAGATCGGATCCTGCGCATCGGACACAGTGCGGGTGCAGACATCAGGTGAGTGACAATCTGCCGCCATTTGGGGGCGGGGATAGGGGCAGTTTCACAGAGTATTTTACAAAACAGAGGGGCTTCAGCTCTGTTTTGTAGGTGTACCAAGCCCAGGGTTTCTGTCTTCCAACCCACCTTCACTGGCCCCAGCAGCGTGAAAACAGCGGCTATGCTGAGGGGTACTCAGATGACCGATGTTCACACTGATGATTCGATGCTGCCATTGGGAAGCAGCAGCGGATGGGAAAAGCATGCAAGCAATCATGATTTCATCAATACTGGGGGGAAAAACAACAACATAATATGATTAAAACACTATGACGTTACACCAGTGACATGCGGTGAAGTCAGTGACTGGGGAGGTACTGGCTGATCGTGGTGCAATCCCGCCCCCCCCCCCCCCCCCCCAAAAAAAAAAAAAAAAACAGCATGGGTCCCCCATATTTAAGCAAAACCAGCACTGGGCTGAACCAGCCAGGGGTGATAATGCCATAGCAGGGGAGAAACTCAGTGTGGGGTCCCCCTGCCATACCATTAAACACCTCCCCCAAACCAGTCAGCCCAGTGCTGGAATTCCTCAGAAAGTGGGGACCCCAAAAACTTAAATGGGGTCCCCCCTCCTGAGCAAGAACCAGCACTGGGCTGAAGGCCCAGTGATATGACCCTGGTGGCGGTGGGTGCGGGGTTCATGCTATGGCAATATTGTTCTTTACAAGAGGCCTACGGGTCCCAGCAAGCCTGACCCAGCATGCCGGCACTTGGAGAACCACAAGTGCCAGCATGCCCAGATATTAAGGGCCCGTTGGCACCCGTAGTCCGCCTGTAAAGAAAATATTAAAATAACAACCCAACACCAAATGTTTAAATAGCTTATTATGCTGCATATTCACCTGGGGGCGGCGGCCTTTAAGCTCTTTTTCATGGCCGCCGCCTCCCCAGGGCTTCCTGCGTCTTCTATCTTCGGAGCTCTTGCCTGCTCCCTCCCCGCCGCCAGACTGACCGCCGCTGGCTTATATAAGCCATTTGAGGGGGTGGGGCAATGACGCGGGAGCCGTGATTGGCTCGCAGCTGCCATCTTGAATTTCAAAAATGATGCTGAAATTGGTATCCGGCTAGCCGCTGCCGAACTCTGCAAAATGGCTGGCAGGGACTGGATCCTCTCGGATCCAGGTCTGCCACCAGCCACAGATTATCTGCCGTGTCCCGCCATGTCGTGCCGCTGCATGTGCCCGCTGGTCAGCGGATCCAGTGGATCCGCTGGTCCAATTGCATCTGTGGGACTGACAGGGGCGTGCTTTAAGGTGGGCTGAATGCACGACCCTGCCATTGAGGTACATGTACTGGTGCCGCTTTACATTGTTTTTTCTGTCCCCTGCCCGCCCCCTGCTTCCTGAACTTTAGTAATAGCAGCGGGAGGCACCCAAATGCAGGTATTTTCTAAGGGGGGTGGGGGATGATTAGAATAGTAAAAGAAGATATCTATATCACAGAATCTGTGTTATAAATATCTTCTTTGTATTCTTTTAATCATTATGACAGGGGAGGCACTGCCTCCCCTGACTGCACGTCCCTGCATTGATTACATAGCATATTGGGGTTAAGCAGCAATTGGGGATCTACAGCCTCCTATGTCCCATCTCTAAACCAGCCCTGACTATAATTCCAAACGTCAGAAGAGGAATTTTTTCTAGAAACGGCTATGATTACAGCAGATTTAGGAACATTCGCCCCCTCATACAGGATTGTATGCCTTGGTTCTTGCAGCAAATGTTCCAAAGCTTTGGGGGCGGACATTACATATTCATCAGTATATTTTCTATCTGGCTGATTTACACAAAATGCAGCATTAAAACACTCCTTATAACAACAACAATGCCAAAGATTGTTAAATATCATAATCTGGTACCACTTGCTTTTGTGAATCCCAAGATTACTGGTGTCATTGAGAATACAATACATGACAAAAGAAATGCAAGAATACATTTGTGTGGAGCAGTAGTGAAGTATCAGAGAACGTTGATCATCAGGAAAATGTGGTGCATCTTCACAGTGAATGTCAGGGATCACTGCTCATGGCCAACACTGCCCCCTGTCAGTTAGAAATATTAAGAAATATTATATTTAGTAATTGCATTAAAGACATACTAACCCTATTTTGTACTTTCCATTTTCATTTGCTTAATGTATATATATTAACAGGTAAATAACATTCATGTTACAGGACTTTGGTTAGCTTCTATAAGGTATTATTAAGTTTATTAAGGCTACTGTGCCACACTTTGTACCGCGATCCCGCGCGGCCGTTGGAGGCGGGCCACGCGCGCGCTGGCGTGGACGCAGATTACTGGGCTGATGTTCCACTAGCCACCAGGGTGACTCTATATGGGCACAGGTCAGGGGGGATGTTGTACCATTCCCCCCCCCCCCACACTTTCTTTACTGCCCGCACACCCGGTGGGGATGCCAGCAGGGGGAGCAGGCCGGACCTGAGGCCCCTCCCCCCAGCCTTAGGGCGCCATTTCTGCAATGTTCCCATCCTGGAGCTGCATATCTCTCCCTCACTCCTGACCAGCAGCCATCACAGATTGAGCTGAGCTGTTTCTAGGACTGCTGGGACAAATCCTCCTCTGTAGAACCGCCTGACTGCCAGTGCTGTGCTTCCTACAGGACACTTGAGTATTCTACCTGTCACTGTGACTGTGTTAGTTAAGAAAGAGTGCATACTGTCAGGGTTGTGTGGTACAAACACCCTGTGATATACATCCAGTGTTTACTGCATTTGTTATATCTATTGTTTTCACATATAGCCATACTGAGTATTACTTTGTATTGCTAGTCCAGTGCAGTTTATGGTACATCATTTCTGCATGGTACGTTTGTGACTATGGGGGTAATTCCAAGTTGATCGCAGCAGGAATTTTTTTAGCAGTTGGGCAAAACCATGTGCACTGCAGGGGAGGCAGATATAACATGTGCAGAGAGAGTTAGATTTGGGTGGGTTATTTTGTTTCTGTGCAGGCTAAATACTGGCTGCTTTATTTTTACACTGCAATTTAGATTGCAGATTTAACTCACCACACCCAAATCTATCTCTCTCTGCACATGTTATACCTGCCTCCCCTGCAGTGCACATGGTTTTGCCAAACTGCTAAAAAATGTCCTGCTGCGATCAACTTGGAATTACCCCCTATATACATGTGTGTGCATGTAGCTGCTGCGTGGTTGCCTTATTGCAGGGTATTTCACTCAGCGTGCTATTCCTATATTACTATACCTGTGGGGGCCAAGTGTTTCAGGTTTTCTCTGATAATATAGGGTTGTTTCACAAGATATGCTACTGGAGTATTTTTTATTTGTGAATTATAGTCACCATATTTCTATTCCTATTGAACCCTCGGTCTGTACCAGCTTCGGCTGTTTCTCTGAGAGTTCTTACTAGGTATAGTGCTGCTACAAAATAATAAATATCTTTTTGTACCGTGTTGCCTATTACTGTGCGCATTGTTATGTCTGCTACACGTGGCAACGACGTTGGGGCCTCTCCCACACTGCGTGGTAGTGAGGCCACTGATGGAATGGAGGATAATTTAGCAGCTGAGAATTCAGGTTCAGGGGCTTCCTTGCCCCCCAGTGGGTCGGTAGCACTCGGGGCATCACAAGAACCACCTTGGGCTACATTTTCCACATTGTTAAACACGCCTGTAACTAAATTGACGCCCCCTGTAGGACCACCTGTGCCGCTACCACAGATTATGGTCCCCGCTGTGAACCCGCCATGGGCGGATCAGCTTTCCACTCAGTTACAGCATTTGAACCAATCCTTGTCCAAATCTAAGGGTCACTTTCGCCCGCATAAGACTAAGTCGTCTTCTAAAAGGGCCATTACCTCCTCCTGATTCATGGCCTTACCTGACACGTCCTCCGAGGAGGACGGTTCTTATACTGACCCCTCGGACACTGATGCTGACACTGATGTTTCAGTTGGGGAGGGGAAATCGTCCGTGGATGTCTCGGATTTGATTGAGGCGATACGGCTCATTCTTCAGGTGGTTGATGATTCTGAGCCTGAGACTGTCTCCATGAAACCTGATAGGTTTAAGCATAAGAAGGTGGTTAAGTAGGTTCTACCCTACTCTAAACACCTGATTGACATACGTCAGGAATCCTGGGAAAATCCGGGGACAAAGTTTACACCAAATAAGAGACTGTTGGCTCGCTATCCTCTCTCTGCGGAGGTGTGTAAAAATTGGGAAACCCCTCCGCCTGTATATTCTCATGTGGCGCGTATCGTTGTTTCCTCTGCCCTGCCAGTAACTACCGTCACCTCTCTGAAGGAACCAATGGATCGTCGGGTGGAGGGCTGTTTAAAAGCGATTTATACCCTGTCTGGGGCTGTTCAAAGGCCAACTATTGCAGTGACTTGGGCTGCTGAAGCTGTTGAGGCGTGGGCTCAGGAACTCGAGGCGGAACTGCCTTCTGATGCTTCTGAGCATGCTCGACAATGTCTCTCATATATTGCCACGGCTTCTCTGTACTTTAAGAAGGCGGCCTCAGATGCCGGGGTGCTCGCGGCCGAGGCTGCTACTGCGTCCGTTTTGGTCAGGCGTATCCTTTGGTTGAGATCCTGGTCGGTGGATTTGGATTCCAGAAAAACCCTGGAGGTACTGTACTTCCTTTCAAGGGTGACATTCTCTTTGGAGAAGACCTCAATAAGATTGTGGCTGACCTGGCTACTGCTAAAACAGCCTGCCTACCTAGTACGGCTCCTTCCGCACAGAAGGCTAAAAGTACTTTCCCTCGGCCTTTTCGTACTCCAGGTAAAGCAAAAGGTCAGGCGTACCCAAAGCAAGCCCGTACTTCTAGACCTGCCAAGCCCAGACCGAAGCGTACTTGGGCCGCCCGTCAGCCAGCTTCAAAAACTGATAAGCCGGCCACATGACAGGGCGGGACTCCCTCAGGGGGATCCCAGGGTGGGGGGCCGACTTCTAGGTTTTACCCAGGAATGGTTGAAGACCACTTTGGATACCTGGGTGAGGGCTGGAGGTTACGCCATACCCTTCAAGAATCGCCCCCCTCATCGATTTTGCCTAATAGATGTGCCTCTGGATCCAGCAAAAGCAAACACGTTGCACTCGGTGGTACATTCCCTCCTGTCCACAGGAGTGGTGGTACAGGTGCCTCTGACTCAGAGGGGCAAGGGGTTCTATTTACCACTGTTTCTAGTCCCGAAACCGAACGGGTCCTCGCGGCCCATTCTCAATCTGAAGTCCTTGAACAAGCATGTGCGAATTTCCAAGTTCCGTATGGAAACGCTGCGCTCTATTGTTCTGGCCATGGAGCCTGGGGACTATATGGTCTCCTTGGACATACAGGATGCCTACCTTCATATTCCTATTGCAGTATCTCATCAGCGGTACCTGCGGTTTGCAGTGGGCAACCTTCATTACCAATTTCGGGCGTTACCTTTTGGTTTGACAACAGCTCCGCGAGTCTTCACCAAGGTTATGGCATGTCATGACGGCCACGCTACGCCATCAGGGGGTCAGGATACTACCATACCTAGACGATTTGTTGATCCTGGTGAGTTCCCCAGAACTTCTCCTGTGTCATCTCGAATTGACAATCCAGTGCATGAAAGTCCACGGATGGCTGATCAACTGGAAGAAATCCTCCCTGGTTCTGGCTCAGAGCATGGTACACCTGGAAGCATTATTGGACACCCACAATCAGCAGTTGTTTCTGTCTCAAGAGACAGTCCTGAAGCTTCAGGACAAGATCCGATGCTTCCTGTCCCGTCCGCAAGTGTTGATTCATTCGGCGATGCAAGTGCTAGGTCTCATGGTGTCGGCTTTCGACATGGTAGAGTATGCTCAATTCCATTCTTGCCCTCTGCAGAAGTTGATTCTGTCCAAGTGGGATGGCCTGCCTCACCGAATCAGATCTCACATGATCTCCCTATCTCCGGAGGTCTGTCTGTCACTGAGCTGGTGGCTTCAGGACCGACGATTGAGCAGGGGCCGTCCCTCCTGGATATCCAACTGGGACCTGCTGACGACCGATGCCAGTCTGAGAGGTTGGGGCGCGGTGTTGGAACAACACTCTCTCCAGGGTCGGTGGCCAGAGGACGAGTCTCTACTCCCGATAAACATTCTGGAACTGCGGGCAGTGTTCAATGCGTTGACAATGGCTCAGCATCTGATACAGAACAGACCTGTTCAAGTACAATCGGACAACGCTACAACGGTGGCGTACATCAATCATCAGGGCGGCACTCGAAGCCGCATGGCAATGAGGGAAGTATCAAGGATTCTTCAGTGGGCAGAACGCCATCTGCCAGCCATATCAGTAGTGTTCATTCCAGGCGTTCTGAACTGGGAGGTGGACTATCTCAGTCGTCAGGACGTGCACGCCGGAGAATGGAGCCTACATCCGGAGGTGTTTCAACTTCTCGTGGACAAGTGGGGACTCCCAGAT
This sequence comes from Pseudophryne corroboree, assembly GCF_028390025.1. Taxonomy (NCBI): domain Eukaryota; kingdom Metazoa; phylum Chordata; class Amphibia; order Anura; family Myobatrachidae; genus Pseudophryne; species Pseudophryne corroboree. The sequence goes on along the minus strand of NC_086452.1, from coordinate 412,828,958 downwards.
GTGGACCTGATGGCGTCTCGACACAATCACAAGGTTCCGGTCTTCGGAGCAAGGACAAGGGATCCTCAAGCAGCGTTCGTGGATGCTCTGTCAATCCCATGGAACTTTCGGCTGCCGTATGTGTTCCCTCCGGTGTCACTACTGCCCAGAGTAATATGGAAGTTCAAGCAAGAAGGAGGAAACCTACTTCTAGTCACTCCCGCGTGGCCCAGGCGGCACTGGTTCTCCGATCTACAGGGCTTCTCATTGGATCGTTCCCTTCTACTTCCACAAGGGTTTTTCTTAGGCGGTCATTCAAACTATGTTGAAGGCCCATAAGCCGGCTTCTGCTCGGATATACCATAGGCTCTGGAATGCTTACTTTACTTGGTGTGCGTCTCGCAATCATGATGTTTTCAAGTTTAGTACGGCCAAACTATTAGCCTTTCTACAACAAGGCCTGGATTTAGGCCTGCGTCTGGCCTCCCTCAAGGTTCACATTTCGGCCTTGTCGGTTTGGTTTCAGAGAAAGATCGCTACCCTACCTGATGTTCACTCAGGGTGTTCTGAGGATTCAGCCTCCTTATGTGCCATCTGTGGCCCCTTGGGATCTGTCGGTGGTTTTGGAGGCTTTACAAGAGTCTCCGTTTGAGCCTCTTACCTCTGCTGACCTTAAGTGGCTTTCCCTTAAGGTGTTGTTTTTGCAAGTCCCCCTATTTGATTTTTCACCGTGACCGGGCGGTTCTTCGGACATGCCCAGGTTATTTACCCAAGGTGGTCTTCTTTCCACCTTAATCAGGAGATTGTGGTTCCGGCCTTTAATTCTCCTGAGTTGTCTTCCAAAGAGCGGTCTTTGGATGTGATACGGAGAGTATCTATGTGAAGAGAACTTCCTCCGTTGGAAAATCCGATTCTCTTTTTGTGTTGTTTGGTTTTCACAAACGTGGCTGGCCTGCTTCTAATCAGACATTGGCCAGATGGATTAGAATGGTGATTGCACATGCTTATGTACAGGCCGGTTGTCCGGTTCCTGCTACCATCAAAGCCCAATCTACTCGGTCGGTTGGACCTTCTTGGGCGGCCCATCGTGGTGCGACCCTTGAACAATTGTGCAAGGGAACACATTTATTAGGTTCTATGCCTTTGATACTGCCGCTTCCCAGGATGCTTCCTTTGGACACCGGGTTCTTGTGCCCGCTACAGTGCGTCCCTTCCCATAAGGAACTGCTTTAGGACATCCCCGATGTTATCCCTTGTGGAGCCCAGTGTACCCCTCAGCAGAAAACGAATTTATGGTAAGAACTTACCGTTGTTAAATCTCTTTCTGCGAGGTACACTGGGCTCCACAAGGTGCCCACCCTGATGCACTTAGCTTTTTTGGGTTGGTATTGGCATAGCCGCTGACACCCTCTCCTGCGGTGAGTGTGTGGTGTAATTGGCTGCGAGCGGTTGTCGTCTCTGGTACCTGCTACTGCATTGGGCTGGTTAACTAAACTGAGCTCACTGGCATGGAGGCGGGGTTATAGAGGAGGCGGCACTGTGCATCTTGGGAACAGTCTAAAGCTTTGAACCTGTTGGTGCCTCGGATCAAGATCCTACTCTACACCCCGATGTTATTCCTTATGGAGCCCAGTGTACCTCGCAGAAAGAGATTTAACAATGGTAAGTTCTTACCATAAATCTCTTACCATCATCATTGATAAAAAACAAACAAAAAAAAACAAAAACATTAAGGGTTTGGTGAGGTTCAGAATAACCAAATAATGACATAAGGGTCTATACAATTAAAGTCGGAAATGATGTCTAGTCGGAAAGACAGCAGTTTCCAACTTTTTTAGGTCGAATCTTGATTCGACCTACTCAATGGGGCTGCCGTTTTTCCAACTTGTCGGAAAACACGTGGATCAGCGGATTAGCCGTGGATCCACGTGTTTTGTAAGATTTGTGGCCAAATCTGACAGGTTTTAGTCCCGTTTTCGACAATGTCAATCCGAAAAAAGTTGGATTGATATTGTCGAAAACGGGCAAAACCAGTCGAATTTGCCCGCAAATTTAATACTGCATTGAATAGACCCCATTAAGTCGGTAAATGGGACATACATGAAATCTCCTAAATTTGTGTATTTCATGCAAAGGAAGAGAACATCTAGTGCTTTGTACTCGGCACAATTGTGCAAAGAACATTTCAGCTGTAAAACAGTGCAGCAGGTGAGGGGGGGGTGTCTTCAGCATGGAGCCAGGGAGGAAGCGGGAACAATTGTTTGCTATTGGTGTTCTCGGAAAACAATGGAGCTTGGAAGCAGACCAGGAAAGTCTGCCGCAGTGACACCATAACCATTCCCCAGCCTCATCTATAGTTATTCTCTGGTAGACTGGTGAAGGAGAGATGCACTGGGCAGGTTCCACAATATGCAGAATCCCGCAGCATGGGGTGGGACTGTAACAACATGTTTCGCCACCAATCATGTCAGCATTCTCCTGCCCCACCCACTTCTCTGTGAAAGTTGGCAGAACCTACGAGTGTGGGCTACTCTCCCAGGTGGCAGACAGAACTCACCAATGAGTCACCCACACATTCTGGGACAGCAAGCAAGTGCGTATACTGAAAGCAACTGTGGTACAGCGGGATGCGGTTGTTTTACCAGCTGTCGGGATCCCGGCGATCAGAATTCCGACACCGAAATCCCGACATTCGGAGAAATGCCAGCGATCAGAATCCCAACATAAGCACAGTATTCACACTTGGGCGGGGGTCCATACCACCACCTGAAGGGGAATATACCACCTGAAGGGCAAAGCTCGCCACCGGGCCCAAAGTGTGTTGAGCACAGCAAGCCCACGAGGGGACTCACTGCTGGGATTCCGGTTGTCAGGATTCTGGCATCGGTCTGCTGACTGCCAGGATCCCGACTACTGGTATTTCATACCGAATCCGGTACAGCAAACTACATTGTTATGGAGATAGGTGTCAGGGGTTGCAGTTATGTGACCGGCGGTAAGGAGACCGCCAGTCACAACACCTCCCCCTACATCCCTCCCCCTCACTATCTCGACAGTCGGCATGCCGACCAACAGGGACTATTCCCACTCATCCACAACACCCACAGAGTGGGAATAGAACCGGTGGCGAGCGCAGCGTCAGGATGCTGGCCGCCAGTAACGTGATACACAGCTGGTGTCAGTGTGCAGTCCTATATATAACTGCCTTCCATAAGTAAAAATGTTACAAATAAAGTACATTTTACATTGTGTGTGTACAGTGGCGGAACTAGCGAGCGGTGGGCCCATGTGCGACAAAATGCTTTGCCCCCCCCCATCTAAGTCCACCGCCTCACCCCTGGAGAGGATCTGGTGAGGGGGACCTGCTCAGGGCCAGAGAAATGGATACCTAGCAACAGTGCCGTAATTAGTCATTTTAGTGCTGTATACAAGAAATGGCATCGGAGCCCCGCCCCTCTATGTAAAACAGGGGCAGTGCGCGCCGCAGGCGCGCACCCAAAAATAGGGGCGTGGCTTCGTGGGAAGGGGTGTGCCACAAAATAATACCAATTCATGTAACGGTGCACAGTAGTCTCCATTTTTCACATTACGCCGCACGGTAGTACCACTACACCAGGTAGAGACCCTTTTACACATTATGGCGGACAGCCTCCCTTTTTTTACACATTACGGCAGACAGCGTCCCCCTTTTTACACATTACGGCAGACAGTGTGCCCTTTTTACACATTACGACAGACAGCGTCCCCTTTTTTACACATTACGGCAGACAGCGTCCCTTTTTTACACATTACGGCAGACAGCGTCCCTTTTTTACACATTACGGCAGACAGCGTCCCTTTTTTACACATTATGGCAGACAGCGTCCCCTTTTTACACATTACGGCACACAGCGTCCCTTTTTTACACATTACAACAGACAGCGTCCCATTTTTACACATTACGGCAGACAGCGTCCCATTTTTTGCACATTACGGCAGACAGCGTCCCATTTATTACACATTATGGTAGACAGCGTCCCATTTATTACACATTACGGGAGACAGCGTCCCATTTTTTGCATATTACGGCAGACAGCGTCCCATTTATTATACATTACGGCAGACAGCGTCCCATGGGGTAATTCCAAGGATTTTTGATAGCAACTGGGCAAAACCATGTGCACTGCAGGGGAGGCAGATATAACATGTGCAGAGAGAGTTAGATTTGGGTGGGGTGTGTTCAATCTGCAATCTAATTTGCAGTGTAAAAATAAAGCAGCCAGTATTACCCTGCACAGAAACAATATAACCCACCCAAATCTAACTCATTCTGCACATGTTATATCTGCCTCCCCTGCGGTGCACATGGTTTTGCCCAGTTGCTATCAAAAATCCTGCTGCGATCAACTTGGAATTACCCCCCATGTTTTGCACATTACGGCAGACAGCGTCCCATTTATTACACATTACGGCAGACAGCGTCCCATTTTTTGCATATTACGGCAGACAGCGTCCCATTTATTATACATTACGGCAGACAGCGTCCCATGTTTTGCACATTACGGCAAACAGGATAGATAGATAGATAGATAGATAGATAGATAGATAGATAGATAGATAGATAGATAGATAGATAGAATAGGTATACTTACCGTTTCCGCTGGCTCAGGCTCCTCGTGCAGCTTCTGTTCTGGCAGGGGAGAAGAAGGAGGAGGAGGGGTGGAGGGGGGAGCCGCAGCAGCGCTATGTCATTGGTAGAAGCGCTGCTGCTGCTGGACCTCTCCTTTACCATAGGCTGCCCTCCGCCGCTGTGAATGCTGGGATGCGATGCGCATCCCAGCATTCACAGCGGCGGAGGGCAACCTATGGTAAAGGAGAGGGCCAGCAGCAGCAGCGCTTCTACCAATTACACAGCGCTGCTGCGGCTCCCTCCTCCATCCCTCCTCCATCCCTCCTCCTCCTCCTCCCCCCCCTGTAGCCGGTGCGCGCATCATCTCCTCGGCGGCGGCGGAACACAGCGGCAGCCAGGCGGCATGTAATGAGTCAGTTTGACTCATTACATGCCGTTCTGGCTGCGGGCCCCTTGACAGTTACGGGCCCCAGTGCAAGGCACTGCCTGCACTGGCGCTAGTTCCGCCTCTGTGTGTGTATATATTATGCAATGTCCTTTACCTACTTTATTAAAAACACCAATTAGCACAATATTAGTGTTAGAGAAATTAGTAGTAAACAATATGTTAGTCTTTGATCAGTTCATAAAAAAAGCATGTTATGTGACAAATAATTTACCGCAATCACACAATACACAATCAGTTTATCACACACTTGTACACATATTGGCCCTCATTCCGAGTTGATCGGTCGCAAGGCGAATTTAGCAGAGTTACACACGCTAAGCCTACGCCTACTGGGAGTGTATCTTAGCTTCTTAAAATTGCGACCGATGTATTCGCAATATTGCGATTACAAACTACTTAGCAGTTTCTGAGTAACTTCAACCTTACTCTGCCTGTGCGATCAGTTCAGTGCTTGTCGTTCCTGGTTTGACGTCACAAACACACCCAGCGTTCGCCCAGCCACTCCTCCGTTTCTCCAGCCACTCCTGCGTTTTTTCCGGAAACGGTAGCGTTTTCAACCACACGCCCATAAAACGCCGTGTTTCCGCCCAGTAACACCCATTTCCTGTCAATCACATTACGATCGCCGGAGCGATGAAAAAGCCGTGAGTAAAAATACTATCTTCATTGTTAAATTACTTGGCGCAGTCGCAGTGCGAATATTGCGCATGCGTACTAAGCGGATTTTCATTGCGATGCGATGAAAAATACCGACCGATCAACTCGGAATGAGGGCCCTTATACATATGTGATATCACAAACAAGTGACGTGCGGTGAGTTGAGGCAGAGCCTTTCCTGTCATACGAGCGTATACATCCGAGTTTTGACTATATTAAAAATCTTCTTTACATTATTAATAATTTTTATAGTAAAAACTCTGGAGTAATGGTGTCCATACACTTGTGAGATATCAGGTACTATCCTTTGATTTCAACTGCATCTGTGAGATAAATTAAAGGATTGTATGCACATTTTAGGAACCTTGCGCCGCGATGCACGGGCACGCTGGTCAAATCTTGCATCTCAAGATAGTATGTGCTGCACTTAATATTTATCGAATCGCAGTGCGATCACGTGTTTTAAAAACACATGGTCTATATCACACTGCGATGCGCAATGGGCACCCGCCGGGAGCGGACGGAGGCCGCTCCCACTCGGCGGTGACGTGCCCATCACGTGATTACCGTGCGATCTATCGCATGGTAATCACTTTGGCAGTTCAGGTGCGATGCCCCGCGATGTCGCATCGCGGGGAATCGCACAAGTGTATGGGCACCATAAAACTCTATGGCAGGTGAGGCAGTGCCTCCCCGCCTCTCTTTTCCACACATCTCTGATCGGGATCAGTACAATATCCTGGCGGACGAGATCCCGGCGTTCGGAATACTGACACCGGGATCCCGACCGGCACAATCCCGACAGGGGGGCGAGCGCAATGCAGCCCCTTGCTAATTTATCTCCCTCTATGGGTGTTGTGGACACCCACAGAGGGAGAATATGTCGGGATTGTGCCGGTCGGGATCCCGGTGTTGGGATTCCGACCACCGGGATCCCGTCCGGTGGGATCTTGACCACATCCCCTCTAATCAACACTTACCAAATTTCCAGCAGTATATACTGCTGCACCTGTGTATAATGCCCATATGTATATACTGCTGCACCTGTGTATAATGCCCACATGTATATACTGCTGCACCTGTGTATAATGCCCACATGTATATACTGCTGCACCTGTGTATAATGCCCACATGTATATACTGCTGCACCTGTGTATAATGCCCACATGTATATACTGCTGCACCTGTGTATAATGCACCCTTTGGCTCATACATTGGGGTATATTTACTAAGGTCCCGATTTTGACCGAGATGCCGTTTTTTCTTCAAAGTGTCATCTCGGTCATTTACTAAACTCAAATCTCGGCAGTGATGAGGGCATTCGTATTTTTTTTGAAGTCCAACAAAAAAAATACGAATGAATACACCATCGGTCAAAACGCGGCTGTTTAAGTATGAATCTCGGTCATTTACTAAGAAGTGCAAAGCAAAAAAAAATAAAACACTGCCGTGAAAAAATACAACTCGTAAAAAAGTGCTAAAAAAAACCAGACCTGCTTTTTTGAGCCGTGATTGGATAGGCATGCACGGATCCATGAGATCCGTGCATGTATATCAGTGGGAAGGGGTGGGAAAGTGTTAATTTTTTGAAAAAAAATTGCGTGGGGTCCCCCCTCCTAAGCATAACCAGCCTCGGGCTCTTTGAGCCGATCCTGGTTGCAGAAATATGGGAAAGAAAATGACAAGGGTTCCCCCATATTTAAGCAACCAGCATCGGGCTCTGCGCCTGGTCCTGGTTCCAAAAATACGGGGGACAAAAAGCGTAGGGGTCCCCCGTATTTTTAAAACCAGCACCGGGCTCCACTAGCTGGACAGATAATGCCACAGCCGGGGGTCACTTTTATACAGTGCCCTGCGGCCATGGCATCAAATATCCAACTAGTCACCCCTGGCCGGGGTACCCTGGGGGAGTGGGGACCCCTTCAATCAAGGGGTCCCCCCCCCCAGCCACCCAAGGGCCAGGGGTGAAGCCCGAGGCTGTCCCCCCCATCCAATGGGCTGCGGATGGGGGGCTGATAGGCTTTTTGTAAAAGTGTAAGATATTGTTTTTAGTAGCAGTACTACAAGGCCCAGCAAGCCTCCCCCGCAAGCTGGTACTTGGAGAACCACAAGTACCAGCATGCGGCGGAAAAACGGGCCCGCTGGTACCTGTAGTACTACTACTAAAAAAATACCCAAAAAAAGACAATACACACACACCTTGAAAGTAAAGTTTTATTACATCCATCCACACAAACATACATACATACTTACCTTATGTTCACACGCAGGTCGGTCCTCTTGTCCAGTAGAATCCATGGGGTACCTGTTGAATAAATTATACTCACCAGATCCAGGGTACCAGGCTCCTCGGATAATCCTTTTGTAATCCACGTACTTGATTAAAAAAATAAAACGGAGACCCGAGCCACGCACTGAAAGGGGACCCATGTTTTCACATGGGTCCCCTTTCCCCGAATGCCAGAAACCCACTCTGACTTCTGTCTAAGTGGGTTTCTTCAGCCAATCAGGGAACGCCACGTTGTGGCACCCTCCTGATCGGCTGTGTGCTCCTGTACTGACTGACAGGCGGCACACGGCAGTGTTACAATGTAGCGCCTATGCGCTCCATTGTAACCAATGGTGGGAACTTTCTGCTCAGCGGTGAGGTCACTTTCGGTCAACCGCTGAGCAGAAAGTTCCCACCATTGGTTACAATGGAGCGCATAGGCGCTACATTGTAACACTGCCGTGTGCCGCCTGTCAGTCAGTACAGGAGCACACAGCCGATCAGGAGGGTGCCACAACGTGGCGCTCCCTGATTAGCTGAAGAAACCCACTTAGACAGAAGTCAGAGTGGGTTTCTGGCATTCGGGTACTGCTGTACCTACCTCTGTGTCGTCATTAAGTAAACTATCCATCTAGATTCTATACCTGTGGTGCATTTCAGTTGTGCAGTTTGCTGACACAGTGACCACCAGTATATATAGCAGTACGGTACGGAAGGCCACTGCTGTACCTACCTCTGTGTCGTCATTAAGTATACTATCCATCTACATTCTATACCTGTGGTGCATTTTAGTTTTGCAGTTTGCTGACACAGTGACCACCAGTATACTATATATAGCATTACGGTACGGAAGGCCACTGCTGTACCTACCTCTGTGTCGTCATTAAGTATACTCTATCCATCTACATTCTATACCTGTGGTGCATTTCAGTTGTGCAGTTTGCTGACACAGTGACCACCAGTATACTATATATAGCAGTACGGTACGGAAGGCAACTGCTGTACCTACCTCTGTGTCGTCATTAAGTATACTATCCATCTACATTCTATACCTGTGGTGCATTTTAGTTTTGCAGTTTGCTGACACAGTGACCACCAGTATAATATATATAGCAGTACGGTACGGAAGGCCACTGCTGTACCTACCTCTGTGTCGTCATTAAGTATACTATCCATCTACATTCTATACCTGTGGTGCATTTTAGTTTTGCAGTTTGCTGACACAGTGACCACCAGTGTACTATATATAGCAGTACGGTACGGAAGGCCACTGCTGTACCTACCTCTGTGTCGTCATTAAGTATACTATCCATCTGCATTCTATACCTGTGGTGCATTTCAGTTGTGCAGTTTGCTGACACAGTGACCACCAGTATACTATATATAGCAGTACGGTACGGAAGGCCACTGCTGTACCTACCTCTGTGTCGTCATTAAGTATACTATCCATCTACATTCTATACCTGTGGTGCATTTTAGTTTTGCAGTTTGCTGACACAGTGACCACCAGTATACTATATATAGCAGTACGGTACGGAAGGCCACTGCTGTACCTACCTCTGTGTCGTCATTAAGTATACTATCCATCTACATTCTATACCTGTGGTGCATTTTAGTTTTGCAGTTTGCTGACACAGTGACCACCAGTATACTATATATAGCAGCACAGTACGGAAGGCCACTGCTGTACCTACCTCTGTGTCGTCATTAAGTATACTATCCATCTACATTCTATACCTGTGGTGCGCCTCTTTTTTTCTTTGCATCATGTGCTGTTTGGGGACAATTTTTTTGAAGTGCCATCCTGTCTGACACTGCAGTGCCACTCCTAGATGGGCCAGGTGTTTGTGTCGGCCACTTGTGTTGCTTAGCTTAGTCACACAGCGACCTTGGTGCGCCTTTTTTTTTCTTTGCATCATGTGCTGTTTGGGGACAATTTTTTTGAAGTGCCATCCTGTCTGACACTGCAGTGCCACTCCTAGATGGGCCAGGTGTTTGTGTCGGCCACTTGTGTCGCTTAGCTTAGTCACACAGCGACCTTGGTGCGCCTCTTTTTTTCTTTGCATCATGTGCTGTTTGGGGACAATTTTTTTGAAGTGCCATCCTGTCTGACACTGCAGTGCCACTCCTAGATGGGCCAGGTTTTTGTGTCGGCCACTTGTGTTGCTTAGCTTAGTCACACAGCGACCTTGGTGCGCCTCTTTTTTTCTTTGCATCATGTGCTGTTTGGGGACAATTTTTTTGAAGTGCCATCCTGTCTGACACTGCAGTGCCACTCCTAGATGGGCCAGGTTTTTGTGTCGGCCACTTGTGTCGCTTTGCTTAGTCACACAGTGACCTTGGTGCGCCTCTTTTTTTCTTTGCATCATGTGCTGTTTGGGGACAATTTTTTTGAAGTGCCATCCTGTCTGACACTGCAGTGCCACTCCTAGATGGGCCAGGTGTTTATGTCGGCCACTTGTGTCGCTTAGCTTAGTCACACAGCGACCTTGGTGCGCCTCTTTTTTTCTTTGCATCATGTGCTGTTTGAGGACTATTTTTTTGAAGTGCCATCCTGTCTGACACTGCAGTGCCACTCCTAGATGGGCCAGGTGTTTGTGTCGGCCACTTGTGTCGCTTAGCTTAGTCACACAGCGACCTTGGTGCGCCTCTTTTTTTCTTTGCATCATGTGCTGTTTGGGGACAATTTTTTTGAAGTGCCATCCTGCCTGACACTGCAGTGCCACTCCTAGGTGGGCCAGGTGTTTGTGTCGGCCACTTGTGTCGCTTAGCTTAGTCACACAGCGACCTTGGTGCGCCTCTTTTTTTCTTTGCATCATGTGCTGTTTGGGGACTATTTTTTTTAAGTGCCATCCTGCCTGACACTGCAGTGCCACTCCTAGATGGGCCAGGTTTTTGTGTCGGCCACTTGTGTCGCTTAGCTTAGGCATCCAGCGACCTCGGTGTAAATTTTAGGACTAAAAATAATATTGTGAGGTGTGAGGTGTTCAGAATAGACTGGAAATGAGTGGAAATTATGGTTATTGAGGTTAATAATACTATGGGATCAAAATGACCCCCAAATTCTATGATTTAAGCTGTATTTTAGGGTTTTTTGTAAAAAAAAACCACCCGAATCCGACAAAAAATTTTCGGTGAGGTTTGCCAAAACGCGTCCGAATCCAAAACACGGCCGCGGAACCGAATCCAAAACCAAAACACAAAACCCGAAAAATGTGCGGTGCACATCACTAGTAATTAGTACCTTAGTCAATTTGGTTTAACCATCTGGACTAAAGCATGGATATATTTAAAACCTGGACTGTAATGGCAGGGTTTGGGAAACGGTGCCACTGGAAATATGGCAGATTATCGAAAATACATAGACCCCAGGGCTGACAACAAGCAAAACCCCTGTCAATGAGCAGAACCCCTAAGAGCAGGTACTGTGGTATAGGGCCTTTTTACTTTGTGGGCATAATATGGTGGTGGTGGGGGGGGCCCTGCCTGTTTTGTCAGTCCTGGGCCCAACAATTTCTGATGGCAGACCTGACAGACACTACACAGTATCGGAACCTTTCGGTTGATATCCTCTGGCAAGAGTGACTAATCGGAAAAACAAAGCCGAGCGTTCCAGGACGTTTTTGTACCATTTTATTGCTGTTTGGCCAAAACGCTCATACCTACACACTACGCAATACAACAGGCTGATCACCCGATTACTGCCAATTTCGACCCAATAATTGTATAGCATGTAGCTATCTTGAGGCTTGTCTATTATCTTCAGTTGGTACATTAGGTTGGCTGTGGATCATTTAGATAGATTATGCTCCCCGTCCTGCCAATTTCAATCCAGGATTTAAGGCTATCCATCCTTAATCACAGGTGACAGTTTGATTATACCATCTGTAAGCAAGCATGGATATCCTTAAAACATGGACTATTAGAGTGCCTTGAGTACAGCGTTTGGGAAACCCTGGGATCTATACAGTGGCGGATTTTATGGTCAGGCCGACCCTAGGCACCACATTGTTGGACGCCCCCACCACCACCACCATCACACTCCCCCCTTCACCGTCAGATCTGTCAGCTTCCTCCTGAGCCACTTTCAAGACCTCCTCCTGCTTGTGTGTTGATACAGGGGAGCGGAGCCAGGGGAATGAACCACAAATGCAGAGCTCTGATAGACTCTCAGTCTCTGGCTCCGCCCCAGTTAGGAAACCTCCAATATGGGAGCTGCAGAAGGTACCCTCTACCTCTCTACACCCCCCTCCGCGACCTGTGACCCACGACCCCTACCTCCCCCTGTGACCCACCTTCCCATTAAAGTAGCTGCTGATCCAGACTGGCTGTCACCATTAAAAGAAGGATCAATCTGGGGGGGGGGGGGGAATCTGCCATGCCGCCCCCAGCAGGTGCCGCCCATAGGCACGTGCCTCACATGCCTAGTGGGAAATCCGGCAATGGGTCTATATACTAAGCCGTGGAGAAAGATAAAGTGGACAGAGATAAAGTACCAGCCAATCAGCTCCTGTCTTTATTCAAACCCGATCTGTAATATGTCAGTTAGGAGTTAGTTGGTTGGCTGGTACTTTATCTCCATCTACTTTATCTCTCTCCAAGGCTTATTAAGGGGTTATGTAAACCCATATGTTTCTCAACCTTGGTCCTCAAGGCACACTAAAGGCCCATACACACGGTGAGATTCAAGCTATGCCCGATTCTCACTATGCGACAGGGGCCAGGTCGGCACATAGTCAGTATCACAAGCACACTCATTATGTGCGATTTTGGCTAAGTGTCAATTTTGACTATCTCTTCTTTAGAGATAGTCAAAATTGACTTGCCTGCACAGTCTATCTATTCTTGCGATGTCGACCGCGCGGGACCGCGCATCGGCATCGAATCGGGATCGCAAGGTGACTCTCACCTTGCCATCTGCACTAACTTTTCTTACGGTTTTGACTATATAGTCAAAATCGCAAGAAAAAATCTCACCTTGTGTACACACCATAACAGTTTAGGTTTAAGTGATATCCATGCTTGAGCACAGATATTTAAATCAAACTAAGGCAATAATTTAGTCACCTGTGCTCTAGTCCGGCTATCCTTAAAACCTGGACCGTTAGTGTGCCTTGATAAATGTTTTTGGGAATCCCTGGTCTAAATATAGAATTTGACGGCAGATAAGAACCGCTTGGCCCATCTAGTCTGCTTTTTTGCCAATGCAGCTTCGGGCAATCTCCTTCAGGTAAAGCAGCAATTTGCAGACCCTACTTTTTCATTAGGTTGGGTACATACTGTGCACATTCATCATAAAAATGACTTTTACTTACTGCTTTGGGCTCATTTAATTGTTGATGAAAAGAAGACACTAATACTTGCAAGGATTGCTCTGTTTTACAAGTGGTTCTAAAAAGTGGCCACGAGAAATATTATTTAAAAATGTATGCAGTCTTACAGATCATACGGCTTTATTCAGGTTTGTTAGCAAACCAAAAAAAGCACACTAATGGGCCAAACCATGGGGGTAATTCTGAGTTGATCGCAGCAGCAAGTTTGTTAGCAATTGGGCAAAACCATGTGCACTGCAGGGGGGGGCAGATATAACATTTGCAGAGAGAGTTAGATTTGGGTGGGGTGTGTTCAAATTGAAATGTAAATTGCAGTGTAAAAGTAAAGCAGCCAGTATTTACCCTGCACATAAATATTATAACCCACCCAAATCTAAATCCCTCTGCACATGTTACATCTGCCCCACCTGCAGTGTAACATGGTTTTGCCCATTAGTGTGTTTTTTGGTTTGCTAACAGACCTGAATAAGCCCCATTATGCCTTAGTTATAACCAATGAATAGCATATCTCCAAATATCGGGACAATCCTGCTATGTGAGGAGTGATCCACTGTCCCAGTGCACAGTGGAGGCGTGACGCGAAAATGGGGGGGAGGGGGGGGGGGTGTCATGCAGGCACCTCTCCAAAACGTCATCATTCAGGGGGCGTAGCCTAATGGCACTGATCTCTAATACCCCTTTTACACCTACGAGCACGGGTCGCAGCCGGGAGCCTGACACGGGAGCTGCCCCCTGCTGCGACCCGTGCTCGGTCCCTTTCCCATTAGCAGTCACAACCCGGCATATGCCGGGTTGGTGACGCTTCTAGCTACACGGCAGGGGCGGCGCAGGGAGATCACATGATCTCCCAGCGCCGCCCATCCATACAGTGTAAACGGGAGCCGTGTCGCATCGACACGGCTCCCGTTTACACTACACCCTACCCGGATCATTCCCGTGTCCTACCCAGGTAAATAGCCGGGTAGGATTCACGGGTCACTTGATACGGGTTTACCCTTTTCCACTTGCCAAAAACACGGGTAAATGCGCGCCCCCGTGCATTTACCCGTGTTTTTTGAGCTAGTGGAAAAGGGGTATTAGACAACAGTGTTGGCAGGTATGGCATGCAGGGAAATGGCACAGATAATCCCAGTTTCTCTATCGTCCTTGTGGATGCTGGGGTTCCTGAAAGGACCATGGGGAATAGCGGCTCCGCAGGAGACAGGGCACAAAAAGTAAAGCTTTCCGATCAGGTGGTGTGCACTGGCTCCTCCCCCTATGACCCTCCTCCAGACTCCAGTTAGATTTTTGTGCCCGGCCGAGAAGGGTGCAATCTAGGTGGCTCTCCTAAAGAGCTGCTTAGAGAAAGTTTAGCTTAGGTTTTTTATTTTACAGTGAGTCCTGCTGGCAACAGGATCACTGCAACGAGGGACTTAGGGGAGAAGGAGTGAACTCACCTGCGTGCAGGATGGATTGGCTTCTTGGCTACTGGACATCAGCTCCAGAGGGACGATCACAGGTACAGCCTGGATGGTCACCGGAGCCGCGCCGCCGGCCCCCTTGCAGATGCTGAAGTAAGAAGAGGTCCAGAATCGGCGGCTGAAGACTCCTGCAGTCTTCTAAAGGTAGCGCACAGCACTGCAGCTGTGCGCCATTTTCCTCTCAGCACACTTCACACGGCAGTCACTGAGGGTGCAGGGCGCTGGGAGGGGGGCGCCCTGGGAGGCAAATGAAAACCTTTTTTGGCGAAAAATACCTCACATATAGCCCCCAGAGGCTATATGGAGATATTTAACCCCTGCCAAGATTCACTAAATAGCGGGAGACGAGCCCGCCGAAAAAGGGGCGGGGCCTATCTCCTCAGCACACAGCGCCATTTTCTCTCACAGAAAGCCTGGAGAGAAGGCTCCCAGGCTCTCCCCTGCACTGCACTACAGAAACAGGGTTAAAACAGAGAGGGGGGGCACTGATTTTGGCGATATTGAGATATATATAAAGATGCTATAAGGGAAAACACTTATATAAGGTTGTCCCTATATAATTATAGCGTTTTGGTGTGTGCTGGCAAACTCTCCCTCTGTCTCCCCAAAGGGCTAGTGTGGGTCCTGTCCTCTGTCAGAGCATTCCCGGTGTGTGTGCTGTGTGTCGGTACGTGTGTGTCGACATGTATGAGGACGATGTTGGTGAGGAGGCGGAGAAATTGCCTGTAATGGTGATGTCACTCTCTAGGGAGTCGACACCGGAATGGATGGCTTATTTAGGGAATTACGTGAGAATGTCAACACGCTGCAAGGTCGGTTGACGACGTGAGACGGCCGACAAACTATTAGTACCGGTCCAGGCGTCTCAGAAACACCGTCAGGGGCGTTAAAAACGCCCATTTACCTCAGTCGGTCGACACAGACACAGACACGGACACTGAATCCAGTGTCGACGGTGAATAAACAAACGTATTTCTCATTAGGGCCACACGTTAAGGGCAATGAAGGAGGTGTTGCATATTTCTGATACTACAAGTACCACAAAAAAGGGGTATTATGTGGGAGTGAAAAAACTACCTGTAGTTTTTCCTGAATCAGATAAAATAAAATGAAGTGTGTGATGATGCGTGGGGTTACCCCGATAGCAAATATTGGCGTTATACCCTTTCCCGCCAGAAATTAGGGCGCGTTGGGAAACACCCCTTAGGGTGATAAGGCGCTCACACGCTTATCAAGTGGCGTTACCGTCTCCAGATACGGCCGCCCTCAAGGAGCCAGCTGATAGGAAGCTGGAAAGATATCCTAAAAAGTATATACACACATACGGTGGTTATACTGCGACCAGCGATCGCCATCAGCCTGGAGATGCAGTGCTGGGTTGGCTTGGTCGGATTCCCTGACTGAAAATATTTTATTCATATAGAGCATTTAATAGGATGCATTCTATATATATGTACGTGAGATGCACAGAGGGATATTTGCTCTCTGGCATCAAGATAAGTACGTTGTCCATATCACCCAGAAGATGTCATGGACACGACAGTGGTCAGGTGATACAGATCCCATACGGCACATGGAAGTATTGCCGTATAAAGGGAAGGAGTTAGTTGGGGTCGGTCCATCGGACCTGGGGACCACGGCAACAGCTGGGAAATCCAACCTTTTTACCCCAAGTTACATCTCAGCTGAAAAAGACACCGTCTTTTCAGCCTCAATCCTTCCTTTCCCATGAGGGCATGCAGGCAAAAGGCCAGTCATATCTGCCCAGACATAGAGGTAAGGGAAGTAGACTGCAGCAGGCAGCCCCTTCCCAGGAAAAGAAGCCCTCCACCGCGTCTGCCAAGTCCTCAGCATGACGCTGGGGCCATGCAAGCGGACTCAAGGTGGGGGGGTAGTCTCAAGAGTCTCAGCGCGCAGTGGGATCACTCGCAGGTTGACCCCTAGATAGTACAAGTATTATCCCAGGGGTACAGATTGGAGAGTCGAGACATCTTCTCCTCGCAGGTTTCTGAAGTCTGCTTTACCAACGGCTCCCTCCGACAGGGAGGCAGCATTGGAAACAATTCACAAGCTGTATATCCAGCAGGTGATAATCAAAGTACCCCTCCTACAACAAGGAAAAGGGTATTATTTTTCCACACTATATTGTGGTACTGACGCCAGACGGCTTGGTGAGACATAGTCTAAACTGAAATCTTTGAACACTTACATAAAAGGTTCAAATCGAGATGGAGTCACTCAGAGCAGTGATAGCGAACCGGAAAAAAGGGGACTATATGGTGTCCCTGGACATCAAGGATTACCTCCATGTCCAAATTTGCCCTTCTCAACAAGGGTACCTCTGGTTCGTGGTACAGAACTGTCAATATCAGTTTCAGACGATGCCGTTTGAATTATCCACGGCACCCCGGGCCTTTTACCAAGGTAATGGCCGAAAAGATGTTTCTTCAAAGAAAAAAGGCATCTAAATTATCCCTTACTTGGACGATATCCTGAAAAGGGCAAGTTCCAGAGAACAGTTGGAGGTCGGAAGAGCACTATCTAAAGTAGTTCTACGACAGCACGACTGGATTCTAAATATTCCAAGAATCGCAGCTGTTTTCCGACGATACGTCTGCTGTTCCTAGGAATGATTCTGGGCATAGTCCAGAAAAAGGTGTTCCTCCGGGAGGAAAAAGCCAAGGAGTTATTCGACCTAGTCAGAAACCTCCTAAAACCAGGCCAAGTATCAGTGCATCAATGCACAGGAGTCCTGGGAAAAATGGTGGCTTCTTACGAAGCGATTCCATTCGGCAGATCTCAGGGGATTTGCTGGACGAATGGTCCGGATCGCATTTTCAGATGCATCAGCGGATAATCCTGTCTCCAAGGACAAGGGTGTCTCTTCTGTGGGGGCTGCAGAGTGCTCATCTTTTAGAGGGCAGCACACTCAGCATTCAGGACTGTGTTCTGGGGACCACGGATACCAGCCTGAGAGGCTGGGGAGTAGTCACACAGGGAAAAAATTTCCAAGGAAGTGTGGTCAAGTCTGGAGACTTCTCTCCACATGAATATACTGGAGCTAAGGGCAATTTACAATGCTCTGAGCCTAGGAAGACTCCTGCTTCAAAGTCAACCGGTGCTGATCCAGTAGGACATCATCATGGCGGTCGCCCACGTTATCAGACGGGGCGACACAAGAAGCAGGAGGGCAATGACAGCAAGGATTCTTCGCTGGGCGGAAAATCATGTGATAACACTGTCAGCAGTGTTCATTCCGGGAGTGGGCAACTGGGAAGATTTCCTCAGCATAAATGAATTCCACCCGGAAAAGTGGAAACTTAATCTGGAAGTTTCCACATGATTGTAAACCGTTGGGAAAGACCAAAGGTGGTTATGATGGCGTCCCACCTGAAGCGCCAGGTCAAGAGACACTCAGGCAATAGCTGGGACGCTCTGGTAACACCGTCGGTGTACCAGTCGGTGTATGTGTTCCATCCTCTGCTTTTCATACCCAATGTATTGAAAATGATAGGAAGGAGAGGAGTAAGAACTATACTCGTGGCTCCGGTTTGGCCAAGAAGGACTTGGTTCCCGGAACTTCAAGAGATACTAAGAAGGGTCTTGATTCGGCAAGAACCGTGTCTGTTCCGGGACTTACCGCAGCTGCGTTGACGCCAAGGCGGGTGAACGCCGGATCCTAAGGGAAAGAGGCATTCCGGAAGAGGTCATCCCTACCCTGGTCAGAGCCAGGAAGGAGGTGACCGCACAACATTATCACCACTTAGGTGAAAATATGTGCCAGGGTGTGAGTCCAGGAAGGCTCCACGGAAGAATTTCAACTAGGTTAATTTCTACATTTCCTGCAAACAGGAGTGTCTATGGGTCTCAAATTGGGTCCATTAAGGTTCAAATTTCGGCCTGTTGATTTTCTTCCAGAAAGAAATTGGCTTCAGTTCCTGAAGTCCAGAAGTTGTTAAGGGAGTACTGCATATACAGCCCCTTTGATGTCTCCAGTGGCACTGGGCGATCTCAACGTAGTTTTGGGATTCCTAAAAAATCACATTGGTTTAAACAACTCAAATCTGTGGATTTGATATATCTCACATGGAAAATGACCATGCTGTTGGTCCTGGCCTCGGCCAGGCGAGTGTCAGAATTGGCGGCTTTATCTCACAAAGCCATATCTGATTGTCCATTCGGACAGAGCAAAGCTGCGGACTCGTCCCCAGTTTCTCCTTAAGGTGGTGTCAGCGTTTCACCTGAACCAGCTTATTGTGGTACCTGCGGCTACTAGGGACTTGGAGGACTCCAAGTTGCTGGATGTTATCAGGGCCCTGAAAATATAGTTTCCAGGTTGGCTGGAGTCAGGAAATCTGACTTGCTGTTTATCCTGTATGCACCCAACAATGCTGGGTGCTTCTGCTTCTAAGCAGTCGATTGCTCGTGGGATTGGTAGCACAATTCAACTTGCACATTCTGTGGCAGGCCTGCCACAGTCTAAATCTGTTAAGGCCCATTCCACAAGGAAGGTGGGCTCATCTTGGGCGGCTGCCCGAGGGGTCTCGGCATTACAACTTTGCCGAGCAGCTACGTGGTCGGGGGAGAACACGTTTGTAAAATTCTACAAATTTGATACCCTGGCAAAAGAGGACCTGGAGTTCTCTCATTCGGTGCTGCAGAGTCATCCGCACTCTCCCGCCCGTTTGGGAGCTTTGGTATAATCCCCATGGTCCTTTCAGGAACCCCAGCATCCACAAGGACGATAGAGAAAATAAGAATTTACTTACCGATAATTCTATTTCTCGGAGTCCGTAGTGGATGCTGGGCGCCCATCCCAAGTGCGGATTATCTGCAATACTTGTACATAGTTATTGCTAACTAAATCGGGTTATTGTTGTTGTGAGCCATCTTTTCAGAGGCTCCGCTGTTATCATACTGTTAACTGGGTTCAGATCACAGGTTGTACAGTGTGATTGGTGTGGCTGGTATGAGTCTTACCCGGGATTCAAAATTCCTCCCTTATTGTGTACGCTCGTCCGGGCACAGTACCTAACTGGAGTCTGGAGGAGGGTCATAGGGGGAGGAGCCAGTGCACACCACCTGATCGGAAAGCTTTACTTTTTGTGCCCTGTCTCCTGCGGAGCCGCTATTCCCCATGGTCCTTTCAGGAACCCCAGCATCCACTACGGACTCCGAGAAATAGAATTATCGGTAAGTAAATTCTTATTTTAATGTATATATCTCTGCTTTCCTTGTATCCCAAGAATATAACATCTACAGTACATAATGGTAGGGTAGTAAGGATCATGGAGAGTTGGCAAGAATTCTGACAATGTTGACAATGCACTTGTACACATTTTAACACTGTCAACATCATAACTGTCAGAATAATTTGTCAACATTATATGGGAAATTAATTTGCTTTCACCGGCCATGCCGGGTGCCCGACGGAGCAATTCAATTGTTGCTCCGTTCGGTCATAAACAGCTGCCGGCGCCGGCATTTCAGCTTGCAGCCCCCAGAGGTGGCAAGATGAAATGTGTGAAACTTTGTGTGTTTGGGCGACCCAAGCAACACTTTTCGCATTGCGCCCAGTAGCGGATTTACTGATAGGCGACCAAACAGGGGCCCGCCAACAGGACTAAATCTGTGAAGGGAACGATATACTGGTGCTGGCGCACCACACTAGTGTTCAAACTCAAAAATAGGATTTTAATTACCTACTGGTAAATCCTTTTCTCGTAGTCCGTAGGGGATACTGGGAATCCATTTAGTACCATGGGGTATAGACGGGTCCACTAGGAGCCATGGGCACTATAGAAGTTTGATTGTGTGCGCTGGCTCCTCCCCCTATGCCCCTCCTACCAGACTCCGTTTAAGAAACTGTGCCCAAGGAGACGGACATACTTTGAGAGAAGGATATAGAAAAGGAAAGTGGTGAGTATTCGAACCAGCACAACCAGAACAAGAGGAAAGCCATGCTAACCAAACTTGTAAACAGGGACATCAACAGCTGAACCAAACAACATTACTTAACCAAGTAACAGAGCAGGAAGAACGAAGCACCGGGCGGGAGCCCAGTGTCCCCTATGGACTACGAGAAAAGGATTTACCGGTAGGTAATTAAAATCCTATTTTCTCTTACGTCCTAGGGGATACTGGGAATCCATTTAATACCATGGGGAAGTAACAAAGCTCCCAAACCGGACGGGAGAGTGCTGAGGTTCCTGCAGAACTGATTGTCCAAACTGAAGGTCCTCAGAGTATCGAACTTGTAAATTTAGCAAACGTGCTCGACCCTGACCAAGTAGCTGCTCGGCAGAGCTGTAAAGCCGAGACACCCCGGGCAGCCACCCAAGAGGAACCCACCGACCTAGTAGAGTGGGCTTGAACAGATTTTGGAATCGGCAAACCTGCCGTTGGAATAAGCATGCTGGATAGTAAGCCTGTTCCAGCGTGCAATAGACTGCTTCGAGGCAGGACACCCAATCTTATTGGGATCATAAAGAACGAACAGCGAGTCCGATTTTCTGTGACGAGCTGTTCTCTTCACATAGACCTTCAAAGCCCTTACGACATCCAAAGACTTTGAAGTAGCAGAGGCGTCCGTAACAGCCGGAACCACAATAGGTTGGTTAATGTGAAACGCGGACACCACCTTAGGAAGAAACTGCTGATGAGTCGTGAGTTCAGCTCTGTCCTCATGGAAAATCAAGTAGGGGCTCTTGTGAGACAACGCACCCAGTTCCGACACACGTCTTGCAGAAGCCAAGGCCAACAGTGTGATGGTCTTTCATGTAAGGTACTTTACTCTACCTTCTGCAACGGTTCAAACCAGCCCGATTGAAGTAACTGCAGTACCAAATTGAGATCCCAAGGTGCCGTAGGAGGCATAAAGGGAGGCTCTAAGTGCAAAACACCTTTTAAGAATGGGTCAAAGAACGGTTGGTTGAGTCTGCTGCACAGGATCACTTAATAAATACAAATGATATCCAAAGAAATATGTATTTAAAGCCGTAGCTCTAAATTAACCAACATATGGCCATATATTCCGAAATGATTAGAGTTTGGCACTAGGTTGGCGATGCTCCCAGAAAATAGTTCAGTAAACTGTTTGAGAAAGTGGGGAGGATGGTTCCCGTGTAGTACCGGAACCAAAAGAAGAAAGAAAGACTATGGGGTATATTTACTAAGATTCGTAATGTTCAGAATTTGGTTGAAGTTTAAACACGACTGACATCGGTAGTGTTAATTTGCAACTTTTTTGTTTTTTTACGACTCATTTACTAAGCTTTCGTATTTTGTGTTTTCGTATTTTCCGATGTCGATGTCATTCGTATATTTTTTAATGTGAATGCGGCCGAATCTTGTATTTGCGGTCGTATTTTGGTGGATTTTTACGGATTCGTAAATTAATTTTTCACGGCAGTGTTTTTGTCCCTTCCCGGCCACGTTATTTTCTAACTTTCGTTTTCGTCACTCGTCTGTGATTGGTTGTGTTTGTCATGGAGGAGTGTCTGTGCTCATTAGTATAAAAACGCCCCCAACCAGCCGCACCTCGTGGGTTTAGCTAATGGAGAGGTGAGAGGAAGTTGGTGTTTTGGAGTTGGTGATTTGTTAGTCGGTTTTGGAGTCTTCTTGCGATTGTTGAGTGCTGTATTGTGTGTGTAAGTAGTCTTGTGATAATTGTTGCGTAGTCTCTTTAAAGTTTGTGTCATTTTTAGTGTTTGTACATTTTAGTTACAGTCTATTGTCATTGTTTGTGAGTGTGTGTGTGTGTGTGTGTGTGTGTGTGTGTGTGTGTGTGTGTGTGTGTGTGTGTGCGTGTGGTTGGTGTGTTGTGTGTAGTGGTAGTGGAGGAGTGTGTTTTGTAGGTTTTTTTTTATTAGTGTTATTTGTTGTTTGTCATTATTATGTCCCAGTTAGAGGTGAGTGAGGGAGGAGGTGAGTGAGAGGGAGGAGGTGAGTGAGGTGGAGGAGGTGAGTGAGGTGGAGGAGGTGAGTGAGGGGGAGGAGGTTAGTGAGGTGGAGGAGGTGAGGTTGCTGCTGTGGCCTCGAGTGATAGTGACAGTGACGGTGGTGTTGCTCCGCAGCCACGTACCACTACCAAGACGGGCAGAAATGTTAAATTTAGCTATGCGGAAAATATGGCTTTGGTGCATGAGTTGATGCGCCATCATCGCCAGCTGTTTGGGCGTGATGCAGCCAAGGTGCCTTCGCACAGGAAAACTGTTCTGTGGGGGAAGGTAGTAGCAGCAGTAAACAGTGAGGGTGTGGTGAAGAGGACCGAGGACACGTGTCGGAAGAGATTCTACGACATCAAGCGCCGTGTCAAGGCAAAGATGGCAAAGGAGGCTAAGTCAGCCAGGCAAACAGGGGGTGGCCATCCCTTTATAGCATCTTATCGGGAGTGGGAGGAACCTGTGCGGACCCTTATTCCGCATGAAGTTGTTGGTGCGACTAATGTGCAGGATTCGGATCGTCCTAGGCATGATGGTGAGTGTTTTTTTTTTTAATTTGTTATATCTGCAATAGAGATGTGCACTTGAAATTTTTCGGGTTTTGTGTTTTGGTTTTGGGTTCGGTTCCGCGGCCGTGTTTTGGGTTCGACCGCGTTTTGGCAAAACCTCACAGAATTTTTTTTGTCGGATTCGGGTGTGTTTTGGATTCGGGTGTTTTTTTCAAAAAACACTAAAAAACAGCTTAAATCATAGAATTTGGGGGTCATTTTGATCCCAAAGTATTATTAACCTCAAAAACCATAATTTCCACTCATTTTCAGTCTATTCTGAACACCTCACACCTCACAATATTATTTTTAGTCCTAAAATTTGCACCGAGGTCGCTGGATGACTAAGCTAAGCGACCCTAGTGGCCGACACAAACACCTGGCCCATCTAGGAGTGGCACTGCAGTGTCACGCAGGATGGCCCTTCCAAAAAAAACACTCCCCAAACAGCACATGACGCAAAGAAAAAAAGAGGCGCAATGAGGTAGCTGTGTGAGTAAGATAAGCGACCCTAGTGGCCGACACAAACACCTGGCCCATCTAGGAGTGGCACTGCAGTGTCACGCAGGATGGCCCTTCCAAAAAACACTCCCCAAACAGCACATGACGCAAAGAAAAAAAGAGGCGCAATGAGGTAGCTGTGTGAGTAAGGTAAGCGACCCTAGTGGCCGACACAAACACCTGGCCCATCTAGGAGTGGCACTGCAGTGTCACGCAGGATGGCCCTTCCAAAAAACACTCCCCAAACAGCACATGACGCAAAGAAAAAAAGAGGCGCAATGAGGTAGCTGTGTGAGTAAGGTAAGCGACCCTAGTGGCCGACACAAACACCTGGCCCATCTAGGAGTGGCACTGCAGTGTCACGCAGGATGGCCCTTCCAAAAAACACTCCCCAAACAGCACATGACGCAAAGAAAAAAAGAGGCGCAATGAGGTAGCTGTGTGAGTAAGATAAGCGACCCTAGTGGCCGACACAAACACCTGGCCCATCTAGGAGTGGCACTGCAGTGTCACGCAGGATGGCCCTTCAAAAAAACACTCCCCAAACAGCACATGACGCAAAGAAAAAAAGAGGCGCAATGAGGTAGCTGTGTGAGTAAGGTAAGCGACCCTAGTGGCCGACACAAACACCTGGCCCATCTAGGAGTTGCACTGCAGTGTCACGCAGGATGGCCCTTCCAAAAAACACTCCCCAAACAGCACATGACGCAAAGATAAAAAGAGGCGCAATGAGGTAGCTGTGTGAGTAAGATAAGCGACCCTAGTGGCCGACACAAACACCTGGCCCATCTAGGAGTGGCACTGCAGTGTCACGCAGGATGGCCCTTCCAAAAAACACTCCCCAAACAGCACATGACGCAAAGAAAAAAAGAGGCGCAATGAGGTAGCTGTGTGAGTAAGATAAGCGACCCTAGTGGCCGACACAAACACCTGGCCCATCTAGGAGTGTCACTGCAGTGTCACGCAGGATGGCCCTTCCAAAAAACACTCCCCAAACAGCACATGACGCAAAGAAAAAAAGAGGCGCAATGAGGTAGCTGTGTGAGTAAGATAAGCGACCCTAGTGGCCGACACAAACACCTGGCCCATCTAGGAGTGGCACTGCAGTGTCACGCAGGATGGCCCTTCCAAAAAACACTCCCCAAACAGCACATGACGCAAAGAAAAAAAGAGGCGCAATGAGGTAGCTGTGTGAGTAAGATAAGCGACCCTAGTGGCCGACACAAACACCTGGCCCATCTAGGAGTGGCACTGCAGTGTCACGCAGGATGGCCCTTCCAAAAAACACTCCCCAAACAGCACATGACGCAAAGAAAAAAAGAGGCGCAATGAGGTAGCTGTGTGAGTAAGATAAGCGACCCTAGTGGCCGACACAAACACCTGGCCCATCTAGGAGTGGCACTGCAGTGTCACGCAGGATGGCCCTTCCAAAAAACACTCCCCAAACAGCACATGACGCAAAGAAAAAAAGAGGCGCAATGAGGTAGCTGTGTGAGTAAGGTAAGCGACCCTAGTGGCCGACACAAACACCTGGCCCATCTAGGAGTGGCACTGCAGTGTCACGCAGGATGGCCCTTCAAAAAAATACTCCCCAAACAGCACATGACGCAAAGAAAAATTAAAGAAAAAAGAGGTGCAAGATGGAATTGTCCTTGGGCCCTCCCACCCACCCTTATGTTGTATAAACAGGACATGCACACTTTAACCAACCCATCATTTCAGTGACAGGGTCTGCCACACGACTGTGACTGAAATGACGGGTTGGTTTGGACCCCCACCAAAAAAGAAGCAATTAATCTCTCCTTGCACAAACTGGCTCTACAGAGGCAAGATGTCCACCTCATCATCATCCTCCGATATATCACCGTGTACATCCCCCTCCTCACAGATTATCAATTCGTCCCCACTGGAATCCACCATCTCAGCTCCCTGTGTACTTTGTGGAGGCAATTGCTGCTGGTCAATGTCTCCACGGAGGAATTGATTATAATTAATTTTAATGAACATCATCTTCTCCACATTTTCTGGAAGTAACCTCGTACGCCGATTGCTGACAAGGTGAGCGGCGGCACTAAACACTCTTTCGGAGTACACACTTGTGGGAGGGCAACGTAGGTAGAATAAAGCCAGTTTGTGCAAGGGCCTCCAAATTGCCTCTTTTTCCTGCCAGTATAAGTACGGACTGTCTGACGTGCCTACTTGGATGCGGTCACTCATATAATCCTCCACCATTCTTTCAATGGGGAGAGAATCATATGCAGTGACAGTAGACGACATGTCCGTAATCGTTGGCAGGTCCTTCAGTCCGGACCAGATGTCAGCATCAGCAGTCGCTCCAGACTGCCCTGCATCACCGCCAGCGGGTGGGCTCGGAATTCTGAGCCTTTTCCTCGCACCCCCAGTTGCGGGAGAATGTGAAGGAGGAGATGTTGACAGGTCGCGTTCCGCTTGACTTGACAATTTTCTCACCAGCAGGTCTTTGAACCCCAGCAGACTTGTGTCTGCCGGAAAGAGAGATCCAAGGTAGGTTTTAAATCTAGGATCGAGCACGGTGGCCAAAATGTAGTGATCTGATTTCAACAGATTGACCACCCGTGAATCCTTGTTAAGCGAATTAAGGGCTCCATCCACAAGTCCCACATGCCTAGCGGAATCGCTCCGTGTTAGCTCCTCCTTCAATGTCTCCAGCTTCTTCTGCAAAAGCCTGATGAGGGGAATGACCTGACTCAGGCTGGCAGTGTCTGAACTGACTTCACGTGTGGCAAGTTCAAAGGGCATCAGAACCTTGCACAACGTTGAAATCATTCTCCACTGCGCTTGAGACAGGTGCATTCCACCTCCTATATCGTGCTCAATTGTATAGGCTTGAATGGCCTTTTGCTGCTCCTCCAACCTCTGAAGCATATATAGGGTTGAATTCCACCTCGTTACCACTTCTTGCTTCAGATGATGGCAGGGCAGGTTCAGGCGTTTTTGGTGGTGCTCCAGTCTTCTGTACGTGGTGCCTGTACGCCGAAAGTGTCCCGCAATTCTTCTGGCCACCGACAGCATCTCTTGCACGCCCCTCTCGTTTTTTAAAAAATTCTGCACCACCAAATTCAAGGTATGTGCAAAACATGGGACGTGCTGGAATTTGCCCATATTTAATGCACACACAATATTGCTGGCGTTGTCCGATGCTACAAATCCACAGGAGAGTCCAATTGGGGTAAGCCATTCCGCGATGATCTTCCTCAGTTGCCGTAAGAGGTTTTCAGCTGTGTGCGTATTCTGGAAACCGGTGATACAAAGCGTAGCCTGCCTAGGAAAGCGTTGGCGTTTGCGAGATGCTGCTACTGGTGCCGCCGCTGCTGTTCTTGCGGCGGGAGTCCATACATCTACCCAGTGGGCTGTCACAGTCATATAGTCCTGACCCTGCCCTGCTCCACTTGTCCACATGTCCGTGGTTAAGTGGACATTGGGTACAACTGCATTTTTTAGGACACTGGTGAGTCTTTTTCTGAGGTCCGTGTACATTCTCGGTATCGCCTGCCTAGAGAAGTGGAACCTAAATGGTATTTGGTAACGGGGGCACACTACCTCAAGAAATTGTCTAGTTCCCTGTGAACTAACGGCGGATACCGGACGCACGTCTAACACCAACATAGTTGTCAAGGCCTCAGTTATCCGCTTTGCAACAGGATGACTGCTGTGATATTTCATCTTCCTCGCAAAGGACTGTTGGACAGTCAATTGCTTACTGGAAGTAGTACAAGTGGTCTTCCGACTTCCCCTCTGGGATGACCATCGACTCCCAGCAGCAACAACAGCAGCGCCAGCAGCAGTAGGCGTTACACGCAAGGATGCATCGGAGGAATCCCAGGCAGGAGAGGACTCGTCAGAATTGCCAGTGACATGGCCTGCAGGACTATTAGCATTCCTGGGGAAGGAGGAAATTGACACTGAGGGAGTTGGTGGGGTGGTTTGCGTGAGCTTGGTTACAAGAGGAAGGGATTTACTGGTCAGTGGACTGCTTCCGCTGTCGCCCAAAGTTTTTGAACTTGTCACTGACTTATTATGAATGCGCTGCAGGTGACGTATAAGGGAGGATGTTCCGAGGTGGTTAACGTCCTTAACCCTACTTATTACAGCTTGACAAAGGCAACACACGGCTTGACAAATGTTGTCCGCATTTCTGTTGAAATACTTCCACACCGAAGAGCTGATTTTTTTTGGTATTTTCACCAGGCATGTCAATGGCCATATTCCTCCCACGGACAACAGGTGTCTCCCCGGGTGCCTGACTTAAACAAACAACCTCACCATCAGAATCCTCCTTGTCAATTTCCTCCCCAGCGCCAGCAACACCCATATCCTCCTCATCCTGGTGTACTTCAACACTGACATCTTCAATATGACTATCAGGAACTGGACTGCGGGTGCTCCTTCCAGCACTTGCAGGGGGCGTGCAAATGGTGGAAGGGGCATGCTCTTCACGTCCAGTGTTGGGAAGGTCAGGCATCGCAACCGACACAATTGGACTCTCCTTGTGGATTTTGGATTTCGAAGAACGCACAGTTCTTTGCTGTGCTTTTGCCAGCTTGAGTCTTTTCATTTTTCTAACGAGAGGCTGAGTGCTTCCATCCTCATGTGAAGCTGAACCACTAGCCATGAACATAGGCCAGGGCCTCAGCCGTTCCTTGCCACTCCGTGTGGTAAATGGCATATTGGCAAGTTTACGCTTCTCCTCCGACAATTTTATTTTAGATTTTTTAGTCCTTTTTTTACTGATATTTGGTGTTTTGGATTTTACATGCTCTGTACTATGACATTGTGCATCAGCCTTGGCAGACGACGTTGCTGGCATTTCATCGTCTCGGCCATGACTAGTGGCAGCAGTTTCAGCACGAGGTGGAAGTCGATCTTGATCTTTCCCTATTTTTGGAACCTCAACATTTTTGTTCTCCATATTTTAATAGGCACAACTAAAAGGCACCTCAGGTAAACAATGGAGATGGATGGATACTAGTATACTTATGGATGGACGAGCGACTGCCGACACAGAGGTAGCTACAGCCGTGGACTACCGTACTGTGTCTGCTGCTATATAGACTGGATGATAATGAGATAAAATTTAAATATATATATATATATATCACACTAGTACTGCAGCCGGACAGGTATATATTATGTAATGACGGACCTGCTGGACACTGTCTGTCAGCACTGCAGACTCCTAAAGTAAGCTACTAGTATCAAGAAGATAGAAAGAAAAAAAAAACCACGGGTAGGTGGTATACAATTATGGATGGACGAGCGACTGCCGACACAGAGGTAGCTACAGCCGTGGACTACCGTACTGTGTCTGCTGCTAATATAGACTGGATGATAATGAGATAAAATTAAAATATATATATATATCACACTAGTACTGCAGCCGGACAGGTATATATTATGTAATGACGGACCTGCTGGACACTGTCTGTCAGCACTGCAGACTCCTAAAGTAAGCTACTAGTATCAAGAAGATAGAAAGAAAAAAAAAACCACGGGTAGGTGGTATACAATTATGGATGGACGAGCGACTGCCGACACAGAGGTAGCTACAGCCGTGGACAACCGTACTGTGTCTGCTGCTAATATAGACTGGATGATAATGAGATAAAATTAAAATATATATATATATCACACTAGTACTGCAGCCGGACAGGTATATATTATGTAATGACGGACCTGCTGGACACTGTCTGTCAGCACTGCAGACTCCTAAAGTAAGCTACTAGTATCAAGAAGATAGAAAAAAAAAAACCACGGGTAGGTGGTATACAATTATGGATGGACGAGCGACTGCCGACACAGAGGTAGCTACAGCCGTGGACTACCGTACTGTGCCTGCTGCTAATATAGACTGGATGATAATGAGATAAAATTTAAATATATATATATATCACACTAGTACTGCAGCCGGACAGGTATATATTATGTAATGACGGACCTGCTGGACACTGTCTGTCAGCACTGCAGACTCCTAAAGTAAGCTACTAGTATCAAGAAGATAGAAAAAAAAAAACCACGGGTAGGTGGTATACAATTATGGATGGACGAGCGACTGCCGACACAGAGGTAGCTACAGCCGTGGACTACCGTACTGTGTCTGCTGCTAATATAGACTGGATGATAATGAGATAAAATTAAAATATATATATATATATATCACACTAGTACTGCAGCCGGACAGGTATATATTATGTAATGACGGACCTGCTGGACACTGTCTGTCAGCACTGCAGACTCCTAAAGTAAGCTACTAGTATCAAGAAGATAGAAAAAAAAAAACCACGGGTAGGTGGTATACAATTATGGATGGACGAGCGACTGCCGACACAGAGGTAGCTACAGCCGTGGACTACCGTACTGTGTCTGCTGCTAATATAGACTGGATGATAATGAGATAAAATTAAAATATATATATATATCACACTAGTACTGCAGCCGGACAGGTATATATTATGTAATGACGGACCTGCTGGACACTGTCTGTCAGCACTGCAGACTCCTAAAGTAAGCTACTAGTATCAAGAAGATAGAAAGAAAAAAAAAACCACGGGTAGGTGGTATACAATTATGGATGGACGAGCGACTGCCGACACAGAGGTAGCTACAGCCGTGGACTACCGTACTGTGTCTGCTGCTAATATAGACTGGATGATAATGAGATAAAATTTAAATATATATATATATCACACTAGTACTGCAGCCGGACAGGTATATATTATGTAATGACGGACCTGCTGGACACTGTCTGTCAGACTCAGCACTGCAGACTCCTAAAGTAAGCTACTAGTATCAAGAAGATAGAAAAAAAAAACCACAGGTAGGTGGTATACAATTATGGATGGACGAGCGACTGCCGACACAGAGGTAGCTACAGCCGTGGACTACCGTACTGTGTCTGCTGCTAATATAGACTGGATGATAATGAGATAAAATTTAAATATATATATATATCACACTAGTACTGCAGCCGGACAGGTATATATTATGTAATGACGGACCTGCTGGACACTGTCTGTCAGCACTGCAGACTCCTAAAGTAAGCTACTAGTATCAAGAAGATAGAAAAAAAAAAACCACGGGTAGGTGGTATACAATTATGGATGGACGAGCGACTGCCGACACAGAGGTAGCTACAGCCGTGGACTACCGTACTGTGTCTGCTGCTAATATAGACTGGATGATAATGAGATAAAATTAAAATATATATATATATATATCACACTAGTACTGCAGCCGGACAGGTATATATTATGTAATGACGGACCTGCTGGACACTGTCTGTCAGCACTGCAGACTCCTAAAGTAAGCTACTAGTATCAAGAAGATAGAAAAAAAAACCACGGGTAGGTGGTATACAATTATGGATGGACGAGCGACTGCCGACACAGAGGTAGCTACAGCCGTGGACTACCGTACTGTGTCTGCTGCTAATATAGACTGGATGATAATGAGATAAAATTAAAATATATATATATATCACACTAGTACTGCAGCCGGACAGGTATATATTATGTAATGACGGACCTGCTGGACACTGTCTGTCAGCACTGCAGACTCCTAAAGTAAGCTACTAGTATCAAGAAGATAGAAAGAAAAAAAAAAACACGGGTAGGTGGTATACAATTATGGATGGACGAGCGACTGCCGACACAGAGGTAGCTACAGCCGTGGACTACCGTACTGTGTCTGCTGCTAATATAGACTGGATGATAATGAGATAAAATTTAAATATATATATATATCACACTAGTACTGCAGCCGGACAGGTATATATTATGTAATGACGGACCTGCTGGACACTGTCTGTCAGACTCAGCACTGCAGACTCCTAAAGTAAGCTACTAGTATCAAGAAGATAGAAAAAAAAAAAAACCACGGGTAGGTGGTATACAATTATGGATGGACGAGCGACTGCCGACACAGAGGTAGCTACAGCCGTGGACTACCGTACTGTGTCTGCTGCTAATATAGACTGGATGATAATGAGATAAAATTAAAATATATATATATATCACACTAGTACTGCAGCCGGACAGGTATATATTATGTAATGACGGACCTGCTGGACACTGTCTGCAGAATGCGTTTATAAAAACACCACATGACGAGTGTTTAACTTTTTCAGGCAGACAATCACAATATACTGGTGGTCAGCAGACAATCACAATACTGGTGGTCAGTGGTCACTGGTCAGTCACACTGGCAGTGGCACTCTGGCAGCAAAAGTGTGCACTGTACTTAAATGTACTCCTGCTATAACTGCTCCCCAGTCTCCCCCACAATTAAGCTGTGTGAGCAGTGAGCACTCAGCAGTCAGATAATGATATACAGTATATGATGCAGCACACTGGGCTGAGCACAGATATGGTATGTGTGACTGTGTCACACTGTGTATCGTTTTTTTTTCAGGCAGAGAACGGATTAATTAAACTGGTGGCACTGGTCACTGGTCACACTATCAGCAGCAAGTAGTACTCCTCCTATATGCTCCCCAAAATTTGTGTCTCTCTCTAGTACTCTAGTCACTCTAAACGGAGAGGACGCCAGCCACGTCCTCTCCCTATCAATCTCAATGCACGTGTGAAAATGGCGGCGACGCGCGGCTCCTTATATAGAATCCGAGTCTCGCGATAGAATCCGAGCCTCGCGAGAATCCGACAGCGGGATGATGACGTTCGGGCGCGCTCGGGTTAGCCGAGCAAGGCGGGAAGATCCGAGTCGCTCGGCCCCGTGTAAAAAAACCTGAAGTTCGGGCAGGTTCGGATTCCGAGGAACCGAACCCGCTCATCTCTAATCTGCATATGTGTTTGTGGCTAATTAGTATTTTTTACATGTTATTGTATTGTTAATATATTTTTATGTTATAAATTGATTAGCTATTTGTGTTTGTTTTTTAACGATTTTGTGTTTGTATAGTGAGATGTTAGGTAGTTATGGTTTTGTGTATAGTATTTTTTTGCTTGTTCCATTTTGTAAATTGTAAATTCTTGCATAGATGGCTTATTTGTAAAGGGACATTAGTTACGTGTGAGTCTTATTTGTTTATTGTATGTTGTATTTTACTTGTCTTTGTGGGCAATATGTTAGTGTAGATGGCTAAGTATTGTATGTTTAGTTTATATTCACTTTGCAATTTTTTTGGTATTAAAAATTTAAATGACATATTTTCAGATTAATGTAATACTCAAAAATATATGGTAATACATGGGTGTATATTCAGCTGTTGGCCATGGAAAATTATACTACTTGGCTATGTTTTTGGAACCTCATTAGCCTTTTCACAAACAATGAAGCAACCCATTTTATAATAATTTATTGCTAGAAAGTGTACTCATAATGGTAATAATATGGCCACATCACTAAATGTTGCAGCTTACTAAAGTACACACTGTAATTAATGGTCATAAACACCAACTTAACATTTTTACAGTACGAAAGCAAGCCACCACTTCCAGAACACAAGCAACACTGTCAAGAGCTGTGGATGCTGGCGATACAGGGAGGCAGAGGGAGATCAGGGAGGCAGAGGGAGATTAGGGAGGTAAATGTGTGGCTTAGGGATTGGTGCAGAAAAGAGGGGTTTGTGTTCCGGGAACACTGGGCGGACTTCTCAGTCAGGCGCCATCTCTTTTGTCGTGACGGATTGCACCTGACTGAGGGGGGGGGCAGCGGTGCTGGGGGGAAGGATGGTTAGAAGGTTGGAGGAGATTTTAAACTAGGATCCTGGGGGGAGGGTTTAGCTAGAAACTACGGGTCATGCAGTGAGAATAGTGGGGATGGCGGTAGTAAACGAAATGGGGGAGAAGTTGGGGGGAGGGTAAGAGCAGGCGGTAAGGTTACTAACATGGGTACTAAAAGAGATTTTACCAAAGCACTAACCAATGACTATTACAGGTTATCATTGCTGCATAAGGTGAAAGATGTCCCTAACGCAAGGGAAAATACTTATCTTAGTTGTATGTATGTAAACGCTAGAAGCATTACTGGTAAAAAGGGGGAACTAGAAATACTTGCAGCAAGCAAACAGTATGATATTAATATTATAGGCATTACTGAAACTTGGTGGGACGAATCTCATGATTGGACAGTCAATCTAGAGGGCTATACACTGTTTAGGAGAGACAGACTAAATAAAAAGGGTGGAGGGGTGTGTCTTTACGTAAAGCCGTTTTTAAAACCTGATATACGGGAAGAATGGAGACACTGTCGAGACATTATGGGTAAAAATTGCATGAGGGGAAAAAGGAATAAAAAAGTTAGTATTGGGTGTATGCTATAGGCCGCATGGTATCAACGTATCTGATGAGGAATTGTTACTAAAGTAAATTGAAAGAGCAGCAGGAGTAGGAGACATAGTAGTGATGGGAGATTTTAACTATCCAGAGATAAACTGGAAAAACGATTCATGTGATACTGCTAGGGGCAATATGTTTTTAAACACACTTAATGATAACTAATAAGTTCAACTAATTGAGGAACCAACTAGGTACAATGCAATCTTAGACCTGGTATTAACAAACAATGGGGATTTGGTATCATGTATTATAGTAGGGGAACCCATAGGAAACAGCGACCACAATATGGTCACATTCAATATCAGTTTTCATAAACAGCCCTATACTGGCTCAACTAGGACTCTAAACTTTAGCAAAGCAAATTTTTAAAAGATGAGGGTATTTTTCAGGGATATTGAATGGGAAGGTTTGTTTTTAGGAAAAAATACTACGGAGAAATAGGAGGTACTAAAATTCCTGCTAGCTAAAAATACACTCAAATTTATTCCTAAGAGCAGCAAAAAAAGGAATAAAAATCATAAACCGATGTGGCTTAACAAAAAGATAAAGGAACTTATGGGCAAGAAAAGGAGAGCATTTAAATAATACAAATCTGAGTCATTTCAGCACTATAAGGAATGTAACAAAATATGCAAAAAGGAAATAAGAGCGGCTAAAGTAGAAACTGAAAAACTAGTAGCAAAGGAAAGCAAAGCTAATCCCAAAAAATTATTTAAATACATTAATAGCAAGAGATTAAAGAAGGAGAGTATAGGCCCTTTAAAAGACAAGTTGGGAGTCTTAAGCAAAAATGATAATGACATAGCGGACACACTAAATGAGTTTTTTTCAACAGTATTTACTAGAGAGGACCCAATTCAGGGACTAACACATAATCTCAATAATGAGAATATCCCACTGATAGGTACTTATTTATGCGAGGAAGTAGTCTGTGACCGATTAAAACATTTAAAGATTAATAAGTCACCAGGTCCCGATGGTATTCACCCAAGGGTTCTAATGGAGCTTCACTCTGAACTTGCAAAACCGCTATTTTTGATCTTTAAGGATTCAGTAATATCAGGTATGGTTCCCAAAGACTGGTGTATAGCAGAAGTAGTGCCTATATTCAAAAAGGGAAGTAAAGCTGAACCAGGTATTTATAGACCAGTTAGTCTTACATCTATAGTGGGGAAAGTATTGGAAGGTATTCTAAGAGATAGTATTCAGAAGTTCCTTGAAGTCAATAAGGTCATTAAAAGGAATCAACATGGGTTTATAAAGGACAGATCCTGTCAAACCAACTTACTTGGCTTTTATGAAACAATGAGCGCAAACCTAGATCAGGGTAAAGAGGTGGATGTAATCTTTTTAGATTTTGCCAAAGCATTCGACACTGTACCACACATGAGACTTATCTACAAGCTATAAGAATCAGGGCTAGGAAGCACAATATGCACTTGGGTCAAAATCTGGTTAGATAATAGAGAGCAGCGCGTTGTGGTTAATGGATCTTTTTCAACTTGGACTGAAGTACTAAGTGGTGTGCCGCAAGGCTCAGTATTAGGACCGATATTGTTCAATATTTTCATTAACGACCTAACAGAAGGTCTAGAGAGCATGGTGTCAATTTTTGCAGATGATACCAAATTGTGTAAAGTTATAAATGTGGAGGGAGATGCTGAGTCGCTTCAGAACGACTTAGTTAAATTAGAAGCTTGGGCAGCGAAATGGAGATTGCGCTTCAATACAGACAAGTGTAAGGTAATGCACTGTGGTAGCAAGAACAAAAATAACACCTACCTACTAAATGGGGTAAAATTAGGGGATTCTGTATTGGAAAAGGACTCAGGTGTCCTCATAGATAGCAAACTAAGCAGTAGTACCCAAAGTAGGACTGCAGCAAAGAAGGCTAATAAGATATTAGCATGCATAAAATGGGGAATTGATGCTAGGGACGAGAGT
The DNA here is from genome assembly GCF_028390025.1 of Pseudophryne corroboree. Taxonomy (NCBI): domain Eukaryota; kingdom Metazoa; phylum Chordata; class Amphibia; order Anura; family Myobatrachidae; genus Pseudophryne; species Pseudophryne corroboree. Next base: position 412,792,936 of record NC_086452.1, on the reverse strand, counting down.
ATTATACTCCCGTTATATAAATCACTTGTGAGGCCACACCTTGAATACTGTGTACAATTCTGGGCTCCTTACTACAAAAAGGATATCCTGGAGCTAGAAAAGGTTCAAAGGCGGGCGACCAAACTAATTAAGGGTATGGAGACGCTGGAATACGAGGAAAGGCTTGCAAGACTAGGCATGTTTACACTGGAAAAGAGGAGATTAAGAGGGTACATGATCAACATTTACAAATATATAAGGGGACAATATACAGATCTTGCGCAGGACCTGTTTTTGGTTAGATCAACACAGAGAACTCGTGGACACTCGCTCAGGTTAGAGGAGAGGAGATTCCACACAATACGGCGTAAAGGCTTTTTTACGGTAAGGACGATACGTGTTTGGAATTCCCTGCCTGAGGGAGTTGTAATGGCCGACTCAGTCAACACCTTTAAGAATGGGTTAGATAAATTCCTAATGGATAAGGATATCCAGGGTTACAGGGCATAGTAACGCACTATGGTTATTATAAAAAAGAGGGGTAAAACGTAACGGCAGTCATCAACTTCAGCCAAAATTTTATACAAAATAATCGTGCATAGGAGACCACAAATAGGTTGAACTCGATGGACAATTGTCTTTTTTCAACTTTGGATACTATGTTACTATGTTACTATGATACAGGTGACGCAAAATTGACACCAGTTAATGTGCCCATCACAAAATTTCCAAACAATCTAATGTTTGCATTCATCCATAGGAACTTCAACATCGCATCACAGTCCACAAAGACGTCCTACACAGGGGTCTGGCAGCCACACGAGCAGGCCTACCAAGAGACGTCATCCTGATGTCGCACCAATACCAGCATTAAGCCCATCCCCACGTCGTATTTCAACTGTGTTGCCTCAGCCACCAGAACACATTTTGGAGAGTCCTCAATCACCGGAACCACATTCCCCTCAGCTGTCTGGTGAGGAAACACAAAACACAAATTAAAAATAACATACTTACACACTGTTTTTGCACAAAAAATAAACATCAGCAAAAAAAAATAAAAAAATCCTAGTACTTATCCACAGCAGCAAGCACATGGCTTGCAAAATAAAAAGGACCCAATCTCCACTATACAAGTTGCGCAAATTTGGAGTGTTCTCTTGCGCCGTACAGTAGTATTGTGTTGTAATTATTTAATTGAATAGGAAAAAATTGTGCTTCTCAAACTCAGTCCTCAGGACCCCACACGGTGCATGTTTTGCAGGTCTCCTCACAGAATCACAAGTGACATAATTAACTCCACCTGTGGACTTTTTAAAATGTGTCAGTGATTAATTAATACACCTGTGCACCGGCTGGGTTACCTGCAAAACATTCACTGTGTGGGGTCCTGAGGACTGAGTTTGAGAACCACTGAGGTAGATTCACACCCTTTCACAATGGTGATAGAATTCATATTGTCATTTACTATTTGATATTTTAATGCAAGTACGATATGGCGGATGACAAATCACTTTTTTCATGGGGTAAACTTTGTACCTCTGTGTGTTTGCTTTGTAAGTGTGGGCTTTGTCAAACATGTGTCCACTTTTGTTTTGATGTAAATTTTTTCTTCATACAAACCTACATAATTGGCCTTTTTGATTGTGTATACGAGTCTTGGTGAACATCCTAATTTTCATTTGAAAAATGTTTGACAAACAAGTCTAGAAAGTTTAACTAAATAATAAAACCAACATAAGTAAAAAAGATCCTCAAATGTTGTCCCCTTAAACCCCATACAGAACCAGACATCATGCCCCCGGAAGCCCAGCAGGAATCTGAACATCAGGAAACATACACCCTCCATCTGCAAGCAATAGACGTTAACCAACCTACCATTTAGTTAAACTGTCTAGACTTGTTTGTCAAACATTTTTCAAATGAAAATTAGGATGTTCACCAAGACTCGTATACACAATCAAAAAAAATTGTATTATTATAAGGTTTAAAATATAACTTTTATTATTAGCACTCCTAAAATAATGGCTCAAAGTCAACAAAAAAAGGAAATAATGATGGAAAAAAAAATGAAAGAAAACCTAAATATAGAAATGTAGACGAATATCCACATGATAAGTACTACCTAAGAGGAATGTGCCATGATGCTTGGCTCAAGGTCCTGTGTCCTTGGTTTGTATGAAAATACTTGCAGGTAAGGTCAAACTACACTGAGTATGCCCAACCTCGTTTGATCTTGGAAGCCAAGCACTGTGGGCCAGGTCAGTACCTGGGTGGGAGACCACCAGAGAATACCAGGTACCAGGTATTTTCATACAAACCAAGGACCTCTTAGGTAGTACTTCATCAGCCAATTGGTAAGAGCCCGGCATACATTCTTTCTCTCTTCCTGATATATTTCTATTACAGTACATATCATATCATAATAGGAAGAAGAGATCTATTTTGAATATCGGATACATATTTTTGCTCATAGAGCCACTACGCCATTAATTGTCTTGTCATGTGGATATTCGTCTACATTTCTATATTTATGTTTTCTTTCATTCATTTTTCCCATCATTTTTTCCTTTTTTTGTTGCCTTTGAGCCATTATTTAAGGAGGGCTAATAATAAAAGTTATATTTTAAACCTTATAATAATACAAATCTTTTTTCATCTAATAATATAAGTGTGCCCCAGAAGAGACATATAGTCTTTCTTTCTTCTTTTGGTTCCGGTACTACACGGGAACTATCCTCCCCACCTTTTAAGAATGTCTGGACCTCAGGGGGAGAAGCCAATTGTTTCTGAAAGAAAATAGACGAGGCTGAAATCTGGACTTTTATGGAGCAGAGGCGTAGGCCCGCGTCAACTCCCGACTGCAGAAAAAGCAGGAAACGTCCCAGTGATAGACGAACGGGCCCTGCTGCAGCAGATCCTCTCGAAGAGGCAGAGGCCACAGATCTTTGATCAGCATCTCGAGAAGATCCACATACCAGGCCCTTTGTGGCCAGTCCGGAGCAATGAGGATTGCCTGAACCTTTTCCCTTTTTATTCTTTTTAGAATTCTTGGGATCAGAGGAATGGGAGGAAACAAGTACACCAGCTGGAAAACCCACAGAGTTGTCAGGGCATCTACCGCTACTGCCAGTAGGTTTCTCGACCTGGAACAATACCGCTTGAGCTTCTTGTTGAGTCGAGAGGCCATCATGTTGATTCATGGATACCCCCACCGACGTGTTAATCACGAAGACCTCCAGGTGGAGGCCCCATTCCCCCAGGTGCAGATCGTGTCTGCCGAGGAAGTCTGCTTCCCAGTTGTCTACTCCCGGAATGAAGATCGCCGACAATGCCTCGGCGTGTTTTTCCGCCCAGAGGAGAATTCTCTACACCGCTGACATTGCGGCTCTTTCCGCCCTGTCGGTTTATGTATGTCACCACCGTCACATTGACCAACTGGACCTGAATGGCCTGATTCTGAAGAAGAGATGAGGCCTGTAGAAGGGCGTTGTAGATAGCCCTGAGTTCCAGGATGTTTATTGGAAGGACGACTTCCTGACTTGACCATCTTCCCTGAAACTGCACCCCTTGAGTGACGGCTCCCCAACCTCTAAGGCTTGCGTCTGTGGTTAGCAGAATCCAAATCTGAATCCCGAACCTCCGGGCCTCGACTAGGTGAGAAGTCTGTATCCACCACAGGAGGGAGATCCTGGCTTTTGGGGACAGACAAATCCTCTGGTGCATGTGAAGATGCGATCCGGACCATTTGTCTAACAGATCCAGCTGGAAGGGCCTCGCATGAAACCTTTCGTACTGAATTGCTTCGTAAGAAACCACCATATTCCCCAGAAGGCGTATGCAGAGATGCACTGAGATTCGGGTCGGCGTCAAGACAGCCCGAACCATTGACTGGATTACGAACGCCTTTTCCAACGGAAGGAATACTTTCTGAGACTCTGTATCCACTATCATTTCCACGAACTGAAGCCTCTGTGGTGGTTCTAGGTGAGATTTTGGGAGGTTCAGAATCCACCCATGATCCAGAAGTAGTCTGGTTGAGAGGGCAATGTTCTCCAACAGTTGTTCCCTGGATGGTGCCTTTATCAGAAGATCGTCCAAGTACAGAACTATGTTCACTCCCTGTCTGCGGAGTAACATCATCATCTCTGCCATCACTTTGGTGAACACCCTCGGTGCCGTGGAGAGGCCAAATGGCAGGGCCTGAAACTGGTAGTGGCAGTCTTGCAGTGCAAACTGTAGAGAAGTCTGATGAGGCAGCCAGATCGGAATGTGAAGGTACACATCCTTGACATCCAGAGACGCTAGGAATTCCCCCTCCTCCAGACCTGAGATCACCGCTCTCAACAACTCCATCTTGAATTTGAACACTCGTAAGTACGGGTTCAATGACTTGAGGTTCAGAATCAGTCTTACCGAACCGTCTGGTTTTGGTACTACAAACAAGCTGGAGTGGTAACCCTTGTTACTCCCTGTCTGCGGAGTAACATCATCATCTCTGCCATCACTTTGGTGAACACCCTCGGTGCCGTGGAAAGGCCAAATGGCAGGACCTGAAACTGGTAGTGGCAGTCTTGCAGTGCAAACTGTAGAGAAGTCTGATGAAGCAGCCAGATCGGAATGTGAAGGTACACATCCTTGACATCCAGAGACGCTAGGAATTCCCCCTCCTCCAGACCTGAGATCACCGCTCTCAACTCCATCTTGAATTTGAACACTCGTAAGTACGGGTTCAATGACTTGAGGTTCAGAATCGGTCTTACCGAACCGTCTGGTTTTGGTACTACAAACAAGCTGGAGTGGTAACCCTTGTTTTGTAGATGAGGTGGAACAATGACCTGGGTCTGTAACAGTTTTTGAATGGCGTCGTGTAAGTTTACTCGCACCTCTTGTGAAACTGGCAAGCCTGATTTGAAGAATCTGTGAGGTGGGAGCTCCTTGAACTCAAGTCTGTAGCCCTGGGAAATAAAGTCTATGACCCAGGGATTCTGGCACGATCCTGTCCAGATGTGACTGAAGAAGTGTAGTCAGACTCCCACCCTCCTGTCTTCCAGGCATTGCGGTACACGTCATGCGGAAGGTTTTGAGGAATCAGAGCCTAAGCCCTGTTCCTGTGAACCAACAGTCGCTGATTTACGTGGTTTACCTCTAGTACCTCTGGCGGCGGTAGAACAACCTCTGGCCTTGCCCCTAAACTTGGCAGTCCAAAAGGACTGTAAATTAGGTCCTGAATAGGCCTTCCTAGTTGACGGAGCTGCAGAAGGTAGGTATATGAACTTACCCACAGTCGCTCGGGAGATCCATTTGTCTAGTTCATCTCCAAATAAGGCCTCTCCTGTGAAAGGTAGGCCTTCCACTCCTTTCCTGGAGTCCGCATCAGCAGTCCACTGACGTAGCCATAATCCTCTGCGTGCCAACACTTCCATAGCTGTAGTACGTGCATTAAGCAAATCTAATTATTTTATGGCTTCCACCATAAAGTTTGCATAAAGTCTTGTATAAATTGCAGGAGCAAAATAACTTCCTCTGGAGGTAAGGTGTCCAACCCCTCAATTAATTTACCTGACCATTTAGCAATGGCTCTTGTAATCCACCCACATGCTATAGTGGGTCTCTGGGCCACACCGGCAGCAGTATACAAAGTTTTGAGTGTGGTCTCAATCTTGCCATCAGCCGCATCTTTTAGGGAGGCTGCACCAGGCACAGGTAGTACAACTTTACGTGAGAGCCTGGAGACTGGCGCATCCACTATCGGTGGATCTTCCCATCTTTTCCTATCCTCAGGAGGAAAAGGAAAAGATGATAACAACCGCATGGGAATTTGACATTTCTTATCTGGATTAACCCACGGTTCTTCAAACAGGGTATTTAGTTCCTTTGACACAGGAAAAATGGCTGAGGATTTTTTCTTAATATTAAAATAAGATTCCTCACTCTCGTCTGTCACCTTATAAGGGATATTTAAAATTTCTCTGATAGCATCTATGAGAGCCTCTACCCCCTGTGACAGAGTACCCTCCCCCACCTCAGTGTCCACCTCACCTAGTTCCTACATTTCTGACCCTTCACTATCAGAGTCAGAATGCAGGATATGAGCCAAAGTACGTTTTTGTGGACAAATGGTAGAGGACTGAGACGCTGGTCTGGGTACTGAGTCTTTTTTCATCAACTCATCCATAGACTGCCTTAAGTATTGCGTCTCTTCCTTCTTTCTAGATAATTTTGTAGAAATGGTGGAAATCATCCCCCTAATGGAGTCCAGCCATGCTGGTACTGCCCCACTAGCCTGGGAAGGGATACTACACTGAGCACACACTAGTGAACCCCCTGGAGAAGAGGAACACTGTGCCTTACATGAAACACACTCTTTGCCTGACATACTGCAGTAGTGACAGCACACACACAGGAAAAGGTTAAAAGCACAATTAACCCACAAAGAGCCCTTCCAGAGAGACACAGGGGCTAATTCAGACCTGATCGGTGCTGTGCATGTTCGCACATCAGCGATCAGGCCTCAACTGCGCATGCGCCAGCGCCGCAGTGCGCAGGCGCACGGCAGACAGCCGGCGGCTGTCTTAGCCTTGCGTAGCATCTGCCTGATTGACAGTGCAGAGGCGGTCGCTGGGCGGGAGGGGGTGGGCCGGCGGTGTTTAGCCGCCGATTAGGGGGCGCAGTCCGGGCAACGGACCGTTGGGGAGGGCGGGCCACGGCGGCTGCGCGACGACACACAGCCACTGCGACCCGGGCTGTGCTGGGCATCCCCCTGCATGTCAGGGAAGCTGATCGTAGATGTGCTTCTACAATCAGGTCTGAATCACCGCCACATAGAGTATGGAACCAGCACACGGCGCCCTTATCGCTAATGCCAAGCTTAGCCGGGTCGTTGACTAAGTACCTAGATTAGGGACTTTGTACACTAGTAAATCGCTCCCCCCTACTATAACCCCCTGGTACCGCTGTGGTAAGCTGGAGGTTTTCCGGAGGAGCTGTGCATCCCTGTCAGTCCGCTCTAGTGAAGCCCCGCCCCTTCAATGGTACGCGGCTCTTCTTTATACTGGCTGATGAGTCTGTGTGCATAAAATGGAGACATACCACTTTTATGGCTGTGGTGCCAGTTTGGGTACTGTGTACACTACAGTGTACTTAGGGCCTAATTCAGACCGGTGGTGACGTCAGGAATCCTCCTCCGGAACGGCTGGGCACGCCTGCGTTTTTATACTTTTATAGTGCCCATGGCTCATATGGGCCCGTCTATACCCCCCATGGTACTAAATGGATTCCCTGTATCCCCTAGGACGTAAGAGAAATAAACGACAACATCCAGCAGCCCTTACTGCCGGAAGCTCCCAGCAGCAAGGGCTGTCGGGAGCTGTAGTTTATTTTAAGTTTAAATACTAGTGCAGTGTAACATTGGTAGCACTTTACTCTGCTGAATTCCTAAACACATCAATAATCTCGGAACCCTTGTGTCAGATGAGGCATAGCTGCAATATCTAGAATACCCTAAAAAAGCAGAGTTGTAGCTGAATCGAGCTCAGTTTTCCTCCCATGTAGAACCACTCTCCCCGTTTCCTTTCAGTGAACTGTGTCTTTAATTTGTGGCACATCCTTACAAGCACCCTCTGACTGCTTTATTGGGGGTGATTCAGACCTGATCGTAGATTTGCTAAATTTAGCACATCTACGATCAACTTCCCTGACATGCGGGGGGACGCCAAGCACAGAGCTAGTCCGTCCCGCATGTCAGGCCCGACCCCTCCCCGCACAAGTACAAAAGCGGTACGGATGGTGTAATTGTTAGCATTACTGCCTCACAGCACTCAGGTCATGGGTTCAATTACCACCATGGCCCTACCTGTGCGGAGTTTGTATATTCTCCCCGTACTTGCGTGGGTTTCCTCCGGGTACTCCGGTTTCCTCCCACAATCCAAAAATATGCTGGTAGGCTAATTGGATCCCAACAAAATTAACCCTTGTGTGAATGTGTGCGCGTGTACATGTGTTAGGGAATATAGATTGTAAGCTCCACTGGGGCAGAGACTGATGTAAATGACCAAAATATTCTCTGTAAAGCGCTGCGGAATATGTGTGCGCTATATAAATAACTGGTAATAAATAAATAATAAATAAAAGTGGCGATGCTTGTTTACTGTAGGAGTAGAAAGAAGGAAGAAATGCTCTGCGCACCAAAAATCACTTGGAATTAATTAATTAATTAATTAATTAAGTGCAGTCTAGCAAGGAGAATGATTGACTCAATGAAGCTTGACCTTTTTTTATAAAGAAAAATATTTTATAAAACAGTTAATGACACAGAACAAAGTATATGAGACAAACAGTACATATATATATATAGCAGTATAAAAACCGGAGGTTTTCACCTCTTGCAAGTGTAAACAAAAACACTGTATCTAACTTTTATGAACGTGCTGTTTAAACAGCATACAATGTATCTAAAATGCAGATCGGATATCTTAAGTGAAAGAGGCTCTTTACAGAGAGCAACAATTGATTCTGACACTGGCGTCCCAGTGTGGAATCATATAAAATGTCCACAGATGGCTCCACAATATGAAATTATTAGAAGCAAAGCAAACGGTAATAATTACCCCCGTGCTGATTCCTGAGATGTAATGCAGAGTCCTGTATGCATTTGCACGAGGAGAATGTAAAGATTTGTAGTTGCTGCCACAATGGTAATTAGAGGACAGACTTGCTGGAATACTTATTCTCCGTTGTAATAGCCGTCAGTTGACCATCAGATGATGACATATAGGGAGTTTCCCAGCAAGGGACGTGATCCGTATGGCTATCGGTAACAGCATGAAACTGCAAAGCCGCTGATGGCTGGCGCCGCACTGGTCTCACAGCGGAGATCCGTCTATATCCAGCTGATCGCAGCGGGATTCTGATGTAGAAATGCCGTTAGCAACTGGACTCCCTTTAACCTCACTGCGGAGGTATGATTCCTGTAGGTCACTTGGCTTAGATGTGGACGGAACTGGAGTATCAGGATCGAGATGGTATGAGCCCGTCTGTGGAGTAACAGATATCTACTGCACTGAACTCGTAGAAAGGGGCGTCAACGCGTTTCGTCTCCTAGCAACGGAGACTTCCTCAAGACGAAGGAGTAGCTCCCAGCCAGCACAGCTCCAGCGTGCTGGCAGGGAGCTACTTGTCGCTGCCCGGGTCGCAGCGGCTGTGTGAGACGTCACGCAGTCGCCGCGGTCTGCCCCAACGGTTCGGGTACGCCTGCGTTGGCCAGACCGCGCCCCCTAAACGGCGGGCAAACGCCGCCGGCCTGCCCCCTCCCACCCAGAGACCGCCTCTGCCTGTCAATCAGGCAGAGACGATCGCAGGGCTAAGACAGCCGTTGACTGTCTGGCATGCGCCAGCGCCGTATGCGCACTTCAGACCTGATCGCTGCTGTGTGAACATGCACACCAGTGATCAGGCCTGAATTAGCCCCATTGTGCAAAAGCACTTGTAATAACCCAGCCCAGTCACAGAAAGCTGTCTGCTAGGCCTCATTTTCTACTACAATCGTACAGAGAATGCAGCAGACAATCATGGAGGGAGGGAGATGGGTAAAGCAGTAACAGCCGTTCCAGGTTTGTAGAATTGCAATCATTATTATTATTTTTATTTTCCGCCCGGAACTCTAAGCTCGCAGGCGGGAATACTTTATACGTCTCTTAGCGGAGACACAGGGGTATATTTACTAAGGTCCCGATTTTGACCGAGATGCCGTTTTTTCTTCAAAGTGTCATCCCGGTAATTTACTAAGCAAAAATCACGGCAGTGATGAGGGCATTCGTAATATTTTGGAAGTCCTAGGAAAAAATCACGAATCAATACACCATCGGTCAAATACGCCTGCAATTTGGTAGAAATCGGGAATTTACTAAAAAGTGCAAAACACAAACACTGCCGACAATAGCCAAACACTGCCGTGATGAAATACAAATCGTGAAAAAGTGCTAAAAAAAAAACAGACCTGCTTTTTTATCCCGTGTTTGTATAGGCATGCACGGATCCATGAGATCCGTGCATGTATTTCAGTGGGAAGAGGTGGGAAATGTTATAACTTTTCAAAAAAAAAATGCGTGGGGTCCCCCCTCCTAAACCAAACCAGCCTCGGGCTCTTTGAACCAGCCCTGGTTGCAAAAATATGGGAAAAAAATTGACAGGGGTTCCCCCATATTTAAGCAACCAGCACCGGGCTCTGCGCCTGGTCCTGGTTCCAAAAATACGGGGGACAAAAAGCGTAGGGGTCCCCCGTATTTTTGAAACCAGCACCGGGCTCCACTAGCTGGACAGATAATGCCACAGCCGGGGGTCACTTTTATACAGTGCCTTGCGGCCGTGGCATCAAATATCCAACTAGTCACCCCTGGCCGGGGTACCCTGGGGGAGTGGGGACCCCTTCAATCAAGGGGTCCCCCCCCCAGCCACCCAAGGGCCAGGGGTGAAGCCCGAGGCTGTCCCCCCCATCCAATGGGCTGCGGATGGGAGGCTGATAGCCTTTGTTGAAAGTAATGAATATTGTTTTTAGTAGCAGTACTACAAGTCCCAGCAAGCCTCCCCCGCAAGCTGGTACTTGGAGAACCACAAGTACCAGCATGCGGCGGAAAACCCGGCCCGCTGGTACCTGTAGTACTACTACTAAAAAAATACCCCAATAAAGACATTACACACACACCTTGAAAGTATAACTTGAATGCATACATACACACCACCATATACACATACTTACCTTATGTTCACACGAGGGTCGGTCCTCTTCTCCAGTAGAATCCATGGTGTACCTGTTGAAAAAATCCTACTCACCAAATCCAGTGTAGAGGGCTCCTCGGATAATCCATTTGTAATCCACGTACTTGTAAAAATAAAAAAAACGGGACACCCGACCACGAACTGAAAGGGGCCCCATGTTTTCACATGGGACCCCTTTCCCCGAATGCCAGAAACCCCCTCTGACTGATGTCTAAGTGGGTTTCTTCAGCCAATCAGGGAGCGCCACGTTGTGGCACCCTCCTGATCGGCTGTGTGCTCCTGTACTGTCTGACAGGCGGCACACGGCAGTGTTACAATGTAGCGCCTATGCGCTCCATTGTAACCAATGGTGGGAACTTTCAGGTCAGCGGTTGACCGAAAGTGACCTCACCGCTGACCTGAAAGTGCGAGGTCGGGTATCCGTTTTTTTATTTTTACAAGTATGTGGATTACAAAAGGATTTACCGAGGAGCCTAAGACACTGGATTATGTGAGTATAATTTTTTCAACAGGTACACCATGGATTCTACTGGAGAAGAGGACCGACCTGCGTGGGAACATAAGGTAAGTATGTGTATATGGAGGTGTGGATGGATGTATTAAAGTTATACTTTCAAGGTGTGTGTGTGTTGTCTTTATTGGGGTATTTTTTTAGTAGTAGTACTACAGGTACCAGCGGGCCCATTTTTACGCCGCATGCTGGTACTTGTGGTTCTCCAAGTACCAGCTTGCGGGGGAGGCTTGCTGGGCCTTGTAGTACTGCTACTAAAAACAATATCATTCACTTTCAACAAAGGCTATCAGCCTCCCATCCGCAGCCCATTGGATGGGGGGGACAGCTTCGGGCTTCACCCCTGGCCCTTGGGTGGCCGGGGGGGGGGACCCCTTGATTGAAGGGGTCCCCACTCCCCCAGTGTACCCCGGCCAGGGGTGACTAGTTGGATATTTGATGCCACGGCCGCAAGGCACTGTATAAAAGTGACCCCCGGCTGTGGCATTATCTGTCCAGCTAGTGGAGCCTGGTGCTGGTTTCAAAAATACGGGGGACCCCTATGCTTTTTGTCCCCCGTATTTTTGGAACCAGGACCAGGCGCAGAGCCCGATGCTGGTTGTTTAAATATGGGGGAACCCCTGTCCATTTTTTCCCCATATTTCTGCAACCAGGATCGGCTCAAAGAGCCCGAGGCTGGTTTGGCTTAGGAGGGGGGACCCCACGCATTTTTTTTTAACATTTAAACATATTTTTTATTTTTAACAAGGTGCACAATGAAGCCCAGCACGGATCTCTCAGATCCGGCCGAGATTCATTGTATTAAAGTCGGCAGTGTTTTACAAGTCACTCACGTAAAACACTGCCAAAAAAAACGAATGACATCGACATCGGAAAACCCGAAAATGCAGAATACGGCAGCTTAGTAAATTAGTCGTAATCAATTCAAAAAGTTGCATATTTACACTTTCGATGTCATTCGTGATTGAACTTTGACCTCAAACGGGAAAATACGATTCTTAGTAAATTTACCCCACACTGTCCAGCACACGATTTAAGATGAGAATGAGGGGGGTAATTCCAAGTTGATCGCAGCAGGAATTTAGTTAGCAATTGGGCAAAACCATGTGCACTGCAGGGGAGGCAGATTTAACATGTGCAGAGAGAGTTAGATTTGGGTGGGTTATTTTATTTCTGTGCAGGGTAAATACTGGCTGCTTTATTTTTACACTGCAAATTAGATTGCAGATTGAACACATCCCACCCAAATCTAACTCTCTCTGCACATGTTAAATCTGCCTCCCCTGCAGTGCACATGGTTTTTCCCAATTGCTAACTAAATTCCTGCTGCGATCAACTTGGAATTACCCCCGAGATGTATACCAGAAACGAGAGAATAAAATGTCAATATTTATATATGGAATCTCATGTACTTATTCGTTTTCCACACGCTGCATTTAAAAAACAAAAACAAATGAAAAACAGGCTGGAATCTGTCGCTGGAGAGCTGTCTAAGCGCTGGTGAAGGGGCTGTCCCCGGGTCTGGGTGGGTGTGAAGGGGGGATGTCTGTGCAAGCTGACGGTTGGGGTGGAAGTTTTTGTGCAAATTGTCAAGTGGTGGGGTTGGGGAATTTGGCATACACAGACTGACTGGAGGGGAGGGATTTTTTGAGGAGGGGAGGGGGCAAATTAGTGTCTTGCTTAGGGCCCCATAAGGCCTAAATCCGCCTCTGGTTGCGTCCATTAGTTTAGTTGGGTTTAGCTGCTTTACGCGGCTAAACCTCACTCTTTGGGGGGAATTCAAATGTTTAAAAAGTCGGTTGGGTGTCTGTTTTTCCCTGTCTATTAGATAGGAAAAGAACAGACACCCAACTGTCTTTTCAAACAATTGAATTCCCCCCTTTGGGTGTGATGTGCGCAAAAAACATAGGGCCTAATTCAGATCTGTTCGCTCGCTAGCGTTTTTCGCTGCGCAGCAATCAGGTAACTACCGCAATGCAAAGGCACGCTGCACGGTTACAAAGCGGATCGTTGTGGTGCACTGGTTCTAGCGAAGAAACCATTCGCACAGCTGATCGCAAGGAGATTGACAGGAAGATGGCGTTTGGGGGTGGCAACTGTCCGTTTTCTGGGAGTGTTTGGAAAAACGCAGGCGTGTCAGAGCGTTTGCAGGGCGGATGTCTGACGTCAATTCCGGGCTCGAATAGACTGAAGTGATTGCAGCGGCTGAGTAAGGTCAGAGCTACTCAGAAACTGCACAAGCTGTTTTTGTACAGGGCGGCTGCACAAGCGTTCGCACACTTGCAAAGCTTAAATACACTCCCCTATAGGCGGCGTCTATCTGTTCGCAGCGCTGCAAAAAATAGCTAGCGAGCGAACAGATCTGAATTAGGCCCATAATTCGAAAACCCCCCCCTCCCCATCTCCTGTCACTTTAGAGAGGATATCGGGTGCAAAGAAAATAAATGTAATCACTTCCTATGAATGCTGACATTGTTATTGTCGACATATTATTGTTGCCCTCGGTGACAAAAAATAAGATTTTACTTACCGGTAAATCTATTTCTCGTAGTCCGTAGAGGATGCTGGGGACTCCGTAAGGACCATGGGGAGAGATGGGCTCCGCAGGAGACATGGGCACTTTAAGAAAGAATTTAGTATGAGAGGAAGAGGAGGAAATACATAGACGGACCGGAACACCCACGGTGTCATAAGGGCGTCTACCGCTACTGCCTGAGGGTCCCTGGACCTGGCGCAATACCTCTGTAGCTTTTTGTTGAGGTGGGACGCCATCATGTCTATCTGTGGCAGTTCCCACTGACTCACAATCTGTGCGAAGACTTCTGGATGAAGTCCCCACTCTCCCGGGTGTAGGTCGTGTCTGCTGAGGAAGTCTGCTTCCCAGTTGTCCACTCCCGGAATGAACACTGCTGACAGTGCGCTTACATGATTCTCCGCCCAGCGAAGAATCCTGGAAACTTCCGCCATTGCCGCTCTGCTCCTTGTGCCGCCTTGGCGGTTTACATGAGCCACTGCGGTGATGTTGTCTGACTGGATCAGAACTGGTTGGTCGCGAAGTAAGGCCTCCGCTTGACGTAGGGCGTTGTATATGGCCCTTAGTTACAGGATGTGCAGACAAGTCTCCTGACTTGACCAAAGACCCTGGAAATTTCTTCCCTGTGTGACTACTCCCAAACCTCGGAGGCTTGCGTCCATGGTCACCAGGATCCAATCCTGAATGCTGAATCTGCGGCCCTTGAGAAGGTGAGCACTCTGCAACCACCACAGGAGCGACACCCTGGCCCTGGGGGACAGGGTGATCAACCGATGCATCTGTAGATGTGATCCGGACCACTTGTACAACAGATCCCATTGGAAAGTCATCGCATGGAACCTGCCAAAGGAAATGGCCTCGTATGAGGCCACCATCTTTCCCAGGACTCGAGTGTAATGATGCACGGACACCTGTCTTGATTTCAAAAGGTTCCTGACCAGAGTAATAAGTTCCTGGGCTTTTTCTATCGGAAGATAAACCCTTTTCTGGGTCGTGTCCAGAATCATGCCCAAGAAAGGCAGACGAGTCGTAGGAACCAACTGCGACTTTGGGATATTGAGAATCCAGCCGTGTTGTTGTAACACTTTCAGTGAAAGAGATATACTGTTCAGCAACTGCTCTCTTGATCTCGCTTTTATGAGGAGATCGTCCAAGTACGGGATAATTGTGACACCCTGCTTGCGCAGGAGCACCATCATTTCCGCCATTACCTTGGTGAAAATCCTCGGAGCCGTTGAGAGACCAAACGGCAACGTCTGAAATTGGTAATGACAGTCCTGTACCACAAATCTTAGGTATGCCTGATGAGGTGGATAAATGGGGACATGAAGGTACGCATCCTTTATGTCCAGTGACACCATAAAATCCCCCCTTCCAGGGTGGCGATGACCGCTCTTAGCGATTCCATCTTGAACTTGAACCTCTTCAAGTATAGGTTCAGAGATTTTAAATTCAATATGGGTCCGACCGAACCATCCGGTTTCGGAACCACAAACATGGTCAAATAATAACCCCTTCCCTGTTGAAGGAGGGGAACCTCGACCACCACCTGCTGAAGATACAATTTTTGTATTGCATTTAACACTATCTCCCTCTCTAGGGGGGAAGACGGTAGGGCCGATTTGAAAAACCGGCGAGGAGGCACCTCTTCGAATTCCAGCTTGTAACCCTGAGACACAATTTCTATTGCCCAGGGATCCACCTGGGAGTGAACCCACATGTGGCTGAAATTCCGAAGACGCGCCCCCACTGGCCCCGACTCCGCCAGTGGAGCCCCAGCGTCATGCGGTGGATTTTGCAGAGGCCGGGGAGGACTTCTGTTCCTGGGAACTAGCTGTATTGTGCAGCTTCTTTCCTCTGCCCCTCCCTCTGGCAAGAAAGGACGCACCTCGGACTTTCTTGTTTCTTTGTGAACGAAAGGACTGCATTTGATAATGCGGTGCTCTCTTAGGCTGTGAGGGAACATAAGGCAAAAAATTTGACTTTCCAGCCGTAGCTGTGGAGACCAGGTTCGAGAGACCTTCACCGAACAATTCCTCACCCCTGTAAGGTAAAACCTCCATATGTCGTTGTGAGTCGGCATCACCTGTCCATTGCTGAGTCCACAGGACCCTTCTGGCAGAAATCGACATAGCGTTTATTCTAGAACCCAGCAGACCTATGTCTCTTTGAGCATCTCTCATATAAAGGACAGCGTCTTTAATATGCCCCAGGGTCAATAAAACAGTATCCCTATCTAGGGTATCAAACTCCTCTGATAAGGTATCAGTCCATGCCGATACTGCACTACACACCCAGGCCGACGCAATTGCCGGTCTGAGCAAGGTACCTGAATGTGTATAAATGGACTTCAGGGTACCCTACTGTTTGCGATCAGCAGCATCCTTGAGGGTAGCCGTATCCTGGGACGGCAGGGCTACCTTTTTGGATAAGCGTGTTAAAGCTTTGTCCACCCTAGGGGAGGATTCCCATCGTAACCTGTCCGTTGGCGGGAAAGGATACGCCATAAGAATCCGTTTGGAAATCTGCAGTTTTTTATCTGGAGATTCCCAAGCTTTTTCACATAACTTATTCAGTTCGTGTGAGGGGGGAAAAGTTACCTCAGGTTTCTTTCCCTTATACATATAAACCCTTGTGTCAGGGACAGAGGTTTCCTCTGTAATGTGCAAAACCTCCTTAATTGCTATAATCATATATCGGAGTGATTTAGCCAACTTTGGTTGTAACTTTGCATCATCGTAATCGACACTGGAGTCAGAATCCATGTCGGTATCTGTGTCAACAATTTGGGATAGTGGGCGCTTGTGAGACCCCGACGGTCCCTGCGACATAGGATCAGGCACGGGTTGAGACCCTGCCTGTCCCAATGCATCAGCCTTGTCTAATCTTTTATGCAAGGAATTTACATTATCATTTAAAACCTTCCACATATCCATCCAATCAGGTGTCGGCGCCGTCGGCGGAGACACCACATTCATTTACTCCTGCTCCTCTCCCACATAGCCTTCCACATCAGACATGTCGACACAAGCGTACCGACACACCACACACACAGGGAATGTCCTTTCTCAAGACAGTTCCCCCACGAGACCCTTTGGAGAGACAGAGAGAGAGTATGCCAGCACACAACCCAGCGCTATATAACCCAGGAATAACACAGTAACTTAATGTTACCCCAGTAGCTGCTGTTTATATATTTTTTTGCGCCTAATTATGTGCCCCCCCCTCTCTTTTCAACCCTCTTCTACCGTGTATCAGCAGGGGAGAGCCTGGGGAGCTTCCTCTCAGCGTGCTGTGGAGAAAAAATGGCGCTGGTGAGTGCTGAGGGAGAAGCCCCGCCCCCTCGGCGGCGGGCTTCTGTCCCGCTTAAATTTAATTTCTTTGGCGGGGGCTCTTACATATATACAGTGCCCAGCTGTATATATGTGTTCATTTGCCAGAATGAGGTCCCAAATGCTGCCCAGGGCGCCCCCCCCCTGCGCCCTGCACCCTAACAGTGACCGGAGTATGTGTAGGTGTGTGAGGCGGCGGGTGGCGGCACAGCAACCGGGCCTGAGTACGGAGGAACTAGGATCCGGGTTCCTCCAATCAGCGCCCAAGGATTTGAACAGGGCGCCGGACGCGAGCCAATCGCGGCTCGCGGCTTGGCGCCCAATGAGGAGCCGCCGCGACGGGCCAATCAGTGCTCGTCGCGGCGGACCAATGGGAGTCCGCCGCATCATCGCTCCGCCTCCTCCCAGCGGCTTATATCAGGCGCTGGGCGGCGGCGGAGTTCAGTTGCGCGCCGGAGCAGAGAAGAGCTCCAGAAGACGCCGGGAGAAGACCAGCAGCGGCAGAAGGTGCGGCGCCGGAGAAGGCCGAAGAAAGAAGGCAGAAGACGGGACGGAGAAGACCGAAGAGGCGGAGCCAGGAGCCCAGCAGCGGAGGTCCGGCGGAGAGTGCTGCAGAGAGAGTGAAGCCAAAGAGCTGACGATGCTCCCCTCTGCAGCCTCTCCCACCGATCCGGGTAAGAGGCCTTGGGCCTGCACCACCCTCCTGTAGACCTCTTCCTCCCTAGACCACCGGGTGTTCGGGCATTAGGCCCGTGGGCAAAGTCAGGCCCTTCCGGCCTGTGGGCAGTTAGTCGGGCCCTCCTGGCCCGTGGGTGCATTTATTCGGGCCCTCTGGGTCCGAGGGCACGTGCAGTCGGGGTTCCCCCCGGCCCGTGGCCCTGTTAGGAGTTGGGGGTCATCATTCGATTAGGTGGTTTGGGCGTTAGGCCCAAGCCACCTCACTATCGCGGTAGGCGGGCACTAGGCCCGGGGGCAAGATCAGGCACTAGGCCTGGGGAGCAGTAGAGGGCATTAGGCCCAAGTTAATTTTGGCCAAAGGTTATAAGGTGACCCAGGGTATTAGGCCCAGGTCACCCAACGAGCGGCAAGTTAGGCGGGCGCTAGGCCCGAGGGACAAAGTCAGGCCTCCGGCCTGTGGACAGTTAGGGGCGTTAGGCCTGGTAGAGAAGTGGCCCCCCAAAGGTGAATAAAGGTGGCGCTGGGCACTAGGCCTGGGCCACCCCAAAGGGATATAGGTAGGCAGGCTCGCTGGGTCTGAGCAGGGCCGGCAAGAGAAATCTTGGGGCCCGGTACACCAATTTCTCCGGGGCCCCCCACCCTGCCTTGAGTCCCCCCCTCCCTTATAAAGTACAAAGTCGCTGTAAAAAAATTATATATATATATATATACACACACACACACACACACACACACACACATATATATATATATATATATATATATGGTCCTTGTATGGGCGGCATACAAGGACCATATACACAGATGCAGATCTGAGGGGAGGGCACCGGAGCAAGGTGAACGGAAGTCCGGAGTGCCAGGGACATTTTTTTGCATATATATATATATATATATATATATATATATATATATATATAAATATACATACACACACACACACATAGAACTCACCATACACACATTTATATAGAATAATATGGCAGTACCTTGACATAGTATACAGTATGACAGGCTGTGAGGGTGCCATCCAGGCATGTAGGGAGCAGGGTTGGACAGAAGTAGTGCTGCGGGCAGCTGCTATAAGGAGCCCTGACTCACACAGTCAGTGTAGCCTGTGTTTGCTGCTCTGCTGCCCGGCTCTTCAGCGGCAGCAGATCGTCAGACAGGGACGGGGCGGCAGAGAGGCATGCCGCAAGCATAATGAAGGCAACAAAGCGAAGACCAACCAGACCAAGCAAGTGATGGGGCCCCCCTGAAGCTCGGGGCCCGGGAGGGTTGTCCCCTTTGACCCCCCCTGTCGCCGGGCCTGGGTCTGAGCCCCATATAAGAGAGGGTATAGGAGGTGGGAAGGCTGTGCGGCGTCCACCCCCCCCAGAGTGCAGGTAGGGATATAAAGGAACTGCACCATTTGATGTTGTACTCTGATGATTTTATGTGTGTTGTTAACGTGCAGGGCAAAATGTTGTGTTAAAGTTTGTGCATAGTTTTGTGTTGCACCACCCACACTTGAGCCAGTTTGAGGGCTTTGTTTATGTAGTTAGTGTAGCGGATGCACACTAGGTTAGAGTGAGGCCCTGCACGGCTGTTTCTCTCTTTGCCTCCTTACAGAGACCTGTAAGTGAAGAAGATCGGAGTGCAAGACGTAGGACGGTGAGTAACATCTGTCTGTGTGTTCCTTCTGTGTTTGTCCCTATCTGTCTCCCTTCCTTCAGGGCGAACGGTGAGCCTTGCACACCGGTGCAAGGTAGAATTTCCACCTGGTGCGAGAGTGCCAATAGGTGAAATTCGGGCTCTGAGGCGTACGCCTGGGATGACCCTCACCTAGCCCGAAAGCGCTATTTTTCTCGGTTCCGGAGGGCATTTCGGTCCACAGTCAGGAGGACGGCTCTCAGCAATCTCCTTCCTCCTAGGTCGTTGGGTCCGGGTGCGACTGAAGATTCTCCAGGTCCGTGGAAGGTTCCGGTACCTGAAGGTGAGGGAGTGCGGCGCCTGGTAAGTGGTGAGCCTACACCTGCACGGCAGCAGGCACTACACGCACCGCCACCCTCTTACAGGTGTGTGGAGCAATGGCGCATAACTGCAGTGCTGTGCGTTACCTCCAGTGAAGATCACGAAGTCTTCTGCCGCCTGTGAAGTCTTCTTGCTTCTCATACTCACCCGGCTTCAGACTTCCGGCTCTGTGAGGGGGACGGCGGCGCGGCTCTGGGACGGACGGCAAGGGTGAGATCCTGCGTACCGATCCCTCTGGAGCTAATGGTGTCCAGTAGCCTAAGAAGCAGGACCTAGCTTCAGAAAGTAGGGCTGCTTCTCTCCCCTCAGTCCCTCGATGCAGGGAGTCTGTTGCCAGCAGAGCTCCCTGAAAATAAAAAACCTAACAAGAAACTTTCTATCAGCAAACTCAGGAGAGCTCACTGAAAAGCACCCAGCTCCTCTGGGCACAGAATCAAACTGAGGTCTGGAGGAGGGGCAGAGAGGGAGGAGCCAGTGCACACCAGGAACTAAATTCTTTCTTAAAGTGCCCATGTCTCCTGCGGAGCCCGTCTCTCCCCATGGTCCTTACGGAGTCCCCAGCATCCTCTAGGACGTTAGAGAAATATAGTTTTGTCCCTGCTTTGAGGACAGTGGTTGGGAATGGCCGCTTTATGGTACGTGTGTGCGGTACAGAAGTGGCGAAGATGGAACAGTTGGCGAAGCTGCCGGCAGGTGACGCTGTTTGTATGGTGTGAGTTTTCTACGATGTATTTGGGGTCGTTGCCGGGAGGTGTCGCTGTGCGTTGTACAGGTGTGTCAGAGCCGTCCAGAAGTACAGTTGGTGTCGTTGCCGGCAGGTGTCGCTGTATGGTGTGTCGAACTATGAGAGCCGCATAGAGGGTGCAATTGGCGGCGCAGCCGGCAGGTGTCGCTGTGTCCTCGTTGTGCCGCATTGTTAGAGGCAGTTTCCGGCGGAAGCGGTGACCGAGCAGTTCCCGGGACCGGAGCAGAGAAGATGCCGCTGGAGAACCTGGAAGAAGAGGGGCTGCCCAAGAACCCGGACCTCCGCATCGCGCAACTGAAGTTCCTGCTCAGCCTCCCGGAGACCCGCGGAGATGTCAGGCTCCGTGCCGAGCTCATGGAGGCCGTCACCCTCAACAGTGAGTGTCCCCGCAGCGTGTGATACGGGGAAGGGGGTAGGTGTGTGTAACGCATCTGTGTGCGGGCTGGGACTACAAGTCCCAGCTTACACTGCCAGCTGTGGCCATCTGTGAGTGCAGTTACCAGTGAATTACCTGTCCCAGCATGCACTGCCAGCAAAGTACAGTGTGACTGCTGTAGTACTACATGTACCAGCTGTGACTCATGCTGAATGTATGACAGAGGGACTGCGGCAGATATTTGATATCCCCCATTCCTGCCTGCAGCCCCCATAGGTTTCTATGAGAGATGCAATGCTGTTAGATTTACCAATGTCTGGAATGCGGTAGCCTATGGGCGACACAGGGCAATCATAGCCGGCAGAGGGTTCCCCAAGAACCCTCCCCACAAATGGCTAC
The DNA here is from genome assembly GCF_028390025.1 of Pseudophryne corroboree. Classification (NCBI taxonomy): domain Eukaryota; kingdom Metazoa; phylum Chordata; class Amphibia; order Anura; family Myobatrachidae; genus Pseudophryne; species Pseudophryne corroboree. The sequence continues at coordinate 412,771,600 of NC_086452.1, read as the reverse complement.
AGTGCACGTGTGGTCGGTGGGCCTGTGCCTGCGCAGAAGCCTCTGCAGACCTCACAGCACACGGGTAGGGATCCTTTTGCAGCCCCTGTCCCCACAGTATGTTCACCTGAAGTGATCGCATATTGCACTGTGATCCCGGGCTATAATATCGCTGCCAGATTGCATTGAATGTGTAATCAATGATATATGGCCCCAACTGCGCCATCCTAAGCTTCGCTCCACACTGTCTTGTCACTTCCACCTTGCTATAATGGTCTTTACGCTAGGCTGTTTTAGCAGGCTGCGCCCTGGCTGATTTTTAAAGGGCAAAGTGCGCCCTGCCAAAACAGCCTGCCCACTGCCGCCATGTACATAGATGCTGCGCGCATGGCAGCTATGTACATTAGAAGAGGGGAAGCCCAGCGCCTTCGTAGTGCTGGGTACGGCCCCATCAGTGACACCAACTGCTGGTGCACGCCCCCTTTAGGGACGTTCAGAGGGCCGCATCACCCCAATAGTGACACTTGCGGGGCCGCGTGCATACTGCCGCGGCACCCTGCCCACAACAAATCCTGGAGGGAACACTACTAGAATATGCTGTATCATGTCCTGGTCATTACCCATACCCTTATTTGTGAAGAGTTCTACATTCTAAAGGGGTTCAGGTCTGTATTAGTCATTCTGAGCATGTGCAGTGCAAAACTCTCCCCAAGATCTGTTCCTCTCATCCACGCTCATTACCTGCAAACATTCCAGGTTACAGGCTGCTCCCACTTTATGGAATTTTCTCCCTTGCACATTAAAACTGTCCCTGACCATTAAAGCTTAAAGCACACCATGAAATGCACTGGTCAGCAACATAACCAAATTCCTGAACTATCTTCCCAAGCTCTTCTACCCAATACCCACTAGTCCACACAGTTCACATATAATGGTCCTCTCTCTAAAAGTAACCAACTATGCTGTGATCATTTAGCTGGAGTAACCGCTCCTCCCTAGTGTCTGGAGCAATATGTGGCATTTAATCTCCTTTATCAAACTCCTGTTCTCCATAGATTTTCTGCTTGGGAGCAGGGCCCTCCTACCTCTCTGGTAAAACTTGCTTTAGTCTACTCTTTGCTGATGCTGTATAAATAAATGTTTACAATATTGTCCGTATGAGGCATTACAATTAAAAGCGATGCCTGCGACGCGTCATTGGAATGGAAACTGTGGCACATTGTTAGCACCGCATGGCTTCTGTTACTGCACTCCCCCCCCCCCCCCCCCCCCCCCTCCACAGAGATGTTGCCCTGCCATACTTATTTAGTGTTCCCTCTAGAAATTTTAGAGGGCAGGGCCCTGGACTGCGGGGGAACATGTGAGTGCGTGCGGCGTCCACAAAGGGGGCGTGACTAACATCATGGAAGTGGGTGGTGGGGCCCCAAATACGTTACTAAAGGGGGGCGGGCAGCGGCATCACTGTTAGGGTCGTGCCCAGTACATATGGAGGTGCTGGGATTCCCCCAACCGCCCTCCAATAGTGTGAATGGATGCGCACAGCATCTTTACACGCTGGGAGGGCAGGAAGCGAGCATCTTTACACGCTGGGAGGGCAGGAAGCGTCCGGCTGTTTTAGCAGGGCACCGCAGAAAGGGCAGGGCGGATTTTTCCCTTAAAAAATCGAGCAGGGCGCGGCGCCCTGCTAAAACAGCCTAGTTTGAACACTACTTATTTGTGATGTGTGGATAGTGTAGTTGCCCTGACGGGGTCTAGTAATGAGTTTTATTTGAGTGAGGCCTAGTTGTTTGCATGTCTAAACTATGCCCTGACGCTGATTTATTGCTTGTTGCCAGATATGGCTCCCTACTACGAGAGCCTCTGCAAGCAGGTAGACTGGCAAGTAGACACAGACCTGCTGAATAAGATGAAGAAAGCAAATGAGGAGGAGCTGAAGAGGCTCGATGACCAGCTTGAGGATGCAGAGAAAAACCTGGGCGAGAGTGAGATTAGAGACGCGATGATGGCGCGAGCCGAGTACCTGTGTAGGATCGGCGACAAGGTGAGTTCTCAGGCTAGGATCCAGCACCTTAGTACAGATTATGCTCCTAGACGACGCACACTATTACCAGGTTGGCAACTTTAAAATGGAGACTTATTGCTTTTCTATAGTAATACCCTGGTTATTGTGTAATGGGAATTGTAATCGGGAAAGCGTTTTCTTTAGCTGCTATTGGGCTGTGTGTACAGTGATATTGACAACTTGTACCATAACCACAAACTAATTTCCATCCCACAAAATGAACCCCTGACGCATAGTCCTTTGATTTACATCTGTATAGTGAGTGCAGAACTGGTGGTGACTAAGGGGAGAATTCAATTAGCTGCAGGCTAATTGATTCCCCAGGGCTATTCATTACGCCCCTAAGAGAGCCTGTTGGCAGCAATTATCAGGGATTTTAAAAATTTTTTTTTATACATCTGAACAGATGCAAAAAAAAAAAAATACCCGATAACTAGTGGGTGCCGCGACCCTGTTAACACACACATCCGTGTACAGATTGTGTGTTAACCCCCATTAAAATACTTGGTAAGTAACGGTTGTTAAAAAGTGGTTCGGGTGAAAAAGGGTCTGGAATTGAATAGCCTCAGGCAATAAAGGCAGAGGCCACCACATTTTTTCACCCCTTACCCGTTAACTTCCTTGAAAAAGTACCAGCCAATCAGCGCTTAATTGTCATGTTACAGGCTGTGCTTGAAAAATGACCGATAGGAGCTGATTGGCTGCTACTTTATATCACTCCACTTTGTCTTTCCAAGGCTTAGTGAATAGACCCTTAAGGCTGTCTGACGGGATCGGTATGTAATCCAGTCGCATGGGATGCCAAATGTCAGTATACCGACATCAGCATCCCGGGCGCTAGAATGCCTGCAGGGGGGCGAGCGCAACGAAGCACTTTGCGGGCTTTGTGGCAAGCTTTGCATGCCAAAGGTTCTATTGTCCCTCTATGGGTTTCGTGGACACCCATAGAGGGGGAATCGCCTACCTCGCCGGCAGTGGTATAGTTCCCCCGTCGGAATCCCGGCGTCTGTATTGAGACAGCCGGGATCCCGATGGGCAGTATGTTAACCGCATATGGTTTTGACAACTCATTACCTATAGAATGACAGTACTTAAGCTTGGTACACACTGATGCAATGTGTATGCAGGCGATCTTTGGCCCGAAGGGCCGACATCGATACCTGGGTACACACTGAGCGAGGTAATGATGGCTCATTCCTTCATTACATATGCTGTGGTCGCTAGCGTTATCATTAGGTTTGATTTACAGCACATGAAACCTAGTAACATTGCTAGCGGCTGCCACAGGCACCTGCAAATTGCCGGAACACATCGAGCCATCAGGCCGGAACATCGCACCAGTGTATACCCAGCTTTACAGTTTTAGAACCTTTCCCAGCCTGTCCATTTACCTGATGTACTTGAGAGTAAGATCCCACTGCTACCTACACAAAGCAGAGGGGTCTAGTTCAGTAATTAGCCAATCAATTGGCAAAACCAGAGATATTGCCTGATTAATGTTAATCAGCCCACAAAACCGGTAACCTCTACTGTGTGTAGGTGACGTAGTTTATGAACCAAACTAAATGTCCTTTCTGTCAGTAGTAAAATCCTCCCGTACAGTTAAGTGAAAGAAGAGGGATTTGTACCTACGCCAGATAAACATGGCTACTATAGCTGGTCTTGGTGTGTTCCTAAGCCTGGGTGGACATTTGCATATAAGCTTTCAGCATTGAAGCTCTTTCAGTATTCTTGTTATGTTTGCTGTTTGGCTTTCCCATAGAGCCGTTGCTCTAATTCACTTCTCCGTTACGTTGCAGGAAGGGGCGCTTACAGCTTTCCGAAAGACGTACGACAAAACAGTGGCCCTTGGACATCGCTTAGATATAGTGTTTTACCTGCTGAGAATTGGTCTGTTCTACATGGATAACGACCTTATCACACGAAACACAGAGAAAGCTCGCAGGTAGGAGGTTACAAATCGCTGTCACGCATTTGTGAACATAAAGGTGGTATTTATAATTGGTCAAAAAAATGATGAATTTCTAATAAGCATTGACAATTCATATTCTGGAATCCATCACACCAGATGCCAAGCTGCTTAAACGTTACCCTGGAAAAGGATTGTTATATTGTGACCTGAGTTATATGTTATACAAACTTATAAATGGAATACGTTGGATACGTTTTAGAATAAAATGTACAGTTTGGTTACATTAGAAATCCCTCCCTTCTGGCGTGTTATTACTCTGGTTGTCGGGTGCTGCTGTCTTTAGAGTCACCATTGGTTCTGTGATGATGGTATCACTGTTGGTGCTGGAACTGGCATTCCCAATTCTATTGCATCATCTCTGTGACTGCAGATGTTTGGTTACTGGAATTCCTGCACTTAGGGGGTAATTCAGACCTGATCGTAGATGTGCTAAATTTAGCGCATCTCCGATCACTTTCACAGACATGCGGGGGGACGCTCAGCGCAGGGCTAGCCCGCCCCGCATGTAAGGCCTGGATATGGGGGCACTCTTTAAGTTATGCTGTGTATAGAAAGGGTATGGCTGCACGGAATGCGGTCAAGATCCCGCCGGATGGAATCCCGGCGGTCTGAATACCGACCAGCACAATCCCGACATATTCTCCCTCTGTGGTTGTCCACGACACCCATAGAGGGAGAATAAATTAGTGTGCCGAGCGTAGCGAGGCAACGTGGCGCTCACCCCCTGTCGGGATTGTGCCAGTCGGGATTCCGGTGTCGGTATTCCGACTGCCGTGATCCCGTTCGGTAGAATTTCGTACTGATCCCGCCTGCACAGTTGTAAATACAGACTAGGACAATGATGCATATGCACCTGAGGAAGCTTTGGTTGTGGATGGTCAGGGACTGGTGCATACTGTGTGTAATGAACACGACGATCACAAGCACTAGGTAGCTGCTTGTGATTGGCTGTTAGCGAATGCTTTGACGCTGATTGGTCATTTCTTTGTCACTCGGGGATAGATAATGCTTTTCTGCATATGTGACAATAAAACGGAGAGTAGTTTCTGTTGCGTTTTATAGGCTTTAGTGGTTTAGTTTGTTGTAAATTAAATAAGTGGTTAAAATCATGGATGTAAGTGCGACATAATTGTCTGGCGTAAATGAGCCTGTCATTATACTTCTGTTGTCTTTGTTGTGCCTTTGCACATGATCGCAACTGCAACTTTTTCAATGAACGCCAATTGTCACAGCAATGTAGGGTGGAAGTGCAGTCAGCCTTGAATCAGGCCTATTGGATGTTAGTCAATTTAGTCAATGTTTCTTGTCGTTACCATGAAGTTTACTGGTGCTCTTGTAGAAATGTGGGTTGTTCTACAGAGTTGTATCATTGTTGAAGGATTCATTATAACATCCATAATTAGTAGCACAATTTGACTCCTCTCCCCCCCCCTCTGAGTCTTGATCAGCCCAACAAGATACTCGCATTCATTGTTCTGAGTATATGTTATGTGTAAACTATCTCTCATTTGTCGCCACAAAGCCTCATTGAGGAAGGAGGTGACTGGGATCGCAGGAACCGGCTGAAGGTCTATCAGGGACTGTACTGTGTGGCTATTCGAGACTTTAAGCAAGCAGCTGAACTCTTCCTGGACACTGTTTCCACGTTCACTTCCTATGAGCTGATGGATTACAAGACCTTTGTTACATACACCGTGTATGTCAGTATGATAGCATTGGACCGTCCGGATCTGCGAGAGAAGGTAACTGTCCTTGGTAGTGATACTGTGGGTTCTGGTGACTGATGATGTGCACAGCAGGAATGAAGCCTAAAGCGGCATTTCCTTAGTAAGTGAGTAGAGTTTGGCTTTTATTATGTACTATTCTTTAAAGTATTGTATATCAGATCGGCTGTAGTTTAGGTTTTTGTTTTTTCTGTATTTTTGATGGGCTGGGGGAGGGGGTAAGTCCGATTTTGGTTTATATTCACATTAATTTGTTGGTACACAAGTTTGCACATATAAATAGTGTATTCAGTCAATTTCGGTTGACTTTAGCAAATGTAGCTGAAAATATAGTCAGGGGGGGGCTGGATACAAGAGACCAGCACTCAGAATGCCGGCAGTCACATGACCGAAGGCGGCATCCCGACACCTGGTAGGTAAGTAATGCTAACCCTTTCCCAACCCTGTCCCTAACCCTCCCTTCCCGCATCCAAACCCTAACCCTTTGCGGGCATACTTACACTCGGGATGTAGGCTATTGGGACTCTAGTGTCTGTCTTCTGACCTCCGATATTTAAAACGTTGGGATGCCAACTTCATACCATCAGGGGTAACTTATCAGTCGTCCACACTAATGGCACTCAATCTTATGTGGCCGTTCAGCCTCACATACCACCTCCCATCTATGCCTGCAGATTAGACAGCACAACGTTAACTGTTTTTGCTTCTGTTCCCCTAAGATGGTATGAGGGGGGGTGAGGCCACAGAAACCGGTTAGTGCCTGGCGGTAATCTTTGTCCACTTTTGTCTTACGAGAACCTTCCCAGAAATCCTGAACACTTTCATTTATTTGCACGCCTGTTTCTCACCATGAGTGATCCGTTACATATAACCACATGCACGGTGCCACTAATGACCGTAGCTAATCATGGATTCAGCTATATGTGTTGAGAGGTTTCAAATGTATTTCTCCGGTTCCTGTATTTGCATCCATTGCCACTTCATGTCAGCAGATCCGTTTGCTGATTAGTTTCCAATCACTGTGGAGTATCTGACATTTCAAATATATTCTGTTCTAACATATAACTTTTACATGCGGGGCAGTTTATAGTTTTCTTTTCCTTTCCTGTAAATCTCATGGGGGAGATTTATCAAATCTTGGAAAAAAGTTTCAACCAATTGGCTTCTAATTGTCATTTAACAGGATTTGCTAGAAAAATGACAAACTGGTTGGTATGTTATCTGTCCAAGGCTTCATACATCTCCCTCTGTTTGTTAATCTCTAAAATATATTCTGTCCACACTGCTCACATAAGATATAGGGGTCGATTCTATTCGGCAACTAATGAATAGCGCCGGGAATTAGCTCCCGACGCTATTCAATTCAGCAACTAGTTACGTCGGGGATGGCCCGTTCTCGCCGACAAAACAGGTTGAATTGTCGGGAGAACGGGAATTCTCCGACTTAACTCCCCGGCGCGAGGCTGATTCCCGACAGAATCAGCCTCGCGACGGCCGCGAGGCAGCACTTTTGTCGGGTTTCTCTTCTCATCCCCCGGGGATGAGAGAAGAATTCCCGACAATTGCAGGTAATTAGTTGCTGAATTGAATAGCGTCGGGAGCTAATTCCCGGCGCTATTCATTAGTTGCCGAATAGAATCGACCCCATTGTGTATATTCTATGTGTGAGTTTCAGGTCTGAGACAGCGGACGTTAGTAGACCTTATTGTAGTAACATCCTTTCCACTTATTTCAGGTCATCAAAGGCGCAGAGATCCTAGAAGTGTTACACAGTCTGCCCACAGTCCGGCAGTATCTCTTCTCTTTATACGAGTGTCGTTACTCTGTTTACTTCCAGTCTCTGGGTAAGCCCTTACTCTCGGGAAAATCCTTTTTGATGGCTAAAAAGCTCTGGTGTATTGTTTCATTGCTGGAACAAACCACTTTACAACTTACAATTTAGTTTATTATTTATTTATTACCAGTTATTCATGTAGCGCACACATATTCCTCAGCGCTAGGGTTAATTTTTGTTGGGAGCCAGTTAAACTACAAGTATATTTTTGGGTTGTGGGAGGAAACCGGAGTAACCCGAAGGAAACCCACGCAAGTACGGGGAGAATATACAAACTCCACACAGTTAGGGCCATGGTGGGAATTGAACCCATGACCTCATTGCTGTGAGGTAGTAATGCTAACTATTATACCATCCATACTGCCACACACGCACACAATTTCTAATTCGCAAACCAACAACTACCACATTTTACGGCAAGTGTCGCATAAAGCTAAAAGTGCGTTTCGTTGTCGTTTCAGCGGCTGTGGAACAGGAGATGAAGAAGGACTGGCTGTTTGCCCCCCATTACAGATACTACGTCCGAGAGATGAGGATTCAGGCGTACAGTCAGTTGCTGGAATCGTACCGATCACTGACTCTAGGTTACATGGCTGAAGCTTTCGGGGTCGGCGTAGAATTCATAGACCAGTATGTTCTTCATTCATTCTATCAGTAAACTGCTGTGTTGGAATGTCAGCTTTGATTTCATAGCCGAAACAAGCTTTAAGCTTTCCAGATTCCTCCTTCAGGAAACCATTGTATGTCTTCTGGTTGTCAACAAATACCAAATGAATGCAAAATATACATATATCTATATAAAGTGTAATTGTTGGGTAGTATCACTTTAATAGTGTCATACATTTCTATGTAGTAACCAGCAGTTATTACTTGCGATATTGTGGTGATTGAAAATGCCCAGGTGGTAATGAGAGAGATACTTAGAGACATGTCATCCTCTGCCAACAAACAAATAGATTGAAATAAAGGAAAACTGGGGCTTGCACAGTGCAGACTCCACTGCGTCCCCAGGTATTATGTAAATGCCCCTCTCTCTGTGATGTTACAGCGTAGTAGGAAATGGTTCATGGCTCTGCTTTTTACCTCATTTCTGCAGCCCATGTTTGGTAAGTGGGGACTGCCATGTTAATTTCCTCCAATGTGTGTACTGATATCTTATAAGCACTCAGTCGGCCTGTCATGCAAGTATTACCCTGTAAATACACTCTGTCTGTGTATAGCCACTTGCCGCCTCTTTATCTGTAGTAAGTCCTCGGTCTACAGTTGCCCCCTTTGCAGATAACCTCTTGATTGTACGGATTTGCAGAGAATAGCATGAGGATCACGCTGTGGGTGGAAGAGTCATCGTAGATGTCTAACGTAAGGTAGCAGGATAGGAGAAAATAAGCTAATACTAGGTGCTTCATCGCGCCCTACGGGCGCTCTTCACACCGTCGCAAGGGGCTACGCCCCCTTAACCCTTGCATGCCTTTCTGGGGTTTAATATTTGTATTATATGGAGTATTACCTGCATTCCTTTGTTAGTGGTTAAATATTGCACAATGAAAGGGCGTGCGATGGTGAAGGAGGCGCAGCCCCTTGCGACGGCGTGAACAGCACCTGCAGGGCACGATGTACAGAATGTAGCGGGTGCGGGGGGGACTGCGGATGGTGTCTGTAGATGCTGCGGGTGGAGGGGAGGCAGAAGTGGGGGTGGGGCCCGGATGGGGAAGGTTCGGGAGGTGCTGCGCGTGGGGAGGGGCAGAGGAGTGGGGGATGCAGATGGGGGAGGGGTCCGGAGGCACTGCAGGTGGGGGAGGGGCAGGGGTGCCACGGGTGGGAGAGGGGCAAGTGTGGGGATGTTGTGGATGGGTGAAGGGTTCCGGAGGTGCTGTGGGATGGGTGTGCCGGGGGTTGGGTAGGGGACCGCAGGCACCATGGGTAGGATAGGGGCAGGTACGGGTGTTGCGGCGGATGGGAAAGGAGGTCCGGAGGTGTTGCAGGTGGTGGAGGGGCAGGTGCGGGGCTGCCATTGGTGGGGGAGGGGTGGGTGAGGGGGGGACCGCTGATGGAGGAGGGTGTCTGCAGATGCTGCGGGTGGAGGGGGGCAGGTGTGGGGGGAGACGTATAAGGGGGGTGAATGGTGGAAGGGGGCCTGGAGGTGCTGTGGGTGGTGAAGGGGTGGAGGAGTGGGAGCCACGGGTGGTGTAGGGGGTCTGGAGGCACAGCATGTGGGGGAGGGGTGGAGTGCCGCATGTGGTGGAGGGGAAGGTGCGGAGGTGTAGTGCATTGGGGAGAGGTCTGGAGGCGCTGCGGGTACTGTACATGCCATAAAGGACAGGGGTGACAGGGCCAGGACAGAAATGATAGGGACAGGATAGGGGTGACAGGGCCAGGGTAGGGGCGGCAGGACCAGGACAGGGGTGACGGGGCCAGTATAGGGTTGACAGGGCCAGGATAGGGGTGACAGGGCCAGGATAGGGGTGACAGGGCCAGCATAAGGGTGACAGGGCCAGCATAAGGGTGACAGGGCCAGGATAAGGGTGAAAGGGCCAGAATAAGGGTGGCAGGGCAAGGCCAGGGGTGACAGGGACATGACAGAACACAGGGCACGGGAGAGATTGGTATTAGGGACAAAACAGTGGTGACAGACAGATGTGTCTTACCGGAGTCACTGCTGCTGGCTGCTGCTGTTCCATTCCAACCTGTTGGGATCTGCTGCTGCTGGAGACTTGGCATGGCTGACTCTCTCAGGCTGGAGTCCTGCTTTCTCTGCCAGTCCGCATCCCTCCCCCCCTCCTCAGTCACACACCGCAGACCTCGCGCAGCTGCCGGGCACTGTGGTAAGGTGAGACTGGAAATGACTGGTTAGCCCCCAGGAGATGCTGCGGCTGGAAGGAGGAGGGGGTCATAGCATGCACGTGGCGCGGACCTCACGGCTTCCGGGCACTGTGGTAAGGGGAGACTGGGAGTGACTGGTTAGCCCCCAGGAGACGCTGAGGCTGGAGGGAGGAGGGGGTCATAGCATGCACGTGGCGCGGACCTCGCGGCTTCCGGGCACTGTGGTAAGGGGAGACTGGGAGTGACTGGTTAGCTCCCAGGAGACGCTGCGGCTGGAGGGAGGAGTGGGTCAGAGCCTGCAAGCAGCTCGGATTTCTGCAGCGCTACCCGCCAGCTAAAGTGTGTGAATGAGCAGGGCGCACTCCACTGCGGGTGGCAGCGCTGCAGCTAGCGGTGGGGTTGCCGGGGCTGGAGATAACAGAGGCAGTATGGAACCTGCACAGCGGCTGGTGCCCCACTAAACTGCAGCTAAGAAGCGTGGAGTGTGTCAGAAAGTGACGCTCCTCCGCACCAGAGAGACCCTGCTGAGTATGCCGATGTGGGGGGTCAAGCACACAGTGAGCCGGTGCCCGTCTGTCTGTGTGACATACCCCTCACACACCCCCATATCTCCCAAATGTCCCGATTTTCGCGGGACAGTCCCATTTTTTGGGGTCTGTCCCGCTGTCCCACCCGCGGGTCGCAGTGTCCGGCGGTGGGGGGGGGGGGGCAGTTGGAAAGCTCCTGTACTCGCTGTTCTGCTTAGCAGAGCAGCGGTGAATAGTGGAGACAGAGGGAGAGGGGGCATCAGGGGGTACGGATTAAGGGGGGGTTCCAGCAGCAGAGCCGGATTAAGGGGGGGGGGGGGGGGGCAGGCGGTACGTACCGTTGGGCCCACAGTTTTAGGGGGCCCCCCGGCTGGAATAGCTCTGTCCCAGCTCAGAAGCTCCCCCAGCAACAGCGGCAGCATTGTGCTACAGTCAGCACACGCTGCTGCATATTGGCAGGTCTGTGGTGTTACAGGGAGGCAGCAGTCTCCCTGCTTTCTTCTGCCTGTGCGGGTGTGTAGGGGGAGCGACCACGTCCTCTGGATTTAGCCCTAGCTGAGGGGCCAAAATCCCATAAAAAAAATACAAATAAAAATCGGAATTTGCATAAGGGGGCGTGGCCGCGCGGACCGCGATTAGGCCACGCCCCCAACCCACAGCAGGCACAGCAATGAGATAGGGCTCCCCTGTCTCAAGTGCCCTGTGCCCCCCGGACTCATAATCAGCCCTGGGGGCATGCCAGCAGCTCACAGAGCGCTGGGCAAGCCCCCTCACTGACGAAAACGGGGGCCCTCCCGTGAAGCCACGCCCCCTTTTCGCCGAGTGTGTTTCCCTCCTTCTGCCTGGAGAAAGCTCCTGCAGAAAGCTGGGAGTTCTGCACCCCTGCCTGTGACATGCCCAATGCCCATGCTATCTGCTTCTGCTCCTAGTCTCCTGTACATTTGGCCAGATCTCTGTGACTCATTTGAATAACTCCGCCCACTGTTGTGACTCCGCCCAGCGTTAGCAAATGAATCACAAGGTCACAGAATAGGGCTATTATATAGGAGATTCTGAATAGACCATTAGGGGGGTAATTTGTGTATTTAAGCCCTACAAGGAAGGTATCTCTCCGCATTCCTCATAGTGCGTTTCCTTTTCTTCTCCTTGTAGGGAGCTCTCCAGGTTTATTGCGGCTGGAAGACTACACTGCAAGATAGACAAAGTGAATGGCATTGTAGAGACCAACAGGTAATGTGTGGCTTGTGATTTCTCTGGAACAGTGGTTCTCAAACTCGGTTCTCAGGACCCCACACGGTTCACATTTTCCATGTCACCCAGCAGCTGCACTGTGTATCACCAACTGTCACATTTCAAAAAGCTACAGGTGACCTGCAAAACATGGACGGTGTGGGGTCCTGAGGACCAAGTTTGAGAACTTGTGCTCTAAAATGACACGAATACGGCTGCGTATAGCGGACCTGACTCTGAGGCAGCCCCGTGTGCATCCAGCGAATGTTAGCAGACTGCGCATGCGCCGTAGTGATGTACACCGCTTCGTGTGTCTCTGTACGAGTCGGACTTCTCTGTGCCCATGAAGAGCAGTCCTGTGGGCATGTAGCCAGAGTTCTGTGATAATGAGGCGTGTGCATAGGACAATGATGCACCCATTGGGATCCTGATCTGCAGCGGACGTCCGAATATGCAGCCGGTTTGCATGCGACTCGAATCGGACCCAGAACCTTATTTCTTTACATCTGTTTTTATCAATATTGCGTTTACTCTGATCAGGAGTGCTATGCGAGTGTGGGAAGCTTGCGGGCTTTCTGCGGTCGCCACGTGTTCTATCCCCACTCTTTGGGTGTCGTGAAATAGTCCCTGTTAGTTGGCATTGTGATGTAGGGGGAGGTATTGTGACCAGCGGTCTCCTGAAAGCCGGTTACATAACTATATCCCTTTTGTATATGTGTAATATACACTTATTTCCTATTATATGATATTACTGGGTCAGAAATGTGTTGCTTTGGTATGTTCTGAAAAGTAAATCAGGTTATAGAGCTTTTTAGTAGACGGTAATTTTTCCTTGTTCTGGAATTTTATTCCTCTTTCTGGAGCCTCCTATTTATGTGTATTATCGCTCGTGAATAAGACTGACAGATTTGGCTATGTAGCCACATAACAGGACAGGGTGTGAGGGCGAACTGAGCGCAGTATGATGTCATCGTGGGTGTGGTAATCCCAGAGGGCTCAGAAACATGGATGAGCGCGAGACAGTTAAAAACTTACACTGTAGCTCTCTGCCTGCACATAACCTTTTCATGTCCGGCACGTGTCTTCATTTGTGCGTTTGGCAGGAGAATGCATTTTGTTGAATGCAGTTAGATGAGACGTGAATCCCCAATGTTTCAGTGGAACTAGCTCCCCCTACGACCGTCCTATCTTGGAAATTGGTTTGATTTACCACTCAGAGTACACTTTGCCTTTATAGACAATTCCACAGAGGTTAAGAATTTATTTACGAAATGTTGGTTTTCATTGATTTTTATCGTTTGGAAATTGATCTACATTGATGTTTCCAGAGCAAAAACACAGTTACTAACATTTACAAATTAATATAAAAAAAGTATGTTGGTAAATGGTGTGTTTATGTCTATGGGGTATATTTATTCTAGAGTTAAAAATGAAGTTTTGGAATATAAAATGTGAATGTAGTATAACAATCTTTTCTTCTCCAGGCCGGATAGCAAGAACTGGCAGTACCAGGAGACCATAAAGAAAGGCGACTTGTTACTGAACAGAGTACAGAAGCTCTCCCGTGTAATTAACATGTGAAGACGCACACTTTTAACTGGGCTGAATGAGTCACGTGCTGAAGACCTTTACGTTGTGTATAAATATCTCGCTACTTTCGGAAGATTATTGTGTAGTTAGGGTTTTTACAGTTTTACTTTATGTAAACAATCCAGGATGTATAAAACAAAACGAATTAAAAAGAAAAAAAAATCAGAGGATCTCTCCAGTTGTGTGGATGTGTATCTTTCTCGTGATTACAGGTTATGTCACTGCAAGCGAGCAGTGTTACTTGGCGGCTACCTTCACTGGACAGCCTGGGGGGGGGGCAGAACTGGAACCAAGAACTTTGTAGGCTTGCTGTTGGTGGTTATGTATCCACCCTTTGATGATCCACCTGGGCCTACACCATGTAACAGTGAGGAGTTAGCGGTCTCAGATGTCATGGAGTTTGTAGGCTAAAAAAATTGCTGCTTATAATACAGCAGTTTGAAAACACACACAAATGTCGGAACAAAAAATGTTGTCAAATTGAATGTTTTTTTATTTCCTAATCTATTTAAGGACTGCAGTATGGTACTATGGGCCTAAAATCAGACCTGATCGCAGCAGCAAAATCTTTCCCTAATGGGCAAAACCATGTGCACTGCAGGTGGGGCAAATGTAACGTGCAGAGAGACTTCTATTTGGGTGGGTCATTTTGCTTCAGTGGAGGGTAAATACTGGCTGCTTTATTTTTACACTGCAATTTAGATTTCAGTTTGAACACACACCACCCAAATCTAACTCTCTCTGCACATGTTATATCTGTATGTATGTTATATCTGTATGTATGTATGTGTATATATATATATATATATATATATATATATATATATGTATGTATATGTATATATATATATATATATATATATATATATATATATATATATATATATATATATTATAGAGAGAGAGATATAGATATGTAGACAGATATAGATTTTTATTCTCCTTCACAATTTTACTTAATTGTTTTCTTTCACTCTGTACCGTCAAAAATATAACTTGCAGGTCTTGGTGCAAAGAAGGAAAAAAAAAATCATAGCAGCAATTGCAATTTATTTTATTTTTTTAATGGTGTGAATATCCAGTGACATTGGACCAAAAAAAAATGTTTTGATGCATGGGGAATAAATAAGAAGTGGTGCAAAATTGAAACTATTCCGATACTCTAGGGCAGGCATTCCCAACCACGGTCCTCAAGGCACACCAACAGTGCAGGTTTTAGTGATATCCAGGCTTCAGCACAGATGGTTAAATCAAAATAACTGAGCTACTAATTAAGTCACCTGTGTTCAAGCCTGGATATCACTAAAACCAGGACTGTTAGTGTGCCTTGAGGACCGAGGTTGGGAAACACTGCTCTAGGGCCTTTACAGCCATGTGGAATGGGTTTTGAAAGGAGTCACATTTTGATGACTAAGCAGTGGATTTAGAACACAGGTTCTCAAACTCTGTGTGGACCCCACACAGTGCATGTTTTGCAGGTAACCCAGCAGGTGCACAGGTGTATTAATTACTCACTGACACAATTTAAAAGGTCCACAGGTGGAGCTAATTATTTCACTTGAGATTCTGTGAGGAGACCTCCAAAACATGCACTGTGAGGGGTCCTGAGGACCGAGTTTGAGAACCTGTGATTTAGAAGATACTTAAATCATTTTGAGAATATGTATTGTCCTCAAGCAGGAATTTATCAAATTCAATTGTTTGGAATGTCTTCAGTATTACACTAGTATTAAAATTGCCATGAGTAGTTTGATAGGCGGGTAAGACTTTTTTTTTTTCTTTTTCTTTTGTCTGTTCCTCATACTGCAGAGGCAATAAACTGGGAGGATGAAGAATACTGTTTGTATAATGCACTAATGATGTGTTCTGCAGCCTCAAGGTTGACATTTGAGTCACCAGTTCTTGGATAGGGCACCCCTTGGATAATGATTACATGGTTTGCTCCTAAAGAGAGATGTTCCTCAAGGAGTGTCCACTACAGAAGGTGTCTCCCATTGGTGCTCATCTGTGGTCACTGCATGCTGGTCTTCACTTACATGGAGCAGATTATTGAAATCTGTGAGATCAAAACAATCTACC
Organism: Pseudophryne corroboree; assembly: GCF_028390025.1. Classification (NCBI taxonomy): domain Eukaryota; kingdom Metazoa; phylum Chordata; class Amphibia; order Anura; family Myobatrachidae; genus Pseudophryne; species Pseudophryne corroboree. The sequence goes on along the minus strand of NC_086452.1, from coordinate 412,755,783 downwards.
CACTGAGCAGGATTTACGATGTTGGATGAACCAGCTGTAAGCACAGTTGAACCAGACAGAATCCACCAGAATTCACGCAACCATCAATTGCTTCATAACAACTGCTGACCTTAAGACAGCATTTACTGGTTCCTGTCCTCAGGGGCACCTAACAGTGCAGGTTTTTACAGATCTCCTAGTTGGTGCACAGGTGTTCTCGTTACTGGTTAAAACATTTTAAAAGACAAGTGCAGCTAATTATTATACTTGTGACAGTGAGAAGAGCTGTAAAACATGCACTGATAGGGTTCCCTGGGGACTGGAGTTGGGAAACACTGTGCAGCTCACAAGGCTATTTCAAAGGGGTGGTATTCATGTGACCGCCGGTCAGCTGACCGACAGTCACATGACCTCCACCAGCCCGACAGGTCACTGTCCCGTTGCTGGGGACTCCGTAAGGACCGTGGGGGGGATAGCGGCTCCGCAGGAGACTGGGCACAAAAGAAAAGCTTTAGAACTACCTGGTGTGCACTGGCTCCTCCCCCTATGACCCTCCTCCAAGCCTCAGTTGAGATTTTGTGCCTGAACGAGAAGGGTGCACACTAGGTGGCTCTCCTGAGCTGCTTAGTGAAAAGTTTAGTTTTAGGTTTTTTATTTTCAGTGAGACCTGCTGGCAACAGGCTCACTGCATCGAGGGACTAAGGGGAGAAGAAGCGAACTCACCTGCGTGCAGAGTGGATTGGGCTTCTTAGGCTACTGGACATTCGCTCCAGAGGGACGATCACAGGCCCAGCCATGGATGGGTCCCAGAGCCGCGCCGCCGGCCCCCTTACAGAGCCAGAAGACAGAAGAGGTCCGGAAAATCGGCGGCAGAAGACGTCCTGTCTTCAACAAGGTAGCGCACAGCACTGCAGCTGTGCGCCATTGCTCTCAGCACACTTCACACTCCGGTCACTGAGGGTGCAGGGCGCTGGGGGGGGGGGCGCCCTGAGACGCAATAAAAACACCTTGGATGGCAAAAAATGCATCACATATAGCTCCTGGGCTATATGGATGCATATAACCCCTGCCAGAATACATAGAAAAACGGGTGATAAGGCCGCCGATAAGGGGGCGGAGCCTATCTCCTCAGCACACTGGCGCCATTTTCCCTCACAGCTCCGTTGGAGTGAAGCTCCCTGGCTCTCCCCTGCAGTCACTACACTACAGAAAGGGTTAAAAAAGAGAGGGGGGGCACTAATTACGCGCAGTATTAAATAAAACAGCAGCTATAAGGGGAAAAACACTTATATAAGGTTATCCCTGTATATATATAGCGCTCTGGTGTGTGCTGGCAAACTCTCCCTCTGTCTCCCCAAAGGGCTAGTGGGGTCCTGTCCTCTATCAGAGCATTCCCTGTGTGTGTGCTGTGTGTCGGTACGTTGTGTCGACATGTATGAGGAGGAAAATGATGTGGAGACGGAGCAGATTGCCTGTAATAGTGATGTCACCCCCTAGGGGGTCGACACCTGAGTGGATGAACTGTTGGAAGGAATTACGTGACAGTGTCAGCTCTGTATAAAAGACAGTGGTTGACATGAGACAGCCGGCTACTCAGCTTGTGCCTGTCCAGACGTCTCATAGGCAGTCAGGGGCTCTAAAGCGCCCGTTACCTCAGATGGCAGATATAGACGCCGACACGGATACTGACTCCAGTGTCGACGGTGAAGAGACAAATGTGACTTCCAGTAGGGCCACACGTTACATGATTGAGGCAATGAAAAATGTTTTACACATTTCTGATAATACGAGTACCACCAAAAAGGGGTATTATGTTCGGTGAGGAAAAACTACCTGTAGTTTTCCTGAATCTGAGAAATTAATGAGGTGTGTGATGATGTGTGAGTTTCCCCCGATAACAACTGATAATTTCTAAAATGTTATTGGCATTATATCCTTTCCCGCCAGAGGTTAGGGTGCGTTGGGAAACACCCCCTAGGGTGGATAAAGCGCTCACACGTTTGTAAGGGCTCTACCCTCTCCTGAGATGGCCGCCCTTAAGGATCCTGCTGATAGAAAGCAGGAGGGTATCCTAAAATGTATTTACACACATACTGGTGTTATACTGCGACCAGTGGATGTGCAGTGCTGGGTTGGCGTGGTCGGATTCCCTGACTGAAAATATTGATACCCTAGATAGGGACAGTATATTTTTGCCTATAGAGCATTTAAAAGATGCATTTCTATATATGCGTGATGCACAGCGGAATATTTGCCGACTGGCATCAAGTCTAAGTGCGTTGTCCATTTCTACCAGTAGAGGGTTATGGACACGACAGTGGTCAGGTGATGCGGATTTCAAACGGCATTTGGAAGTATTGCCTTATTAAGGGGAGGAGTTATTTGGGGTCGGTCTTTCAGACCTGGTGGCCACGGCAACAGCTGGGAAATCCACGTTTGTACCCCAGGTCGCCTCTCAACATGAGAAGACGCCGTATTATCAGGCGCAGTCTTTTCGTGGACAAGCGGGCAAAAGGTTCCTCATTTCTGCCCCGTGACAGAGGGAGAGGAAAAAAGGCTGCAGAAATCAGCCAGTTCCCAGGAACAGAAACCCTCTCCCGCCTCTGCCAAGCCCTCAGTATGACGCTGGGGCTTTACAAGCAGAATCAGGCACGGTGGGGGGCCCGTCTCAATGAATTTCAGCGCGCAGTGGGCTCACTCGCAAGTAGACCCCTGGATCCTTCAGGTGATATCTCAGGGGTACAAATTGGAATTCGAGACGTTTCCCCCTCGCCGTTTCCTAAAGTCGGCTTTACCGATGTCTCCTTCTGACAGGGAGACAGTTTTGGAAGCCATTCACAAGCTGTATTCCCAGCAGGTGATAATCAAGGTACCCCTCCTGCAACAGGGAACGGGGTATTATTCCACACTGTTGTGGTACCGAAGCCGGACGGCTCGGTGAGACCGATTCTAAATCTAAAATCTTTGAACACTTACATACAGAGGTTCAAATTCAAGATTAAGTCACTCAGAGCAGTGATTGCGAACCTGGAAGAAGGGGAGTACATGATGTCTCGGGACATCAAGGATGCTTACCTTCATGTCCAAATTTACCCTTCTCACCAAGGGTACCTCAGGTTTATGGTACAGAACTGTCACTATCAGTTCAGACGCTGCCGTATGGATGGTCCACGGCACCCCGGGTCTTTACCAAGGTAATGGCCGAAATGATGATATTCCTTCGAAGGAAGGGAATTTTAGTTATCCCTTACTTGGACGATTCCCTGATAAGGGTAAGATCCAGGGAACAGTTGGAGGTCGGTGTAGCACTATCTCAGGTAGTGTTGCGGCAGCACGATTGGATTCTCAATATTCCAAAATCGCAGCTGGTTCCGACGACTCGTCTTCTGTTCCTAGGGATGATCCTGGACACAGTCCAGAAAAAGGTGTTTCTCCCGGAGGAGAAAGCCAGGGAGTTATCCGAGCTAGTCAGGAACCTCCTAAAACCGAGCCAAGTCTCAGTGCATCAATGCACAAGGGTTCTGGGTAAAATGGTGGCTTCCTACGAAGCAATCCCATTCGGCAGATTCCACGCAAGAACTTTCCAGTGGGACCTGCTGGACAAATGGTCCGGGTCGCATCTTCAGATGCATCAGCGGATAACCCTGTCACCAAGAACAAGGGTGTCCCTCCTGTGGTGGTTGCAGAGTCCTCATCTTCTAGAGGGCCGCAGATTCGGCATTCAGGACTGGGTCCTGGTGACCACGGATGCCAGCCTGCGAGGCTGGGGAGCAGTCACACAGGGAAGGAATTTCCAGGGCTTATGGTCAAGCCTGGAGACATCACTTCACATAAATATCCTGAAGCTAAGGGCCATTTACAATGCTCTAAGCTTAGCAAGACCTCTGCTTCAAGGTCAGCCGGTGTTGATCCAGTCGGACAACATCACGGCAGGCACCCACGTAAACAGACAGGGTGGCACAAGAAGCAGGAGGGCAATGGCAGAAGCTGCAAGGATTCTTCGCTGGGCGGAAAATCATGTGATAGCACTGTCAGCAATTCCGGGAGTGGACAACTGGGAAGCAGACTTCCTCAGCAGACACAACCTCCACCCGGGAGAGTGGGGACTTCACCCAGAAGTCTTCCACATGATTATAAACCGTTGGGAAAAACTCGACAGGTATTGCGCCAGGTCAAGGGACCCTCAGGCAATAGCTGTAGACGCTCTGGTAACACCGTGGGTGTACCAGTCAGTGTATGTGTTCCCTCATCTGCCTCTCATACCCAAGATACTGAGATTGATAAGATGGAGAGGAGTAAGCACTATATTCGTGGCTCCGGATTGGCCAAGAAGGACTTGGTAACCGGAACTTCAAGAGATGCTCACGGAGGATCCGTGGCCTCTACCTCTAAGAAGGGACCTGCTCCAGCAAGGACCCTGTCTGTTCCAAGACTTACCGCGACTGCGTTTGACGGCATGGCGGTTGAACGCCGGATCCTGAAGGAAAAAAGGCATTCCAGATGAAGTCATCCCTATCCTGATCAAAGCCAGGAAGGATGTAACCGAAAAACATTATCACCGCATTTGGCGAAAATATGTTGCGTGGTGCGAGGCCAGTAAGGCCCGACGGAGGAAATTCAACTGGGTCGATTCCTACATTTCCTGCAAACAGGAGTGTCTATGGGCCTGAAATTGGGGTCCATTAAGGTTCAAATTTCGGCCCTGTCAATTTTCTTCCAAAAAGAACTAGCTTCAGTCCCTGAAGTTCAGACGTTGTAAAAGGGGTACTGCATATACAGCCTCCTTTTGTGCCTCCAGTGGCACCTTGGGATCTCAATGTAGTTTTTGGGTTCCAAAAAGTCACATTGGTTTGAACCACTTAAATCTGTGGAGTTAAATTATCTCACATGGAAAGTGGTCATGCTGTTGGCCCTGGCCTGGGCCAGGCGCATGTCAGAATTGGCGGCTTTATCCTGTAAAAGCCCTTATCTGATTTTCCATTCGGACAGGGCGGAATTGAGGACTCGTCCTCAGTTTCTCCCTAAGGTGGTTTCAGCGTTTCACCTGAACCAACCTATTGGGTGCCTGCGGCTACTAGGGACTTGGAGGACTCCAAGTTGCTAGACGTTGTCAGGGCCCTGAAAATATATATATTTCCAGGACGGCTGGAGTCAGAAAATCTGACTCGCTGTTTATCCTGTATGCACCCAACAAGCTGGGTGCTCCTGCTTCTAAGCAGACTATTGCTCGTTGGATTTGTAGTACAATTCAGCTTGCACATTCTGTGGCAGGCCTGCCACAGCCAAAAATCTGTAAATGCCCACTCCACAAGGAAGATGGGCTCATCTTGGGCGGCTGCCCGAGGGGTCTCGGCTTTACAACTTTGCCGAGCAGCTACTTGGTCAGGAGCAAATACGTTTGTAAAATTCTACAAAATTGATATCCTGGCTGAGGAGGACCTGGAGTTCTCTCATTGGTGCTGCAGAGTCATCCGCACTCTCCCGCCCGTTTGGGAGCTTTGGTATAATCCCCATGGTCCTTACGGAGTCCCCAGCATCCACTTAGGACGTTAGAGAAAATAAGAATTTACTTACCGATAATTCTATTTCTCGTAGTCCGTAGTGGATGCTGGGCGCCCATCCCAAGTGCGGATTGTCTGCAATACTGGTACATAGTTATTGTTACCAAAAAAAAAAAGAAAAATCGGGTTATTGCTGTAGTGAGCCATCTTTTCTAGAGGCTCCTCTGTTATCATGCTGTTAACTGGGTTTAGATCACGAGTTGTACGGTGTGATTGGTGTGGCTGGTATGAGTCTTACCCGGGATTCAAAATCCTTCATTATTGTGTACGCTCGTCCGGGCACAGTATCCTAACTGAGGCTTGGAGGAGCGTCATAGGGGGAGGAGCCAGTGCACACCAGGTAGTTCTAAAGCTTTTCTTTTGTGCCCAGTCTCCTGCGGAGCCGCTATCCCCCCCATGGTCCTTACGGAGTCCCCAGCATCCACTACGGACTACGAGAAATAGAATTATCGGTAAGTAAATTCTTATTTCTTTTTCATCCACTAGGGGTCACTGGAGTACTCTTGGGATATGGACGGGCTTCCGTAGGAACACAGCACTGAATATTTAAATTTAGTAACACTCCACCCCTCCATATCCCTGAGCACTTACTCAGTGTTTTTTCTGTGCTGAACGTGGCAACACATGCTTAGCTGAAGTCACGGTTTTGTTGAAGAAACTTTTATTTTTAATTTTTATTTTTTCTACTGTTTGACCACATCCCTGTCCCCCTTCCAAAAGGCAGGGTCAGGGATAGTGCAGCTGCTGATAGCAGCACGGGCGTGTCAGGCCTCTCTGAAAGAGCTCCCTCACAGCCCTCACATCCTCCTGCACTGGCTGGCCGGCGCTTACTGAAAAGCCCCGTCGGAGCCTCCGCACGTCTGCAGGAGTGAGGTATGTGAAACGGGGCGGTCAGCTCCCGCTGCCGCCCCGACGTGTGGAGACATAGTGCTGGGTGACGGCAAGGAGCGGCTCTCCCCTCTCAGCCTCCGGCATCTTCCCGCTCAGGCGCCCGCCCATTCCACCCCGCTCAGGCGGCCGCACGTTCGTCCACAGACCTCCGTGCAGGCACCGCGGCTCTCTCCACTCAGGCGCCCGCACGTTCGGCCACAGACCTCCGTGCAGGCGCAGCGGCTCTCTCCACTCAGGCGCCCGCACGTTCGGCCACAGACCTCCGTGCAGGCGCCGCGGCTCTCCCCGCTCAGGTACCCGCCCGTTAGGCCACAGCCTCCGGCCAGGCACCTCGGAACGACCCTCACTTCGCCGCAGCGCTACCTTGGTAGCTGACACGCTATTATACAGGAGCCCACCGCTGGGACACACGAGGCACATAGCGCTCTACGATACCCGCTGGGGGCCCACACGCTGCGCTGCCGCTGTAATAAGATAAACAGCCATTACAGGGGGGACATATCAGTGAAATACTGCAGCAGCAGAGGGATTATTACAGTATAATCAGTGAATGCAGCACTGTGATTATATGTATAAGTATAGCAGGGCAGCCATTTTTAACATGCTTCCTGTGTCTTCCTCTGTGATTCCAGAACGTTCCTGTCCTACATCTCTTCTCCACCGGAGGCGCAGGGGTGTTCGTGGGAATTTGGGATCAAAATTTATAGTACTGGCCACGTGTATTGCACTGGGCCAGATATATATACAGAGCCACCTTATTGCTATTTTACTGAGTCGTGCAGGTGTCTGTGTTTTGTGTATTGTATTGTCTGTCGCCATAATGAGTAAGGCACCAGCAAAAACTAAAAAGCATATTTGCAAAGTATGTGGCAGTGTGTTACCGGATGGATCTACCACATGTAACGTATGTTTTGTGGATTCCGTTCAGAATACCATTTCTGCTCCGGTTTTGCAACCAATTTCATCACCGGATCCTCCGTGGGGTATGTTAGTAAATGTACTGGAGAAATTTCAGACAGAAATGACCGCTGCTCGTCTGGAGCGAGAAACGCTAAGATCTGAGTCTAGGGTGAGACCGCCAGAACTACCGGAGGCGTCTCAGCCTTGCGTAGGGTCCAAATCCATTTTGGGCAAACGGGATAAATTTCATATGTCTTATGATTTTCCAGTGTCTGCTATGTTGCAGTCTGACGATTCCATCCCAGACCTCACGGAACACGATGAGGGGGAGGAGGGCGAAGTGGAGTCAGACGGCGAGGATGTTAACAGTTCCGGCATTGATGATCTCATCAGAGCGGTACGGCAGTCGCTAAGGTTTCCTGAAGCTGAGCAGCCTCTCACCAATGATCAGGTCATATTTACTAAACGACGGAAGACGCCAGTAAGTTTTCCTGTGTCGGATTCTCTAAATCAGATGTTAGTAGAATCCAGACAGAATCCAGATAAACGGTTTTCTATACCTCGCAGATTTAAGTCTAGTTATCCGTTTCCAGAATCGGTAACGGGTACATGGGAGAATCCACCAATAGTTGATTCTTCAGTGTCAAAGCTTACCAAGAAATTAACCATACCAGTGCCATCAGCTACTACGCTTAAAGATCCGTCAGATCGTAAGATAGAAACTATGCTTAAATCCATGTATGTAGCAGCAGGTGTGATGCTAAGACCTGGATTGGTTGGCATTTGGGTCACTAAGGCGCTCATAATATGGCTTACAGAACTCAAATCGGCTTTACATGACGAAAACCTGATAATTCAGGTGAATCAAATGATTGAGGCTGTAGAGTATCTCTGTACAGCGTCTACTGACGTCTGTCAGCTCACTTCTCGTATTTCATCTTCGCTAGTTACGGCACGAAGAGCACTCTACCTGCGTACTTATCAAGCGGAGGCAGAGGTCAAACGAAGTATAGAGGCGTTGCCTTACGATGGCAAGAAGTTGTTTGGTCCAGAATTGGACGCATGGATTAAGGAGGCTACGGGAGGTAAGTCTGTGTTCTTACCATTGCCTCCACCTGCGCCAAGAAGAAGGTACGCTGGACCTTCGTTCAAATCCTTTAGACCTCAGCCCTTTCAAGGACGTGGCAGAGGATCAGCCACGCCTGCTAGACGTGGTCGAGGACGTGGTTTCCATCAAACCAACACAACTCGCCAAGACGCTAAGGTTACCGACAAGCCAGTGGCATGACGGGTTACCAGCCCATCTCGGATCTCCAATTGTGGGAGCACGCCTTCACACGTTCCATGGGGCGTGGTTCCACACGTCCGCGGAGGGCTGGATTCGCAATTTAGTGTTAAAAGGTTACAAAATAGAGTTCGACTGTCTTCCGCCTCTGCGGTTTTTCAAGACAGGTTTGCCTCTGTCGGACGACAAGAGGACAGTTTTGCAAATTGCCATTCAGTCCTTACTGGATTCGGCAGTGTTGATTCCGGTCCCTGTACACCAACAGGGTCAGGGTTATTATTCAAGTCTATTTGTGGTCCCGAAGCCGGATGGCTCAGTCAGACCAATATTGAACTTAAAGGGCCTCAATCAGTACGTAACTTACTACAGATTCAAAATGGAGTCTCTACGGTCGGTGATTGCGGGGTTAGAGACCAAGGAATTTATGATTGCGCTAGACCTCAAGGATGCGTACTTACACATTCCAATTTGGCAGCCTCATCAGAAATTCTTACGATTTGCAATACGCCAAAACCATTACCAGTTTCAGGCTCTGCCGTTTGGCCTGTCATCAGCGCCTCGGGTATTCACCAAAGTAATGTCTGTGATGATAGCTCACCTCAGATCCCTGGGAGTGACGATAGTTCCGTATTTAGACGATCTGCTCATCAAAGCTCCGTCTCAACAGATACTTACCCAACATGCGCTGCTAACTTACAATGTACTGGTTCACCACGGTTGGATTGTCAATTTCAAGAAATCACATCTGATTCCGTCTCAACGCCTTCAGTTCCTAGGTATGATTCTCGATACGGTCAATCAAAGGATTTACCTACCACAACAGAAAGTACAAATGCTACGCCATCTAGTACAATTAGTACTCAAACCACGCACAGTGTCGGTACACTTGTGCATTCGCCTGTTAGGCACAATGGTGGCAGCTTTCGAGGCGCTTCAGTTCGGGAGATTTCACTCTCGTCCATTTCAGCTGAACGTGCTTGCCCAGTGGTCGGGCTCGCATCTGCAGATTCACCACAGAGTGAGGTTGTCACCAATAGCAAGAGTTTCTCTGCTATGGTGGCTCAAGGAACACAATTTAACCGCAGGAAGACGGTTCGGAGTTTGCAATTGGATAATTCTAACTACGGACGCCAGTCTCAGAGGTTGGGGAGCGGTAATTCAAAATTGTCAGCTCCAGGGTCTCTGGGCGGATCACGAAAAATTGCTGTCAATAAATGTTCTAGAACTCCGCGCGATTTTCAATGCGCTACGACAAGCGGTGCACATGGTTCGCTCTCAGCCTGTCCAAGTGCAGTCGGACAATGCGACAGCGGTCGCATACATCAACAAACAAGGAGGAACGAGAAGCCGCATGGCAATGCGGGAAGTAGCTCGAATCCTCAATTGGGCAGAATACCACCAGGTGATATTGTCGGCCGTGTTCATTCCGGGAGTGGACAACTGGGAAGCGGATTATCTCAGTCGTCGGGATCTTCACCCAGGCGAATGGTCATTAAATCCAGAAGTGTTTCACATGTTGGTTCAGCGATGGGGTTATCCTCAGGTGGACCTGATGGCATCTCGACACAATCATCAAACGCCCCAGTATGTGTCCAGAACAAGAGATCCAAAGGCAGTCGCGGTGGATGCTCTCACTGTCGCGTGGCCGTACAGTCTGGTGTATCTGTTTCCACCGTTTCCGCTGCTCCCTCTGGTGCTAAAACGGATCAAAAGAGAGTCGCTCACAGTCATACTAGTGGCGCCTCATTGGCCTCGGAGAGCTTGGTTCTCGGATCTTCGAGGATTACTCGCAGACGATCCGTGGCCACTCCCGATACGTCCAGACCTGTTACAACAGGGTCCTTTTCTTTACCCCGATTTAGCGCGGCTGCGTTTGACGGGGTGGCTGTTGAGACCGCCCTCTTAAAAAGAGAGGGCATTCCAGATTTAGTTATACCAACCATGTTACGGGCTAGAAAGCCGGTTACGGCAGCTCATTATTACAGAATATGGCGTGCCTATATAGGTTGGTGTGAAGCTCGGAAATTTCCGACATCAGCTTTCAAGTTATGCCGCCTTTTGTTGTTTCTACAATCAGGCTTAGATGGAGGATTGCGTTTATCTACACTAAAGGTGCAGGTATCTGCTTTGTCAATTTACTTTCAAAGACGATTGGCTCTATTGCCGTCTATACGCACCTTTCTCCAAGGTGTAATCAGGGTACAGCCTCCTTTCATTCCACCTACAGCGCCATGGGACTTGAATCTGGTTTTGGAGTTCTTACAGTCTTCATATTTTGAACCCTTACAACAAGTGGATATAAAGTTCTCACTTGGAAAACAATTTTTCTCTTAGCCTTAGCTTCGGCAAGGCGTGTTTCGGATTTGGGTGCCTTGTCCTGCAAGCCACCGTATTTGGTGTTTCATGATGACAGAGCGGAACTTCGGACGAATCCCGCCTTCTTACCAAAGGTAGTGTCATCTTTTCACATCAATCAACCAATAGTAGTTCCTGTGTTGACAGCACATTCTGGAACTCTGGATGTGGTTCGTGCGTTACGCGTTTATGTAACCCGAACGTCTTCAGTTCGTAAGACGGATACGTTATTTGTTCTCTATGATGCTGCCAAGATGGGTTGGCCAGCATCTAAACAAACTTTATCCAGATGGATAAAACTGACCATACGCCAGGCTTACCTTCATGCTAGGTTACAACCGCCTACGTCAGTAACCGCTCATTCCACACGTTCTGTGGGAACTTCATGGGCAGCTGGTCGTGGGGCTTCTGCGACGCAGCTTTGCCGGGCGGCTACATGGTCTTCAGTGCACACGTTTGTGCGCTTTTACAAGTTTGATACTTTTGCGGCATCAGCATCTAGCTTTGGCCGCCTAGTGTTACAAGTGCCAAACTGCTCTCCCGCCCACGGGGGAAGCTTTGGTACGTCCCAAGAGTACTCCAGTGACCCCTAGTGGATGAAAAAGAAAATAGGATTTTGGTACTTACCAGGTAAATCCTTTTCTTTGAATCCATAGGGGTCACTGGACGCCCACCCAGAGCAGTTTACTTACTTGGGGTTAGTTCTGAGGATCTTATGGTAACACATTTTCACCGACTGGTTCACGTTACAAGTGCTGGTTAGGGTGTCAACTGTTAGTTGTCAGTAACGTTATGGGTTAACTTCGTTATTGTCAGTTATGTTATATGTAATACTCCATTATTAACCTCTCTTAATTCCTGTTCGGCTCAGTAAAAAACACTGAGTAAGTGCTCAGGGATATGGAGGGGTGGAGTGTTACTAAATTTAAATATTCAGTGCTGTGTTCCTACGGAAGCCCGTCCATATCCCAAGAGTACTCCAGTGACCCCTATGGATTCAAAGAAAAGGATTTACCTGGTAAGTACCAAAATCCTATTTTTTTATTTTACAGTGAGATTTGCTGGCAACAGACTCACTGCAGCGAGGGACTAAGGGGAGAAGAAGCGAACCTACCTAACTGGTGGTAGCTTGGGCTTCTTAGGCTACTGGACACCATTAGCTCCAGAGGGATCGACCGCATGGAACCGGCCATTGATGTTCGGTCCCGGAGCCGCGCCGCCGGCCCCCTTACAGAGCCAGAAGCAAGAAGAGTCCGGAAAATCGGCGGCAGAAGACATCAGTCTTCACCAAGGTAGCGCACAGCACTGCAGCTGTGCGCCATTGCTCCTCATTCACACTTCACACTCCGGTCACTGAGGGTGCAGGGCGCTGGGGGGGGGCGCCCTGAGCAGCAATAAAAACACCTTGGCTGGCAAATATATCACAATATATAGCCCCAGAGGCTATATATGTGATACATATCCCTGCCAGAATCCATAAAAAAGCGTGAGAAAAGTCAGCAAAAAAGGGGCGGAGCTATCTCCCTCAGCACACTGGCGCCATTTTCTCTTCACAGGGCAGCTGGAAGACAGCTCCCCAGGCTCTCCCCTGTAGTTTTCAGGCTCAAAGGGTTAAAAAGAGAGGGGGGGGGGGCACTAAATTTAGGCGCAATATTGTTTATACAAGCAGCTATTGGGGGAAAAATCACTCAGTTATAGTGTTAATCCCTGCATTATATAGCGCTCTGGTGTGTGCTGGCATACTCTCTCTCTCTGTCTCCCCAAAGGACTTTGTGGGGTCCTGTCCTCAGTCAGAGCATTCCCTGTGTGTGTGCTGTGTGTCGGTACGGCTGTGTCGACATGTGGGATGAGGAAGGTTACGTGGAGGTGGAGCAGAGGCCGATAAATGGGGTGGGGCCGACACCAGAGTGGATGGATAGGTGGAAGGTATTAACCGACAATGTCAACTCCTTACATAGAAGGCTGGATGACGTAAAACAGCGGTGGGACAGCCGGCTTCTCAGCCCGCGCCTGCCCAGGCGTCTCAAAGGCCATCAGGGGCTCAAAAAAGCGCCCGTTACCTCAGATGGCAGACACAGATGTCGACACGGAGTCTGACTCCAGTGTCGACGAGGTTGAGACATATACACAATCCACTAGGAACATCCGTTACAGGATCTCGGCAATGAAAAATGTGTTACGCATTTCTGACATGAACCCAAGTACCACATAAAAGGGGTTTTATTTTTGGGGAGAAAAAGCAGCCACTGTTTTGTTCCCCCATCAGATGAATGAATGAAGTGTGTAAAGTAGCGGGGGTTCCCCCGATAAGAAACGGGTAATTTCTAAAAAATTACTGATGGCGTACCCTTTCCCGCCAGAGGATAGGTCACGTTGGGAGATATCCCTTAGGGTGGATAAGGCGCTCACACGTTTGTCAAAAAAGGTGGCACTGCCGTCTTAGGATACGGCCACCTTGAAGGAGCCTGCTGGTAAAAAGCAGGAGGCTATCCTGAAGTCTGTATATACACACTCAGGTTATATACTGAGACCTGCAATTGTCTCAGCATAAATAGTGCTGCTGCAGCGTGGTCTGATACCCAGTCAGATAATATTAAAACTCTACGACAGGGATAATAGTTTGCTAACATAGAGCATATTAAAGACGTCGTCTTAGATATAAAGGATGCACAGAGGGATATTTGCCGGCTGGCATCCAGAATTAATGCAATGTCAATTCTGCCAGGAGGGTATTAGAAACCCGGCAGTGGACAGGTGATGCTGCCTATAAAAGGCACATGGAGATTCTGTCTTATAAGGGTGAGGAATTGTTTGGGGATGGTCTCTGGGACCTCGTATCCACAGCAACAGCTGGGAAGAAAATTTTTTACCTCAGGTTTCCTCACAGCCTAAGAAAGCACTGTATTTTCAGGTACAGTCCTTTCGGCTTCAGAAAAGCAAGCGGGTCAAAGGCGCTTCCTTTCTGCACAGAGACAGGGGAAGAAGGAAAAAGCTGCACCAGCAGCCAGTTCCCAGGATCAAAAATCTTCCCCCGCTTCCACCACATGACGTTGGTGCTCCACAGGTGGAGACAGGTGCGGTAGGGGCGCGTCTCGGGAACTTCAGGGACCAGTGGGCTTGCCCACAGGTGGATCCCTAGGTTCTGCAAATAGTATCACAGGGATACAGGCTGGAGTTCGAGGCGACTCCCCCTCGCCGTTACCTCACATCAGCCTTGCCTGCTGCCCTCCGAGAAGTACTGGCGGCAATTCACAAGCTGTACTTCCAGCAGGTGAAATCAAGGTACCCCTCCTTCAACAAGGCCGGGGTTACTATTCCAAAATGTTGTGGTACCGAAACCAGGCGGTTCGGTGAGACCCATTCTAAAATTGAATGCCTTGAACACTTATATACGAAGGTTCAAGTTCAAAATAAAATCGCTCAGGGCGATTATTGCAAGCCTGGAGAATTTCATGGTATCAGTGGACATCAAGGATGCTTACCTGCATGTCCCTATTTACCCTCTTCACCAGGAGTACCTCAAAATTGTGGTACAGGATTGTCATTACCAATTCCAGACGTTGCCGTTGGTCGGTCCCCGGCACAGAGGTATTTACCAAGGTAATGGCCGAAATAATTATCCCGTACTTGGACGATCTCCTGATAAAGGCGAGGTCCAGGGAGCAGTTGTTCGGCGGAGTAGCACTACCTCGGGAAGTGCTACAACAGCACGGCTGGATTCTGAATATTCCAAAGTCGCAGCTGGTTCCTACGACGCGTCTACTGTTCCTGGGTATGGTTCTGGACACAGAACAGGATAAAAAGGGTTTCTCCCGGAGGAGAAGTCCAAGGAGTTGTCGTCTCTAGACAGAGACCTCCTAATACGTATACAGGTGTCGGTGCATCAATGCACGCGAGCCCTGGGAAGGATGGTAGCTTCTTACGAAGAAATTCCATTCGCCAGGTCCCATGCAAGGATTTTCCAGTGGGATCTGTTGGACAAGTGGTCCGGGTCGCATCTTCAGATGCATCGGCGGATAACCCTGTCTCCAAGGGCCAGGGTGTCGCTGTTGTGGTGGCTGCAGAGTGCTCATCTTCTAGGGGGCCGCAGATTCGGCATACAGGACTGGGTCCTTGTGACCACGGATGCCAGCCTTCAAGGCTGGGGGGCAGTCACACAGGGAAGAAACTTCCAAGGCTATGGAAAAGTCAGGAGACTTCCCTACACATAAATATTCTGGAACTACGGGCCATTTACAATGCCCTAAGTCAGGCTAGACCCCTGCTTCAACACCGGCCGGTGCTGATCCAGTCAGACAACATCACGGCGGTCGCTCATGTAAACCGACAGGGCGGCACAAGAAGCAGGATGGCGATGGCAGAAGCCACAAGGATTCTCCGATGGGCGGAAAATCATGTGTTAGCACTGTCAGCAGTGTTCATTCCCGGAGTGGACAACTGAGAAGCAGACTTTCTCAGAAGACACGATCTCCACCCGGGAGATTGGGGACTTCATCCAGAAGTTTTCCAAATGATTGTACACCGTTGGGAAAGGCCACAGGTGGACATGATGGCGTCCCGCCTCAACAAAAAGCTACAAAGATATTGCGCCAGGTCAAGGGACCCTCAGGCGATAGCTGTGGACGCTCTGGTAACACCGTGGGTGTACCAGTCGGTGTATGTGTTCCCTTCTCTGCCTCTCTTACCCAGGGTAATGAGAATAATAAGAAGGAGAGGAGTAAGAACTATACTCATTGTTCCGGGTTGGCCAAGAAGAGCTTGGTAACCAGAACTCCAAGAAATGATCTCAGAGGACCCATGGCCTCTGCCGCTCAGACAGGACCTGCTGCAGCAGGGGGCCTGTCTGTTCCAAGACGTACCGCGGCTGCGTTTGACGGCATGGCGGTTGAACGCCGGATCCTGAAGGAAAAGGGCATTCCGGAGGAAGTTATCCCTAAGCTATTTAAAGCTAGGAAAGAAGTGAACGCAAACCATTATGACCGCATATGGTGGAAATATGTTGCGTGCTGTGAGGCCAGGAAGGCCCCAAAGGAGAAATTTCAGCTAGGTCGATTTCTGCACTTCCTACAGTCAGAGGTGACTATGGGCCTAAAATTGGGTTCCATGAAGGTCCAGATTTCGGCTCTATCGATTTTCTTCCAAAATAGAACTGGCTTCACTGCCTGAAGTTCGGACTTTTGTTAAGGGAGTGCTGCATAGTCAGCCCCCGTTTGTGCCTCCAGTGGCACCGTGGGATCTCAACGTAGTGTTGGATTTCCTGAAGTCGCATTGAGTTGAGCCACTTAAATCCGTGGAGCTACAATACCTCACGTGGAAAGTGGTCATGCTGTGGGCCTTGGCGTCGGCCAGGCGTGTATCAGAATTGGCGGCTTTGTCATGCAAAAGCCCTTATCTGTACTTTATATGGATAAGGCGGAATTGAGGACTCGTTCCCAATTCCTTCCTAAGGTGGTATCAGTTTTTCATGTAAACCAACCTATTGTGGTGCCTGCGGCTACTTGGGACTTGGAGGATTCCAAGTTTTCTGGACGTAGTCAGGGCCCTGAAAAATATGTTTCCAGGACGGCTGGAGTCAGAAAGACTGACTCGCTATTTATCCTGTATGCACCCAACAAGCTGGGTGCTCCTGCTTCTAAGCAGACTATTGCTCGCTGGATCTGTAGCACGATTCAACTTGCACATTCTGCGGCTGGACTGCCGCACCCTAAATCTGTAAAAGCCCATTCCACGAGGAAAGTGGGCTCTTGGGCGGCTGCCCGAGGGGTCTCGGCTTTACAAATTTGCCGAGCTGTTACTTGGTCGGGGTCAAACACTCTTGCAAGAGTCTACAAGTTTGATACCCTGGCTGAGGAGGACCTAGAGTTTGCTCATTCGGTGCTGCAGAGTCATCCGCACTCTCCCACCCGTTTGGGAGCTTTGGTATAATCCCCATGGTCCTTACGGAGTCCCCAGCATCCACTTAGGACGTTAGAGAAAATAAGATTTTACTCACCGGTAAATCTATTTCTCGTAGTCCGTAGTGGATGCTGGGCGCCCATCCCAAGTGCGGATTGTCTGCAATACTTGTATATAGTTATTGCCTAACTAAAGGGTTATTGTTGAGCCATCTGTTGAGAGGCTCAGTTGTTATCATACTGTTAACTGGGTATTGTATCACAAGTTATACGGTGTGATTGGTGTGGCTGGTATGAGTCTTACCCGGGATTCAAAATCCTTCCTATTTGTGTCAGCTCTTCCGGGCACAGTATCCTAACTGAGGTCTGGAGGAGGGTCTTAGTGGGAGGAGCCAGTGCACACCAGGTAGTCCTAAAGCTTTCTTTAATTGTGCCCAGTCTCCTGCGGAGCCGCTAATCCCCATGGTCCTTACGGAGTCCCCAGCATCCACTACGGACTACGAGAAATAGATTTACCGGTGAGTAAAATCTTATTTTTCACTTTCCATCGGAGTATGTCTGAACAAAGAATATTTAGTGCTCTTGTTCCAGACTTGTTCTGACACTGAGATTGTTTTTGTTCAAAAAGTTTTTGAACAAAAACGGTGGCTCAATTTTTAATTCTAGGATGGCACCAGGATAATTTACTGTTACCTTGCGTACTTAGCAATGCTAGTCAGAACTGGGCTAGACCACTCTAGGTAGGGAAGCAATACTCTTGTGTAAGCTGTTCATTCCTTTTTTAATGGGGTGGAGGGTTAAGTAATTTGACAGGCCAGATTACTGTGGTTGCAGTTATCTTCCCCGTCACGACCATCTATTTTTCAGCAATCTGTATTGGTGTGTTTGGCAGTGATTTTTCAACTTATCCCTCATACATTTTAGACTTCTAACATTAACAAATTGGGAGTATTGATGTGTCTACAATTCTGTCAAGTTTGTCTTTATTACGACTGGTGATTTGAAACCTGTGATCTGACCAATCTGCCCTCCATTACATTTCCTGCTAAAGGTTTAACGGTCTTGCAGCGGGTTACAGTTTCAGCTGCCTGCCAAGGGCTGTGGTTTCTAAGTTTCCAGCTAACAAGTAGAAATGCGGAAACTTGTTCCTGACCTATTTTCTAGCAGAAGGCAACAGAAAGGTGGAGACCTATCTTCTGCAACTCATTAATTGTGGATATGAAGAAAGAAAGTGGTATTCAAGTTTAATTATAAGTGCTGTTTCCTAACTAGTACAGTAACCACATGGCAGTTTATCAAATGATTGGTGAATAAAAGACCAATGTGCAAACACAAAAAGAAAAATAATTCATCATGGAACTGGAATAATATATTGTTTTTAATTAAATTATTTAATATTATACTCGTATTATATACACTTTCTTTTTTATTAACTATTTGCACTATACTTTTTATGCATACAAGATCAAACTCCCTTCTCTGTGATTATTATACATTTCTTTTTAATTGTCACACACACACACACACACACACACACACACACACTAAAATATACTGAACAATAGAATCATAATGAAGCTGAATGATTTTCTTCTCGAACGTCCTAGGGGATACTGGGAAGTATTCGTACTATGGGGTATAGATAGAGTCCATTGGAGCCTGGCACTTTAAGAAATCTTCAGTGGGTGCTGGCTCCTCCCCTATACGCCCATCCTGCAGACTCAGTTTAGAAAAATGTGCCCAAGGAGCATTCTCTGGAGCTCTAGAGTGTTTTCTTCAGAAATTTGTTTTAGTTTGATATTTTCAGGCAGCACTGGCTGCGTTGTGGGATTTAGGGGGAGGAGAGGGGGACCTAATCAACCTCTTATAGGGTTAATGGTCCGGATCCCCGCTGACAGGACAAAGCTCCTGAGCTGTTTTGCATACCCCCAGGGTGTGCGCTTACTCCAACAGCATGCTGCCACCCCTTACAGATGCTGAAGACGCGGTGCGGTGAGTACAGACACAGGGGTCCCGGTTAGCGAGTCCCCAGTGACAGTGGCGGCATAAGTGTGCGGTGGGCACCCACATTGGGTTAAAACCCCTTCCTGTACTAACGCCAGTTTCCTGCAATTTGGATACATGCCAGTATAATACATGTGTGGGGACCGTGTGCCATTATGGGGGCGTGGCTTCCAGGAGAGCTGGACAAGCGGTGAAGAGGCGTGATTTCCTGCTGCTTTAGCCTACTGACTACGCAGGGAAGCGTTGCTTCTACACAGGTCCTCCAGAGTCACTTTGTACAGTACTAAGGGGATTTATAGAAAGGGGGGGAGCTTTTCTAGTATCAGAAAACCAGTTACCTTATCTAAGGCTCTGGTTTATGCCCAGCAAAGCGCTGCTTTAGCTGTGAGGCATTGTGTGCTGTTTCTCATCCCTCTCTATATCACTCCATCCAGGCTGTCTGGAGTTCCGTGTTCATATTACGGTGTTTTTCACTATTTCTGTATTTCACTTACTGCGTATGTTTTTCTCTAACATCCTAGTGGATGCTGGGGACTCCGTAAGGACCATGGGGAATAGACGGGCTCCGCAGGAGACAGGGCACTTTAAGAAAGAATATGGATACTGGTGTGCTCTGGCTCCTCCCTCTATGTCCCTCCTCCAGACCTCAGTTTGAATCTGTGCCCAGACAAGCTGGGTGCTACTTAGTCAGCTCTCCTGAGCTTGCTAAAAAGAAAGTATTTTGTTAGGATTTTTTATTTCAGAGTGTTCTGCTGGCAACAGGCATTCTGCTACGTGGGACTGAGGGGAGAGAAGAAGCCCTACTCACAGAAGATAGGTCCTGCTTCTTAGGCTACTGGACACCATTAGCTCCAGAGGGATCGTACACAGGAACGCACCCTTGGTCGTCCGATCCCAGAGCCGCGCCGCCGTCCCCCTCGCAGAGCCAGAAGTCAGAAGCTTGAAGCAAGAAGACGGCGAAATCGGCGGCAGAAGACTCCAGTCTTCATATGAGGTAGCGCACAGCACTGCAGCTGTGCGCCATTGCTCCCACACTAACCCACACACTCCGGTCACTGTAGGGTGCAGGGCGGGGCGCCCTGGGCAGCAATTAAGTACCTCTTGGCAAAATAGAGCATATATACAGTTGGGCACTGTATATATGCATAGGCCCCCGCCATATTTTTACATAGGAACGCGGGACAGAAGCCCGCCGATGAGGGGGCGGGGCTTCTTCCTCAGCACTCACCAGCGCCATTTTCTCTCCACAGCTCCGCTGAGAGGAAGCTCCCCAGGCTCTCCCCTGCAGAATCACGGTAGAAGAGGGTTAAAAAGAGAGGGGGGGCCACATAATTTTGGCGCAAAAACAGTTATACAGCAGCTACTGGGTTAACACTAAGTTACTGTGTGATTCCTGGGACATATAGCGCTGGGGTGTGTGCTGGCATACTCTCTCTCTGTCTCTCCAAAGGGCCTTGTGGGGGAACGGTCTTCAAAAAGAGCATCCCCTGTGTGTGTGGTGTGTCGGTACACTTGTGTCGGCATGTTTGATGAGGAAGGCTATGTGGAAGCAGAGCGGGAGCAAATGAATGTGGGGTCACCGCCGACGGTGCCGACCCCGGATTGGATGGATATGTGGAAGGTTTTAAATGAGAATGTTAATTCCTTGCATAAAAGGTTGGATAAAGCTGAAGCCTTAGGACAGCCGGGGTCCCAGCCCATGCCTGATCCTCTGTCGCAGAGACCGTCAGGGTCTCAGAAGCGCCCACTATCCAAAATTGTTGACACAGATATCGACACGGATTCTGACTCCAGTGTCGATGGCGATGATGCAAAGTTACAGCCTAAAATGGCTAAAGCCATCCGTTACATGATTATAGCAATGAAAGATGTGTTACACATCACAGAGGAAACCCCAGTCCCTGACAAGAGGGTTTATATGTATGGGGAAAAAAGGCAAGAGGTGACCTTTCCCCCTTCACATGAGTTAAATGAGTTATGTGAAAAGGCTTGGGAATCTCCAGATAGGAAACTGCAGATTTCCAAACGGATGCTTATGGCGTATACCTTCCCGCCAGCGGACAGGTTACGCTGGGAAGACAAAGCGTTAACGCGCTTATCCAAGAAGGTAGCCCTGCCGTCACAGGATACGGCTACCTTAAAAGATGCTGCTGATAGAAAGCAGGAGGGTATCCTGAAGTCCATTTATACTCATTCAGGTACCTTATTAAGGCCGGCAATTTCGTCGGCCTGGATGTGTAGTGCGGTAGCAGCATGGACAGATACCTTATCTGAGGAACTTGATACATTGGATAGGGATACTATAATACTAACCCTGGGGCATATAAAAGACGCTGTCCTATATATGAGAGATGCTCAAAGAGACATTAGCATGCTAGCCTCTAGAATAAATGCAATGTCGATTTCTGCAAGAAGGGTCCTGTGGACTCGGCAGTGGACAGGCGATGCCGACTCAAAAAAGCACATGGAGGTTTTACCTTACAAGGGTGAGGAATTGTTTGGGGATGGTCTCTCAGCCCTGGTCTCCATGGCTACGGCTGGAAAATCAAATTTCTTGCCATATGTACCCTCACAACCTAAGAAAGCACCGTATTACCAAATGCAGTCCTTTCGATCACAAAAAGGCAAGAAAGTCTGAGGTGCGTCCTTTCTTGCCAGAGGCAGGGGTAGAGGAAAGAAGCTGCACAATACAGCTAGTTCCCAAGAACAGAAGTCCTCCCCTGCTTCCACTAAATCCACCGCATGACGCTGGGGCTCCACAGGCGGAGCTAGGCCCGGTGGGGGCGCGTCTCCGAAATTTCAGCCACAAGTGGGTTCACTCACAGGTGGATCCCTGGGCTATAGAGATTGTGTCTCAGGGATACAAGCTGGAATTCGAAGAGATGCCCCCTCACCGTTACCTCAAATCGGCCCTGCCAGCTTCCCCCTTAGAGAGGGAAATAGTGTTAGCTGCAATTCACAAATTGTATCTTCAGCAGGTGGTGGTAAAGGTTCCCCTCCTTCAACAGGGAAGGGGTTACTATTCGACCATGTTTGTGGTACCGAAGCCGGACGGTTCGGTCAGACCCATATTGAATTTAAACTCCCTGAACATATACCTGAAAAGGTTCAAGTTCAAAATGGAATCGCTCAGAGCGGTCATCGCAAGCCTGGAAGGGGGGGATTTTATGGTGTCTCTGGACATAAAGGATGCATACCTGTATGTCCCCATTTTTCCACCTCATCAGGCGTACCTCAGATTTGTGGTACAGGATTGTCATTACCAATTCCAGACGTTGCCGTTTGGTCTCTCCACGGCACCGAGAATATTTACCAAGGTAATGGCGGAGATGATGATGCTCCTGCGAAAGCAAGGGGTCACAATTATCCCATACTTGGACGATCTCCTCGTAAAGGCGAGGTCCAGAGAGCAGTTGCTGATCAGCGTAGCACGGTCTCGGGAAGTGTTACAACAGCACGGCTGGATTCTGAATATTCCAAAGTCGCAGCTGATTCCTACGACGCGTCTGCCCTTCCTGGGCATGGTTCTGGACACGGACCAGAAGAAGGTTTTTCTCCCAACGGAGAAGGCTCAGGAACTCATGACACTGGTCAGAGACCTCTTAAAACCAAAACAGGTGTCAGTGCATCACTGCACGCGAGTCCTGGGAAAGATGGTGGCATCATACGAGGCCATTCCCTTCGGCAGGTTCCATGCGAGGACCTTTCAATGGGATCTGTTGGACAAGTGGTCCGGATCACATCTACAGATGCATCGGCTGATCACCCTATCCCCCAGAGCCAGGGTGTCTCTTCTGTGGTGGCTGCAGAGTGCTCACCTTCTCGAAGGCCGCAGATTTGGCATTCAGGACTGGGTCCTGGTGACCACGGATGCAAGCCTCCGAGGGTGGGGGGCAGTCACACAGGGAAGAAATTTCCAGGGTCTGTGGTCAAGTCAGGAGACTTGCCTTCACATCAACATCCTGGAACTAAGGGCCATATACAACGCTCTAAGTCAAGCGGAGACCCTGCTTCGCGACAAATCGGTGCTGATTCAGTCAGACAACATCACCGCAGTGGCTCATGTAAACCGCCAAGGCGGCACAAGGAGCAGGGTGGCGATGGCAGAAGCCACCAGAATTCTTCGCTGGGCGGAAAATCACGTGAGAGCACTGTCAGCAGTGTTCATTCCGGGGGTGGACAACTGGGAAGCAGACTTCCTCAGCAGGCACGACCTCCACCCGGGATAGTGGGGACTTCATCAAGAAGTCTTCGCGCAGATTGCCAGTCGGTGGGAACTGCCACAGGTGGACATGATGGCATCCCGCCTCAACAAAAAACTACAGAGGTATTGCGCCAGGTCAAGAGACCCTCAGGCGATAGCTGTAGACGCACTAGTGACACCGTGGGTGTTCCAGTCGGTTTATGTGTTTCCTCCTCTTCCTCTCATACACAAAGTGCTGAGAATCATAAGAAAAAGAGGAGTGAGAACAATACTTGTTCCAGATTGGCCAAGAAGGACTTGGTATCCAGAACTGCAAGAAATGCTCACAGAGGACCCATGGCCTCTGCCCCTAAGACAGGACCTGTTGCAACAGGGGCCTTGTCTGTTCCAAGACTTACCGCGGCTGCGTTTGACGGCATGGCGGTTGAACGCCGGATCCTAGCAGCAAAAGGCATTCCGGATTAGGTTATTCCTACGCTAATAAAGGCTAGGAAAGACGTGACGGCTAAACATTATCACCGTATATGGCTAAAATATGTTGCTTGGTGTGAGGCCAGGAATACCCCTACGGAGGAATTCCAGCTGGGCCGTTTCCTTCACTTCCTACAGTCGGGAGTGACTTTGGGCCTAAAATTGGGTTCCATTAAGGTCCAGATTTTGGCCCTATCCATTTTCTTTCAAAAAGAACTGGCTTCTCTTCCTGAAGTCCAGACGTTTGTAAAAGGAGTGCTGCATATTCAGCCTCCTTTTGTGCCTCCAGTGGCACCTTGGGATCTTAACGTGGTGTTGAGTTTCCTGAAGTCACACTGGTTTGAACCACTCAAAACCGTGGAGTTAAAATTTCTCACCTGGAAGGTGGTCATGCTCTTAGCCTTGGCTTCGGCTAGGCGTGTGTCAGAACTAGCGGCTTTGTCACATAAAAGCCCCTATCTGGTTTTCCATATGGACAGGGCAGAATTGCGGACCCGTCCGCACTTTCTGCCAAAAGTGGTGTCATCCTTTCATATGAACCAGCCTATTGTGGTGCCTGTGGCTACTCGTGACTTGGAGGATTCCGAGTTACTAGATGTGGTCAGGGCTTTGAAAGTGTATGTAGCCAGAACGGCTAGTGTCCGGAAAACTGAGTCGCTGTTTATCCTGTATGCATCCAACAAGCTTGGTGCTCCTGCTTCAAAGCAAACTATTGCTCGCTGGATCTGTAACACGATTCAGCAGGCTCATTCTGCGGCTGGCTTGCCGCTTCCAAAATCGGTAAAAGCCCACTCCACAAGGAAGGTGGGCTCTTCTTGGGCGGCTGCCCGAGGGGTCTCAGCATTACAGCTTTGCCGAGCAGCTACTTGGTCAGGTTCGAACACTTTTGCAAAGTTCTACAAGTTTGATACCCTGGCTGAGGAGGACCTAGAGTTTGCTCATTCGGTGCTGCAGGGTCATCCGCACTCTCCCGCCCGTTTGGGAGCTTTGGTATAATCCCCATGGTCCTTACGGAGTCCCCAGCATCCACTAGGACGTTAGAGAAAATAAGATTTTACTTACCGGTAAATCTATTTCTCGTAGTCCGTAGTGGATGCTGGGCGCCCGTCCCAAGTGCGGACTTCTTCTCCAATACTTGTATATAGTTATTGCTTGCATAAGGGTTATGTTGGTTGCATCAGGGTTGGTCTGATGCTCAGTTGTTGTTCATACTGTTAACTGGATAAGTTTATCACAAGTTGTACGGTGTGATTGGTGTGACTGGTATGAGTCTTGCCCTGGATTCCAAAATCCTTTCCTTGCGTTGTCAGCTCTTCCGGGGACAGTTTCCTTAACTGAGGTCTGGAGGAGGGACACAGAGGCAGGAGCCAGAGCACACCAGTATCCAAATTCTTTCTTAAAGTGCCCTGTCTCCTGCGGAGCCCGTCTATTCCCCATGGTCCTTACGGAGTCCCCAGCATCCACTACGGACTACGAGAAATAGATTTACCGGTAAGTAAAATCTTATTATCAGCATGTCTGATAAAAAAGGCTGTGTGTCCATCCTGCAACACAAAGTTTTCCCCTTCTCCAGAAGGATCTACTATGTAATCAATGCTAGTTAGAATCATTTAAAGGAATTAAATCTAATATTAATTCTGAATTGGCTACTGCCAGACAGGAAAGGCAATTGCTAAAGAAATCTATGGATGATTTTTTAGTCAATGCTTCACAGCCCCCCCCCCCCCCCCCCCCCCGCCCCCCTGTTGGTCTCACATAAACGCACACTCCCACATGTACTCCAATCTGACTCTGAAAATGGCTTGCCAGATTTGGAAGAGGGTGAAGTGGAAGTAGACAGTGATAATACTCTGTCTTAGGGTGTGGAAGCCCTGATATATTCTGTTAGAAAAGTCCTCAATATACCAGATAAAGAGAGAGAACCTGATGAAGAGTTGTTTTTTTAATGTGAAACCAAAACCTACTGCCACATTCCCTGTCTCCAAGAAATTAAACACACTTTTTAAAGAGGTGTGGGTTAATCCTGACAAGAAATTTCAAACCCCTAAGCGGTTGTTAAATTCCTTCCCTTTCCCCACTGAGGATAGGAAGGTATGGGAGAACCCTCCGATTGTGGATACCTCAGTGTCCAGGCTGTTACATAAGATTGTGCTGCCTGTACCTGGTGCTCTCTCTCTAAAAGACCCTGCTGACCGTAAAATTGAGACTACACTCAAATCCATTTACACAGCAGTGGAAGTCGCACAGAGGCCCACAATTGCTTGTGGGTGGATCACAAGGGCCATGGTTAAGTGGTCTGGTAATATCATTGAGGGGCTTGACACTTTGCCTCAGGATGAGATCCTGACTCTACTGCAGGGCTGGCCAAACCAGTCCTCGAGATCTACCAACAGTTCACATTTTCCAGACCACCTAGCTAGTGCACAAGTGTAGTCATTACTTATTCAGGCTATGGTCCACTCTGTGCTCAGACCCCGCAGGATCTTGGTGCACCTTTGCATCCAACTACTGGGCAAAATGGTGGCCTCCTACGAAGCAATCCAATATGGCCGGTTCCATGCCCGTCTGTTCCAGCTGGATCTTTTGGACAAGTGGTTGAGGTCTCACCTGCACATGCACCGGATGATATACCTATCGCCGAAAGCAAGGATCTCCCTGTTATGGTGGCTACAAGTCTCTCACCTTGTGGATGGTCGGAGTTTTGGAATCCAGTCTTGGACTCTGCTGACGATGAATACGAGCCTCCGTGGCTGGGAGGCTGTGACCCGGGGGGTACAGTTCCAAGGGAGGTGGTCAAGTCAGGAGTCTTCTCTTCTGATAAATGTTCTAGAACTCAGGGCGATTTACGATACCCTTCTACAGGCATCCTATCTCCTCCAACATTAAGCCATACAGGTACAGTCAGACAACGCCACGGCAGTGGTATACATAAACCGACAGGGCGGAACAAAAAGCATGGCTGCAATGCGAGAAGTCTCAAGGATACTCCTCTGGCCAGAGGCCAATGCAAGGGACATATCGGCCATATTCATTCTGGGGGTGGACAACTGGGAAGCAGACTTCCTCAGCAGGCACGACCTTCATCCGGAGGAATGGGGCCTTCACCCTCAGGTGTTTCAACAGCTGGTTCAACGGTGGGCTGTCCGCTGATAGACATGATGGCTTCTCGTCTCAACAAGAAGCTCTGTCGCTACTGTTCCAGGACGAGGGATCCACAGGCTACAGCGGTGGACGCTCTGGCGGCACTGTGGACCTACCAGTTTGTCTATCTGTTCCCTCCGATTCCTCTCATTCCCAGAGTTCTAAAAAGACTCAAAAGGGAAAGAGTTCAAGCAATTCTAATTGCCCTGATTAGCCTCACCGGGCCTGGTATACGGACCTCCCAACCATGTCTCTCGAGGAGTCCAGGTCTCTTCTCCTTCTAAAGGATCTTCTTCAACAAGGGCCGTTTGTCTATCCAGACTTACTGTGGATACGTTTGACAGGTTGGAAGTTGAGAGGGAGATTCTAGCCAAAAAAGGTCTTCTTTCCAGGGTCATCTCAACTATGGTCCAAGCCTGAAAGTGGTCACTACAAAGCATTACCACCGTATCTGGAAGAAGTATGTTTTTTGGTGTGAGAGTAGAAAATATTCTACAGTGGATTTTCAGCTGGGCTATTTTCTGCTCTTCCTGCAAGCATCAAGATTCAGATTTCGGCCCTATTTTCTTCCAGAGACAGCTGGCTGTAATTCCGGAGGTACAAATGTTCCTGAAGGGTGTCCTTCGCATTCAGCCACCCTTTGTCCCTCCCACGGTGTCCGTTCAGATGGTCGACAGTGTTAAGGTCGACACTCATTAGGTCTACATTGACATGGTCGACATGGACAAATGGTCGACACATGAAAGGGTCGACATGGCTTTTTAAAAAATCTAGATTTTTATCTTTTTCATACTTTACCATCCATGTGGACTACGGTTGGGAATGGTAACCTGTGCCGAGTGCAGTGGTAGCGGAGTGCGGCACCTTGCCCGCAGCATGGCGAGCGAAGAGAGCCATGCAAGGGGACGCGGTACACTAATTGGGGTTCCTGGTCATGTTACGGAAAAAATGACACCAAAACAGTCCAAAAATCCATGTCGACATTTTCATGTGGCGACCATGTGTCCATGTCGACCATTAGTGGTCGACCTAATGAGTGTCGACCTTAACATTGTCGAACATTCATACCGGAACCCCCTCCCACGGCTCCGTGGGACCTCACGGTGGTCCTGACCTTTCTACAGTCGGACTGGTTTGAACCTTTACAGGGTGGACCTGAAATATCTTACTTGGAAGACTGTCATGTTGCTGGCTTTGGCCACTGCTAGGCGTGTGTCAGAATTGGGGGCCTTATCCTATAAGAGCCCTTATTTGATATTTCACGAGGATAGGGCGGAGTTCAGGACTCGCCCGCAGTTTTTGCCAAAAGTGATATCGGCTTTTCACATTAATCAACAGATAGTGGTTCCGGTATTGTCTGACCGTTCGGTTGCTCCAAAGTCCTTGGACGTGGTTCGGGCTTTGAGGATTTACGTCAAAAGGACAGCTCGTCACAGGAAGTCTGACTCGCTTTTTGTCCTTTACGATGGTACCAAAATTGGATGTTCTGCTCCTAAACAGTCCATTGCCCGTTGGCTCAGGCTTACTATTCAACAGGCTTATTCTTCGGCAGCACTGCCTCTGCTGAGTTCTATTCAGGCCCACTCCACTAGGTCGGTGGGTTCCTCCTGGGCGGCTGCCCGTGGCGTCTCAGCCTTACAGTTGTGCCAAGCTGCTACTTGGCCGGGTTCAAACACTTTTATTAAGTTCTATAAGTTAGATACCTTGGCCGGTGAAGACCTTCAGTTTGGTCAGGCGGTTTTGCGGGGATCTCAGCACTCTCCCACCCGTTCTGGGAGCTTACTACTTAATACTTCCCAATATCCCCTAGGACGTTAGAGAAAATAATAATTTGATACCTACCGGTAATTCCTTTTCTCGTAGTCCGCAGGAGATACGGGGTGCCCGCCTCAGTGCTTCTTTTTCCTGCTTACTTGGTTGTAAGTTCTTGATTGGGTCTGCTATTGCTGTCTCTGTTCTGGTTAGCGTTGCTATCCTTCGTTACTGTTGTGTGTTGGTTCACTGCCTCACCGCTATTATTGTATGTTTTCCTTCTCTCAAAGTATGTCTGTCTCCTCGGGCACAGTTTTCCTAGACTGAGTCTGCACACACTAAAGATTTCTTAAGGTGCCAGGCTCCAATGGACCCGGTCTATACCCCATGGTACTAATACTTCCCAGTATCCTCTACAGACTACGAGAAAAGGAATTACCGGTAGGTATCAATAACCTATTTTTTATTGATTTATTGAGCTCACTCAGTCTTTACAATGTAACATAGGGCCCGATTTATGGCTGGTTACTATTGCCGCAGCTGTGGTTTTTGTAGTTGTGTATGGTTCAGTTTGTATTCTAAGGTTTTGCTGTGGTGCGCTCCCTGGGTTACCATGGGCAATGTTCTCATTTCGGAAGGAGAGTGTTCGCATCTATTGAAGAGCTCTCTATTCAGCAACACTTCCCCGCTCCAATTTGGATGGTATCCCCAAAAATAGGAGAGAGCAGTATATAGTGAAGTACAGTAGGACTCAAATTTGCTCACATTTATGATAAATCAAGTCACACGTGTTCTAAGAGTGCAATAAAGATTAAAAGCTGGAGTCCACCATGAATTGGCAGATCCACGTACCAGAGTTCGTGGGGTGTCAGTAGCGCCCACCCAAATACGCCTGTGGTATCACTTCCTTTGGTTTGCAGTAATAAACGGCAGGTCTCCTCTAAATTACTCCACCACTTCACCACTCCATTTAGAGTTGAATACCCAAAAATGGGAGGAAATAGCGATATATAATGAAGTACTGCTTATTCCAATGTGCAAAAAGTAATTTATTTAAAGTGCGGCACAAGACAAATATCATCTTTAAAACATATCTCATAACATCAATGTGCAAATTTGCAGAAATAAATAAATAAAACTGAAATCCACCACAGATTGGTGGACCCACGTACCAGAGTTAATGGGGTGTCAAAATTGTCCACCCAAAAGCGCTTCAAATATTGCTCCCCGGGATTTGCAGCAACTATCAGCGAATTCCCTCTGGCTTCTGTAGGTACCTCCAACCATTCACCAACACCGTTTCTGCCCTTTAAGGGCCTTTGTCAAGGTGTGTGATGTGTTTGGGGTGAGGACTTTATAAACCCCACTCTGTGATCTGATTGGAGGAATTGTTAAAAACGAAAAAAGTGCTTTAAACTTATATTTTCTTTTTCCATCAGTTCTTGCCTATTATGGTGTGGCCTAACTGAAGAAATGATCACTAGTCTGCCGCTTAATACCCTTTTAAAACATATTTCTCCCTACGAGCGCGTGCGTTCCATGGTCAGTGGAACGCACGCTACTTCCTGTTTCCGTATTGTCACGTTGCCGGATGCGCCGCGTATAGCGCTCTAGACCACCGTGACAGACGTCTCCGCCCTCATTCCTGCGTAATCACACCGTGGAACGCACACACAACTTGCGTTCCACTGATGTGTGTATCGGCTCTGCCACGCTTCCGGGTGCCGGAATGTGTAACTTATGTGTTTCATTTCTAATTGTTACAGCGGGCTCCCAGCTCGAATAATACATACAGATATTAAAAACATAGTGATGACCATAATCATGAGGTAAAAAACACATGGAACAGACAAAGTGCAGCAATGTCATAAAAACCATTTCAATTCAAAGTCCATATTTAACCCTTTAGGGTTGAGAGTGCCCATTTCATATATGAGTTTCATTTCAGTTTGTGCTAGAATTTCTTCCCCATTATTCCTTCTCCATTGATTTTGCACAGCTCTAATCCCTATAACTTTAGTTAGACCTTCACATTTGCTATAATGGACTTCTTTAAAATGATTGGAGACTGAATGAGTAATGAGACCTTTTTCTATGTTCCTAACATGCTCAGCCCATCTTATTTTAAGGGATCGAGATGTGCGTCCAATGTATTGCATACCGCACTTGCATTCTATTAAATATATGCAATTTTTGGTATTGCATGTGATGATCTCTTTAATATCATATTTTGTTCCTGTGGATGCAGACTGATATTGTTCAATTTTCGATGCCTGTGTTGTATAGGTTGGACACATTTTACATAAACCACACCTATGTAAGCCCTTCGTCTTTATTCTATTTGATTTTTTTGGGGGGATGGCACTCTTCACAATTTTCTGCCTCAAATTAGGGGCCCTTCGATAAATAAATTTAGGTTGTGGCGGTATCAGTGGTTTTAAAATGGGGTCATGTGCCAACAGATGCCAATGTCTTCTAACAATCTTTTCCATATCCTTATACTGACTGTTAAAAGTTGTGATAAAGGGCAGTGTGAACCCCTCTGTATCTCCCCTTATTTTGGGTCTAAGGGTGTCCTCCCTGTCTAATACTGCTAATTTCTCAATATGTGTATTCATGGAGTCCTTCTGATATCCTTTTGCAAGAAACTTATTCTTTATGTCATTTGCCTGTTTTTTATACATTTCTATTTCTGTACAGTTCCTTCTCATATGCCTAAATTGGCCCTTGGGTATATTTTTAATCCAATTGGGATGGTGATTACTTCCTATAGGAATATAAGAGTTGGTATCTGTAGGTTTAAAAAAAGATTTCGTATGAATATGCCCCTCCTTAATATATATAGTAAGATCTAGGAAATTGATCTCCATCTTACTCGTATTATAAATTAGATGAATATTAAAATCATTAAAATTGAGGGATTTACAAAATTCTTCTAAAGATTCTCTCTCTCCTTCCCAAATAAACACAATATCATCAATAAACCTATTCCAAAATTTAATCTGTGGTAGAAAAATATTATTACCCCAAATATGACTGTCCTCCCATAAACTCATGAAGAGGTATGACGGCGCAAATCAGGTCCCCATAGCGGTCCCTCTTATGTGCTGAAAAAAATTCCCATTATACCAAAAGAAATTGTTGTTTAAAATAAAATCTATACTTTCCACTAGAAAGGGAATTAAAGTGCCAATATTATCATTCTTC
This sequence comes from Pseudophryne corroboree, assembly GCF_028390025.1. NCBI lineage: Eukaryota > Metazoa > Chordata > Amphibia > Anura > Myobatrachidae > Pseudophryne > Pseudophryne corroboree. Next base: position 412,724,139 of record NC_086452.1, on the reverse strand, counting down.
TCCAGGTGGTATTTTACTGCCTGGATGCCTTTCTCGTGGTCTATAATGGTATATAAACTACGGACGTCTGCCGTACATAAAAAAAGTTCTCATTCCAGGACACTGTTTTTAATTTGTTCAGAACATCAGTGGTGTCTTTGATATATGATTTAATTTTTAACACCTCAGGTTGCAGGTAATGGTCAATAATATGGGATAGATTAGATGTTATTGAATGAGTTCCTGCAACTATGGGTCTACCAGGAGGATTTGTTACATCTTTATGTATTTTAGGAAGTACATAAAACACTGGAAGACTGGGATCCTTAACTTTGATGTATTGTTCTTCTTTGTCTGTAATGGTTTTTTGTTCTTTATATTTAGAGAATAGATGCACGAGATTCCTCTCTATCCTTTCACTTGGATTCCCTCAGTGTAATATACGTCTCCTTATCGTCCAACTGTTTTTTTATTTCCTCATCATATTTTTCTACATCCATGATGACTATACCCTCCCCCCCCCTCCCCCTTATCTGCCGGTTTAATAATGATGCTTGTATACTCACTTAAACTTTCTATGGCTCTTTTTTGAGTTTTAGTTAAGTTTTGGTGAGTTTTAGTTTTAAAATCTGCATCTTCCAAATCGGTTGTGACGGCTTTGTTAAAACTTTCTATAAAACAACCACGATTGAATGTAGGATTGAACGTAGATTTAGGCCTAAAGGGGTATCTTGCCAATGTGGTTTCTCCTTTTTGTGTTAGAAAGTATTTCTTTAAGGATACTTTCCTGACAAATTTTTGTATATCTAGATAAGTTTGAAATTTATTGAGCTTATTGTCAGGGGCGAACTTAAGACCTTTTTCAAGAATATCCTTTTCATCTGTAGAAAGTTGATGTTTACTCAAATTAAAAATGGCAATTTTATCTGGAGTTGGAATTTTTTCATTATTGTCCTTATTTTTTGTTAGGCCCTTCCTTCTTTTACCCCGTTTCTTAGTGGTTTGCTTAAATACTAAAACCTTCTTTGCTTCCTCCTGTTCCCTCCTAAAAAATCATTACTGTTAAAAGATTTGTATCTATTCTCCATCCTTGGGGGTGGAATATATCGTCTTTCCTGAATGCCCCTCCATTCGTCTTTTATGTAGAACTTACTCCGATCTGGTTGGTCTCTCCTGTACTTTCTTTCTGTGAAGTATCGTGTCCTTTCCTCCCTTTTTAAATCTCTTTCTCTATTGATTGGGGAGTTTCTTCTTTTATTGTTACCCTGATTATATATTTTTCTTTTGTACTGAGGAGTTAAAAACCTCTCAGGGGTCGGACTTCTGTTGCTGCCCTGATAATGTGTCTTTCTTTTGAACCGTGGTGTAGTGGGCCTCTCAGGGGTGGGACTCCGCTCACAGTCACATGGGGTTTCTTCTCTATACTCTCTTACTATTTCTACCGATTTACGTATTCCTTCATCTTTTTTACTATCTCTACTTTTTCTATCATATTTATCCCTAATGAACTTCCTTTTTTTTCTCAGTATAGTCTCTTTCTCCTTTCTAACTATTCTTCGTTCCATTTCACCCTCTATTCTGATATAGTCATCCAAATCCCTATATGGTATTAATAATTCTGTGTATTGTTCTATCTGCGTCTCTAATTGGGCCAGATTCTTTTTCCTTTCATTTATTATGACATTTATAAGTGCAAACGAACATTCTTCTAGAATTGTATCCCATTGATCGTAGAATTCCTTACTCTCCTGATCCGAGGAGGGTCTTTTTTCTATTCTTAAACCTCTCGGTATGAGTTTCTCTGTAGTATATCTTTCTAGGGTCGTCGTTTCCCACCATACCCTGCTTTCTTTGAGAAGAATATATTCTAATTTTCTCATATTGCTCTCTATATCTTTAAGATCTAGTTCTTCCTTCTCTTTACTTATTGCATTTTCATCTATCGTATTTAGGGTAAATACTGAATTCAAAAGTAGATTTCTCTGCCCCCTGTAGCCCAGCATGATGCTGCCAATCTTATACGTGTGACCAAACAATCAATAACCGAAAACAAAGAGATGTACAGATGGCGCTTCAATTCAAAGGTGCTGCAATCCACCAGCCGGGATGGTCACCAATATCACAAAAAGTTCAGTTTGTATTCTAAGGTTTTGCTGTGGTGCGCTCCCTGGGTCACCATGGGCAATGCTCTCAGTCCGGAAGGAGAGTGTTCGCATCTATTGAAAAGCTCTCTATTCAGCAACACTTCCCCGCTCCAATTTGGATGGTATCCCCAAAAATAGAAGGAGAGAGCAGTATATAGTGAAGTACAGTAGGACTCAAATTTGCTCACATTTATGATAAATCAAGTCACACGTGTTCTAAGAGTGCAATAAAGATTAAAAGCTGGAGTCCACCATGAATTGGCAGATCCACGTACCAGAGTTCGTGGGGTGTCAGTAGCGCCCACCCAAATACGCCTGTGGTATCACTTCCTTTGGTTTGCAGTAATACACGGCAGGTCTACTCCAAATTACTCCACCACTCCATTTAGAGTTGAATACCCAAAAATAGGAGGAAATAGCGATATATAGTGAAGTACTGCTTATTCCAATGTGCAAAAAGTAATTTATTTAAAGTGCGGCACAAGACAAATATCATCTTTAAAACATATCTCATAACATCAATGTACAAATTTGCAGAAATAAATAAAACTGAAATCCACCACAGATTGGTGGACCCACGTACCAGAGTTAATGGGGTGTCAAAATTGTCCACCCAAAAGCGCTTCAAATATTGCTCCCCGGGATTTGCAGCAACTATCAGCGAATTCCCTCTGGCTTCTGTAGGTACCTCCAACCAGTCACCAACGCGTTTCTGCCCTTTAAGGGCCTTTGTCAAGGTGTGTGGTGTGTTTGGGGTGAGGACTTTATAAACCCCACTCTGTGATCTGATCGGAGGAATTGTTAAAAACGAAAAAAAGTGCTTTAAACTTATATTTTCTTTTTCCATCAGTTCTTGCCTATTATGGTGTGGCCTAACTGAAGAAATGATCACTAGTCTGCCACTTGATACCCTTTTAAAACATATTTCTCCCTACGAGCGCGTGCGTTCCATGGTCAGTGCAACGCACGCTACTTCCTGTTACCGTATTGTCACGTGGCCGGATGCGCCGCGTATAGCGCTCCAGACCACCGTGACAGACTTCTCCGCCCTCATTCCTGCGTAATCACACCGTGGAACGCACACACAACTTGCGTTCCACTGATGTGTGTATCGGCTCTGCCACGCTTCTGGGTGCCGGAATGTGTAACTTACGTGTTTCATTTCTAATTGTCACAGCGGGCTCCCAGCTCGAATAATACATACAGATATTAAAAACATGATGACAATAATCATGAGGTAAAAAGCACATGGAACAGACAAAGTGCAGCAATGTCATAAAAAAAAACATTTCAATTCAAAGTCCATATTTAACCATTTAGGGTTGAGAGTTCTTGCAAAAGGATATCAGGAGGAGTCCATGAATACACATATTGAGAAATTAGCAGTATTAGATAGGGAGGACACCCTTAGACCCAAAATAAGGGGAGATACAGAGGGGTTCACACTGCCCTTTATCACAGCTTTTAACAGTCAGTATAAGGATATGGAAAAGATTGTTAGAAGACATTGGCATCTGTTGGCACGTGACCCCATTTTAAAACCACTGATACCGCCACAACCTAAATTTATTTATCGAAGGGCCCCTAATTTGAGGCAGAATATTGTGAAGAGTGCCATCCCCCCAAAAAATCAAAAAGAATAAAGACGAAGGGCTTCCATAGGTGCGGTTTATGTAAAATGTGTCAAACCCATACAACACAGGCATCGAAAATTGAACAATATCAGTCTGCATCCACAGGAACAAAATATGATATTAAAGAGATCATCACATGCAATACCAAAAATTGCATATATTTAATGGAATGCAAGTGCGGTATGCAATACATTGGACGCACATCTAGATCCCTTAAAATAAGATGGGCTGAGCATGTTAGGAACATAGAAAAAGGTCTCATTACTCATTCAGTCTCCAATCATTTTAAAGAAGTCCATTATAGCAAATGTGAAGGTCTAACTAAAGTTATAGGGATTAGAGCTGTGCAAAATCAATGGAGAAGGAATAATGGGGAAGAAATTCTAGCACAAACTGAAATGAAACTCATATGAAATGGGCACTCTCAACCCTAAAGGGTTAAATATGGACTTTGAATTGAAATGGTTTTTATGACATTGCTGCACTTTATATCTGTTCCATGTGTTTTTTACCTCATGATTATTGTCATCACTATGTTTTTAATATCTGTATGTATTATTCGAGCTGGGAGCCCGCTGTGACAATTAGAAATGAAACACGTAAGTTACACATTCCGGCACCCGGAAGCGTGGCAGGGCCGATACACACATCAGTGGAACGCAAGTTGTGTGTGCGTTCCACGGTGTGATTACGCAGGAATGAGGGCGGAGACGTCTGTCACGGTGGTCCAGAGCGCTATACGCGGCGCATCCGGCCACGTGACAATACGGAAACAGGAAGTAGCGTGCGTTCCACTGACCATGGAACGCAGGCGCTCGTAGGGAGAAATATGTTTTAAAAGGGTATTAAGCGGCAGACTAGTGATCATTTCTTCAGTTAGGCCACACCATAATAGGCAAGCACTGATGGAAAAAGAAAATATAAGTTTAAAGCACTTTTTTCGTTTTTAACAATTCCTCCAATGAGATCACAGAGTGGGGTTTATAAAGTCCTCACCCCAAACACACCACACACCTTGACAAAGGCCCTTAAAGGGCAGAAACGCGTTGGTGACTGGTTGGAGGTACCTACAGAAGCCAGAGGGAATTAGCTGATAGTTGCTGCAAATCCCGGGGAGCAATATTTGAAGCGCTTTTGGGTGGACAATTTTGACAACCCATTAACTCTGGTACATGGGTCCACCAATCTGTGGTGGATTTCAGTTTTTATTTATTTATTTCTGCAAATTTGCACATTGATGTTATGAGATATGTTTTAAAGATGATATTTGTCTTGTGCCGCACTTTAAATAAATTACTTTTTGGACATTGGAATAAGCAGTACTTCACTATATATCGCTATTTCCTCCTATTTTTGGGTATTCAACTTTAAATGGAGTGGTGAAGTGGTGGAGTAATTTGGAGGAGACCTGCCGTGTATTACTGCAAACCAAAGGAAGTGATACCACAGGCGTATTTGGGTGGGCGCTACTGACACCCCACGAACTCTGGTATGTGGATCTGCCAATTCATGGTGGACTCCAGCTTTTAATCTTTATTGCACTCTTAGAACACGTGTGACTTGATTTATCATAAATGTGAGCAAATTTGAGTCCTACTGTACTTCACTATATACTGCTCTCCTTCTATTTTTGGGGATACCATCCAAATTGGAGCGGGGAAGTGTTGCTGAATTGAGAGCTCTTCAATAGATGCGAACACTCTCCTTCCGGACTGAGAACATTGCCCATAGTGACCCAGGGAGCGCACCACAACAAAACCTTAGAATACAAACTGAACTTTTTGGGATATTGGTGACCATCCCGGCTGGTGGATTGCAGCACCTTTGAATTGAAGCGCCATCTGTACATCTCTTTGTTTTCGGTTATTGATTGTTTGGTCACACGTATAAGATTGGCAGCATCATGCTGGGCTACAGGGGGCAGAGAAATCTACTTTTGAATTCAGTATTTACCCTAAATACGATGGATGAAAATTCAATAAATAAAGAGAAGGAAGAACTAGATCTTAAAGATATAGAGAGCAATATGAGAAAATTAGAATATATTCTTCTCAAAGAGAGCAGGGTATGGTGGGAAACGACGACCCTAGAAAGATATACTACAGAGAAACTCATACCGAGAGGTTTAAGAATAGAAAAAAGACCCTCCTCGGATCAGGAGAGTAAGGAATTGTACGATCAATGGGACACAATTCTAGAAGAATGTTCGTTTGCACTTATAAATTTAATAATAAATGAAAGGAAAAAGAATCTGGCCCAATTAGAGACCCAGATAGAACAATACACAGAATTATTAATACCATATAGGGATTTGGATGACTATATCAGAATAGAGGGTGAAATGGAACGAAGAATAGTTAGAAAGGAGAAAGAGACTATACTGAGAAAAAAAAAGGAAGTTCATTAGGGATAAATATGATAGAAAAAGTAGAGATAGTAAAAAAGATGAAGGAATACGTAAATCGGTAGAAATAGTAATAGAGTATAGAGAAGAAACCCCATGTGAGTGTGAGCGGAGTCCCACCCCCGAGAGGCCCACTACACCACGGTTCAAAAGAAAGACACATTATCAGGGCAGCAACAGAAGTCCGACCCCTGAGAGGTTTTTAACTCCTCAGTACAAAAGAAAAATATATAATCAGGGTAACAATAAAAGAAGAAACTCCCCAATCAATAGAGAAAGAGATTTAAAAAGGGAGGAAAGGACACGATACTTCACAGAAAGAAAGTACAGGAGAGACCAACCAGATCGGAGTAAGTTCTACATAAAAGACGAATGGAGGGGCAGTCAGGAAAGACGATATATCCCACCCCCAAGGATGGAGAATAGATACAAATCTTTTAACAGTAATAATTTTTTAGGAGGGAACAGGAGGAAGCAAAGAAGGTTTTAGTATTTAAGCGGACCACTAAGAAACGGGGTAAAAGAGGGAAGGGCCTAACAAAAAATTTGGACAATAATGAAAAAATTCCAGCTCCAGATAAAATTGCCATTTTTAATTTGAGTAAACATCAACTTTCTACAGATGAAAAGGATATTCTTCAAAAAGGTGTTAAGTTCGCCCCGGACAATAAGCTCAATAAATTTCAAACTTATCTAGATATACAAAAATTTGTCAGGAAAGTATCCTTAAAGAAATACTTTCTAACACAAAAAGGAGAAACCACATTGGCAAGAGAGCCCTTTAGGCCTAAATCCATGTTCAATCCTACATTCAATCGTGGTTGTTTTATAGAAAGTTTTAACAAAGCCGTCACAACCGATTTGGAAGATGCAGATTTTAAAACTAAAACTCACCAAAACTTAACTAAAACTCAAAAAAAAGCCATAGAAAGTTTAAGTGAGAATACAAACATCATTATTAAACCGGCAGATAAGGGGGGGGGTATAGTCATCATGGATGTAGAAAAATATGATGAGGAAATAAAAAAAACAGTTGGACGATAAGGAGACGTATATTACACTGAGAGGGAATCCAAGTGAAAGGATAGAGAGGAATCTCGTGCATCTATTATCTAAACATAAAGAACAAAAAACCATTACAGACAAAGAAGAACAATACATCAAAGTTAAGGATCCCAGTCTTCCAGTGTTTTATGTACTTCCTAAAATACATAAAGATGTAACAAATCCCCCTGGTAGACCCATAGTTGCAGGAACTAATTCGATAACATCTAATCTATCCCATTTTATTGACCATTACCTGCAACCTGAGGTGTTAAAAATTAAATCATATATCAAAGACACCACTGATGTTCTGAACAAATTAAAAAAACAGTGTCCTGGAATGAGAACTCTTTTTTATGTACGGCAGACGTCCGTAGTTTATATACCATTATAGACCACGAGAAAGGCATCCAGGCAGTAAAATACCACCTGGAGAAGAATGATAATATTGGCACTTTAATTCCCTTTCTAGTGGAAAGTATAGATTTTATTTTAAACAACAATTTATTTTGGTATAATGGGAAATTTTTTCAGCAAATAAGAGGGACCGCTATGGGGACCCAATTCGCGCCATCATACGCTAACCTCTTCATGAGTTTATGGGAGGATAGTCATATTTGGGGTAATAATATTTTTCTACCACAGATTAAATTTTGGAATAGGTTTATTGACGATATTGTGTTTATTTGGGAAGGAGAGAAAGAATCTTTAGAAGAATTTTGTAAATCCCTCAATTTTAATGATTTTAATATTCATCTAATTTTTAATACGAGTAAGAAGGAGATCAATTTCCTAGATCTTACTATATATATTAAGGAGGGGCATATTCATACGAAATCTTTTTTTTAAACCTACAGATACCAACTCTTATATTCCTATAGGAAGTAATCACCATCCCAATTGGATTAAAAATATACCCAAGGGCCAATTTAGGCGTATGAGAAGGAACTGTACAGAAATAGAAATGTATAAAAAACAGGCAAATGACATAAAGAATAAGTTTCTTGCAAAAGGATATCAGAAGGACTCCATGAATACACATATTGAGAAATTAGCAGTAATAGATAGGGAGGACACCCTTAGACCCAAAATAAGGGGAGATACAGAGGGGTTCACACTGCCCTTTATCACAACTTTTAACAGTCAGTATAAGGATATGGAAAAGATTGTTAGGGACATTGGCATCTGTTGGCACGTGACCCCATTTTAAAACCACTGATACCGCCACAACCTAAATTTATTTATCGAAGGGCCCCTAATTTGAGGCAGAAAATTGTGGAGTGCCATCCCCCCAAAAAATCAAATAGAATAAAGACGAAGGGCTTACATAGGTGTGGTTTATGTAAAATGTGTCAAACCCATACAACACAGTCATTGAAAATTGAACAATATCAGTCTGCATCCACAGGAACAAAATATGATATTAAAGAGTTCATCACATGCAATACCAAAAATTGCATATATTTAATGTAATGCAAGTGCGGTATGCAATACATTGGACGCACATCTAGATCCCTTAAAATAAGATGGGCTGAGCATGTTAGGAACATAGAAAAAGGTCTCATTACTCATTCAGTCTCCAATCATTTTAAAGAAGTCCATTATAGCAAATGTGAAGGTCTAACTAAAGTTATAGGGATTAGAGCTGTGCAAAATCAATGGAGAAGGAATAATGGGGAAGAAATTCTAGCACAAACTGAAATGAAACTCATATGAAATGGGCACTCTCAACCCTAAAGGGTTAAATATGGACTTTGAATTGAAATGGTTTTTATGACATTGCTGCACTTTATATCTGTTCCATGTGTTTTTTACCTCATGATTATTGTCATCACTATGTTTTTAATATCTGTATGTATTATTCGAGCTGGGAGCCCGCTGTGACAATTAGAAATGAAACACGTAAGTTACACATTCCGGCACCCAGAAGCGTGGCAGAGCCGATACACACATCAGTGGAACGCAAGTTGTGTGTGCGTTCCACGGTGTGATTACGCAGGAATGAGGGCGGAGACGTCTGTCACGGTGGTCCGGAGCGCTATACGCGGCGCATCCGGCAACGTGACAATACGGAAACAGGAAGTAGCGTGCGTTCCACTGACCATGGAACGCACGCGCTCGTAGGGAGAAATATGTTTTAAAAGGGTATTAAGCGGCAGACTAGTGATCATTTCTTCAGTTAGGCCACACCATAATAGGCAAGAACTGATGGAAAAAGAAAATATAATTTCAAAGCACTTTTTTCGTTTTTAAAAATTCCTCCAATCAGATCACAGAGTGGGGTTTATAAAGTCCTCACCCCAAACACACCACACATCTTGACAAAGGCCCTTAAAGGGCAGAAATGCGTTGGTGACTGGTTGGAGGTACCTACAGAAGCCAGAGGGAATTCGCCGATAGTTGCTGCAAATCCCGGGGAGCAATATTTGAAGCGCTTTTGGGTGGACAATTTTGACACCCCATTAACTCTGGTACGTGGGTCCACCAATCTGTGGTGGATTTCAGTTTTTATTTATTTATTTCTGCAAATTTGCACATTGATGTTATGAGATATGTTTTAAAGACGATATTTGTCTTGTGCCGCACTTTAAATAAATTACTTTTTGCACATTGGAATAAGCAGTACTTCACTATATATCGCTATTTCCTCCTATTTTTGGGTATTCAACTCTAAATGGAGTGGTGAAGTGGTGGAGTAATTTGGAGGAGACCTGCTGTGTATTACTGCAAAGCAAAGGAAGTGATACCACAGGCGTATTTGGGTGGGCGCTACTGACACCCCACGAACTCTGGTATGTGGATCTGCCAATTCATGGTGGACTCCAGCTTTTAATCTTTATTGCACTCTTAGAACACGTGTGACTTGATTTATCATAAATGTGAGCACATTTGAGTCCTACTGTACTTCACTATATACTGCTCTCTCCTTCTATTTTTGGTGATACCATCCAAATTGGAGCGGGGAAGTGTTGCTGAATAGAGAGCTCAATAGATGCGAACACTCTCCTTCCGGACTGAGAACATTGCCCATAGTGACCCAGGGAGCGCACCACAGCAAAACCTTAGAATACAAACTGAACTTTTTGGGAAATTGATGACCATCGCGGTTGGTGGATTGCAGCACCTTTGAATTGAAGCGCCATCTGTACATCTCTTTGTTTTCAGTTATGTATGGTTGCACAGCAGTGGCGCCGTAACCGAGACGCTGGAAACGTTTTCTGCATGCCTATGCCACGAAAACAGCGTGGCATTTTTGCCGTCACTCCCCACCACAAAACAGTCGCTCCCTGTCAAACACTTGCAAATTAATTCTCAGTGCGTTCATAATTGCAGTTCAATCGCTATACGTGCGTATTGTGGCTGGGATGAATGCGCAGACCATTGATAATCGCTGAACTGCATGATTATTAGAATAGTTTGCATAAGTCAAGTCCCATAATTGTGATTTATATTATGTCAGCATTTCCATTCTTTATTAAGGAATCATAGTTCAACAATTGGTCAATTTAAATTATTTATTTTTCAAATTATTGACATTGTGACATAACCTGTGGAAACGCAAATCTGTAAAAAAAAAATTCTGCCAACAATAAGCAATTTTTTATTATGTTTGAACTATGGTCTAATTTTCACATTGTAATTTATCTCCTGGGTTCTGGTTCCTTTAGTAATTTTGAATCTTCTTCACTGCTCTTATTTGATTATTTCCCATCTAACACATTTTTATTACATTTTAATTGTAACCCTAGTTCTAAAGTGTGCCATATTGGTCTTAACTGAAAGAGAAAACCATATAAAATAGGATTTTAAATTACCTACCGGTAAATCCTTTTCTTGTAGTCCATAAGGGATATTGGGGAGACTTAGTATGATGGGGTATAGATGGGGTCAAAAGGAGCCGGTGCACTTTTAAATTTCTTCACTGGGTGTGCTGGCTCCTCCACTCTATGACCCCTCCCACAGGCAGTTATAGGTAAAACAAGTGCCCGAAGGAGAAAGGACATACTTGAGAGAAGGAACATAACAGTAAGTGGTGAGATTTACGCACCAGCACACCACGAACATAAAACAAACAGCAACAGCTGAACAGGTAACCATAGAAAGAACCTGCAGAAAAGTCAACACACTGAGGCGGGCGCCCAATATCCCTTATGGACTACGAGAAAAGGATTTACCGGTAGGTAATTAAAATCCTATTTTATCTAGCATCCATAAGGGATATTGGGGAGACTTAGTACAATGGGGACATCCCAAAGCTTCCAGAATGGGCAAGAATGTGCAGAGACTTCTGCAGCACCACCTGCCCAAACTGGGTATCCTCTTTGGCCAGGGTATCAAACTTGTAGAACTTTACAAAAATGTTGTTCTCCGACTAGGTAGCAGCTCGGCACAGTTGCAAGGCAGAGACTCCACGGGCAGCCGCCCAAGAAGAGCTCACTGACCTTGTAGAGTGGGCCTTCAGAGACTTAGGAACAGGTAAGTCTGCCGATACATAGGCCTGTTGGATAGTAAGCCTAAGTCAACGAGCAATGGACTGCTTCGAAGCAAGACAACCCTTTTTCTGCGCATCATAGAGCACGAACAAGGAATCCGTCTTTTTGATCCGAGCTGTTCGCTTGACATAGATCTTCAAGGCCCGCACAGCATCCAATGCATCCGGAGGAGCAGAAATGTCAGAACTTGATGGAACCACAGTATATTGATTCAGGTGGAACATGATAGAAACTTTCAAATATATCAGGGGTTTTAACAAAGTACAGGGAAACATTCTCCAAATGAAGAGAAGCAATAGAACATGAGGACATGCACTGAGACTGGAGGGGGGGAGGTTCAGGGGAAATTTGAGGAAAAATTACTTCACAGAAAGGGTAGTGGACAAGTGGGAGGTGGTAGAGGCTAAGACAGTGGAGCAATTTAAACATACATGGGATAGACATAAGGATATCCTTACAAAGAAATAAGGTTAGCGAAAAAAATAATGTAAAAAATAAATTAAAAAAAGGGGCAGACTAGATGGGCCATGTGGTTCTTATCTGCTGTCAAATTCTATGTTTCTATGGAATGCAGAGACATCCTTCGGCAGGAACTGCTGCCTAGTCCTGAGCTCCGCTCTGTCCTCGTAAAAGACCAAGTATGGACTTTTACACGATAAGGCCCCCAATTCTGAGACACGTTTAGCAGAAGCCAGGGCCAGTAACATCACTGTCTTCCACGTAAGGTACTTGTCTTCTTCCATCATCAGAGGTTCAAACCAGGAGGACTGTAGAAATTCCAACACTACATTCAAATCCCAGGGTGCCGAAGACGGCACAAAAGGAGGTTGTATGTGGAGTACCCCTTGCAAGAAGGTCTGAACTTCTGGCAACACTGCCAATTTCTTCTGGAAGAAAATTAAGAGAGCTGACATCTGGACCTTAATGGAACCCAGACGTAAGCCCTTATCCATACCAGCATGCAGGAAACGCAAGAAATGTTCCTCGCACCAAGAGACATATCTTCTCCAGATAAGATGATAGTGCTTTGACATCACAGGTTTCCTGGCATGAACCATGGTAGCAATAACCTTATTGGAAAGGCCCTTGTGAGCTAGGATGTTCCACTCAACCTCCATGCCGTCAAAAAAAGTCGCAGTAAGTCCGGGTAGATAAACGGTCCTTGTTGAAGATCTCTTCTTAGTGGTAGAGGCCAAGGGTCTTCAACAGGCATGTCCAGGAGATCCGTGTATTGCCTGGACTCCTTGATTGCTGATTCGCTTGAGCACCCTTGGGAGCAACGAAATCGGAGGAAACAGGTAGACCAGCCGGTAAGGCCAAGGCGACGTCAGTGCATCCACTGCCCTCGCCTGAGGGTCCCTGGTTCGTGAGCAATACCAGTGAGCTTCTTGTTGAGTTGAGAAGCCATCATGTCTATTTGTGGGCAGCCCCACCGGTTGATGATCTGCTGAAACACCTGATGGTGGTGTCCCACTCCCCCAGGTGGAGATCATGACTCAGGAAGTCCGCTTCCCAGTTGTCCACTCCCGGAAGGAAGATTGCTGATATTGCTCTTGCATTTCTTTCCACTCAGAGGAGTATCTTTGACACCTCTCACATGCAGGCTCTGCTTTTTGTCTCTCCTTTCCGATTTATGTACACCACCACTGTGGCATTGTCCGACTGTACTTGGATCGCGTGATCCCTTAGCAGAAGAGAGGCCTAAAGCAGAGCATTGTAGATTGCCCGAAGTTCCAGTATGTTGATTGGAAGGAGGGCTTCGTGGGCTGACTATCTGCCCTGGAACTGCGCCCCTTGGGTGACAGCTCCACATCCTCTCAGACTCGCATCCATCGTGAGGAGGATCCAATCCTGAATCCCAAAACTCCGGCCTTCCAGGAGATTGGAGGACTGCAGCCACCACAGGAGGGAAATCCTGGCCTGAGGTGACAGCCGTATCATCCGGTGCATCTGTAGATGTGATCTGGACCACTTGCTCAGGAGATCCAATTGAAATGTTCTGGCATGGAACCTCCCATATTGGATTGCCTCGTATGAGGTAACCATCTTCCCCAACAATCTTATCAAAGATGGATACTCGCGCACCATGCAGACCATCTCTTGAAGCGTTCTCACCTTGTCCTCTGGGAGGAACACCTTCCGGGCCACAGTATCCAGTAACATCCCCAGGGACAGGAGCCGCTGAGTTGGCTCCAGGTGGGACTTCTGTAAATTGAGAATTGACGTAACCACAAGGCCCTGTGCGCCGACACTGCCATGGCAGTTGTCCTAGCATTATTATTGCCCATCTCCTTGAGCGAGTCACACAGGACGCGTGCAGTGTCCTGAATGTGCTTCAGGAGAGTCACCGTAGTGACCGGAGGCATATCCCCGGAGAGGCCCACGTGTGAATGGCATGGGTCATCCAGCAACCTGCCTTTGTGATACACCAGCTGCTGTGTAGATAGACTTTAGTGTAGTCTCTATTTTGGTCCCCAGGGTCCTTTATTCTTCCCATAATTTCCTACCTTCAGGACGCAAATGGGAAAGTGTGCAAAAATCTTTTTGATACTTGCTATTTTTTGTCTGGATTTTTCCAGGCTAACTTAAACAGGTCATCTAACTCTGCAGAATCAGGGAAAGTTACATTAGACTTGTTTTGTGTAAAGAAAAATGACTGCTGTGACGCAGCGTCCTCTAGAGGGAGTTTTAAGATGTCCCGTATAGCCCTGTCGACCTAGTGACTGTCGATCTATAGTGGTCGACCTAAACATTGTCGACCTAGCCACGGTCGATCTTCAGACCGGATCCCGCTGCAGTAAGCAGAGGAAGGCACCAAAATGCCGCTGGTCCCGCTCTGAGGTAGCTCTGCCCCCCCCCCCCAATGGCGCCAGAGCTACAGAGTTTTTTATACTGGCAATGTCTCCTACAGTGCTTAAAAACATTACACAAGTGCTAGTTTATGCCACCGTTAGCCAGTCTACACAGGGGGCTATAGCGAGTGTCCCCCAGGAGGGTCCCGTATGTCTCCCCTGCGTCTCAACCGCACCTTGAACCGGGGGACCACCCTAGCGGGGCCCCCGGTTTGTACTCACCACTGTAATCACCTTCAGGCTAGTGTTAGGGGTGTGCGGTGTGCTGCGATTGCGACAGCTAAGGCGCAGTGCCCCGCTGAACAAACAACCTCTCAGGATGGAGGTCCTGCAGCGGGGAAGTGGCTAAGACACCTCGTAAGGCCGGTGACCGTCCGCCCCCTAACTCCCACGGTGCAGGTATGCTGTTGCCCAAACAGCATACCGAAAATAACAAAGATTTAAAATAAGAATTTACTCACCGGTAATTCTATTTCTCGTAGTCCGTAGTGGATGCTGGGAACTCCGTAAGGACCATGGGGAATAGACGGGCTCCGCAGGAGACCGGGCACTCTAAAAGAAAGATTAGGTACTATCTGGTGTGCACTGGCTCCTCCCTCTATGCCCCTCCTCCGGACCTCAGTTAAGGAAACTGTGCCGGAAGATCTGACACAACAAGGAAAGGATTTGGAATCCAGGGTAAGACTTATACCAGCCACACCAATCACACTGTACAACTTGTGATAACCATACCCAGTTAACAGTATGAACAACAACTGAGCCTCAGTAACAGATGGCTCATAATAATAACCCTTTAGTTAAGCAATAACTATATACATGTATTGCAGAGAGTCCGCACTTGGGACGGGCGCCCAGCATCCACTACGGACTACGAGAAATAGAATTACCGGTGAGTAAATTCTTATTTTCTCTGACGTCCTAGTGGATGCTGGGAACTCCGTAAGGACCATGGGGATTATACCAAAGCTCCCAAACGGGCGGGAGAGTGCGGATGACTCTGCAGCACCGAATGAGCAAAGGCAAGGTCCTCCTCAGCCAGGGTATCAAACTTGTAGAACTTAGCAAATGTGTTTGAACCCGACCAAGTAGCAGCTCGGCAAAGCTGTAAAGCCGAGACCCCTCGGGCAGCCGCCCAAGAAGAGCCCACCTTCCTTGTGGAATGGGCTTTCACTGATTTAGGATGCGGCAATCCTGCCGCAGAATGAGCTTGCTGAATCGTGTTACAGATCCAGCGCGCAATAGTTTGCTTTGAAGCAGGAGCACCCAGCTTGTTGGGTGCATGCAGGATAAACAGCGAGTCAGTTTTCCTGACTCCAGCCGTCCTGGCTACATAGATTTTCAAAGCCCTGACTACATCTAGTAACTTGGAGTCCTCCAAGTCCCGAGTAGCCGCAGGCACCACAGTAGGTTGGTTCAAATAAAACGCTGATACCACCTTAGGGAGAAATTGGGGACGAGTCCTCAATTCTGCCCTGTCCATATGGAAGATCAGATAAGGGCTTTTACAAGACAAAGCCGCCAATTCTGACACACGCCTAGCCGAAGCTAAGGCCAATAGCATGACCACTTTCCACGTGAGATATTTTAGCTCCACGGTCTTAAGAGGCTCAAACCAGTGGGATTTCAGGAAACCCAACACAACGTTAAGATCCCAAGGTGCCACTGGAGGCACAAAAGGGGGCTGAATATGCAGCACTCCCTTAACAAACGTCTGAACTTCAGGCAGTGAAGCCAGTTCTTTTTGAAAGAAAATAGATAGGGCCGAAATCTGGACCTTTATGGATCCTAATTTTAGGCCCATAGTCACTCCTGACTGTAGGAAGTGCAGGAATCGACCCAGCTGGAATTCCTCTGTAGGGGCCTTCCTGACCTCACACCAAGCAACATATTTTCGCCATATACGGTGATAATGTTGTGCTGTCACGTGTTTCCTAGCCTTTATCAGCGTAGGAATCACTTCATCTGGAATGCCCTTTTCCGTTAGGATCCGGCGTTCAACCGCCATGCCGTCAAACGCAGCCGCGGTAAGTCTTGGAACAGACAGGGACCCTGCTGTAACAGGTCCTGTCTGAGAGGCAGAGGCCATGGTTCCTCTGAGATCATTTCTTGTAGTTCTGGGTACCAAGGTCTTCTTGGCCAATCCGGAACGATGAGTATAGTTCTTACTCCTCTCTTTCTTACTATCCTCAGTACCTTGGTTATGAGAGGAAGAGGAGGGAACACATAAACCGACTGGTACACCCACGGTGTCACTAGTGCGTCCACAGCTATTGCCTGAGGGTCCTTGACCTGGCGCAATATTTTTTTAGCTTTTTGTTGAGGCGGGACGCCATCATGTCCACCTGTGGCCGTTCCCAACGGTTTACAATCTGCGTGAAGACTTCTGGATGAAGTCCCCGCTCTCCCGGGTGTAGGTTGTGCCTGCTGAGGAAGTCTGCTTCCCAGTTGTCCACTCCCGGAATGAACACTGCTGACAGTGCTAGCACGCGATTTTCCGCCCATCGGAGAATCCTTGTGGCTTCTGCCATCGCCATCCTGCTTCTTGTGCCGCCCTGTCGGTTTACATGGGCGACCGCCGTGATGTTCTCTGATTGAATCAGCACTGGTTTGTTCTGAAGCAGGTGCTCTGCTTGACTGAGGGCGTTGTAAATGGCCCTTAGTTCCAGTATATTTATGTGTAGTGAAGTCTCCTGACTTGACCACAGTCCCTGGAAGTTCCTTCCCTGAGTGACTGCCCCCCATCCTCGGAGGCTTGCGTCCGTGGTCACCAGGACCCAGTCCTGTATGCTGAATCTGCGGCCCTCGAGAAGATGAGCACTCTGCAGCCACCACAGCAGAGACACCCTGGCCCTTGGGGACAGGGTGATCAACCGATGCATCTGAAGATGCGATCCCGACCATTTGTCTAACAGATCCCACTGAAAGATCCTTGCATGGAACCTGCCGAAGGGAATTGCTTCGTAAGAAGCCACCATCTTTCCCAGGACTCGCGTGCAGTGATGCACCGACACCTGTTTTGGTTTCAGGAGGTCCCTGACCAGAGATGACAATTCCTGGGCCTTCTCCACCGGGAGAAACACCTTCTTCTGTTCTGTGTCCAGAATCATGCCCAGGAAGAGCAGACGCGTCGCAGGAATCAGCTGCGACTTTGGGATATTCAGAATCCAGCCGTGCTGTAGCAACACGTCCCGAGAAAGTGCTACGCTGACTAACAACTGCTCTCTGGACCTCGCCTTTATAAGGAGATCGTCCAAGTACGGGATAATTATAACTCCCTTCTTCCGAAGGAGTATCATCATTTCGGCCATTACCTTGGTAAATACTCTCGGTGCCGTGGACAGACCAAACGGCAACGTCTGGAATTGGTAATGACAATCCTGTACCACAAACCTGAGGAACTGCTGGTGAGGTGGGTAAACGGGGACATGCAAGTAAGCATCCTTGATGTCCAGCGACACCATAAAATCCCCCTCTTCCATGTTTGCAATAACCGCCCTGAGCGATTCCATTTTGAACTTGAACTTCCTTATATAAAAGTGTTCAAGGATTTTAAATTTAGAATGGGTCTCACCGAACCGTCTGGTTTCGGTACCACAAACATTGTGGAATAGTAACCCGTCCCTGTTGAAGGAGGGGAACCTTGATTATCACCTGCTGGAGGTACAGCTTGTGAATTGCCGCAAGTACTACCTCCCTTTCCCTGGGAGCAGCTGGCAAGGCTGATTTGAGGTAACGGCGAGGGGGAGTCGCCTCGAACTCCAGCTTGTATCCCTGAGATACAATTTGTACAGCCCAGAGATCCACTTGTGAGCGAACCCACTGGTTGCTGAAGTTTCGGAGACGCGCCCCCACCGCACCCGGCTCCGGCTGTGGAGCCCCAGCGTCATGCGGTGGACTTAGAGGAAGCGGGGGAGGATTTTTGTTCCTGGGAACTGGCTGCCTGGTGCAGCTTCTTTCCTCTACCCCTGCCTCTGGGCAGAAAGGATGCGCCCCTGATCCGCTTGCCTTTCTGAGGCCGAAAGGACTGTACATGATAATACGGTGCTTTCTTAGGCTGTGAGGGAACCTGAGGTAAAAAAGTTGACTTCCCGGCTGTTGCCGTGGATACGAGGTCCGAGAGACAGTCCCCAAACAATTCCTCACCCTTATAAGGCAAAACCTCCATGTGTCTTTTAGAATCAGCATCACCTGTCCACTGCCGAGTCCATAATACTCTCCTGGCAGAAATGGACATTGCATTAATTCTAGATGCCAGCAGGCAAATGTCCCTCTGTGCATCCCGCATATATAAGACAACGTCTTTTATATGTTCTATGGTTAGCAAAATAGTATCCCTGTCGAGGGAATCAATGTTGTCTGACAGGGTATCAGACCATGCGGCTGGAGCACTACACATCCATGATGAAGCAATAGCAGGTCTCAGTATAGTACCTGAATGTGTATACACAGACTTCAGGATAGCTTCCTGCTTTCTATCCTCAGGCTCCTTTAAGGCAGCCGTATCCTGAGACGGCAGTGCCACCTTTTTTGATAAGCGTGTGAGCGCTTTGTCCACCCTAGGGGATGTTTCCCAACGTAACCTATCCGTTGGCGGGAAAGGGTACGCCATCAGTAACCTCTTAGAAATCACTAGTTTCTTATCGGGGGAACTCCATGCTTCCTCACACAATTCATTTAATTCATGAGATGGGGGAAAAGTCACTGGCTGCTTTTTCTCCCCAAACATAATACCCTTCTTGGTAGTAACCGGGTTAATATCAGAAATGTGCAATACATTTTTCATTGCAGTAATCATGCATTGGATGGCTTTAGTAGACTGTGCATTTGTCTCATCCTCATCTACACTGGAGTCAGACTCCGTGTCGACATCTGTGTCTACCATCTGAGCTAGCGGGCGTTTATGAGCCCCTGATGGCCTCTGAGACGCCTGGGCAGGCGCGGGTTGAGATCCCGGCTGTCCCAAGGCTGCTGCGTCATCGAACCTTTTATGTAAGGAGTTGACACTGTCTGTTAAGACCTTCCACATATCCATCCAATCCGGTGTCGGCCCCGTCGGGGGCGACACCACACTTATCTGCCCTTGCTCCGCCTCCACGTAACCCTCCTCATCAAACATGTTGACACAGCCGTACCGACACACCGCACACACACAGGGAATGCTCTGACTGAGGACAGGACCCCACAAAGTCCTTTGGGGAGACAGAGAGAGAGTATGCCAGCACACACCACAGCGCTATATAACACAGGGATTTTCACTATAATTAGTGATTTTTCCCAATAGCTGCTTAATATATATTATTTGCGCCTAAATTTATGTGCCCCCCCTCTCTTTTTTACCCTTCTTGTATCAGGAATACTGCAGGGGAGAGCCTGGGGAGCTGCTTCCAGCGGAACTGTGAAGAAAAATGGCGCTGGTGTGCTGAGGAAGAAGGCCCCGCCCCCTCAGCGGCGGGCTTCTCCCTGCAGTTTCTGACTGAAAAATGGCGGGGGTTTTACACATATACAGTCACAGACTGTATTATGTGTATTTTTATGCCAAAAGGTATTTTATTGCTGCCCAGGGCGCCCCCCCCCCCCCCCCCCCGCAGTGCCCTGCACCCTACAGTGACCGGAGTGTGTGGTGTGCAGTGGGAGCAATGGCGCACAGCTGCAGTGCTGTGCGCTACCTTAATGAAGACCGGAGTCTTCTGCCGCCGATTTCATCTCTGTCTTCTGGCTCTGCAAGGGGGACGGCGGCGCGGCTCCGGGACCGGACGATCGAGGTCAGGCCCTGTGTTCGAACCCTCTGGAGCTAATGGTGTCCAGTAGCCTAAGAAGCACAAGCTAGCTGCACGCAGGTAGGTTTGCTTCTCTCCCCTCAGTCCCTCGTAGCAGTGAGTCTGTTGCCAGCAGATCTCACTGAAAACAAAAAACCTAACAAATACTTTCTTTCTAGCAAGCTCAGGAGAGCCCATTAGGAGCACCCAGCTCTGGCCGGGCACAGATTCTAACTGAGGTCTGGAGGAGGGGCATAGAGGGAGGAGCCAGTGCACACCAGATAGTACCTAATCTTTCTTTTAGAGTGCCCAGTCTCCTGCGGAGCCCGTCTATTCCCCATGGTCCTTACGGAGTTCCCAGCATTCACTAGGACGTCAGAGAAAATAAACTGAAGAAACCTCTCTGGAGCTGCAGAGATGTGCATCCTCTCCTGAGGGCACTTTTTTCTAAACTGCCTGTGGGAGGAGGCATAGAGGGGAGGAGGCCAGCACAACCAGTGAAGAAATTTAACGTGCACCGGCTCCTTTGGATCCTGTCTACACCCATCGTACTAAGGGGGTAATTCCAAGTTGATCGCAGCAGGATTTTTGTTAGCAGTTGGGCAAAACCATGGTGGTCATTCCGAGTTGTTCGCTCGTTGCCGATTTTCGCTATATTGCGATTAGTCGCTTACTGCGCATGCGCAAGGTTCGCAGAGCGCATGCGCTTAGTTATTTTACTCAAAAGTTAGGTATTTTACTCACGGCATAACGAGGATTTTTCATCGTTCTGGTGATCGTACTGTGATTGACAGGAAGTGGGTGTTTCTGGGCGGAAACTGGCGGTTTTCTGGGCGTGTGCGAAAAAACGCTGCAGTTTCTGGGAAAAACGCGGGAGTGTCTGGAGAAACGGGGGAGTGTCTCGGCGAACACTGGGTGTGTTTGTGACGTCAAACCAGGGCCCTCCTGGTTTGACGTCACAAACACACTCAGCGTTCGCCCAGACACATTTAAAATAGACTATTAAGCTGCCCAGATGCTCACAGTCACAGATGCCTTATGTGCAGCATTTGAGGCTCACAGTGAACTGATGTATACGCCTGTGGGATTCGTCACTGATCTGGCATACCCTACTATATCTCTTGAGCTTGCTATGTTCCTCCACCTCCTTTGCTAAAACTTTGGTATATGACCCCATACATCTGATGTGGTTGGCCAGAAACCATATAGCATTAGCACCTAAGAGCAGGGCCGGCAACAGAAATCATGAGGCACAGTACACCCAATTTTTAGGAGCCCGCCATCCCCAGGTCCCCACAGCGTCCTTCCACCCTGCCCCACATTGCCTCTCCAGACAGTCCCCAGTATCTCTCCAGCCCTAGCACCCACAGTATCCCTTTAGCCAGCTGCATTATCCCTCCAGCCCTGACACCCCTAGCCCCCTTTAGTTATCCAAACAGTGTCCTTCTAGCACTGACACCCTTTGTCCCCACAGCATCCCTTTAGCCACCTGCACAGTGTCCCTCCAGCCCTGACTACTTGTTTTCTGCTGCCCGCAGTTTTATTTCTCTGCTGTCACCTCGGTGCAGTGCTGCGTGCTGTCATACGCGCCTCTCCACAATAAACTAAAAAAAAATTATAGTACCGGCAGTGACGAGAGCAATGCTTCAGTGAGCTTCTCCTGGATGGTCCTTGTACCTGCCTGCACTCTGATGAGAATGCAGCAGCACAGTTGAGAGAGACTTGGTTTATCTGTGGGCCCCCTAGAACAAAGGGGCCTGGTACAGCTGTGCCCTTAGGACACCCCGTTTATTGCTGGGCCTGCCAAGAGAAATGGTATGGATCGCTTATGGGCCCTACACATGTTCCACCCCGAGGTGCCCGACGGACGATACGGCTGACCTGGCAGCAGGGGAGGGGGGGTGGGGGTGAAGTTTCTTCGCTCTCCCCATCACCCGACCCCATAGCCCTGCATGCTGATGTGGACGATATTGTCCATATTGGCTTGCATGTTTATCTTGTTCATTAATGAACAAGATCGTTCATATCTTTCAGTGTAATCGCTTAGTGTGTAGGGCCCTTTAGAGAGAATTCTGGAAAACTCACTAGTTAGGTCTTAGGTTCAGAAGAGTCCTGCCTGGGCCAGTCCTCGGGAGAGTTAGAGCACTCCTTTCATAAGAAAAGAGTAAAGTAGTATGAGAATTAGATATTGTTAATTACACATGTTTTGGCATGATGGCATAGGGTAGATGATTTAGTTAGGGCAATAGGATTGGCGCTACACCCAGGACAGTGGGGAGCCACTGACGCCTGATAATACTTACTGGAAGATGAAGCAGTGGCTTTCATGCCCTTCTACACAGCTGCTGAAAAGGGATACGGTCATGTGACCGGCACTCGGGATCCCGGCGGTCACCATGCTGACGCTGGGATCCCGTGCAATGCTCTTTACAGACATGGACTAAGCTGGAATGGAATTTTCAAGTTCCACACAGATTACAGGCCCTTTATTGCTTACCAAAAGGGGATATGAATAAATGGTAAACTCCACCTCAGATGGAAGCCCCTATAGGATCTCCCTGTTGGGGGATCCTGGCTAACTTTTGAAGACCATTGACTTAGGCACCCCAATTTTAACCCTAAGTCTTTTCACTTTCTCCAAATCCAACAATAATGTCCTTCCCTATACCAGATTCCATCCCACTATCTCTCACTTTAAAAGGATTTGTATTTCCTCCCCCTTACTATGAGGTATGATCTCTAGCTTCCATGGCAGGCTTGGCCAACCTGTGGCTCCCCAGCGGTTGTGAAACTACATCTTAGTATGATACCCCACAGTTCTGCAATTAGGCAATGCTAAAACGGTGTCAGGGCGTGCTGAGATGTGTAGTTTCACAAAGGCCAGAGAGCCACAGATTGGCCAATCCTGCTCTATGCCATTTAGTTGGACAATGGGACCTCAGATGAACCATGCGCAGGAGTAGGAGAGAGATCTTGGACCACCCATGAAGGAGGATTGCTGGGAGACTACCAGTGCTAAAACTTCCTCCAGTTGTATTTCCACTTTGTTCAAGGAAAATGTGTCTAAACTATACATCAGATAGTATTATAACCCTGTCCCTGATACATTAGCAAAGATGTGACTCTGCTTCTCCTACATACTGTAGGAACTGTGGCCAGATTGGCACATTTCTTCATATTTGGTGATCTTGTCCTGTTAAGATTGGATCTAAGGTTTCTTATTCTCTCTGTTTCCTTGTACAGTCAACAAAGGGGGTCATTCAAATTTAGCACATCTAGGATCATTTACTCTGACATGCGGGGGGACGCCCAAGCACAGGCCTGCATGTCAGGCCTTACACCCCCCCCCCCCCCCAGGTACAAAAGCATCGCACGGCAGCGATGATTTTGTACCTGGTGAGTAGCTCCCTGCCAGCGCAGCTCCTGCGTGCTGGCAGTCCACTACTCACAGCGGGTGCGTGTGATGTCATGCAGCACTGCGGGCCGCCCCAACGGTCCGGACACGCCTCCATTGTCCGGACAGCGCCCCTCCAATGGCGTTCTAACGCCGTTGGCACGCCCCACGATCGCCTCTGCCTGTCAATCAGGCAGAGGCGATCGCACCAGTGAGATGCCGTTAGCATCTCACTAGGATCCCGGGGTGCGCGTGCGCACTCCACAAAGTGATTCAGACTGCAATCACTGCCGTGATGCAGTCTGAATTACCCCCAAAGATGGCTGGTGCTTTCTGCTATGAAACCCCATTGACAAATCCGATAAACACTCCACAAAACTGGCCTCACCCATTCTAGTTGCAGCCAAATGTCATACAATCACCTACATGAAACAAATCACATATCAACTTCAAGATCACCATACCTCTTTTGATGGGGTCTTGGCCCCTTGGTTACCTTCCCAGAAACCTCTCTTACCCATATCCTCCTAGGTCCCTCGCCTACCCACTCCCTAGATGCATCTCTTTCACAGTCTTCTACTTCTTCCACGATCCCCTTAACCTATCCATGCCCCTTTCCTTGAGTGACTCTCTTCTCCCTGAACTCTCTGAATTTTGTATGCGATTTACTTTTGCCTCCATATCTTTTTTGAATTGTATCAGACTTATTTTCAATAATATTAAGACGCACACTAAAACACAGATGTTACTTATGGATCCAATTTTGGGAAACATACTCTGGTAAATTTGAGTTTATATGTGAAAGAAAATCACTAAAATAGGTGAGCCCTTAATATATTGAAATATATATTTTGCTCAAAAAAAGACATACTGGGAAGATATTATTACATGTATTAACTGCACAATTAGCAAAATGTATAATTCAAATATGCTTGACTACCTTATGTTATGAAACATGTTATGAATTGTCAAAAAACATCGGTGATCTGCTTACTTGCATATGTGGGAGCCAATATATTGGTAAAACAACACATTCAAGGGCACACTATGAAAAATTAGCAACAAGGCTGATAGTCTGTCTCTAATCACACCCATCTGAAACACAATTTACAGCCTTAATTTTTGACTGGTAAAATAATGGAACATTTTACACTGAGGCATATAGGGAGACCTAAAAAGAGAAACAGATACCAACAAACATAGTTTTGGACTTGTGACACTTCCCATATGGTTTTAATAAACCAGAGATATCACACATTTTATTTTAAGGCAGGGTTTCCCAACCTCAGACCAGGTTTTAAGAATATCCATGCTTGAGCACAGATAGAAAAATCAAAATAACTGAGGTACTAATTAAGTCACCTGTGTTAAAGTATGGCTATCCTTAAAACCTGGACTGTTAGTGTGTCTAGATGACAGAGGTTGGGAAACCCCTTTTTAAGGAATAACATTTTAGATTCATACAAACCTTATCTTGTTTAAAGAAGCATCCCATTAAGATTAAATCCCTTTTGGTGCTTTTAATTGATTGACCACTTATCTAGTTTATTTTATGATTGACCATTATAGAGTGTAACAGTTTTATTATTTAGGTTATTATCCTTCTTCGTACTTCTTGTACTATTTACATTTTTAATTTCAGGATTTATATTGTATATTTTATGTTTCCTCCACTGTCCACAACATTAGGACAATAGAATAGACCACTTGCAGATGACATACTTACTCCGAAATAAGAATGTGTGTGTGTGTGTGTGTATGTGTGTGTGTGTGTGTATATATATTGGCCTTGTGATGTTGCCCCATACATATTTTTCCACAAATAATTCTGTAACGGAATTCCAGAAATAGGGAATATAAAGAGAACATCTAATGGCTAATACTTTATCGTCCCCAGGAAGTCCTACAAAACGCGTTGGATTACATTGCAGGACTTATTTACCTTGAAGTTGGTTTCCACGGTCTTCTGCCTTTGGACATTAAAGACTTCTTAGGATTCCTTGCACTAAAGAGACTTGGAGGCCTGGAGCAGAAATGCATTTCTCCGGAAGCTTTACCTAGCTTATTTCCTTTTATGAACATGTAATTGTATATTGCTTAAAAGGATTTAATTCTGCTACAATATCCCTACTTTTCTACATGAAAATAGATGGTCTCCAATAGGAGCCAATATAATTACCAGGTAAATTACACCAGTGGATAAGGAGACCTGGTCAGACTTCATCTTTATATCTGATGGTATGAAGCCAATTAATATTCTATTAAGCTCTATCTATACACTAACAATCCACTATTGATTTCAGTACAAACAAGCTTTCACATTCCTTTGTACCATACAACAGCATGTGTTCCTTTCCCTATGACAGACATCACGCTTTTCTATCATCTGTCTTACCTGCTACATTTGATCATGTGGAGCAGGCAATAATCCATGGAGCACAATGATCCAATAGACTTAACTGACCTTTAAAAAGAAACTAAACCAGTAATACATAAGTTGTACAGGAGGGTATATTTATGTAAGGGAAGGTGATAGGTTGTCAGAAGACACTTTGTTATTAAAAAAAACATAGTCAGTTGCTCATTGCATGCTGCCAAGTGCAGACATACTTCTGTGAAAGTCATTAAAGGGGCCCATACATCTATGACAGATTGCCCACAATCCCCAACTGGGAGATGGCTGACTCAGGAGATCAGAGAAATCCAACATGTTGGATTTTAAGACTCTCCAATTCAGCCCATAAAAAAAAAAAGTTGGGATTGTAGAGTTGGGGGAATTTTAACATGTTCAATTTCCCTGATTCCCCCATGGATCGCCAATGAATGGCACTAATTGGCAAATCATCAGAATGTGGAATTGGAGCCTGCGTTACTTTAGTGAATCCATTGAGCAACAGTGAGTGCTTACCAGTATACAATAACATTTGCCCCAAAACAGAAGAAATCGTGCAGTAATGGTGGCATTTTGCTCTATCACTATAAAGAACAGTACCAGCCACTTTTACAGAACTCATACAGTTTCCCCGTCTGGTAAAGCCAAGACAATGCAGATATAACGCAGTATAAAAAAATACTACGTTTGCATTTATTAAAGGAGCTTTCAATAAGGTCTTTCATGAAAATGGTCCAGATGACTCCGTTGGGAATATTCCTCTGCTGCCCCACCACAGTCAGACACAGAAGTGAATGACCTTTGCAGCTCTGGGTCATCCCATCTTCATTTATACATATATTGTAAAAAGTAGCGATATCTGTATGTGTTAAACAGTCCTATATTTATTGCCTCATTAAGTAACAGGTTTGTTCAACAAACTAAATATCCTTTCATAAAGCAAAGCACAATTTGTTTTCTTATAAATAGTATAAATTATTTTATTTACATAAACTTGTTACAAAACAAATAACTATATATTTTCTTTTAAATATCCAAAGTAATTTCTATCCCATGACATTTGTTTGTTCATGAACTACACAGCAGCCAAAAGTCCAGCTGATCAGTTGCTCCTGATTATGTGTACAAATTATCAAACTATTCACACATTGTACAGAGAAGAAACAGAGGGAGCGTGAGTTGCTTTGCAAGAACTACATTCACATTGATAACCTGTAGTGCTTGTGTAATCCTGTAATGCAATCCTCGTACATAGCATCATCATCCTACATTACCCTCTACCTTATGGGGTTTTGGAGGTCCAACTTTCATCGCTACGCCCCGACCTGTCAAGCACTTAACATGAGCCTATTATCTACCTACACACAGTGGATGAGAAGCCATTTTTAGCCTGCAATATTTCTAAAGACCGGAGACGGATCATACACTAAGCAACCTAGGCTACTGCTGTTAGGGCTCAGCAGCCATTGATTGGCCCAGATTACTCTAGGAGGTTTATTTTGACACATGGAAGAGGTGAAATGGGACCAAACCCGTAAACTGCCTGGGCCACATGGGGCCTTCTCAGTCAGGCTCTGGTAAGAACACATCTCCGCAATTCACTATGAAGCGGTACCTCATGAATGCTAGTCATGAATTGCCTCGCTGATCTTGCTGGTCCCTACAGAATGTATAGCTGCAAGGTCATGATTATTGATTTAGCCAAAAAATGGCCGATTCCACTGTGTGTAGGTTTTCGGTGATCTTACACATGATACCAAAGGGACCAGAAAAATTCATTGGCAACTCTGAGGAAGACCGTTAGATTACGACATTCCGTTCGGAATTCTGACACATCATCAGGTTCCAAGAGGTATCTGGCTTTTTTTCTTTTCTTCTAACTTTAAAAATCGATAATAAAAAAAAAAGATTAGACTTTTTTTTTCTTTTTTAGAATCCAGTTCTCTATTATATAAATCACTTTTCTTTTTCTCCTAAAAGGTTACCTACATTACATACATACATGTTGGTCGCCAACCCTGGATATAATGCACCTCATTACAGGTATGACAAAAAATGGAATTTACCCAGCGCCAAAGAGGCTGGTCAGTGACTCACTGGTCCCTTTGGCAATATAGGTGTTAAGATGCTACCATGAATCATTTACAATTATTTAATCCCCGGTATCACAAGTTTCAGAAACAACAATAAAAAAGAAAAAAAAAAAGAAAAACACAACTGAACATTCAAGTGTTAAGGAAAAACATAATAGTACAAGCTTGGAAACTAGAACCAGGCACTTTCATTTCTCTGTAGGTTTTAGGTCTATATATCACACACAAACAAACGTGTGCCCTTATTCGCACACACAGGTACAGACCAATAAAAAAAAAAAAAAAAAGAAGAAGAAAAAAACCTATGACTCGTTATAGCCCCTTAACTACAGTAAGTTCAAATTTGTCGACTGTTTTAGGCAACTAATGTAAAGCAATGGCGTACAACTTGGTATTAATCCACTCCATAGAAATCAAAATGGGACCCAGCCCTCACAAAATGGAGGAATCCCTTAGCATGGTAGAATTAGGCATGTTAGAATATCAGCTTGGCAGTGAATCACTTCAAATCATAAAAAGGTATTTTTTTTCTTTTATTAACAAATAAATATTAGATGATCTCAATTGTACCAAAACTGGATATAAGGAAAAAAAACTGTGCAAAAATACATATATCAGTATGTACAATCATTTCTTAACAAAATACGCTTTCTGAAATAGGGATACTTCAATTTTCTTTTATAATAGAAGAAATTCCAAAATAAAGATACAAAATGTAGGGTTTTTTCTTTAAAGTAGGTTTTTGATTTTTTTCCCCTCTTTTTGTTCATAGTAATTTCAGTTTCTTTTTTCAGGTTAAAGAAACAGTAGGAGTTTTAAGGAAACGCTTTATAATACAATCATATTGCCACCAAATGAGACTGGTAAGAAACAGATTTTCCTGCAGTGTGCACAACCCTCTATTGATTGCTTATTTGACAGTGGTTATTCTATGTGCACCACCAAATCACAGGTCAGCTAACATGGGATACGTTTTTGTTGTCACACATATTCTATACTGCCTGATAAGAGCCATATCCCGAAATAGGGAAAAATAGTCAAAATGTAAATGCGACATATTGTGAAAGACATGATTCAGCATTTCGGCTATATATCTGGTAGGAAAAAGATCCAGCTGTGGGGACTGCTTCTGAAACTATCTTTTCTACTCAGTTTATTATTTGTGAGATGGAACAAATAAAGTTTACTGCAAATGTGTCTTGTTTTGATGCTTAAATCTATTTTCTATATTCCACTTGATGGCACAGGCAGGAGGAAAAAGATCAGCTAATATTCTGTGCAACATGGAATTATGAAGGGGAGTTGATGGTAACGTCCCAGAGTTCAGAGGTTACACTACGATAACACTTTGTAACAGCTGTAAAGCAGAGGGAAAAAATAAATTTACGAAGCAGATCAGCCATCTAAGTGATCTGTTCAGTAATATTAAAAAAGAAAAAAAAAATCCCTAAGGGAAAAAAAATAAATCCTGCTGGACCGCACTGAATCCTGTAAATTAAAACGGTCTTGCTTGCCAATGCTTCTTAGAGCCATATTAATACATCACAGCTGTTTGTGCTTCGTTTGGAACCTTTATACAGATATGTTTGCCCCTTTCCTCAGACCTATCATGCCCATTTAATACAATATAATAATGAACAGTTCTGTTCAAGGCCGCCTATAAGGCTGCATTTATAGCAGTGAAGACCAGCCGTTGAAAGTACGGCTTGGCAGTAGGGACAGATTCCATTAAATGGCTACTCCCTAAAGGTCAGTGATACAATATGAAACTGCATCTAACAACCACCAATATATATGTAAAGGTTTTCCTGCCTTCACAGAATTTGACTTTGCTGTGAGCTACTGCTGTAAGCCGTTGGGCCGTTACAGTCTCACAGACGCTAGCTGCATTATTCTTCCACAGGCTTATACACAGCAATTCTATAATGCATAGAACCATTTTACCCAATAATTATAGCTTTCGCTGGAACAAATTGTTTCCAGGATAAGGGTTTCCCCTCAAAAATGAAGCACTTTGCCTAAAATAAATAAAAAATCTACACCTCATTGACCATTCCCTCCCCCCTCATTGCATTGTTTAGCTGTGCTCCTCACAGTGCCTGCAGGTATAACATTTCCACCAGGTGGCAGCATTGATTAACTGATCTTTACCTTGCTTTAAAAAAATAAATACAAATCAGATATCAGATTGCATACCTGTACCCCAAGTTATTAAAAGCTCCTAAAACTTTTACATATGTATTTGTGAATCTTATTAGCTATTTTATATAAGGCAACTTGTATATTCGGTTTTGTGGCGCTTTTCATTTTTTTTGGTAGATGGCAGAATAACTACTTAAGGTAAACCCTTTACAGTCAGTCTTCCTGGACATTTCTCTATAAAAATTGGGGCATTTGATGCAGTTTATAGAAATATATATATATATATATACTCACTATACAGAACTATTTAAACAAACAGAAGATACCTATATGCGCTGATAGGCAGCCTGAAAGGACTATTCTATGATAAAGGGATGTCACCTTGCATCCAAATAGACAAATAGTACAAAATTATATCATCAAACCGTCCTTAGGCGCCACAGAAAATCCACACATAAAACATATGTTCCGGAGCACGTCTGCAGTATTAATCTTCCTCCAACATGCAAATGAAAAGAGAGCACACAATAGTGTAACACCGTCACATCCACTGTATTTTATATGGAATATTACAAATGGGATCCGTACCATGTATTAAGTCTACCCTTTGTAGACAAATGGCGCATGTATTAACATAGATGAACTTTTTCAAAAGTTTTTCACCTCGTATGTAAGAAGAGGTGAAAAACTTTTGAAAAAGTTCATCTATGTTAATACATGCGCCATTTGTCTACAAAGGGTAGACTTAATACATGGTACGGATCCCATTTGTAATATTCCATATAAAATACAGTGGATGTGACGGTGTTACACTATTGTGTGCTCTCTTTTCATTTGCATGTTGGAGGAAGATTAATACTGCAGACGTGCTCCGGAACATATGTTTTATGTGTGGATTTTCTGTGGCGCCTAAGGACGGTTTGACACTATACAGAACTGCCCATAGTATGTATTCCAGAAGACTGAGCAGTTGCTTCTTCCATTATACAGTTCACCATTAGATGGCGCTGTGTTAAAATCTGCTTCCTGCACACAGATATTCTCCATCTCTGTATGACAATAGCTGCCCATGTACAATTGGTACGTAGTTCATGTTAAATATTAGTAGCAATTAAACACAGAGGTCTTGACGACACTCTTCCAACATTATGGTGTCATAGCAATTGGAGCTGTGCTTTCTCCTACTCTCTGGTTGGCTGGCCACGGATTAGTGTTCTGCAGGAAGCCTGACTATGCAGATTAGAGGTATTCTTAGAGAATGGCCTCAAATCATTCTAGGATTGAAGGTTTTACATAGAAGGGGGGGAAGTGATGCATAAGGAGCGGTTCCCTATGAGAAACTTGCATTGCTGTAACAGATAGGAGACAAATATGGTTCCCAATAGACTGGCGCCATACATTAATCACCGCCTAACCACAAGGGCGGCCATCTTTGGGAGAAGTTCTAGAGTATTCTGACTGCCTTCTTTGTCATTTGGTTTTTATAGTCTGAAAAGATTACCAATACAATCAGAGCAGGTTTAGAATAAACCGTAGAAAAAAAAAATATTTTCTTTTTTTTTTACTAAAAATTTGACAATGTTTGACAAAATATTATTGACATTAAAACTCCTCACAGCTTCTTAGCACATGTAACCTGGAAAAAGGCTGGTCGGCCCATTCAAAAGTCTTAATTACTCTTTTTTTTATTTTTATTTATATTTCTGTAATTGTGCTATTTTAGTAGTTAATCACTGGAGCATTGCTGTAAAAAGAATAAAGCCTTATTCCTCTCCTTCAGTCATTGTGTCTGCACTGATGGGCGTCAGGTGACCGCGTTCCCAGGAGAAAGTTGCAGTGTAGTTTCTCTCTCGCCCCCCGCAGGCTGGAGGACAAAAGCTCACGCTCAATGCGAATAAATTCTCACAGGTTTGTAGCAAGCGGCTCAGTCCACTAACACTGATAGAAGCGGCGATGGGACTCACTGCTACAGACATGGCTTCAGGGAAATTCCTGGTCCAGCTGACGGTCCTAGAAACGCTCCATATACCTGAGGACCTTGGGAAGGTTGAGAAAACTCAAAGGCATCTTGGAGCCCACAGAGCCAGCTGGAGGTTGGTGATTGTGACGATAATTTGTCCAGTTTGTGTAACAAACAACTGTCAGGGACGAGCCTTTGGCTGGAATACAAGAGAGAGAGAGAGAGAGAGAGAGACACTGAAGTAAATGAAATGTGAAATCTCCTACACTGACTCTACGAATAATAGCCTCTACTGTATAATACATGGAGTTAACCAGTGGTCGCTTATTGTGCGAGTAAATCGCAGCTAAGTGACCACCGTAAATAGCACCAATGCCCCATATACCAAGCACATGTAAACCCAACTGCAGCGTCATGGACAGCAAATTATTCCATGTTATTAAGAAGGTATTTCCTGGCATTTCAAGCACAGAATGGTAGTTTACCCTACACATCTGCAATGCATCAACCGAAGACAAACTGCTACGATAATTTCAGCCATTATACCTACTCTTCCTCTGAGCACAATTAGGTTATAAATCTACTACCTCGAGTATAGGACAATAATTATAAAATATATATCTGTCTATCTATCTATCTGTCTGTCTGTCTATCTATCTGTCTATCCTGTATCCTAATCCCTGATATAAAGCTAATAAAAATAGCCAAGGTTTTATTAAAATCAGTTTCATTTTTCAGTTAACCTGGAGCAGACATTTCTAAAAATGGCTAATTCAGTCTAGGTGCCCTATAAATTATGCCTCTACAGTTAAGTAATGTATCATAGTTACAATTTCCTCTATAACCCCGCCTCCATGCACAGGAGCTCAGTTTTTGTTAACCAGTCCAATGCAGTAGCAGGTAAGAGAGACGACAACTGTTAGTAGCCACATACACCATATTCTCATGACAGGAGAAAGTGTCAGCGGCTAATGCCATACCAAACCAAAGAAGCTAAGTGAGTCAGGGTGGGCGCCCTGTGGAGCCCAGTGTACCTCGCAGAAAGAGATTTAACAACGGTAATTTCTTACCATAAATCTCGTTTTCTGCTGCGGGGTACACTGGGCTCCACAGGGAATAACATTGGGGATGTCCTAAAGCAGTTCCTTATGGGAGGGGACGCACTGTATCAGGCACCAGAACCCGGCGTCCAAATGAAGCATCCTGGGAGGCGGAAGTATCGAAGGCATAGAAACTTATGAACGTGTTCACTGAGGACCACGTAGCCGCCTTGCACAATTGTTCAAGGGTCGCACCACGGCGGGCTGCCCAAGAAGGTCCAACCGACCGAGTAGGGCCTTTATGGTAGCAGGAACTGGAAGGCCAGCCTGTACATAAGCATGTGCAATCACCATTCTAATCCATCTGGCCAGGGTCTGCTTGTGAGCAGGCCAGCCACGTTTGTGAAAAACGAATAGAACAAAGAGAAAATCCGACTTCCTGATGGAGGTAGTTCTCTTCACATAGATACGGAGAGCCCGTACCACATCCAAAGACCGCTCTTTGGAAGATAATTCAGTAGAGGTAAGGAGAGGTAAAGGCCGGAACCACAATCTCCTGATTAAGGTGGAAATAAGACACCACCTTAGGTAAATACCGGGGACGTGTTCTAAGAACCGCCCGATCACGGCTGGGGGGACCCACTTACCTATTCCCTGAGTGTGGCCACGTGATCCAGGAGAACAGAGGTCGTGTGTGTGACTAACAGGAAGAAAACCGGAGCCTCCGCTGTAAGTACCCGGCAACCAGGGCGCGGCAGTATACAGCGCCGCTGGGGGAGGTGATGGAGCTGCAGCAGGAAATGTCTGACTGACATCTAACACAGTCAGTGTCTCTGCTGCAGCCCTTGAAGTCTTCATTTTTCATTAAAAGCTTCTTCTCAGGGCTGCTGGAGCAGCCCCCCTGTTGTATGCCTGCTTACTGCATGGCACCAACTACAAAACTGAGCTCCTGTGCACTGAGGCAGGGTTATAGAGGAGGCGGCGCTAGGCATTCTGGGAAGAAGGTCAAAGCTTTGAGCCTGTTGGTGCCTCGGATCAATATCCTACTCTACACCCCAATGTCATTCCCTGCGGAGCCCAGTGTACCCCGCAGCAGAAATTTTATTACCAGTATTATTACCAGTCATATATATAGCGTACACATATTCCGCATCACTTTACAGAGACTATTTGCCCATTCACATCAGTTCCTGCCCCAGTGGAGCTTACAATCTATATTCCCTATCACATGTACACGCACACACATTCACGGTAAGGTTAATTTTTGTTAAGAGCCAATCAGTAAATTTTTTTGGACTGTAGAAGGAAACCGGAGTGCCCGGAGGAAACCCACGCAATAACATGGAGAACATACAAACTCCACACAGTTACGGTCATGTAACAGGATATGAAAATAAAACTGAATGCAGTGAACAAGGGAAAGCTCTGAGGCAAGGATGACACTTAGGCAGCGGCCTTGATGAGAGGGGAGGGCTGAGCGTAACATTGTCAGAGATACAGATATGCAGTTGGTAACTTTTGTTTAGATAGTGGGAATTTTAATGGTTACATTTTTGAAAACTTGAGTTGACGCGGCGAGGACATGCAGGATGAAACCACAAAGTCAAATCAGTGACGAGGAATACAGACAGTGAAGCAGAACGGGGAGTCTAATCACTCTCTACCGTCTTATCTGTTGGGAGGCAGAAAATGGCCGATGCCTTAATTTGAAGACCCATCTAATTAACTC
This sequence comes from Pseudophryne corroboree, assembly GCF_028390025.1. NCBI lineage: Eukaryota > Metazoa > Chordata > Amphibia > Anura > Myobatrachidae > Pseudophryne > Pseudophryne corroboree. The sequence continues at coordinate 412,689,083 of NC_086452.1, read as the reverse complement.
TGCACATTGCAGACCAAACTGAAATAAAGAACAGAGTACACTGAAGCTGCAAAGGAAGTGACTTGCAGTCCCCTCTTATCCGCTCAATGGGGAACACAAGCTAATTGGAAATCAGAGAAAGAGTAAGTGAAGCGCAGTAACCAATGGTAGTGATGGCTTCCTCCCCTCCGCCTGCATGGCCGTTATAGGTGCTGAACGCTGGACTACACATGGGGTGTTATGCTGGACACCTGGATCAGAAGTGTGCTATACTTACATTAATGTATGGAGTATAAGCAAAAAAAAAATAAAAAAAAAATTTGTATGCCATGTGTTGCGATGAACACACCAAGGATATTTTTTCATTTTTACATCCATTCTAAGCATTCATGTGTACATCTTATTTACCATACAGCGCAGCAATAAAAGCAATCTATATTTGCCAACGGCAATGATCAAACCAATAATTCAGGCTGAGATTATCCTGATTGTGCAGCAAACAACGTGACAGAGATAAGCAATGGTTAGAAAGACCGTGTGAAACAGGCTGCTGTGCATGAAAGTGGAAACACGGCATGAAACCCTAAGGAATGACTGAATGAGACACATATGGGTTAGACAGTGTTTTACTTGTTACAGGTGAATTAAGTAGTTGAATATCTATCCGACCAAAACTAAAGGGGTTAATAGCTGCTGCGCTCCTTGGGAAATAGCTGTTGCCATAGTGATCTGTGCGGCCCACTCCCTCCCTCCCCTGTCAAGCTGATGATGCTTTGTGCAATCAGCCATTCCAACTAAAAGGGACGCGGAAAGCATGGGTTATTGTGCTATTCTCTTCTGCTGCATTGTCAGTGATCACTTTCCACTACAGTGCTGTATGAAGAGATTGTCATTAGAAGCATTTTGTCGGGGCCAGACACTGAACACCAAGATGTTTATTATAGAACTACAAAAATAGCACTGCAGGCACATTTGTACTGCAAGCTACTTTTAGGGAAAAGAACAAAAACAAGCTCATGGTGTGCTCAGGAGGGAATGTACTCCATCACCGCGCAGGGTGAACCAGGAGGGTGTGTGCTCCATCATCGTGGGGGGTGAGCCAAGAGGGGATTGCTCCTTTAAGTGTGGAGGGAGAGCCTGGAAGGAGTGTGCTCCATCAGCGTGGAGGGTGAGCCAGGCGGGAGTGTGCTCTAAAATCGTGGGGGGTGAGCCAGGAGGGGGGATTAGTGCTCCATCACCACGCAGGGTGAACCGGGAGGGTGTGGAAGGAGTGTGCTCCATCAGCGTGGAGGGTGAGCCAGGCGGGAGTGTGCTCTAAAATCGTGGGGGGTGAGCCAGGAGGGGGGATTAGTGCTCCATCACCACGCAGGGTGAACCGGGAGGGTGTGTGCTCCATCAGCATGGGAGGTGAGTCAGGGAGGGTGCTCCACCAGGGTGGAAGGTGAACCAGGATGGGCGAATGCTCCATCAGCGTAGGAGAGCCAGGTGGGGTGAGCCATCAGGGGGCATGATCCATCAGCGTGGGATGAGCCAGGAGGGCACATGCTCCATCAGCGTGGAAGGAGAGCCAGGAGGGCGCATGCTCCATCAGCGTGGGATGAGCCAGGAGGGCACATGCTCCATCAGCGTGGAAGGAGAGCCAGGAGGGCGCATGCTCCATCAGCGTGGAAGGAGAGCCAGGAGGGCGCATGCTCCATCAGCGTGGAAGGAGAGCCAGGAGGGCGCATGCTCCATCAGCGTGGAAGGAGAGCCAGGAGGGCGCATGCTCCATCAGCGTGGAAGGAGAGCCAGGAGGGCGCATGCTCCATCAGCGTGGGATGAGCCAGGAGGGCACATGCTCCATCAGCGTGGAAGGAGAGCCAGGAGGGCGCATGCTCCGTCAGCGTGGAGGGAGAGCCATGAGGGAGCATGCTCCATCAGTGTGGAAGGAGAGCCAGGAGGGTGCATGCTCCATCAGCGTGGAGGGAGAGCCATGAGGGAGCATGCGCCGTCAGTGTGGAGGGAGAGCCAGGAGGGAGCATGCTATGTCAGCGTGGTGGGAGAGCCAGGAGGGAGCATGCTCGGTCAGCGTGGAGGGAGAGCCAGGAGGGAGCATGCTATGTCAGCGTGGTGGGAGAGCCAGGAGGGAGCATGCTCGGTCAGCGTGGAGGGAGAGCCAGGAGGGAGCATGCTATGTCAGCGTGGTGGGAGAGCCAGGAGGGAGCATGCTCGGTCAGCGTGGAGGGAGAGCCAGGAGGGAGCATGCTATGTCAGCGTGGTGGGAGAGCCAGGAGGGATCATGCTCGGTCAGCGTGGAGGGAGAGCCAGGAAGGAGCATGCTATGTCAGCGTGGTGGGAGAGCCAGGAGGGAGCATGCTACGTCAGCGTGGTGGGAGAGCCAGGAGGGATCATGCTCCGTCAGCATGGAGGGAAAGCTAGGAGGGAGCATGCTCCATCATTGCTCTTGTGAAATCCGTAGAGAACAAAGAGTGTGTTTTTCTGATGGCACTGGACTACGTCCAACGATGCCTCTTCCGCAGTAAGGTCCAGCCCTTGGAAGTCCGGGACTACAATTTCTTTGTTAAAGTGGAATTTAAATACCAACTTAGGAAGATACCCAAATTTGGTTCTGATAAATGCTCTATCTGGATGAAAAATCAGAAAAGGAGGGTGACATATTAATGTCCCTAAATCTGAAACTCTTCTAGCTGAAGCAATTGCCAGCAGAAAGAGAACTTTAGCTGTCAGCCATTTAAGATCCACCTGCATTAGTGGTTCAAATGGAGAACTTGAAGCGCCTTCAGGACTAAATTTAAATCCCAAGGCACTGCAGTAGGAACAAAAGGAGGTTGTATGTGACGCACAGGGCCGGGCGACAATATGTACGCCCCCTGTACAGACTGAAATGATGTGCGGTGCGCGATGACGTCATCGCGCACCGCACAGTAAAGGACCTCTCCACGAAGGGAAACTAGATTTCTCTTCACAGCGGGGGGGGGGGGGGGGGGGGGGGGGGGGGCACAGCAGCAGCGGATCTTGCCCTGGTGCGGCGCCCCGGGCAAAAGTCCTGCTTGCCCGTGGCAAGATCCGCTACTGGTGACGCATTTCCTGGAAGAAAGTGCAAACATTCTATAGGTTAGAAATTTTCTTTTGAAACCATACAGTCAATGCTGACACCTGTACTCTCATGGAAGCCACCCGTAGACCTCTGTCCATTCTTGTCTGTAGGAATGCTAGGACTCTGGAAACTCTGAAAGGACCTAGGATCAAATTTCTGGTCACCGCACCAGTGCATATAGGCTTGCCATATTCAGTGATAAATGCGAGCTGAGGATGGTTTCCTTGCTCTGAGCATTGTTTGAATTACCTGTTGTGAGAATCCTCTTGCTTTCAGGATGGAAATCTCTAGAGTCACGCCGTCAAAGACAGTCGATCCAGATGCTTGTAATAGCAAGGACCCTGGGACAGTAGATCTGGACGTTGAGTGAGAAGGAATGGAGCACCCATCAACAACCTCTGCAGATCTGTGTAGCAATGTCTTCTGGGCCAAGCCGGAGCTATTAGTATCACGGCACCCTTTCCTTGTTTTACCTTTCGCATCACCCTGGATAACAGGGCGATAGGTGAAAACACATAAGCCAGACGAGAGTCCCATCTCACTGACAGGGCATCCACAAAGGTCGCTCTGGGATCCTTTGCTCTAGACCCGTATGCGGGAACTTTGTTGTTCTGACGGGACGCCATGAGATCTATCTCTGGTAACCCTCACTTGTCTACCAGAGTCTGGAAGATCTCGGGGTGTAAAGCCCATTCGTTTGCATGAATGGTGTTTCGACTGAGAAAATCCGCTTCTCAGTTTAGAACTCCCGGAATGAATACTGCGGACAAGGCTGGATGATGAAGCTCTGCCCACCTTAACATGCGGCTTACCTCCTTCATTGCTTTTTGGCTGCAAGTTCCTCCCTGATGATTGAGGTACGCTACTGCCGTTGCATTGTCCGAGCGAATTTGAACTGGTTTCCCCTGAAGGATGTCCTTTGCCTGAATGAGTGCCATATATATGTCCCGAAGTTCCAATATATTTATTGGCAGGCAACTTTTTTCCTTGATCAACTGCCCCTGGAAGCAACTTCTTCCTGACACTGCTCTCCAGCCCTGAAGACTGGCATCCATTGTCAGAACTTCCCAATCTGATATCCAAAAGGGTCTCCCTTTGTCCAGATGGAAAGAGGTAGACACGAGGCTAATGACCTCCTTACTTCCAGAGGAAGGACCATAGTCTGTGTTTTCATTGTCTGATGTAACCCATTCCATCTGGAAAGGATCAGACGTTGCAGAGGCCTTGAATGAAGCTGAGCCTACTCCACCATGTCGAATGTCTACACCATAGATCCCATCACATGCATTGCTGCATGAATGGATACCCTTTGACTGTGTAGCAGCTCCTGGATCCTCGACAGAATTTTTAATATCTTGTTCAGAGGTAAAATTACTCTCTGAAGACTCAAATCCAACACAGCCCCCAAGTGAGTCATCCGTTGTGACGGAAACAGGGACGACTTTGCCCACCGTGTCTCTGCAAACAAGCTATTGTCTGTTGCAGATGACACTGAAGCAATTCCTGAGACTGTGCCAGGATTAATAATACGTTGAGGTATGGAAAAACTCTTATCCCCTGCCGACGGAGAAAAGCTGCCATAACCAACATAATTTTGGTGAACACTCTGGGAGCTGTAGCCAGTCCAAATGGTAGGGCCTGAAACTGAAAGTGTTGCTGGAGGATAGCAAACCTGAGATAGCACTGAAGGGACAGTGCTATAGGAACAAGTAGGTAAGCATCCTGGATATCCAGGGATACCATAAAATCCTCCGGCTCCATGGCCAAAATAATGGAACGTAAAGTCTCCATATGAAACCGAAGCACCCAAATGTACTTGTTTAGCACCTTGAGATTGAGTATGGGCCGGCACAACCCATTTGGCTTCTGAACCAAAAACAGGTTGGAATAAAAACCTTGTCCTCGTTGCGCAGGAGGAACTGGAATTATCACTCCTGACTGAAGCAACTTCTGAACTGCCTCTTGCAAAGCCCTGGCCTCTGTTTCCACCGAAGACGGGCTGGTACAAAAAAACCTTTGAGGAGGGTGTTTCTTGAAGGCAAACGCATAAACATGAGATACCGATTCTTGCACCCAGGCACCCGTGGTGGACTGCTGCCAGATCTGTGCAAAATGAAGAAGTCTGCCACCCACCCTGGGATCCCCCAGGTGGAGGCCTGCACCATCAGGCTGATGGCTTATCTTCTGACTTGGAAGCCGGCGCTCTGGAAGCCCAATGCTTTTTTAACTTACCACACTTGTCCGATTGAGACTGTTTGCCATAACCCTTTCCTTTTGCTTTTCTTTGAGTCCGAAAGGGCCGAAAAGCTGGAAATCTAGGCTTGGATTTGTATGTGGAAGGAAACTTCACTTTCTTGGAGTCTGCTTCTGATTCCAAAATACTGTTTCATTCTTTACCAAAAAGAATATCTCCAGTAAAAGGCAAAGACTCTAGAACCTTCTTAGAGTCTGAGTCAGCTTTCCATGTACATAGCAAAGTTCCTCTGCGAGCTGCTACTGCTGAAGCTGATGCTTGAGAGGCAATTGTACCCATATCCAAGGCTGCTTCTTCTATAAAAATAGCCGCCTGTTAATATGAGCAATATGGGATTTTTGCTCTCTAGATGCCAATGAAAGATCATCCTCCAATGCATCAGCCCAGGCTGCCACTGTTTTGCCATTCAGGCTGAAGCCATGGCTGGTCTTGTGATTGCTCCAGACAAGGAGAAAATGTTTTTTAAAATCCATCTATTTTCCTATCCGTGACATCATTTAATGATGTTGAAGGCAGAGATAATGTAGATTTTCGCACCAATCGAATGACACGCGTATCTCCTTTGGGAACCACCTCCCGTTTTTAACAGTCCCCAGCCGGAAGAGGATAATTGCAATTCCATTCCTTTGAAATTCTAGACTTCTTACTGGCCGTTACCTAAGCCTCTTGCATAATTTCTGTCAGCTGTTCTGACCCAGGAAACGCAGTCCTAAGTGTTTTGGGACGTTTAAACGCAGGTGCCTTAGATTTTAACAAAGGCACTGCTGCCTCCTCTAAGGATAGAATGGCTTTCATAGCACTAATTAGCTTAGGTATGTCCACTGAGCTGAGGCCTTCAGCCTAGTCTCTGTATGCAGACGCAGAGTGCGATGAATCCTCATCCTCCAACAAGTCCTCATCTGAAACATGTGTAGACTGTGAAGTGGTTGTTTCAGGTCTATGTGATTTACCTACCACCGGCATATCAGCCTGTTTTTGTTGAGAGGCTGCAGATTCCTGTACTGGATGTGATAAACCACAGGTGGAATGTTGCATGTAAGGGTTAATAGGGTAACCCATCCCTGGTATAGGAGCTGGCATTATCTGCTCAGCTATACTGGATAATGGGGGTACTTCAGACCTGATCGCTCACTAGCGGTTTTTGCAGCGCTGCGATCAGGTCAGAACTGTGCATGCGTATGCACCGCAATGCGTAGGCGCGACGCACGGGTACAAAGCAGATCGTTGCTGTGCGATGGGTTTTACGAAGAATCCATTCGCACAGCCGATCGCAAGGAGATTGACAGGAAGGTGTTTCTGGGTGGCAACTAACAGTTTTCAGGGAGTAGTTGGAAAAACGCAGGTGTGTTCAAGTGTTTGCAGGGCGGTTGTCTGACGTCAATTCCGGTCCCGGAAAGGCTGAAGTGATCGCAGCGGCTGAGTAAGTCCTGGGTTACACAGGAACTGCACAAGATCATTTTGTACCGATCGGCTGCACATGCGATCGCACACTTGCACAGCTAAAATACCCCCCCCCCGGTGGGATGGCAACTACGCGAACGCAGGACTGCAAAAAACAGCTAGCGAGCAATCAGGTCTGAATGACCCCCAATGTCTATCAAAAGTAGCCCATGGGGGGTTTAACTTGAACCTGTGCCTGCCTCAGATTATTCAAGAGGCTTTGGTGAAAGCTAAAACAGTTTGCGAATAATCCATTTTGAACCAGATCCTGAGAGGTTAACCCAGCTTTGCAGACAAACATGATATGAGTGTTGGTGCTGCTGTGGAGAGTGTATCCGCCTCACCCTTGCCTCTCTTAGACATAATTTAGACACAATTTGTGACTTCAATCACTTTAAAATTTGTTAAAGTGACATACAATCTGATCCCTCCCTTCTTTGCACCAGCATTGACGATCGGAACACACAGAAACTGACAGAATATAGTTAAGTCAACAATCACAGGTTATACATTAGTATAATAAGCAATATAAGCACATATTACTGCATTACCTTATATAGGACTTTAACGTATTCAGTCGCACAGCGAAAGAAACTGCAACAATAGTTTAAAGACTCATATGCATCAGGCACTTATCCAACTATTCGTACTCAAAGGTATAATGAGACTTAGTGCTGTATCACCCGGCTCAGGAGAGTGGGATACAGGGAGACTTTACCCCGCTTCCAGGATCGATCAATACGTTAGTGAACGCTGAGTGGATCTAGACGCTATTAGTGTACACAAACGCCCCGTGAACCTACAGTGAACACAGACGCCCAAGTGAACACCGACGCACCAGTCATACAGCCGCCTATGCTGCGACTGGATCCTTTTAGAGACACAGCGTCTCAGACGGAAGCGGGAACTCAGTTCATGGAGGGAAACTCGGAGGAAACTGGTCATGAACTGGCGGGGAGTGGCGTCCAAGGGAGAGTCTTACTCCCCACTGCTGACATCAACCCAAGGGATCGCGGCCTCATACTACCCCTGGAGCCTATGATCCCTGAGGCCTAGCGCTGGGGCACCCGAGGTGGCAGCCGCGTCAGCAACTGTTCGCTAGTCTCCATTATGAAACAGTGCCGCTGTGTCTCGCGTTTCCCCAACTAAGCGGAACCGATGCCTTACCTTCTCCCCGTGCTCTGGCCACAGCCTGGTAATGTCTGCTGGACATGCTAGTACATCCTACATAGACGCCTGCCGAAACAGCACCGTACACATGGATAAGCTTTGTCGCGACCCAGTGGGGAGTTGTTGGAGCGACTCTAAGGTACGTATAAGACGCTTTTTAGAAAGATCACTCAAAAAAAATAGTAAGACTATAAAAATAAAATTATAAAAAGCTTATGGCTGCTAAAAACCAGCAGCCCATTGACCATGGTCCTGCTCCTGCCGCACCAAACAAAAACTGAATTGCCTGAGCCAGGAGGCGGGGATATAGGAGACGGGCCCGGTGCATTCTGGGAGGCCGAAAGCTTTGATCGTTGGTGCCAATCCGCTGTCACTACCTCATATTCCAATGTTTATCATGTGGATAACCTGTGAACCTGGCAGGAGAAATAGGCATGCTGCATATCATTTTAATCAGCAAAAGCTGCGTGTGCGTCCTATTGCATTACTTTGCAAATAAGACGCAAAAAAGACATTTGACGTTACCGAGCCACACGGCACTTACACATTATATGTAAAGCAACTTGTAGAGCATGGAGCAAAAATAGGATTTTGGTACTTACCAGGTAAATCCTTTTCTTTGAATCCATAGGGGTCACTGGAGTACTCTTGGGATATGGACGGCCTCCATAGGAACAGGGCACTGAATATTTAAATTTAGAACACTCCACCCCTCCATATCCCAGAGTACCTCAGTGTTTTTTACTGAGCCGAACAGGAGCTATAGAGAGGTTGACAATGGAGTATTACATATAACATAACGGACAACAATGAAGTTGACACATAACGTTAGTGACAACTAAACAGTTGACACCATAACCAGCACTTGATAATTTGAACCAGTCGGTGAGAGTGTGTTACCATAAAATCCCCTGAACTTACCACAAACCAGGTAAAACTGCTCTGGGTGGGCGTCCAGTGCCCACTATGGATTCAAAGAAAAGGATTTACCTGGTAAGTACCAAAATCCTATTTTCTTTTTCATCCACTAGGGGTCACTGGAGTACTCTTGGGACGTACCAAAGCTTCCCCCGTGGGCGGGAGAGCTGTTTGGCACCTGTAACACTAGGCGGCCAAAGCTAGATGCTGATGCCGCAAACGTATCAAACTTGTAAAAGCGCACAAACGTGTGCACGGAAGACCATGTAGCCGCACGGCAAAGCTGCGTCGTCGAAGCTCCACGACCAGCTGCCCATGAAATTCCCACAGAACGTGTGGAATGAGCTGTTACTGATGTAGGCGGCTGTAACCTAGCATGAAGGTAAGCCTGACGTATGGTCAGTTTTATCCATCTGGATAAGGTCTGCTTAGAAGCTGGCCAACCCATCTTGGCAGCATCATAGAGAACAAACAACGTATCCGTCTTACGAACTGTAGATGTTCGGGATACATAAAACGCGTAATGCGCGTACCACATCCAGAGTTCCAGAATGTGCTGTTAACACAGGAACTACTATTGGTTGATTGATGTGAAAAGATGACACTACCTTTGGTAAGAAAGCGGGATTCGTCCGAAGTTCCGCTCTGTCATCATGAAACACCAAATACGGTGGCTTGCATGACAAGGCACCCAAATCTGAAACACGCCTTGCCGAAGCTAAGGCTAGAAGAAAAATTTTTTCCAAGTGAGAAACTTTATATCCACTTGCTGTAAGGGTTCAAAATATGAAGACTGTAAGAAATCTAAAACCAGATTCAAGTCCCATGGCGCTGTAGGTGGAATGAATGGAGGCTGTACTCTGAGGACACCTTGCAGAAAGGTGTGAATAGACGGCAATAGAGCCAATCTACTTTGAAAGTAAATTGACAAAGCAGATACCTGCACCTTTAGTGTAGATAAACGCAGTCCTCCATCTAACCCCGTTTGTAGAAATAACAAAAGACGGGATAACTTGAAAGATGATGTCGGAAACTTCCGAGTTTCACACCAACCTATATAGGCACGCCAAATTCTGTAATAATGAGCTGCCGTAACTGGCTTCCTAGCTCGTAACATGGTTGGTATAACCGATTCTGGAATGCCCTCTCTTCTAAAGATGGCGGTCTCAACAGCCACCCCGTCAAACGCAGCCGCGCTAAATCAGGATAAAGGAACGGACCCTGTTGTACAAGTCCGGACGTAGTGGGAGCGGCCAAGGATCGTCTGCGAGTAGTCCGTGGAGATCCGAGAACCAAGCTCTCCGAGGCCAATGAGCTGCCACTAGTATCTTTTGATCCGTTTTAGCACCAGAGGGAGCAGCGGAAACAGATACACTAGGCTGTACGGCCAAGCGATTGTGAGAGCATCCACCGCCACTGCCTTTGGATCTCTCGTTCTGGACACATAGTGGAGCGTTTGGTGATTGTGGCGAGACGCCATTAGGTCCACTTGAGGGTAACCCCACCGCTGCGAAACACTTCTGGATTTAATGCCCATTCTCCTGGATGAAAATCCCGACGGCTGAGATAATCTGCCTCCCAGTTGTCCACTCCCGGAATGAACACTGCCGACAATATCACCTGGTGGTATTCTGCCCAATTGAGGATTCGAGCTACTTCCCGCATTGCCATGCGGCTTCTCGTTCCTCCTTGTTTGTTGATGTATGCGACTGCCGTTGCGTTGTCTGACTGCACTTGAACAGTCTGAGAGCGAAGCATGTGTACTGCTTGTCGTAGCGCATTGTAAATTGCGCGGAGTACCAGGACATTTATAGACAGCAATCTTTCGTGATCCGCCCAGAGACCCTGGAGCTGACAATTTTGAACTACAGCTCCCCAACCTCTAAGACTCGCGTCCGTCGTTAGAATTATCCAATTCCAGCCGCCGAACAGTTTCCCTGCGGTTAAATTGTGTACCTTGAGCCACCAGAGTAGAGACACCCTTGCCCTTGGCGACAACCTCACCCTGTGGTGAATCTGCAGATGCGAGCCCGACCACTGTGCGAGCACATCCAGTTGAAATGGACGTGAGTGAAATCTTCCGAACTGAAGCTCTTCGAAAGCCGCCACCATTGTTCCTAAGAGGCGAATGCACAAATGTACCGAGACTGTGCGTGGCTTGAGCACTAATTGTACCAGATGGCGAATAATCTGTACTTTCTGTTGTGGTAGGTAAATTCTTTGATTTACCGTATTGAGAATCATACCTAGGAATTGAAGGCGTTGAGACGGAATGAGATGTGATTTCTTGAAGTTGACAATCCAACCGTGGTGAACCAGTACATTGTACGTTAGCAGCGCATGTTGGAGAAGCATCTGTTGAGACGGGGCTTTGATGAGCAGATCGTCTAAATACGGAACTATTGTCACTCCCAGGGATCTGAGATGAGCTATCATCACAGACATCACTTTGGTGAATACCCGAGGCGCTGACGATAGGCCAAACGGTAGAGCCTGAAACTGGTAATGGTTTTGGCGTATTGCAAACCGCAAGAACCTCTGATGAGGCTGCCAAATCGGAATGTGTAAGTACGCATCCTTGAGATCTAGCGCAATCATGAATTCCTTTGGCTCTAAACCTGCAATCACTGAGCGCAGAGATTCCATCTTGAATCTGTAGTAAGTTACGTACCGATTGAGACCCTTTAAGTTCAATATTGGCCTGACTGAGCCATCCGGCTTCGGTACCACAAACAGACTGGAATAATAACCATGACCCTGTTGGTGTACAGGGACCGGAATCAAAACTGCTGAATCCAGTAGGGACTGAATGGCAATTTGCAGAACCGCCCTCTTGTCGCCCGACAGAGGCAGTCCTGTCTTGAAAAACCGCAGTGGCGGAAGACAGTCAAACACTATTTTGTAACCTCTTAACACTAAATTGCGGATCCACCCATCCGCGGATGTCTGGAACCACGCCAAATGGAACGTCTGAAAGGGTGCTCCCACAATCGGAGAACCGAGATGGGCTGGTAGCCCGTCATGCCACTGGCTTGTCGGTGACCTTAGCATCCTGACGACTTGTGTTGGTTTGTTGGAAACCACGTCCACGTCTACCAGGCGTGGCTGTTCCTCTGCCACGTCCGCGAAAGGCCTGAGGTCTAAAGGATTTGAACGCAGGTCCAGAGTACCTCCGTCTTGGTACCGGTGGAGGCAATGGTAAGAAAACCGACTTTCCTCCCGTGGCCTCAGAAATCCATTTGTCCAATTCAGGACCAAACAACTTCTCGCCACCGTAAGGTAACGCCTCTATACCTCTTTGGACCTCTGCCTCCGCTTGCCAAGAACGCAGCCAGAGTGCTCGTCGTGCCGTAACTAGCGACGATGAAAGGCGAGAAGTGAGCTGACAGACGTCAGTAGAAGCTGTACATAGATACTCCGCAGCCTCACACATTTGATCAGCAAGAAGTATAAGGTGTTCGTCATGTAGGGCAGACTTGAGTTCTGTTATCCATACTATGAGCGCCTTAGTGACCCAGATGCCAACCAAGCCAGGTCTCAGCAGCACTCCTGCTGCTACATACATGGACTTTAGCATAGTTTCTATTTTGCGATCTGAAGGGTCTTTAAGCGTAGTAGCAGCTGGCACTGGTATGGTTAATTTCTTTGTAAGTTTCGACACTGACGAATCAACTATTGGTGGATTCTCCCACGTACATGTCACCGAGTCTGGAAACGGATAACTAGACTTAAATCTGCGAGGTATAGAAAACCGTTTATCTGGAGTCTGTCGTGTTTCTACTAACATCTTATTAAGAGACTCCGAAACAGGAAAACACATTGGAGTTCTCTTTCGTTTAGTAAATACGACCTGATAATTTGTCAGAGGCTCCTCAGTTTCTGTAAACTTCAGAGACTAACGCACCGCTCTGATGAGATTATTAATGCCTGAGCTGTTAAAATCCTCACTATCTGACTCCACTTCGCCCTCCTCACCCTCATCTTGTGCCGTGAGGTCTGGCATGGAATCGTCAGAATGCAACATAGCAGAAACTGGTAAATCATAAGACATATGAAATTTATCCCGTCTACCCAAAATGGATTTGGAACTTTCGCAAGGCTGAGACGCCTCCGGTAGTTCTGGCGGTCTCACCCTAGACTCAGATCTTGCCGTTTCCCGCTCTTGTCGAGCGGCGGTCAATTCTGATTGCGACCCAGCCAGTACATTGGCTAGCATTTCCCATGGAGGGTCCGGGGAGGAAACTGGCTTTAAAACCGGAGCAGAAATTGTATTCGGAACTGAATCCACAAAACATACTGTACATGTGGTAGATCCATCCGGTAACACACTGCTACAGACTTTGCAGTGATGCTTTTTAATTTTTGCTGGTGCCTTACTCATTATGGAGACAGACAATACAATACACAAAAAACAGACACTTGCACGACTCAGTAAAAATAAGAATTTACTTACCGATAATTCTATTTCTCGGAGTCCGTAGTGGATGCTGGGGTTCCTGAAAGGACCATGGGGAATAGCGGCTCCGCAGGAGACAGGGCACAAAAAAGTAAAGCTTTTACCAGATCAGGTGGTGTGCACTGGCTCCTCCCCCTATGACCCTCCTCCAGACTCCAGTTAGGTACTGTGCCCGGACGAGCGTACACAATAAGGGAGGCAATTTGAATCCCGGGTAAGACTCATACCAGCCACACCAATCACACCGTACAACTTGTGATCTAAACCCAGTTAACAGTATGATAACAGAAAGAGCCTCTTAAAGATGGCTCCTTAACAATATAACCCGAATTTGTTAACAATAACTATGTACAGTATTGCAGATAATCCGCACTTGGGATGGGCGCCCAGCATCCACTACGGACTCCGAGAAATAGAATTATCGGTAAGTAAATTCTTATTTTCTCTATCGTCCTAAGTGGATGCTGGGGTTCCTGAAAGGACCATGGGGATTATACCAAAGCTCCCAAACGGGCGGGAGAGTGCGGATGACTCTGCAGCACCGAATGAGAGAATTCCAAGTCCTCTTTTGCCAGGGTATCAAATTTGTAGAATTTTACAAACGTGTTTTCCCCCGACCACGTAGCTGCTCGGCAGAATTGTAATGCCGAGACCCCTCGGGCAGCCGCCCAAGATGAGCCCACCTTCCTTGTGGAATGGGCCTTAACAGATTTAGGCTGTGGCAGGCCTGCCACAGAATGAGCAAGTTGAATTGTGTTACAAATCCAACGAGCAATCGTCTGCTTAGAAGCAGGGGCACCCAACTTGTTGGGTGCATATAGTATCAACAGCGAGTCAGATTTTCTGACTTCAGCCGTCCTTGAAATGTATATTTTTAAGGCTCTGACAACGTCCAACAACTTGGAGTCCTCCAAGTCGCCAGTGGCCGCAGGCACCACAATAGGTTGGTTCAGGTGAAACGCTGATACCACCTTAGGGAGAAAATGCGGACGAGTCCTCAGTTCTGCCCTATCCGAATGGAAGATTAGATAAGGGCTTTTATAAGATAAAGCCGCCAATTCAGATACTCTCCTGGCGGAAGCCAGGGCCAGTAACATAGTCACTTTCCATGTGAGATATTTAAAATCCACCTTTTTCAATGGTTCAAACCAATGGGATTTGAGGAAATCTAAAACTACATTTAGATCCCACGGTGCCACCGGAGGCACCACAGGAGGCTGTATATGCAGTACTCCTTTAACAAAAGTCTGTACCTCAGGAACTGAGGCCAATTCTTTTTGGAAGAATATTGACAGGGCCGAAATTTGAACCTTAATAGATCTCAATTTGAGACCCATAGACAATCCTGATTGTAGGAAATGTAGGAAACGACCCAGTTGAAATTCCTCCGTCGGAACACTCCGATCCTCGCACCACGCGACATATTTTCGCCAAATGCGGTGATAATGTTTCGCGGTGACTTCCTTCCTTGCCTTAATCAAGGTAGGAATGACTTCTTCTGGAATGCCTTTCCCTTTTAGGATCTGGCGTTCAACCGCCATGCCGTCAAACGCAGCCGCGGTAAGTCTTGAAAGAGACAGGGACCCTGTTGTAGCAGGTCCCTTCTCAGAAGTAGAGGGCACGGGTCGTCCGTGACCAACTCTTGAAGTTCCGGGTACCAAGTCCTTCTTGGCCAATCCGGAGCCACTAGTATTGTTCTTACTCCTCCTCACCGTATAATCTTCAATACCTTTGGTATGAGAGGCAGAGGAGGAAACACATATACTGATTTGTACACCCAAGGTGTTACCAGTGCGTCCACAGCTATTGCCTGTGGATCTCTTGACCTGGCGCAATACTTGTCCAGTTTCTTGTTGAGGCGAGACGCCATCATGTCTACCATTGGTCTTTCCCAACAGTTTACTAGCATGTGGAAGACTTCTGGATGAAGACCCCCCTCTCCCGGGTGAATATCGTGTCTGCTGAGGAAGTCTGCTTCCCAGTTGTCCACGCCCGGGAAGAACACTGCTGACAGTGCTATTACGTGATTCTCCGCCCAGCGAAGAATCTTGGTAGCTTCTGCCATTGCACTCCTGCTTCTTGTGCCGCCCTGTCTGTTTACATGGGCGACCGCCGTGATGTTGTCCGACTGAATCAACACCGGTTTTCCTTGCAGGAGTGGTTCCGCCTGGCTTAGAGCATTTTAGATTGCTCTTAGTACCAGAATGTTTATGTGAAGAGACTTTTCCAGGTTCGTCCATACCCCCTGGAAGTTTCTTCCTTGTGTGACTGCTCCCCAACCTCTCAGGCTGGCGTCCGTGGTCACCAGGATCAAATCCTGTATGCCGAATCTGCGGCCCTCCAATAGATGAGCCTTTTGCAACCACCACAGAAGATATACCCTTGTCCTTGGCGACAGGGTTATTCGCAGGTGCATCTGAGGATGCGACCCTGACCATTTGTCCAACAGATCCCTTTGGAAAATTCTTGCATGGAATCTGCCGAATGGAATTGCTTCGTAAAAAGCCACCATTTTTCCCAGGACTCTTGTGCATTGATGTACAGACACCTTTCCTGGTTTTAGGAGGTTCCTGACAGGTCGGATAACTCCTTGGCTTTTTCCTCGGGAAGAAAAACCTTTTTCTGAACCGTGTCCAGAATCATCCCTAGGAACAGCAGACGTATCGTCGGAAAACAGCTGCGATTCTTGGAATAATTAGAATCCAGTCGTGCCGTCGAAGAACTACTTTAGATAGTGCTCTTCCGACCTCCAACTGTTCTCTGGAACTTGCCCTTTTTAGGTCGTGCAAGTAAGGGATAATTTAGATGCCTTTTTTCTTTGAAGAAACATCTTTTCGGCCATTACCTTGGTAAAAAGGCCCGGGGTGCCGTGGATAATTCAAACGGCATCGTCTGAAACTGATATTGACAGTTCTGTACCACGAACCAGAGGTACCCTTGATGAGAAGGACAAAATTTGGACATGGAGGTAATCCTTGATGTCCAGGGACACCATATAGTCCCCTTTTTTCCGGTTCGCTATCACTGCTCTGAGTGACTTTATCTCGATTTGAACCTTTTATGTAAGTGTTCAAAACATTTTAGATTTAGACTATGTGTCACCAAGCCGTCTGGCTTCAGTACCACAATATAGTGTGGAAAAATAATACCCTTTTCCTTGTCGTAGGATGGGTACTTTGATTATCACCTGCTGGATATACAGCTTGTGAATTGTTTCCAATGCTGCCTCCCTGTCGGAGGGAGCCGTTGGTAAAGCAGACTTCAGGAACCTGCGAGGAGAAGATGTCTCGACTCTCCAATCTTTACCCCTGGGATAATACTCGTACGATCTAGGGGTCAACTTGCGAGTGATCCCACTGCGCCCTGAGACTCTTGAGACTACCCCCCCACCTTGAGTCCGCTTGCACGGCCCCAGCGTCATGCTGAGGACTTGGCAGACGCGGTGGAGGGCTTCTTTTCCTGGGAAAGGGCTGCCTGCTGCAGTCTACTTCCCTTACCTCTATGTCTGGGCAGATATGACTGGCCTTTTGCCTGCATGCCCTCATGGGAAAGGAAAGATTGAGGCTGAAAAGACGGTGTCTTTTTTAGCTGAGATGTAACTTGGGGTAAAAAAGGTTGGATTTCCCAGCTGTTGCTGTGGTCCCCAGGTCCGATGGACCGACCCCCAAATAACTCCTTCCCTTTATACAGCAATACTTCCATCTGCCGTATGGGATCTGTATCACCTGACCACTGTCGTGTCCCTGACATCTTCTGGGAGATATGGACAACGCACTTATCTTGATGCCAGAGAGCAAATATCCCTCTGTGCATCTCACATACATATATATAGAATGCATCCTATTAAATGCTGTACATGAATAAAATATTTTCAGTCAGGGAATCCGACCAAGCCAACCCAGCACTGCATCTCCAGGCTGATGGCGATCGCTGGTCGCAGTATAACCACCGTATGTGTGTATATACTTTTTAGGATATTTTTCCAGCTTCCTATCAGCTGGCTCCTTGAGGGCGGCCGTATCTGGAGACGGTAACGCCACTTGATAAGCGTGTGAGCGCCTTATCACCCTAAGGGGTGTTTCCCAACGTACCCTAATTTCTGGCGGGAAAGGGTATAACGCCAATATTTGCTATCGGGGTAACCCTACGCATCATCACACACTTCATTTTATTTTATCTGATTCAGGAAAAACTACAGGTAGTTTTTTCACTCCCACATAATACCCTTTCTTGTGGTACTTGTAGTATCAGAAACACGTAACACCTCCTTCATTGCCCTTAACGTGTGGCCCTAATGAGAAATACGTTTGTTTATTCACCGTCGCCACTGTATTCAGTGTCCGTGTCTGTGTCTGTGTCGACCGACTGAGGTAAATGGGCGTTTTTTTTTTTTTTTAAAAACCCCTGACGGTGTTTCTGAGACGCCTGGACCGGTCCTAATAGATTGTCGGCCGTCTCATGTCGTCAACCGACCTTGCAGCGTGTTGACATTCTCACGTAATTCTCTAAATAAGCCATCCATTCCGGTGTCGACTCCCTAGAGAGTGACATCACCATTACAGGCAATTTCTCCGCCTCCTCACCAACATCGTCCTCATACATGTCGACACACACGTACCGACACACAGCACACACACCGGGAATGCTCTGACAGAGGACAGGACCCACTAGCCCTTTGGGGAGACAGAGGGAGAGTCTGCCAGCACACACCAAAAACGCTATAATTATATAGGGACAACCTTATATAAGTGTTTCTCCCTTATAGCATCTTTTATATATATACAATATCGCCAAAATCAGTGCCCCCCCTCTCTGTTTTAACCCTGTTTCTGTAGTGCAGTGCAGGGGAGAGCCTGGGAGCCTTCTCTCCAGCTTTTCTGTGAGAGAAAATGGCGCTGTGTGCTGAGGAGATAGGCCCCGCCCCTTTTTCGGCGGGCTCGTCTCCCGCTATTTTTGAAGTTAGGCAGGGGTTAAATATCTCCATATAGCCTCTGTGGGCTATATGTGAGGTATTTTTTGCCTCTAATAAGGTTTTTATTTGCCTCTCAGAGCGCCCCCCCCAGCGCTCTGCACCCTCAGTGACTGTTGTGTGAAGTGTGCTGAGAGGAAAATGGCGCACAGCTGCAGTGCTGTGCGCTACCTTTATGAAGACTCAGGAGTCTTCAGCCGCCGATTTTGGACCTCTTCTCTCTTCAGCGTCTGCAAGGGGGCCGGCGGCGCGGCTCCGGTGACCATCCAGGCTGTACCTGTGATCGTCCCTCTGGAGCTAGTGTCCAGTAGCCAAGCAGCAAATCCACTCTGCACGCAGGTGAGTTCACTACTTCTCCCCTAAGTCCCTCGTTGCAGTGATCCTGTTGCCAGCAGGACTCACTGTAAAGTAAAAAACCTAAGCTAAACTTTCTCTAAGCAGCTCTTTAGGAGAGCCACCTAGATTGCACCCTTCTCGTTCGGGCACAAAATCTAACTGGAGTCTGGAGGAGGGTCATAGGGGGAGGAGCCAGTGCACACCACCTGATCTGGTAAAAGCTTTACTTTTTTGTGCCCTGTCTCCTGCGGAGCCGCTATTCCCCATGGTCCTTTCAGGAACCCCAGCATCCACTTAGGACGATAGAGAAATAGTACTAAGGTGTGTCTCTCTCTATATATATATATATATATATATATATATATATATCTGGCCAAGTGCAGTACACATGGCCAGTACTATGAAATGTGATCCCAAATTCCCACTAACACCCCTGCGCCTCCGGTGTAGTAGAGATGTAGTACTGGAAGGTTCTGGAATCACAGCAGGAAGACACAGGAAGCATGGTTAAAATGGCTGCCATGCTTAAAATTATAGTCACAGTACAGGTTACAAGTCTTTAAACTGATATATAACCCTGTATACAAATCCTGTGTAAATCATCCCTGCAGCCTAGCATACTGCTGCTGCTGTTTGTCCCCCCTCGTGCCGCTGATGGTACCCTCTGCTTGCAGCCTGTAATGCCCCCCCCCCCCCCCTGTATGCTCCGTTGCGGAGGCAGTATGCGGGGCGGGCAGCGTTAGTGTGGGGCCGCCAGCGGGAGCCGGGTAGCGGGACACGCTGGAAACAGACAGCGGGGAGCGCGTCCTGAAGCGCTCGGATCAGCGGCGGCGGCCGGAGCAGCGGCGGCGGGCGGGCTGTATAGGGATGCAAGCGGCCATGCGCCAGCGGCTATCTATGAAAGAAAACATTGTCCCCACACAGCGGGGCGGCAGCGTGAGCTGACCGCCCCGATCAACATACCTGGACTCCTGTGATGAGGCTCCGACGGGGCTTCTCTGTAAGCGCCGGCCAGCCCGTCTGCAGGATGTCTGTATGGCTGTGAGGGTGCTCATTTATTGAGGACCAACACGCCAAAGCTGCTTGTAGCAGCTTGCACTATCCCTGACCCTGCCTTTTGGAAAAGGGATGTGTATGAAAAATAAAAAATATTAACTTAAAAAAATAAAAAAAATTCAAAATAATTGTGGACTAAGCCACAGACCTTGTTGCTACTTGAGCACAGAAAAAACACTGAGGTACTCTGGGATATGGAGGGGTGGAGTGTTCTAAATTTAAATATTCAGTGCCCTGTTCCTATAGAGGCCGTCCATATCCCAAGAGTACTCCAGTGACCCCTAGTGGATGAAAAAGAAAGATGTACTGTAAGAGGACACTGTAAAAAGCACTAATCAAAGTGACCACATTGTTTAAACAGAAATCACCAAGGCTCTGCAGTATAGTGTGGTCCCTTGTAGGGGGCTGCAGGATTAAATGCATTGATCAATACATGAATTAATACTCCACTATTATTATTAGTTAATATAGTGAGTGCAGAGCCCTTGTGAATTCTACACATTTATATTTTTTTCTGTTAAAAAAGCATAGAAAGGGGGCGCTGCATATTTTTTTTTGGTGGAGATATACTACGGATGTGACCGAAAGAAACCGCTATGTGAATATACTCTGCACACTTCAAGTAAGCATACGTGTAAGCGTGTTATGTCAGGAAATTCAAGATATTTTGTGCCTCACATGAGCTCGAAAGATACTTTTATATGTGTTCACCTGCCTATGTTTGATGTAAGCAAAAAAGTGAGCATCCTGTACTTGTGATTCATTACACATTTCGGGTGTTCCCATAATATCGTATAAAGACACAGAGGAAAAGGGGTACACTATAATCTATATACCCCTTATACCTTCGCTATACGGTTCAAGAGAACCACTACACATCGGAGTCCCTTTTCTTTCCTTTCACATGTACCATCCTTTAGAGAATAACCTAGAAAGCTAGAAATCCAGAGGAGTGGGTGTTTATTAAGAATTCGAAAGATACCTTTATACGAGTTCATCTACGTATTTTGAAGCAAAAAAGTGAGCATCCTGTGTTTATGATCAGGACACGTTTCCGGGTGGTCCCATAAAACCATATAAAGACACAGAGGAGAGGATACTCTATATCCCATAGTCCCTTTACATCACTCCTCACATGGTTTAAAGGAACTACTACACATTGGAGTTCTTGGTTTTGTTTTCTTTCAACATGTAGCAACTTTTTGAGAAAATCCATTAAGACTGCAACCACGAACTTTGGGACATTTGGAAATAAACCGGTTTGGAACATTGTTTATATCCATCAAGTGTTTAAGCGCATATGATATAGTTTTCTACATTGGGAACTGTTTACCCAACTAGGGGAAACGGTAGCGTTCAAATTGCTCAATCAATGCGGACATGGTGGATGGGGAAGCAGTCCAGCTTCGGAGATGCTGCATACGTTTTCGGAGTGTAATTGCACCTCTTGGATGAAATGATCATTCCCACTCTACTTCATGTGTCAGTAGTTTGACTGCAAGGAACGCTGGCGTTTTTTAGTGGTGGTGTGTCAGTGTGACGCCACCCTTACATATATTTGAGCTTTAGTGTTTCTTTGTTTTGTTTTTTAAACCCAATTTGGGTAGCATGTGCTGTATTATTTTTAGACTCCTCTATTTTTAAAGCGCCACAAAGTATCCGCAGCGCCCTACAGGGTAAATACACAGTAACAAGATAACATGACAGATGAATGGTACAGTAAATGCACCATGACATACCACTGGACAATACAGGGCAAACTAGGAAAGACGTACGCAGGAAGTGTACAGTAGAATGCAGCAAACACTTAACCAATTTACTGTATACATTTGCCTGGGTTCAGGATGAAATACAGGTAGTCAGGATGCCGGCGGTCACATGACTGACTGCAGCATCCCGACAATGAGAATCCCAACACCGGAAAGGGGCAAGAATTTTACCCCTCTCCTGCCACCCACCCTAACACTTGTGGGTTGGCAGCTTGGGCTAATCTGTGGGGGGGGTTGGGGTAGCTAGGACTTACCCTCGGGGGTTGGCGGCTATTGCCAACCACCCCCCTAGTACCCAACCCTAACCCAGATACTCACCTTTAGCATTCCGGCGCCGGTCTCCCAAGTGGTCACATGACCGTCAGTATCCCGACCTTTGGAATGCCGAACGCATCCCACCTGCCTGTGCAGCAAAAATATTATTTAGCTCCTCATCTATAATTAAAGTGTCACGTCCTGGTCTTACCAATTGTACTTTGGGGAGGAAAAAAAAAAACGCTTAAAAAAATATACAATTAATCACTTCTATAGAAAAAACATAATTAAAAACCCCCCAGATATTTGTTACCTGATGACGAAGTGAATTATTGGTCAACGTCGGCGTTCCTGAAATTCCACCACTGTGTTTCGAGTGAATGTTGTTTACTGGCGGCAGTTTGGCAACCTTACTGGCTTTGCTGTTATTGGTTACGCTGCTGGGGCCGGCTGCGGACTTTCTCTTTTTTCCTGCAAACTTGTCCAGGGAAACGTGAGAATGGGAAAAGGTGTTGTGCGAGTTCACAGCTTGGTCACCGCCTTGGTGAACGAACGGCCCGAGCGAAAGCGTGGAGTCACTGCTGTTCATCACTACGCTCATCCGCTTTATGGATTCCGCTGGGTTTCCCATTGGAGGACCCCTCCCTGATTGGTCGTGTTTAAGACTCACAGATCGATTGTTCACAAAATTGAGGCCGACACCGTGCGGGCTTCCGTGGGACAAGGTTGTGCCGGGAGAGTGGTACGTGCCAGAGTTCACCACACAGTTTTTCCTAAAGGACTCAGTGGAATGAGAAGGGGGGTGCGGTAGCAGCTGGGGTGGGGAGTTATTTTTCCGTTTCTTTCCTGAGCCGCTGCTGTTGCTACTGCAGTTCGTGCTGCTGACGGTGGATTCCTTAGGTTTCACAGCCTTGTTGGATTTTAACTTTTGAGGTTTGCTGGAGACTGGGCTAGGCGATGAGGAAAGCACTGACGGTGTGGATGGTGAAGAAGACACTTGTCTGGATTGCATACTACTGGCGGGGTCTGTTGCAGTGTGAGCGCTTTGTATAGTTCCTTGTGAAAGGACTTTGTCCACAGATGTACAGGGAGAGGTCACGGGGGCGGGGGGAGAGGTAACTGTGCTGGGCGAGAGGAAACCAGTGTTGTTCATACGCTGTAATACAGGCGCTGAATTCGTGCTGGTCCGATGCGGAGCATGCATGGATGAACTGCCCGATGCTGGAGGGATTTTCCTGATAAAGTACAATGGAACGGTGTTAATGGACTATAAGTATCACATTTATTATTGGTATACACTACAGAGGAGGATAAGTTAACAGTACTGCCTTGACTTGGATGTCCTAATAGTTTTGGTTAATATAAAAAATTATAATACAGAAGTTAGACAGTGCATGTTGCTATAGTGCTGTGAATATTTGTCACACATCCAAAGTCACTGACTTGCATCAATAAATTAACTACCCTGTTGGTGACTTGCTTTTGCTTGCATGTTAAACTTTTTTTAAATTTAAAAAAAAAATATTATTATTTTCTTTGCTTTTAAGTTATCAAAACACAGATCACCTCTCTGACTAAAGCTGGGTACACACTGGCGAGATATCTGCCCAATATGTAGTTTCCGGCCAAATCGGAACAACGTATCTGCTGGTCCTTTCCTTGTGTACACCCAATCTGTGTGCTCCTGCGGACGTTAGCAATATTTTCCGCGCGGCCAGCAACATGCACCGTACAGTGTAATAAAGACGGAACCAGGGATCATTACTTCCTTCATTACATCGTTCTGATGTGTACTGCAGATGCAATATATCTGCCTGTTGGACACCATATCGTCTGAGTACACAGCGCTCCACTGTGTACCCAGCTTAAGTATTAGTAGTGAAATGCTTCATACAGGAGAGAAGAGGGGAACACGCTGAGCACAGACCAGCAGAGAAGGGGGTAATGGTGATATAATTTATAGCATTGTTCTACTAAAGGTTTACTTGGAACATACTGCTTATAGTTATCCTGTACAGCTATTTACCATTATCCTGTACAGTTATTTACCATTATCCTGTACAGTTAGTTATCTTGTAGCGTTATTTACCGTTATCTTGTACACTTAGTTATCCTGTACAGTTATTTACCATTATGCTGTACAGTTATTTACCGTTATGCTGTACACTTAGTTATCCTGTACAGTTATTTACCGTTATCCTTTATAGTTATTTACCGTTATCCTGTACACTTACAGATATCCTGTACAGTTATTTACAGTTATCCTTTATAGTTATTTACAGTTATCCTGCACCGTTATCCTGTACCGTTATTTACAGTTATCCTGTACCGTTATTTACAGTTATGCCGTACAGTTATTTACCGTTATGCTGTACAGTTATTAACCGTTATCCTGTGCCGTTATTTACAGTTGTCCTGTACAGTTAGAGTTTATATCCTCTACAGTTATTTACATTTATCCTGTACAGTTAGAGTTTATATCCTGTACCGTTATTTACAGTTATCCTGTACCGTTATTTACAGTTATGCCGTACAGTTATTTACCATTATCCTGTACAGTTACTTACAGTTGTCCTGTACCGTTACTTAGTTGTCCTGTACCGTTACTTAGTTATCCTGTACAGTTACAGTTTATATCCTGTACAGTTAGTTTATATCCTGTAGTTATTTAGCATTATCCTGTACAGTTTACAGTTATACTGTACCGTTTACAGTTATGTCGTACAGTTACTTACCGTTATCCTGTACCGTTACTTACAGTTGTCCTGTACCGTTACTTAGTTGTCCTGTAGTTAGTTTATATCCTCTACAGTTATTTACATTTATCCTGTACAGTTAGTTTATATCCTGTACAATTATTTACAGTTATCCTGTACAGTTAGTTTATATCCTGTACAGTTACATACAGTTATCCTGTACAGTTACAGTTTATATCCTGTAGTTATTTACATTTATCCTGTACAGTTAGTTTATATCCTGTACAGTTATTTACAGTTATCCTGTACAGTTTACATTTATCCTGTACCGTTATTTACAGTTACTTACCGTTATCCTGTACCGTTACTTACAGTTGTCCTGTACAGTTACTTAGTTATCCTGTACAGTTACAGTTTATATCCTGTAGTTATTTACATTTATCCTGTACAGTTAGTTTATATCCTGTACAGTTATTTACAGTTATCCTGTACAGTTTACATTTATCCTGTACCGTTATTTACAGTTACTTACCGTTATCCTGTACCGTTACTTACAGTTGTCCTGTACAGTTACTTAGTTATCCTGTACAGTTACAGTTTATATCCTGTAGTTATTTACAGTTATCCTGTACAGTTAGTTTATATCCTGTACAGTTTGTAAATAACTGTACAGGATATAAACTTTTATCCTGTACAGTTAGTTTATATCCTGTACAGTTATTTACAGTTATCCTGTACAGTTAGTTTATATCCTGTACAGTTACATACAGTTATCCTGTACAGTTACAGTTTATATCCTGTACAGTTATTTACAGTTATCCTGTACCGTTATTTACAGTTATCCTGTACAGTTACAGTTTATATCCTCTACAGTTATTTACATTTATCCTGTACAGTTAGTTTATATCCTGTAGTTATTTACAGTTATCCTGTACAATTAGTTTATATCCTGTACAGTTAGTTATTTTATATCCTGTACAGTTATTTACAGTTATCCTGTACAGTTAGTTTATATCCTGTACAGTTACATAGTTATCCTGTACAGTTACAGTTTATATCCTGTACAGTTATTTACAGTTATCCTGTACCGTTATTTACCGTTATCCTGTACCGTTATTTACAGTTATCCTGTACCGTTATTTACAGTTATGCCGTACAGTTATTTACCGTTATACTGTACAGTTATTTACAGTTATCCTGTACAGTTAGTTTAGATCCTGTACAGTTACATACAGTTATCCTGTACAGTTAGTTTATATCCTGTACAGTTATTTACAGTTATCCTGTACAGTTAGTTTATATCCTGTACAGTTACATACAGTTATCCTGTACAGTTTGTAAATAACTGTACAGGATATAAACTTTTATCCTGTACAGTTAGTTTATATCCTGTACAGTTATTTACAGTTATCCTGTACAGTTAGTTTATATCCTGTACAGTTACATACAGTTATCCTGTACAGTTACAGTTTATATCCTGTACAGTTATTTACAGTTATCCTGTACCGTTATTTACAGTTATCCTGTACAGTTACAGTTTATATCCTCTACAGTTATTTACATTTATCCTGTACAGTTAGTTTATATCCTGTAGTTATTTACAGTTATCCTGTACAATTAGTTTATATCCTGTACAGTTAGTTATTTTATATCCTGTACAGTTATTTAGTTATCCTGTACAGTTAGTTTATATCCTGTACAGTTAGTTTATATCCTGTACAGTTACATACAGTTATCCTGTACAGTTACAGTTTATATCCTGTACAGTTATTTACAGTTATCCTGTACCGTTATTTACAGTTATCCTGTACAGTTACAGTTTATATCCTCTACAGTTATTTACATTTATCCTGTACAGTTAGTTTATATCCTGTAGTTATTTACAGTTATCCTGTACAATTAGTTTATATCCTGTACAGTTAGTTATTTTATATCCTGTACAGTTATTTAGTTATCCTGTACAGTTAGTTTATATCCTGTACAGTTAGTTTATATCCTGTACAGTTACATACAGTTATCCTGTA
This sequence comes from Pseudophryne corroboree, assembly GCF_028390025.1. Classification (NCBI taxonomy): domain Eukaryota; kingdom Metazoa; phylum Chordata; class Amphibia; order Anura; family Myobatrachidae; genus Pseudophryne; species Pseudophryne corroboree. The sequence goes on along the minus strand of NC_086452.1, from coordinate 412,662,664 downwards.
CAGTTACAGTTTATATCCTGTACAGTTATTTACAGTTATCCTGTACCGTTATTTACCGTTATCCTGTACCGTTATTTACAGTTATCCTGTACCGTTATTTACCGTTATGCCGTACAGTTATTTACCGTTATACTGTACAGTTATTTACAGTTATCCTGTACAGTTAGTTTAGATCCTGTACAGTTACATACAGTTATCCTGTACAGTTAGTTTATATCCTGTACAGTTATTTAGTTATCCTGTACAGTTAGTTTATATCCTGTACAGTTACATACAGTTATCCTGTACAGTTACAGTTTATATCCTGTACAGTTATTTACAGTTATCCTGTACAGTTTACATTTATCCTGTACCGTTATTTACAGTTATGTCGTACAGTTACTTACCGTTATCCTGTACCGTTACTTACAGTTGTCCTGTACCGTTACTTAGTTGTCCTGTACAGTTACTTAGTTATCCTGTACAGTTACAGTTTATATCCTCTAGTTATTTACATTTATCCTGTACAGTTAGTTTATATCCTGTACAGTTACATACAGTTATCCTGTACAGTTAGTTTATATCCTGTACAGTTATTTACATTTATCCTGTACAGTTATCCTGTACAGTTAGTTTATATCATGTACAGTTATTTACAGTTATCCTGTACCGTTATTTACAGTTATCCTGTACAGTTACAGTTTATATCCTCTACAGTTATTTACATTTATCCTGTACAGTTAGTTTATATCCTGTAGTTATTTACAGTTATCCTGTACAATTAGTTTATATCCTGTACAGTTAGTTATTTTATATCCTGTACAGTTATTTACAGTTATCCTGTACAGTTAGTTTATATCCTGTACAGTTAGTTTATATCCTGTACAGTTACATACAGTTATCCTGTACAGTTACAGTTTATATCCTGTACAGTTATTTACAGTTATCCTGTACCGTTATTTACCGTTATCCTGTACCGTTATTTACAGTTATCCTGTACCGTTATTTACAGTTATGCCGTACAGTTATTTACCGTTATACTGTACAGTTATTTACAGTTATCCTGTGCCGTTATTTACAGTTGTCCTGTACAGTTAGAGTTTATATCCTCTACAGTTATTTACATTTATCCTGTACAGTTAGAGTTTATATCCTGTACCGTTATTTACAGTTATGCCGTACAGTTATTTACCGTTATCCTGTACCGTTACTTACAGTTGTCCTGTACCGTTACTTAGTTGTCCTGTACAGTTACAGTTTATATCCTGTACAGTTATTTACATTTATCCTGTACAGTTAGTTTATATCATGTACAGTTATTTATCATTATCCTGTACAGTTATTTATAGTTATCCTGTACCGTTATTTAGTTATGTCGTACAGTTAGTTACCGTTATCCTGTACCGTTACTTACAGTTGTCCTGTACCATTACTTAGTTGTCCTGTACAGTTACTTACAGTTATCCTGTACAGTTACAGTTTATATCCTCTACAGTTATTTACATTTATCCTGTACAGTTAGTTTATATCCTGTACAGTTATTTACAGTTAGTTTATATCCTGTACAGTTACATACAGTTATCCTGTACAGTTACAGTTTATATCCTGTACAGTTATTTACAGTTATCCTGTACAGTTAGTTTATATCCTGTACAGTTATTTACATTTATCCTGTACAGTTAGTTTATATCCTGTAGTTATTTACAGTTGTCCTGTACAGTTACAGTTTATATCCTCTACAGTTATTTACATTTATCCTGTACAGTTAGTTTATATCCTGTACAGTTATTTACAGTTATCCTGTACAGTTAGTTTATATCCTGTACAGTTATTTACATCCTGTACAGTTACATACAGTTATCCTGTACAGTTACAGTTTATATCCTGTACAGTTATTTACAGTTGTCCTGTACAGTTACAGTTTATATCCTGTACAGTTATTTACATCCTGTACAGTTACATACAGTTATCCTGTACAGTTACAGTTTATATCCTGTACAGTTATTTACATCCTGTACAGTTACATACAGTTGTCCTGTACAGTTACAGTTTATATCCTGTACAGTTATTTACAGTTGTCCTGTACAGTTAGAGTTTATATCCTGTATAGTTATTTACAGTTATCCTGTACAGTTACAGTTTATATCCTCTACAGTTATTTACAGTTATCCTGTACAGTTACAGGTTATATCCTCTACAGTTATTTACAAATTAACCTGCTTAACTATGATGTTTATCTCTAGAGGTTAAATTTGCATGGTACTGGGTGAGTGCCTGTCCTCAAACAGATATTTATTAAAATGATATAATATAGGCTACATAAGTCTAATGGAAACTTCATATGTGTACTTTATTATACAAAGGTGGGACACTTGTGGTGGAACTACAAGTTTCAGCAATGAATCTGTAGCTCCACTACAAGCTGTGCGTAGTTTAGGAGCCCTTTTGATTGTTAGTTTCTAAAGGACATACATTAAACATGGCATAGCGTATACATTTGTGATAGAAGTCTCCTCTGAGCTGCGCATCCTCATACCTTTACATGTCCTTACTTTATATTCATATAACAGTCCTATATATTGAATTCCACACATCATAGTCACAGACCTCGTCCTCTTAGTAACATTCCATCAAGTTAAATCAGATACCTTGTGCTATATAGAATTCTGACAAAAGGGTGCAGTATAGTAGATGTGCTTGAACCTTACCCGAGGGGTGCACTATGCAACATAGAATTTACACTAGGGGTTAATTGTGTCACAAAAAGCAAGTCTTCATAATGTATATATAATCCTCCTGTACATAGCTGTATAAAAAATGCAATCCGGTCACTATGAAAACCTGTACAATAGATCCCCCCCCCCCTTTTTTTTTCCTCCTTCTCCCTCCCTCTCCCTTTCTTCCCCTCTTGACACAGGTTTTATCTTCGTGTTTTATACTTTTTTAGCCTCGGCCATTTTGTTCTTGGTCAGGCAGCACAGCCTGATATGGTGGTTCGTGCCACTACCCCCATTGCTCCCTGCTTTGAATACTTTATTGATTAGGTTTTTCTTTTGTTTGGCGGTCCTGTTATGGGCCCCATTGCTACAGGGTTTCTGCCCGAACTGGCTTTTTTTTCTCTCTTCTTGCTTTTCTTTACTTTCCTTCTGTGGCCTTCTTTTCTCTCACTTCCCTTTTCTCCCCCTTTGTCCTTGTGGTGGTTCCTGGGTATCCATTTCACTTGCCCTTATTTTTTAATGGCTAGTCGGGTCCTGGGAGGCCTTTGTTTTTGTCCCCCCTTTTTTATGACTCTCAATGTGATGTTGTTACTCAGGCCATCATGCCCCTTAAGATATTATCCGTTAATGTAAATGGCCTTAACTCCCCCAAAAAACGGACGGTGCTCCTGGGCACCTGTAGACGTGAGAAAGCTGATGTAGTTTTTCTTCAAGAAACTCACCTTACGGGCTCTCATACACAACTCCGCGGTAGGCAATTTACACAAACTTTCTTTGCTTCAGCAGATTGTAAAAAACGTGGGTTGCAATTTTAATTAATCGTCACATTCCATTTACACATAGCAAAACTGTGGCGGATTCAGACGGTCGGTACTTGATGGTTATTGGTACCCTCCGTTCTGAAGTCCTGACACTTATTTCTGTATACGCTCCTAACCAGGATCAGCATCAGTTTTTCCATTCCCTTTTCCGACACATTGGCAAGGTTGCACAGGGCCACATTGTATTGGGTGGGGATTTTAACACCATTCTTGACCCCATTTTAGATAGGACTGGTCCCCCCCTTGCCTCTAGAGCTTCAAGTACGCTTGCAGCCTCCCTTAAGTTTCATGACCTCCGGGACTCGTGGCGTCTCTGCCACTCTGTAGCCAGAGACTATACCCACTATTCAGCCCCACATCAGCACTACACCCGGATCGATATGTTACACATTTCGTCCTCCATTGCCTCTAGAATTACTGACGCGGGAATAACCCCTTTCACTTAGACTGACCATTCCGGTGTTTACATTCTCATGGATCTACATCACTCCACACACACTGTTCGCAAATGGCGATTTGATGAATCTCTGTTGCTTAACCCGTCAGTCTCCACGGAAATACAAATGGCGATGGAGCAATATTTTACTGAGAATATCACGCCTGAGGTCTCTTCTAGTATAATTTGGGAGGCTCATAAGGCCACCTTGAGTGGTCTCCTTATGGCATGGACCTCCTCGCTGCGCTAAAAAGCGACGCAGGAGATACACTTGTTAGAATCTCAAATAGCTACCCTAACCACCCAGCATAAACTAACTTCCTGCCCTGCTTTACTTGCACAAATCACTAATTTACAAGGCCAACTGAACGCGCTTTTGTCCCGTCGTACGGCTCTCATTCTGCGAAAATTAAATCAGAAATTCTATGATAAGGCGGACAAGTTAGATTCCCTGCTGGCGAATAAATTGCGACGTAAACAAGCGACTGGCGCAATCGACAAATTGTATTCCCGAACTCTGGGTGAGCCTACTTACGACCCTAAACAAATGGTTGGTGAGTTTAAGGACTACTATAGCTCTCTTTATAACTTGACGACCCCGGCGCATTCTCTTTCCCTCGACCCGGAGAGGTTACGTTCCTACCTGTCCTCGACGGGCATCTCCACAGCTCAATTAGACACACTGAATCAGGATCTCTCAGTAGAGGAGATGTTAACAGCCATGAAATCCATGCGGTCCTCAGCCGCCCCCGGCCCTGACGGTTTCACGGCACACTATTATAAACACTTTGCTAAAGTATTAGCCCCTCACCTTACCGCCCTCTTTAATCAGATCTTGGGGGGGCGCATCCTTTGCTCCGGCAACTACTCAAGCTGATATTGTTGTGATCCCTAAGCCTGACAAATACCCCACTCAGTGCGGTAATTATAGGCCCATTTCATTACTCAATGTCGATTTGAAGATTTATGCAAAAATCCTAGCTTTGAGATTGGACCCCCTTCTCTCTGTACTGGTACATCCCGATCAGGTTGGATTTATTTCAGGCCGACAGGCCTCTGATAACACTAGAAGGGCCACTGATATTATCCATTCTATCCACCAACAAAAGTCCTCTTCCCTTTTGCTAGCCCTGAATGCGGAGAAGGCATTTGACCGCATTTCGTGGCCTTTCACCTTCTCTGTTCTCCAACGCATGGGCTTTTCCGGTAAGTTTTATGATGGCGTCTCGGCACTGTATCGCAACTCCTCAGTGCGGGTCTCTGTCAATGGGGTCACTTCTTCATGCTAATGGTACCAGACAGGGGTGCCCGCTCTCGCCCTTGATTTTTGCCCTCGTCATGGAGCCTTTAGAGGCCAGGGTTAGTCTCAACCCGAATATTACAGGGATTCAAATCGGCCACACGGAACACAAAATTGCACTTTATGCTGTCGATGTACTGGTTTCTCTTTCAAACCCGACATCGTCACTCTCTCCTCTCCGAGATTGACCTCTATTCGCAATACTCTGGTTATAAGATTAACGCTACTAAAATAGAATAACTCAATTTTTACATTACCCCTGCATCTAGGTCATAACTTGAATCAACATTCCCATTTTCCTCGCATAACTGAAAACTCAAATACTTAGGTATTTATCTAACCCACAGACACCATGAACTCTTTAAAGCGAACTTCCCACGTCTTTTGGACCGAAATCGCTCGGATCTCCAAACTTGGTCCTCCTACTTCATTTCATGGATTGGACGTGCCAATTCTGTAAAGATGAATGTTCTTCCCAGACTTATTTATCTCTTCCAGACGCTCCCAATCTATGTTCCCCCCTACGTTTTTAAATTCTTGCAGCATCAAACTTTCCGATTTGTTTGGGCCAATAAGCACCCTAGAATTAAACTCCCGCTGCTACAACGGCTTCCGGGAGTGGAGGCTTAGGCATACCCAATTTTAAATACTATTACCACGCAGCTCAGATGGCATCCTGTGTTCAGTGGTGTGGTTCGGGGGCGGACAAGGTTTGGATAACTATCGAAGCTGGTGAGCTGGGACTCTCCACACTTTCTTCCCTTTTGTGGCTTCCGAGATCCGCCCGCCCTTGTGCCACCTCATCTCACCCAGTGGTGTCCCGTTCTTTATACATTTGGGATCTTGTAGCGAGGAAACTACAATTGGCCCCTAACCCATCCCCCCTCATACCCTTGTTCCATAACCCTGCCTTCCCTCCGGGAATGGTTAAATCTGCTTTCTCACTCTGGAAACAGGGAAACGTTGCCTTTCTCAACGACATTGCCTCTAGTACACCCTTCCCTTCATTCACCCAGATTCAGACACAATACTCTCTCCCTCATAGTGAATTTTTTCGCTACCCGCAACTTAGACACTTTCACTCCGGGGTTCGTACCACTCTCTCTTCTAGGCCTCTCACCACTCTTGAAAATATATGTATGCGACGCGCTTCTACGAAAGATCTTATATCAGATCTCTATGCTCTGCTATTGCAGGGCTCTGCTACTCCCAGAGATCACAGAGAACTGGCCTGGGAGAGGGATCTGGGTGTCACTTTGGATGAGGAGGAGTGGGGTGAAATATGGAGTAGTGCGTCCTCTAGCTCTATCTGTGTTAGGATAAAGGAAAATGTGTATAAACGGTTATATCGTTGGTATTATGTACCTTCCCGTTTAAAGGCGATGTACCCTGATGTTACGGACGGCTGTTGGAGGGGCTGTGCTTCTGAAGGGGCTTACATGCATATTTGGTGGACTTGCCCGAAACTAGTACCTTTATGGAAAGAAGTTGTCCCACTTCTTTCGTTCCTATTTTCTACCCCAATCCCCCTGGACCCTAAATACTTTCTAATGCCTCTGGACCTCCCGACTTTAACTAAACATCAGAACAAGTTATTACGTCATGTGGGTACTGCCACGACATGTCAAATTGCGAAGGCCTGGAGGTTGCCCTCCCCACCATCCCTACAATCCGTTGTCGCTTACATTTGGTACGATTATAAGATGGAATATATGACCAGTGTCATTAGACAATCTGCCAGGGCGTTCGATAAAATCTGGGCACCTTGGCTCAATTCTCAAAATGCCCCCTCCCCATTCTGTAGCTGATTAAGTTACGCACCCTAATTTTTTATGTTGGCTGCCCGGACCCCGCCACTCGGACCTCCCCTCCTCTCTTATCTATTTCCCCTTTTGCTCACAATCTTGTTTCTTCCTTTTCCTGTCTTAATTCTACCCGTTCTCTCACTCCCCTGGGCTGGTTGGCCACACCATGGACCTAGAGGACTCTTTCATCTCTCTGTACTATCTCTGTCGTCTCACTTAAAAAAAAAAAAGATTTACTCACTTGATTGTTAAGTTATTTCCTTTCCTTGTTGTGTATATCTTAGTACTATTTTGTTTTTCTATGCCTATGAAACACACCGTTTGTGTATTACTGTAAAATCGACCAATAAAACTTAAGAAAAAAAAAAAAAAAGAAAACCTGTACAATAGAATTCACCTCATACTGTATGTGTAACTTGTATAAAAGGAATTGGATTACAGTCTTGTGGTCTCAGATGTTCACAGAACACATTGGTGACTACTAATATTCAGGCAGTACCTTATGCTATATACAGTTTACACAAGAGTACCCTGGGCGTGATTCAGAGCCTCACACAGAGCCAATGATCACAGTTGAGCAATTTTCTGCAACTGCACAGGTGCGAAAATGTCAGGCAATGCATGTGTTACGTGCACAGAGCTGCTACTGTGATCAGGACAGAGGGTGAGATAAGTGAGCTTGCTATGGTGAGTGCTGAATTTTCTGTTTGTATATATTTAAGTAGGTGGCCATGGGCCACATGCACCCCACCCTATGAGTGGTGAGTGCAGACACTGCACCCCACTTCTGGGGTGGCGAGTGCTGTGGTTTTACATTTGTTTGTATATTGCAGAGTTAATCTTTGGTTAACTCTTATTAACTTTGGCCACAAGCTTTTTCATGCACCCCTATGTAAACACAATCATTCTAAACCTGTGTCAGCTGTTCCTTAGTAATTTATCAGCCAGTGTCGGGTGACTAGTGTACCTTTAAAAGCCATAAGGTATGTGGCAGGTGCACATTAAACCTAGTGGGCATATTTGCAGTTATATTATGTGTGATACAGTTGCCAGGTTTATATTTTTAAGACTCTGTGATAGTGTAGGACCTGCATGAAGGTGGGGTACCTTGGCGAGCGGTGTGCAGGCTTCCGTGCATTGGCCAATTCACTAACTAAACCTCCATCATTTATTTATTCATGTTGTGAGGATAAGTGAGCTTGCTACGGTGAGTGCTGAATTTTCTGTTTGTATATATGTAAGCAGGTGGCCATGGGCTACACGCACCCCACCCTATGAGAGGTGAGTGCAGACATGGCACTCCGCTTCTGGGGTGGCGAGTGCTGTGGTTTTAGATTTGATTATATATATATATATATATATATATATATATATATATATATATAAATTATTATTTTTTACAGGTACCCTATTGATTCTACTGGAAAAGGGGACGTGAATAGTGGTGTGGGATGTAGGTATGTGTTAAGTGTATGTATGTATCTATATGAGTGTGAGAGTACAAGTATATTTTAATAAAGCTATACTGTCACGGTGTGTGTGCCCTGTACTTTCTTGAATAATTATTTTACTGTGGAACTACAGGTGCCAGCAGGCCCTTTAATGCCCGCATGCTGGTACTTGTGGTTCTTCGTATCACAGAAAAAAAGACAAATATATATATATAATTTATTTATTATAATAAAAATTTTTTTTACACAAACAAGCTGTGAAGTCGCCACACACAGCCCAGGGGTGGCGGCCATATCCACAGGCTACATCCCTGGCCCTTGGGTACCTTGGGTGGCGGGGGGGCTTTACTAAGGGGTCTCCACTTACCCAGCCAGGGGTGACTGGTTCAGTTGGATATTCTTTTTTTATTTTTTGTGGGGGTTGAGGGGGGGGGGGGGGGGGTTAGGTGTTGGAGAGGTTGTGGAGAGACTGCATGTCTTTATTTTTATTTTTTCTCCTTATATTAACTATATCTTTACTTTTACAGAAGGAAACCTGCACAGTTCTCACTGATCTATGCATACTTCTGTAAAACTAGCACAATGTAATGAAACATCACATTACATTGTGCAAGTTTTCATTCTACAAAACTCTCCCTACATCGCACAATGTAATAGCCTCGAACTTAAAAACACACACAGGCTATCACATATTACATCCCGTCGGGGTTCTTAAACCTGTTTGTGAAGAAATAGACAATAATATAAACTAATGGCAGTGGTCTAGCAGATTCTAGAGTCAATATATCTAAAGGGCCCTACAGACTGGGCGACCCACTGTCGAGATGCCCGACCGCTGATACGGCAGACGGGCGAACCGGCGGCGGGATGGGGGGAGGGGGCGTTAGGGGGAGTTAAGTTTCTTCACTCCCCTCGTCACCCGGCGCCATAGCAATGCATGCTAATATGGACAATCTCATCCATATTGGCCTGCATGCACAAGCGACGGGGCACCAACGATGAACGAGCGCGGGGCTGCGCATGGTTTATCGTTGGTGCCTACACATTGCACGATATGAACGAGTTCTCGTTCATTAATGAACGAGAAGGTTCATATCGTGCAGTATTAGCTGCCAGTGTGTAGGGCTCTTAAAACAAATCCAATTTGACTTTGTGAGTGTGAGCACAACTGAGGAAGAGTTTGTGTGAGGAATGCATAGCATAATTCCGTTGAAAATCTCAGACGCACAGATGGTTACATATTTAAGCATACAGGTATATGTAAACAACAATGAAGGCAGCCATTTTGTGGCTTAAATCCATAGCAATAAGATATTAGCAAAGCAACAGTAATTTGTGAACAGATGGAAAATACCAAGAACGGTACTCGGGCGCAATATGGGCTGTTGTTCTAATGCTGCTGCTATATAACAGGATTAGTCAATCCTGATACCTAAGCATACACAAAAAGAAAACCAATAATAGCAGCGCGGAATTCAATTAATACTAAAAATTAAAAAAGGAGATGGATTGAATGAAAACAGATTAAAAAATGTATTAATAACTCTGATTAATAACCAATTAAAAGTCAATGTGACCACCGGCAGAATGAGTGAACCAGAAATGTCCGTTCCTTTTAAATAACTGGACACCAGTTTAGGCAGAATATACAGGCTTAGGAGCTGATTGCACAGTCCTTTGAAAAAGCTGCAGGACCTGCAGCGAAACGCGTCAGGTGCCACCCTGATCACCGTTGCTTTGTTGCTGAACCAGTGCCCGGACCATACTGGATGCCCAGAGTTTGCTATTTGGTGGATTTTAACAGGCGTACTTAGGACCATCCCGCAAGTCAAGCTCCGCATACTGGTGAGGATTGAGAATATGCTATCAACTCCCAATTGAAGGATCATCCATGGGATATTTCTCCCTCCAGCGGCCTAAGAAGCGGTAATAACCCTTTTCGGGACTGTGCAATCAGTTCCTAAGCCTGTATATTCTGCCTAAACTGGTGTCCAGTTATTTAAAAGGAACCGGACATTTCTGGTTCACTCATTCTGCCGGTGGTCACATTGACTTTTAATTGGTTATTAATCAGAGTTATTAATACATTTTTTAATCTGTTTTCATTCAATCCATCTCATTTTTTAATTTTTAGTATTAATTGAATTCCGCGCAGTAATTTGTGAACAGTCTACATTCTTTTAAGTATCCGTCCAGCCGACAAAATGGCCGCCATCACATTTTGCAAGTAATAGATTCACAAAACATAAGAACGAAAACCTACCTCCACATCTGAGAGTTAAGATGTTTGTCCACCATGAAGTTAAGTGCACATCGGATGTGGTCCCACCGCTTGTCAAAAACATAATATCCCCTCCCAATCTGTCTGCTACCAAAGGAGCAAAACTGAGGGAAGAAGGTAAAATCATTATTGGGCACCTGCAGCCTCTCTACAATACTTTGATTTTATGTAATCTTCTGTATCACCTATCCAGTATTACTTCCAAACATTGTAACAATGTGTTAAGTTGAATGACCATTATCTCCCTGTTTAAAACAAGAAATATAGGTGGCAATTCTATTAACGTGCCGTTCCATAATGGCACATTTCAGCCAGCAACATCGCAAGTTTTTCTTGACAAACCACAGAGCCGTGCAGGAAAACTTGAGATGCTCAGGAGATTATATATGTATATACACACACACACACACACACACACACACACACACACACACACACACACACACACACACACACACACACTCCTCGCTGCGGTCCGGCACTCTCTCTCTCCACCTGGGTGCTGGCTCGGGTGCCCTCCTCAAGGAGTATGCTTCCTTATACAACCACAGAAAGGAGGCGGCACTCAGAGTCCCAATAAATTAGTGAAAAACGACCCGTGTTTATTTCAGCGTTTCGGGGGTCGTGCCCCCGTCTTCAGGAAACACAATACCCGACCCCCGAAACGTTGAAATAAACACAGGTCGTTTTTCACTAATTTATTGAGACTCTGAGTGCCGCCTCCTTTCTGTGGTTATATATATATATATATATATACACATATATACACACACACACACACACACACACACACACACACACACACACACACACACACACACACACACACACACACAGTACCAGTCAAAAGTTTGGACACACCTTCTCATTCAATGGTTTTTATTTATTTTAATTATTTTCTACATTGTAGATTAATACTGAAGACCTCAAAACTATGATAGAACACATATGGAATTATGTTGTAAACAAAAAAGTGCAAACAAACAAATCAAATTATGTTTTATATTTTAGATTCCTCAAAGTAGCCCCATTTTGCTTTGATGACAGCTTTGCACACTCTTGGCATTCTCTCAATCAGCTTCATGAGGTTGTCTCCTGGAATGGTTTTCCAACAGTCTTGAAGGCGTCCCCAGTTGGCTGCTTTTCCTTTACTCTGCGGTCCAACTCATTCCAAACCATCTCAATTGGGTTTAGGTCGGGTGATTGTGGAGGCCAGGTCATCTGACGCAGCACTCCATCACTTTCCTTCTTGGTCAAGTAGCCCTTACATAGCCTGGAGGTGTGTTTGGGGTCATTGTCTTGTTGGAAAATAAATGATGGTCCCAGTAAGCGCAAACCAGATGGGATGGCATGGCACTGCAGAATGCTGTGGTAGCCATGCTGGTTAAGTGTGCCTTGCATTTTGACTAAATCACCAACAGTGTCACAAGCAAAGAACTCTCACACCATCACACCTTCTCCTCCATGCTTCACAGTGGGAACCACACATGCAGAAACCATCCGCTCACCTTCTCTGCGTCTCACAAAGACATGGCGGTTGACACCAAAAATCTCAAATTTGGACTCATCAAACCAAAGTACAGATTTCCACTGGTCTAATGTCCATTCCTTGTGTTTCTTGGGACAAACAATTCTCTTCTTCTTGTTGTTCATTCTCAGTAGTGGCTGCTTCGCAGTAATTAAACCGTGAAGGCCTGATCCACGCACTCCCTGAACAGTTGATGTTGAGATTTGTCTGCTACTTGAACTCTGTGAAGAATTTATGTGGGCTCTAATCTGAGGTGCTGTTAAGTAGCGGTTTCTGAGGCTGGTAACTCTAATGCACTTATTCTCTGCAGCAGAGGTTACTCTTGGTCTTCCTTTCCTGGGGCGGTCCTCATGAGAGGCAGTTTCATCACAGCGTTTGACGGTTTTTGCAACTGAACTTGAGGATACATTCAAAGTTTTGAAATTTTCCGTATTGACTGACCATCAGGTCTTAAAGTAATGATGGACCGTCGTTTCTCTTTACTGAGTTGAGTGGTTCGTGCCATAATATGGATTACAACAGCAGTCAAATAGGGGTGTCCACTGCATACTACCACTACCTCTGCACAACATAACTGATGGTCTCAAACACTTTAAGAAGGCAAGTAATTCCACAGATTGACTCTTGACAAGGCACACCTGTTAATTCAAAACCATTCTAGGAGACTACCTCATGAAGCTGATTGAGGGAAAGCCAAGAGTGTGCAAAGCTATCAAAGCAAAAGGGGGCTACTTTGAGGAATCTAAAATATAAAACATATTTTGATTTGTTTAGCACTTTTTTGTTTACAACATAATTCCATATGTGTTTTTACATAGTTGTGATGTCTTCAGTATTAATCTACGATGTAGAAAATAATTGAAATAAATAAAAACCATTGCGTGAGAAGGTGTGTCCAAACTTCTGACTAGTACTGTGTGTGTGTGTGTGTGTGTGTGTGTGTGTATATATATATACATATATAGAAGACAAAAGACGTGGCACTCACGGCACACTTGCAAAAAATCACAAGGACATCAGTCGCTGAGGTTATGCAACGTTTCAGTGGCAGTCCACTGTCGTCACGGAGGCACCGGCATTATCTATATCAAAGCATTTTGGAGTGCCTATCCTTGCATTTGTGTATATATATATATATATATATATATACACATACATACATACACACACATATATATATATATATATACATATATATATATATATATATATATACACACACACACACACACACACACACACACACATACATACATACACTGCTCAAAAAAATAAAGGGAACACTAAAATAACACATCCTAGATCTGAATGTATGAAATATTCTTATTAAATACTTTGTTCTTTACATATACAGGCACGTGGAGGCTACGCACACTACCGAGCCTCATTTTGACTTGTTTTAAGGACATTACATCAAAGTTGGATCAGCCTGTAGTGTGTTTTTCCACTTTAATTTTGAGTGTGACTCCAAATCCAGACATCCATGGGTTAATAAATTTGATTTCCATTGATAATTTTTGTGTGATTTTGTTGTCAGCACATTCAACTATGTAAAGAACAAAGTATTTAATAAGAATATTTCATTCATTCAGATCTAGGATGTGTTATTCTAGTGCTCCCTTTATTTTTTTGAGCAGTGTGTATATATATATATATATATATAAAATAAGAATTTACTCACCGGTAATTCTATTTCTCGTAGTCCGTAGTGGATGCTGGGGACTCCGTAAGGACCATGGGGAATAGACGGGCTCCGCAGGAGACTGGGCACTCTATAAGAAAGATTTGGTACTATCTGGTGTGCACTGGCTCCTCCCTCTATGCCCCTCCTCCAGACCTCAGTTAGGATACTGTGCCCGGAAGAGCTGACACAATAAGGAAGGATTTTGAATCCCGGGTAAGACTCATACCAGCCACACCAATCACACCGTATAACTCTTGATATTAAACCCAGTTAACAGTATGAAATATAACTGAGCCTCTCAACAGATGGCTCAACAATAACCCTTTAGTTATGCAATAACTATATACAAGTATTGCAGACAATCCGCACTTGGGATGGGCGCCCAGCATCCACTACGGACTACGAGAAATAGAATTACCGGTGAGTAAATTCTTATTTTCTCTGACGTCCTAGTAGATGCTGGGGACTCCGTAAGGACCATGGGGATTATACCAAAGCTCCCAAACGGGCGGGAGAGTGCGGATGACTCTGCAGCACCGAATGAGAGAACTCAAGGTCCTCCTCAGCCAGGGTATCAAATTTGTAGAATTTAGCAAACATGTTTGCCCCTGACCAAGTTGCAGCTCGGCAAAGTTGTAAAGCCGAGACCCCTCGGGCAGCCGCCCAAGATGAGCCCACCTTCCTCGTGGAATGGGCTTTCACTGATTTAGGATGCGGCAATCCAGCCGCAGAATTCGCCAGCTGAATTGTGCTACAAATCCAGCAAGCAATAGTCTGCTTAGAAGCAGGAGCACCTATTAAGGGCTTTTACATGACAAAGCCGCCAATTCTGACACACGCCTGGCCGAAGCCAAGGCCAATAACATGACCACTTTCCACGTGAGATATTTCAGATCCACGGTTTTAAGTGGTTCAAACCAATGTGATAATGGTTTGCGGTTACTTTTTTCCTGGCTTTTATCAGCGTAGGAATGACTTCCGGAATTCAACCGCCATGCCGTCAAACGCAGCCGCGGTAAGTCTTGGAACAGACAGGGCCCCTGCTGTAGCAAATCCTGTCTGAGTGGTAGAGGCCATGGGTCCTCTGATAACATTTCTTGAAGTTCCGGGTACCAAGCTCTTCTTGGCCAATCCGGAACCACGAGTATCGTTCTTACTCCTCGCCTTCTTATTATTCTCAGTACCTTTGGTATGAGAGGCAGAGGAGGGAACACATAAACCGACTGGTACACCCACGGTGTCACTAGAGCGTCCACAGCTATCGCCTGAGGGTCCCTTGACCTGGCGCAATATCTCTTTAGCTTTTTGTTGAGGCGGGACGCCATCATGTCCACCTGTGGCCTTTCCCAACGGTTTACCAACAGTAGGAAGACTTCTGGATGAAGTCCCCACTCTCCCGGGTGGAGGTCGTGTCTGCTGAGGAAGTCTGCTTCCCAGTTGTCCACTCCCGGAATGAACACTGCTGACAGTGCTAGTACGTGATTTTCCGCCCATCGGAGAATCCTTGTGGCTTCTGCCATCGCCACCCTGCTTCTTGTGCCACCCTGTCGGTTTACATGGGCGACTGCCGTGATGTTGTCTGATTGGATCAGAACCGGCTGGTTTTGAAGCAGGGGCCTTGCCTGACTTAGGGCATTGTAAATGGCCCTCAGTTCCAGAATGTTTATGTGTAGGGACGACTCCTGACTTGACCAAAGTCCCTGGAAATTTCTTCCCTGTGTGACTGCGCCCCAGCCCCGAAGGCTGGCATCCGTGGTCACCAGGACCCAGTCCTGTATGCCGAATCTGCGGCCCTCTAGAAGATGAGCACTCTGCAGCCACCACAGTAGAGACACCCTGGTCCTTGGAGACAGGGTTATCAGTTGATGCATCTGAAGATGCGATCCTGACCACTTGTCCAAGAGGTCCCACTGGAAGGTCCTTGCATGGAACCTGCCGAATGGAATTGCTTCGTATGAAGCCACCATTTTTCCCAGGACTCGTGTGCAGCGATGCACAGATACCCGTTTTGGTTTTAGGAGGTCTCTGACAAGAGATGACAGCTCCTTGGCTTTCTCCTGCGGGAGAAACACTTTTTTCTGTTCTGTGTCCAGAATCTTCCCCAGAAACAGTAAGCGTGTGGAAGGAACCAGTTGTGACTTGGGAATGTTTAGAATCCAGCCATGCTGTTGTAGCACTTCCCGAGATAGTGCTACTCCGACCAGTAACTGCTCCCTGGACCTCGCCTTTATTAGGAGATCGTCCAAGTACGGGATAATTAAAACTCCCTTTTTTTGAAGGAGTATCATCATTTCTGCCATTACCTTGGTAAACACCCTCGGTGCCGTGGACAGTCCAAACGGTAGTGTCTGGAATTGGTAATGGCAATCCTGTACCACAAATCTGAGGTACTCCTGGTGAGGAAGGTAAATTGGGACATGCAGGTAAGCATCCTTGATGTCCAGGGATACCATGTAATCCCCCTCGTCCAGGCTTGCAATAACCGCCCTGAGCGATTCCATCTTGAACTTGAATCTTTTTATGTATGTGTTCAAGGATTTCAAATTTAAAATGGGTCTCACCGAACCGTCCGGTTTCGGTACCACAAACAGTGTGGAATAGTAACCCCGTCCTTGTTGAAGTAGGGATACTTTGACTATCACCTGCTGGGAATACAGCTTGTGAATTGCCTCTAGTACAGCCTCCCTGCTCGAGGGAGTTGTCGGTAAGGCCGATTTGAGGAAACGGCGGGGGGGAGGCGCCTCGAATTCCAGCTTGTACCCCTGAGATACTACTTGAAGGATCCAGGGATCCACCCGTGAGCGAACCCACTGATCGCTGAAATTTTTGAGGCGGCCCCCCACCGTACCTGACTCCGCCTGTGGAGCCCCACCGTCATGCGGCGGATTTGGAAGAAGCGGGGGAGGACTTTTGTTCCTGGGAACCTGCTGCGTGGTGCAGCTTTTTCCCCCTTCCTCTGCCTCTAGACAGAAAAGACCCGCCTTTTCCCCGCCTGTTTTTCTGGGGTCGAAAGGACTGTACCTGATAATACGGCGCTTTCTTAGGCTGTGAGGGGACATGGGGCAAAAATGCTGACTTCCCAGCTGTTGCTGTGGAAACAAGGTCTGAGAGACCATCCCCGAATAACTCCTCACCCTTATAAGGCAAAACTTCCATGTGCCTTTTAGAATCTGCATCCCCTGTCCACTGCCGAGTCCATAAGCCTCTCCTAGCAGAAATGGACAATGCACTTATTCTAGATGCCAGCCGGCAGATCTCCCTCTGTGCATCTCTCATGTACAAGACTGAGTCTTTTATATGCTCTACGGTTAGCAATATAGTGTCCCTGTCTAGGGTGTCAATATTTTCCGACAGGGAATCTGACCAAGCAGCAGCAGCACTGCACATCCACGCTGAAGCAATAGCTGGTCTCAGTATAACACCAGTGTGTGTATATATAGACTTTAGGATAGCCTCCTGCTTTCTATCAGCAGGTTCCTTTAGGGCGGCCGTATCCGGAGACGGTAGTGCCACCTTTTTAGACAAACGTGTGAGCGCTTTATCCACCCTAGGGGGAGTTTCCCAACGTGACCTATCCTCTGGCGAGAAAGGGAACGCCATTAGTAATTTTTTTGAAATCACCAATTTTTTATCGGGGAAAGCCCACGCTTCTTCACACACTTCATTTAATTCTTCAGATGGGGGAAAAACTATTGGTAGTTTTTTCTCCCCAAACATAATACCCTTTTTTGAGGTACCTGGGTTTATATCAGAAATGTGTAATACCTCTTTCATTGCCTCAATCATGCAACGAATGGCCCTAGTGGACATTAAATTTGACTCATCGTCGTCGACACTGGTATCAGTATCCGTGTCGACATCTGTGTCTGCCATCTGAGGTAGTGGGCGTTTTAGAGCCCCTGATGGCCTTTGAATTGCCTGGGCAGGCACGAGCTGAGAAGCCGGCTGTCCCGCATTTGGCATGTCGTCAAATTTTTTATGTAAGGAGTCGACACTTGCACGTAATTCCTTCCATAAGTCCATCCACTCAGGTGTCTGCCCCGCAGGGGGTGACATCACATTTATAGGCATCTGCTCCGCCTCCACATAAGTCTCCTCATCAAACATGTCGACACAGCCGTACCGACACACCGCACACACACAGGGAATGCTCTTAAAGGAGACAGGACCCCACAAAAGCCCTTTGGGGAGACAGAGAGAGAGTATGCCAGCACACACCAGAGCGCTATATAATGCAGGGACTAACTGAATTATGTCCCCTATAGCTGCTATAATATTTACTGCGCCTCAATTTAGTGCCCCTCCTATCTTTTTTACCCTTTTCTGTAGTGTAGACTGCAGGGGAGAGTCAGGGAGCTTCCTTCCAGCGGAACTGTGAGGGAGAAATGGCGCCAGTGTGCTGAGGGAGATGGCTCCGCCCCTTTTTCGGCGGACTTTTCTCCCGCTTTTTTCTGTATTCTGGCAGGGGTAATTACCACATATATAGCCTCTGGGGCTATATATTGTGGTTATTTTGCCAGCCAAGGTGATTTTATTGCTGCTCAGGGCGCCCCCCCCCAGCGCCCTGCACCCTCAGTGACCGGAGTGTGAAGTGTGTATGAGGAGCAATGGCGCACAGCTGCAGTGCTGTGCGCTACCTTGGTGAAGACTGAAGTCTTCTGCCGCCGATTTTCCGGACCATCCTTCTGGCTCTGTAAGGGGGACGGCGGCGCAGCTCCAGGAACGAACACCAAGGACGGGTCCTGCGGTCGATCCCTCTGGAGCTAATGGTGTCCAGTAGCCTAAGAAGCCCAAGCTAGCTGCAAGCAGGTAGGTTCGCTTCTTCTCCCCTTAGTCCCTCGTTGCAGTGAGCCTGTTGCCAGCAGGTCTCACTGTAAAATAAAAAACCTAACATATACTTTCTTTCTAGGAGCTCAGGAGAGCCCCTAGTGTGCATCCAGCTCGGCCGGGCACAGAAATCTAACTGAGGTCTGGAGGAGGGGCATAGAGGGAGGAGCCAGTGCACACCAGATAGTACCAAATCTTTCTTATAGAGTGCCCAGTCTCCTGCGGAGCCCGTCTATTCCCCATGGTCCTTACGGAGTCCCCAGCATCCACTAGGACATCAGAGAAATATATATATTTAGATATATATATATATAGATATAGAGATATATATATGAAGATATATAGATATATACACACACACACACACACACACACACACACACACACAAGTAAAATGTCTTGGAAGCCGGTATTTCCTTCTATTGATGGAAGTAGGGGCATCTCTAGTCCCAAGATTTGTGCAATACATGGCATCTTTTGTCATTTGTCTTGATGTTCAGGAAAACTTAATGGGAAAGTATGTGCACAGCCAAACATTGTGAGATCTCACCCCTGTTCTAGACCAGGGAAATAATGGCTGACTTGTAGTTACTGTAAACATGTTCTAGCTATGCCTTGTGTTCATCGTCACCATTATAGTGGCAATGTGAAATATGCATAATAAATCCAGTTCCAACTCCACAATTTATAATACCTGCTCTGTTTTAGTTCAGGGATCAGTATATTGCAGTGAATTCAGACCAAAAAAAAAAATAGTTACAATTTAGGATTTGGCCAATTCCTGAAACACATGCACAATTCAATATGTCCCAAAAGAATTACTCCCCTGCAGTACTGTCCTTGGGAATTTGCTTTGGAATAAAACTTACAGCTGCTGGTCGAGGGTGATGGTCTGAATAATGACAGTCCAGTTTTTCAGCGGGTTCCTCCTTTTCATCCCCTTCTCCCTCATCGCTAGACAAGCGGGAGGTCGGCTCAGCCGCAGGAACTACTGGTTGAGGAGATTCGTGCACTGACGGCGAACCATTTGGAACGTTACCACTGTGCTGCGCTGGGTAACCTGATGGCCTGGAGAACCCCAAAAATAAAACAGGAAATGAATAAGAAAGAGTATGGATTGCTTTACGGGTCAGCAAGAAGTACACAAGTGTGCTCAATACTACATATATGAGCAAGACCAGGCTCATTCCCATTATCTAAAATTCTGATTGCAAACTCTTAAGGGCCCCATACACTAGAACGATCTCATGTCGGAGATGATCGCAGGCGATACCCCCGGCACCCTCCCGGGGGGCAGGATCGGCCAAGATACATCAGATGCTGTCCATTTGCATACGATATATCTTGGCGATCCTGGGCGATCCCAAGCCATGCCCCCAGATCGGACCAGATTGAATGTGTAGCACATTCAATCTGGAGGATCCCATCTGATGCTCACGGGAATGCGCATCGGATTGGATCGGTTCAGGAACACCTCTAAAATACCCGATTTCAGCCGATATATCGTGCCGAATGCCCCGAATTGGACTGAAATCTGGCATTATCGCTCTAGTGTATGGGGCCCTTTAGAACGGTTCTCTCCTTCAGTTTATATTGTCATATGTTGCGGATTACATTTCACTGACAATTTCACATTCATGTTACGGATATCCTGACATAACGACATTGAGCGCAAACATAGGTTTTCAGGAAATTATTCCCCCAGCCCCCCCCCTCCCCCTGCCTTCCCCTTCCTCCCCTCAAAAAAAAATAAAAATGAAATTTGTGGCCTCAATACAGAAAAAAAAAAGAAAAAAGTTAACTTAAGTACATGCACAGATCATGATACTTCAGTAAATGTTCAATAAAATATTTAATTATAACTCAATATGACCATTGAGCTTTAGAAGTGTTATAATTCAATGGGGCATCATTTGACTCTGCTATATTTGGAAACCACAGGGGACTTTATTAAATATGATATATAGGTGTTATCCTTTTCCTGGAGTCCATAGGGGTCACAGGAGAGGCTTATGGTGAGGGAGTGAGCAGGCACCAAAGGGTTAACTTTTTTGTTCGTCGCATGCTCGGCCTCCCTTTCCCCTATACCCTGCCAGTTTTGCTAGCAAGCACAAGGCAGGAGCGGAAAAGGAGGAGAAAGGAAGACCAACACATATGCAGAGACAAACACACAAAATAACAGGCCACATACTCACTGGTATAAGAAAGTATTCCGCAAGTCAGGTGCATCAGGGAGGACGTCCTGCCCCCCACATGGACTCCAGGAAAAGGATATATTCAGGTAAGACTTAAATGCCATTTTCCTTTTTGCCCACTAGGGGGCAAAGGAGAGGCTTATGCTGGGGCGTCCTAATGCTGTCCCTTCATGGACGGGGATGCTCCTGGACCACGTTGAAGACATTACACCCAAGGGTTGCAATCCGGTATCCAGAATGGGAGGCCTAAAGTCCAGCCTGACTCAGGCAGCCACTACGCAAGGGAGTGAGGAAACTCTCAGGAGATTACAATGGTCTGCACCCAGATATGCAGGTAGAAACAGTTTCACTGGCGGAGAACTTGTAGCTGCAGAGGACGGGAATGAAACTGAGCATGCTCCACCACATCGAACATGGCCACCATCGACCCCAGTATCTTCATACATGCATGGACGGAGACTCGACAATGATGTAACAAGGACCTGATCCTGGAATGCACGGTCAAAACCTTGTCCTGCGGCAGAGATACTCATTGAATGCGGGAGTCCAAGAACGACCCAAAGTGCAGAATTTCCTGCGAATGCAATAAAGACAATTTTTACTAATTTATCTTCCAGCCTTGAGATTGTAGAAGATAAACTGTCACTCGAATGTGGTCCTGCAATCTGTCCGGAGTCTGGGACAATAGTAGGAGATCATCCAAACAGGGCAAAATCCGGACTCCACTGCGACACAGGTGCACAGTCATGACCACCATAATCTTGGTAGACACCCGATGTACTGTAGACAAACCAAATAGTAGCGCCTGAAATGGGAAGTGATCCTCCCGAATGGCAAAGCGTAGGAAATGTTGCTGGTTGAGTCAGATGGGAATGTGAAGGTATGCATCCTGAATGTCCAGAGATGCCATAAAATCCCCTGGTTCCAAAGTTAGAACAATGGATTGGATGGACTCCATGCGAAACCTGGAAATTCAAAGATACTTTAATAGTTTCTTGAGGTTGAGAATAAGACTGTAGGAATCATCCAGCTTCTGGACCAGGAAGAGGCTTGTATAAAAACTTTGATCCCTATGAGTCTGGGGGACAGGGTTGAAGACGTTGGAGGCCAGAAGAGACTGCACTGAGTACCAAAGAGCTGTTGCTTTTGTTGCATCCTGCGGAAGTCCTTTACAGAAGTATCATTGAGGAGGGCATCTCCGGAACGTCAGTGTGTATCCCTAAGAGATTACACCTCTAACTCATGCATCCATCATGGTGTCGAACCACCTCAGCGCAAATGACAGAAGTCGGCCTCCAACTCTGGGGTCCCCCAGGAGGAGGCATGTCCCGTCAGACTGTGGGCTTCTCAGGCTACTTGGTAGCTCGGCGACTGGTAGCCCAGGGTTGCTTAGTTAAGGGCTTAGAGCCTCTGGAGGGAGGCTGATATTTATAGGTCCCCTGACTTGTGGACGAAAGGAGCAAAAGGCAGTTTTGGCTCAAGGAGCCTTCTTGGAGTTGGCGTCTGAGCGCCAGGAGTGCAGCCAAAAGGTCTGCCTAGCCGCAATTGTGGAAACCGACACCTTGGATGTCAGAACTCCCGTACCTATGTCCGTTTCAACAAGGTAGGTACTCACCTTCTGGA
Source organism: Pseudophryne corroboree (assembly GCF_028390025.1). Classification (NCBI taxonomy): domain Eukaryota; kingdom Metazoa; phylum Chordata; class Amphibia; order Anura; family Myobatrachidae; genus Pseudophryne; species Pseudophryne corroboree. Next base: position 412,640,017 of record NC_086452.1, on the reverse strand, counting down.
TATTCAAGACATGTGCGAGCAACTGTTTCCTTCTGTTGCCTTCAGCTAGTCCTTGTTCCAGTTTCTCTGCCCAATCACCAATGGCCTTAGCTAGCCAGGCCGACGCAAAGGCTGGACGAGTGATGGCTCCCGCATGAGAATAAGCCGATTTGAGTACATTTTCTACTTTTCTATCTGGGGGAACCTTGAGGGAATAAGTATCCGAGATAGGTAAGACCTAGGACCTAATAAAGCACGCCACGTACGCATCCACTGGAGGAGGAGATTCCCACTTGGTCCTTTCTTTAGGAGGTAGAGGATAAAAGGAAGCCATCCTCTTGGGTATCTGTAAACGTGTGATTGGTTGAGTCCAGGCCACCTCCAGAAGATCCTCCAGTTGAGCAGATACGGAACACAGAGTGAACTCCTTCTGACGCTTAAAAAGTGGAGCCTTCTCCCGAGGAGACAGGTCAGTATCTTCAATCTGCAACTCCGTTCTAACTGCTCTGACTAGTGCCTCTACATCAGTCAGGGACATGGTTCCTCAGGAACTGAAGAAGCAGACTCCTGGTCTGAAAGAGTATGGGTCATTAGGTCGACAAGACTCAGGTCGAGAGTCATTAGGTCGACATGCACTAGGTCAACATGGAAAAGGGGCGCCGTGAGTTTTTTTTGAAAACTTTTTTTGGTGTTGTTTTCTTCGTAAAGTGGCGGGGAACCCCAATTAGTGCACCGTGTCCCCTCGCATGGCTCGGTTCGATCGCCATGCTTCGGGTAAGGTGCCTCGCTAAGCTCGGCACAGGTTACCGTTCCCATTTGTAGTCCATGTGGATCGTAAAGTATGAAAATGTAAAAAAAAGTTTTTTCAAAATTTGAAAAATTCATGTCGACCTAATGACTGTCGACCTAGTCTCCCAAGCCATGTACTAATTGCGCAAAGGACTGCATCCACGGTGGCTCAGCAGAGAAAGATTTTGTAGCTGTGCCAGTCCTGCACCGGCTACAGGTGTGCAAGGTGCTGAAGCAGGTGGAGGAGTAGACAGCCAGTTTATCAACTGTGAAACTACCTGGATCAATGTAGAAACCGAAACAGGTTCCTGCGGGACCTGTCGCTGCGGAGCCATGAAGCAGCGAATGCACATGCCACCGTTGTCAGGATCCTGGAGAGAGAGAATGGTAACACAGACTCTACATGTACGAGGCACTGGTTCAGTAACCTCCTTGTCAGCTCTGACCTTGGGAGGCATGTCTCCAATAAAAATTTCACACACTGAGACAAAAGCAGTGAAAAAATTCTGGAGTGCAAGCTGACCCAAACTGTAACAAGTGTGACAGCTAGAGAGAAAATATTAATGAGTGCTACACTATATTAATATTTGATAATGCACAGCGAACAGGCTGTTCCTATACAGTGAGTGGAAATAGGACCAAACACATATGCAGTCACACAGAAGCTATCAAAGCACAAGAAACTGGGGGCAATAATACTTATCAGTCCAGTCTGAAAAACAAGCAGGAGTGTAGCTAAGGACCGGGCTACTAGGAGCAAAGTACAGGGGAGAATATCCCGAGACTCCCTCTCTGTGTAAAGCCGGAACAGCAATGGGCTTAAAATGGCTGCCAAGTGTCCTTAAAGGAGGAGAGAGGGAGGAGTAAGCCTGAGGCATGCATCTAGCCAATGGCTTCCAGCAAGCCCCAGGGGTTGGGGAGGGGCTACAGACTTTGCCTACCTCCCCCTCAGGTGTCATCAACTCCAGGCACCTGATCGTTTCTGCCAGTGGCCCACGCCCGGGTGGCCTAGAGGTGGAGCGCAGTGCTCTGTGCCCCCACTGTGTCCCAATCCCTACAGCGTGGAGGTCACCTTAACTTCCCAGCATCTGGATGCAGGGCTTCCCCGAGGTGTGTACGCCTTGTATGGGTCCTTCGCGGCAGAAGTCACCGGCACAGACGCCAGTGCTGCCGGCGCCGCAATCAACGGGTGTTGGAGTGGCAGTATGGGAGTTCAATGGATGCCTATACCAGTGCCCAAATCGTGAAAAATAAGATAAAAATCAGACCCGGGGAGTAGCATCCCCCTTGAAGTGGTGCCCTCTGCTGCCAGCACCAAAGTACAAACTGACGGGCCCGAGCCGTAATATAGGGGGAAGGGAGGCCGAGCTCCCTTTCTGCTGCAAAAAGTTAAACCTTTTGGTGCCTGCTCACTCCCTCACCACTTATAACACAGAATAAGCCTTGCCTGTGGCCCCTAGTGGACGAAAAGAAAAAACATTTTGTACCACCTGTAGGTCTACTGCAGTGATTCGCAACCTCAGTCCTCAAGGCACACTAACAGTCCAGGTTTTAGTGATATCCATGCTTGAGCACAGATGGTTAAATCAAAATAACTGAGGTACTAATTAAGTGACTTGTGCTCAAGTATGGCTAATCTTTAAAATATAAACTATTAATTGAGTGCCTTGAGGACCGAGGTTAGGAACCCCTGATCTACTGTGTAGCGAATAAATACACCTGTGATCCAGCTAGATGATCCGGAATGCATGCGCTCTTATTGTTCCATTAGGACTGGGTCTTTGGTCCAGCACACTGCACATACTTTTAGCTGCAAAATCATTTAAACATTTCTTGTAGATGCATAAACAACAAGAGTCGCTATATTAGGTGACTTTCGGTGAAAGGAAGCCCCCCTTCCCCAATGGTTTACATTTCTTGTAGATATAAAACATCTTTTGAGATTAAAATATTAGGTTAGGACGATGAAGTGTGTTGGCTACCAGAACAGCTGGACCAATTTAGAAATGTATCTGCATATTGTTCACTGGATGCTGCCATATTTCTTGGAGTGACATACACAGCCAAATCATTGACATGACATTTTTTTTTTAACTTGGCATGCACAAGAACAGTACCTTGGAAGACTGGGGTTGTGAGGCTTGGCCTTGCTAGGTACTGAAGGCTTCACTTCGGGGGCAGAAAGTCCATGAGAATTTTGGTGTGATTCCTGGGAAGATTTTGAAGGTGAGGGATGCGGTTCCCTGAGCGCAGGTATCTGTTGCTGCTGTTCAGCGTGACGGAGCAATTCTTTTTCCCTGGTTTTGTTTTTGTGCTCGGCTAACAACACATCAAAACCTTTCTTGCGCCCTTGTACTGCTCTCCTGTAGCCTAAGGAATGTGTCTGGAGAAAAAAAAACACATTACAGTCAAACACAACTCTCTTCTGCTTTGCCACTATGGGAGGTATACACCTCATAGTCAAAAAGATCAAACTTCAAAGCTGCACTACCATCAAGGATAACAACTTTCCTTAGGAGATGCCTTCACCTAGACAGACCACTAGGCCTACAATGCTTCCAAGGCTCCGACGTTTCGTTACCACCAAAAGCTCCTTCTTAACCCAGATGGTAAAGTAAATAGACATTTAATACACACGTGTAGCCTAATGATCTCAGGCGTACAGATTTAATTTTGCAGTCTGCAGTACACGTCATGAGTTTTTTAATTATCTCTTTCATTGTAAAACTATGCTGCATTATGGTCAGTTCCAAACGTGCAGCAATAAGAATGACCACACATGGATCCCTCCGTCAAATATAAAACGTGCTAGTTAGAGGGTTTCTGGCCGCCTGGGTTGCGTGGCTAAAGACTTACCTTGCATGTCAGAGATCTAGTGCAGGGCTTCTTAGTCTCAACATCGAGAACTCCACAGTGTATATCAGGGTCAAACTCTCGATCTGTAAAATGTGATTAGAAGACAAAATGTGAAAAGAAAAGCCGCAGGCAGGCATCTGGAGACTAAAGCCTGTGTTTGAGGTACAACTGATGAAAATGTGAATCTAAAATACTTTTATATTAGACGTGAACTCCAAGAACCCCCCAACACAGTAAAAACAAAAAACTATACACTGAATAGTAATAGCTTAGTGAGCGACACCGTTCCATTTTCAGCGATGAAATGACATTTATCATTCATATTACATATCATTCACATATTAACCAGTTCTGAATGAAGATGGCAGCTTCCCCTGTTACTTTCAACAGGATGGGGCTCCACCACACTACGGAGCAGTTGTTCGTCAGTGGTTAGATGGTCAATTTCCTGGTCATTTGATTCGCCGACATGGTTCTATGGAATGGCCACCCAGATCACCTGACCTCACACCACCTGACTTTTATCTGTGTGGTCATTTAAAGCAACTCGTGTATGCGGAGAAAATAAGAAACAGACATAGGGGTATATTCAATTGAAGTCGAAAACTGCAGTCTGTGGAAAAGATGGCAGTTTTCGACTTTTTAAGGTCGAAGCCTGATTCGACCTACTCAATATTTTGCTAAATTTGTCGACAAGTCGATAAATTCGACTTGTCGAAAAGCACGTGGATCGGCCGAATAGCACCCGATCCATGTGCTTGTGTCGAAAACAGGGCCAAATCCGACAGGTTTTGGCCCCCTTTTCGACCATCTCAGTCCGACATCAAAATGATGTCGGACTAGGATGCGGACCCAGAGGAGGCAAGAGGGGGGGGGGGGGGGCGAGCCACAGGGAGACGGGGGGACAGCCGGCGGGCTTACAGGGAGATTAACGGTATAGTAGCGCTGCAGCTGTATTATGTCACTCACCCGCCCTCACGGCAGCTTCCACCCGGCTCCAGCACGCTGCTGGAGCCGGGTGGAAGCTGCCGTGAGGTCGGGCAGCTGTCCCCCGCTGGTCTCCCCGCGGCTCGCCTCCCCTTCTCCTCTGCTGTGTCCCATCTAAATTCGACTTCAAAAAGTCGAATTAAGATGGAATTGAATAGGGGTTGTCTGATCCATTCCGACAAACACATGTCGGAATGGATACGACTTTAATTGAATATACCCCATAATCTCCAGCAACGCATTTAAGAAGCGTTTGCCAGCATTTCTTCGGGAAATCCTTCTGCGACTGCATGACGATTGGATCCAGCGCCTTTGAATTTGTGTTGATCAAGAGGGACAACATGTTGAACACATTAAATGACTGTCCTTTATGGAGAACAGTTCAGCCTGTAATTCCAATTAAAAAAGTATTCTAACTTTTGAACCATAACTGCTATTTCAAATCTGTTTACAGTAATACTCTTTTCAGCAAATGTTGATGTTGTTTGACATGTTACACGACCTCACTTTCCATTCGAAAAAAACTGACTTAGATTCAAGATGGCCGATTTCAAGATGGCACCCATGTTCGGTACATACCCTAAAAGATAGCCCACCTCACCCATACCTTACTGGAGTATTCAGTTTTCCCATTTCCTGCACAGTTTTTGATATAAAAAGGTGTACTGCGACTTTTGAATCACCCTGTATATAAATACACATATACAGTACATATATCTATACATAAGCACACTACATACTGCTATATATTTAACATAACATAAAAGATCATAACATTTTGATATAGATCTTTGCAATTTGCTGAATTGCAAACTATTTGCTACTGTATTTATCACCAGTCAGTGAAATACAAATATAGAATTTTTTTATTTAACAAAAAAACAAAACACCTTAAATAAATAAATAATAGACTACTGCTTCAGATCTCTTTCCGGCACTGTTAAGATTCTGAAACTTTAATCTGTGCATGAGGAAAGAGATCTATTTAAAAAAACTTCCTTTCTGGATGGTACAGTGGATTGTAAATACTGCAAGGAAGCATGGGAAAAATGCAGTGCAATTCTCTCTGGCTGGTGGAAACCTCCATCTCAAACATCGTATCAGAACATCCCATAAATGCTCAATTGGGTTTTGACTAGTGATGAGCGGATTCGGTTTTACTCGGTTCTCAAAACGGCACCTTATTGGCTCACGTATGTCATGTGTTTTGGATAGCCAATAAGAAAAATCCGGATAAACCCGAACTGGCGTTAATTCTGGCGTTAAATCCGAACCCGCTCATCACTAGTTTTGACCCGGTGGCTGAGAATAATCTTATATGAGATAATATCAGTGTCCTGCTCAAACCACTGGGAGCTCTGTGGATGAGGGCGTTATAACTCAGGACGACACCCTCCCGGTCAGGGAATAAGTGCTGTAACACTGGAAGCACTAGCATATAGTAACTGAACCCAAGCGAGGAAAATGTGCACCACAAGCTTACAAAACCAACCATACCTTCACTATTGAACACAAGCATTTAGTGCTGAGACATGTCTATGTTAACAACCCTTCTAACCATTTATGTTTCATCTGACCGTATCACCGTCCTTCAAAGATTCCTTGTCCAATGCCTGTGCGCCCTGCCGCACAGAAATTGCCAACATGCATTGAAAAGTGTGACCAGCAGCGTAGGCACGATAACCATACTGCGGAATCCTGCTCTATAGTCCTCGTTTGACCCTTTTTGGTTAAAAATCTGCGGGCGTTTCCTCTGCAGTTATTCATTTATCCATACACTATTATGTATTGATATAACACTGCAGGAGCGGTTGCTTTCCCTAACTGATGCTCCTCTCAGGTGGCCACCCCTTCTCCACAGAGCTTTAGGCCAACATCCCCTTAGGCTTAGACACTGTTGCTTGTGTATGGATGGCTACACATCTAGCCGAAGGATTGGCAACTTGACCGATCTATCGATTGGTAAGGTGTATGCAAAAACAATCTTGTGCATACACATTTACCAATCTGCCACCATTTGAATATGCCCGCCCACTTGTGACATCATATTCAATGCCCGCTGCAGCTGACCTATCACGCAGTCAGTGGGTCGGTCATACACACAGCCAGGTGTATGGCTATATCTGTGTGATGTAAAATGCATCGGCCCGGCTGCTGGGCCCACCTGATACTCAGTGAATTACGTTGTTCACAGACATATGGGGTGATCTGCTAGCGATATAGCATTCGTTGATAGAATAGATATTTTATTAGATATGTGCGGTTCGGTTCTCCACAATTCCTAATCCACCCAATTTTGTGGATCCAAACCGAACCAAAACCTGTTCCGGATCCTCCAAGGAGATCCAACCCAAACAGAGTGCCAGTTCGAATCTTCCCGCAGTTTGGAATGTGTATTTAAGATCTGAATTTTCGGGTTTTGGATAGCAAATTTTATATATATATATATTTTTTAGCTCTTTTTATCAGTACTTAATTTTTGAATACACCGTTGGCGCCCCCACTTTAAGAGAATTATATAAAAGTCTTAATGGACAGTTCAAAAAATCCTGTATTTTGCTTGGATAATTCTTTTTTTTCCTCTTCTTTTTTCTATTTTCTAGATGACCATTCTTCTCCCACAACTAGTTCAGAATTTTTCCTTATATAAAGGTATTCGTCATAAAGAGAAGAAAAAGTACATATAGTGTAGTAGTTCAAAACAAATGATGGTTTATTAATTAAAATTCATACGATACTTGTATCCAATAAAAGTGACAAATTCACTATACAGTAAAATTGGAACCATGTAGTCATTAAACCCTGTGATAAGGGGGGAGGGGTGGTTGTGATGAGTAAGGATTACTATATAAAAGAAATCCAACGACAACTGGAAGATGGCACAACATATAAGAAACTTAAAACTGATCCTACCAATCGTATTAAAATAGAATTTCAAAAGTTCATAAATAAACACCTAGATAATGGAGCAATTACCAAACAGGAATTCGAATTTCTCCAAACGGAGCATCCAAAAACCCCTAGTATCTATATCTTACCTAAAGTCCATAAAGATCCTTTAGCTCCCCCGGGTAGACCCATCATAGCTGGGATTGGAAGCCTCACAAGCAACTTATCTGAAATGATAGATTGCTTCTTACAACCCTTAGTTATTAAAAATAAATCCTATATCAAGGATACTATGGATATTATCAACAAATTAGAGAATATTAAGGTAAAGGACTCCACGATCCTAACAACTGCAGATGTGACATCACTCTACACAGCCATAGAACATGATAAAGGTATAGAGGCTATAGATTGGTTCTTAAACCAATCAAATACACCAATCAAGACAAGAAACTTCATCATAGAAGGAATCACCTTTATTCTTAAAAATAATTACTTCTTTTTTGAAGGTAATTATTACCTCCAGCTAGTGGGAACTGCTATGGGGACCAAGTTCGCGCCCAGTTACGCTAACCTCTTCATGGCACATTGGGAAAATACCCATGTATGGGGTAATGCGACTGAGGCGTCGAACTTGGTCCTATGGAAGAGATTCATCGACGACATCATATTCCTGTGGGAAGGCTCGGAAGAAACCCTCATATCTTTCTGTAATGAATTGAATATGACCAGTGCTGGTATTAATTTGACTTTCAATAAAAGTCAAGAAGAAATTAACTTCTTAGACTTAACTATCTACAAAGTAGAAAATAGCCTTTTTACGAAAGGATACATCAAACCAACAGATTCCCAACAGTATATTAGCAAACAAAGCCAGCATCATCCAAATTGGACAAAAGGAATTCCAAAGAGCCAACTGATAAGAATAAAAAGGAACTGTAATGATCCAGCAGAATGTAAAAAACAAAGTGAGGCCATGCTCAGCAACTTTAGGTCACAAGGATATACAGAACAAGAACTGAAAAAGGCATATGAAGAAGTCACAAATATAAATAGAAGTGACTTGTTACGTAAAACTAAAACAAACAACAATAAAAATGACGACTTCAATGTCGCCTTTATTACAACATTTGGAGCAGACCACAAGAAAATTGAATCCATTATAAAAACTCATTGGTGTGTCCTTAAAAAGGACCCAATATTAAAAAATATAATCCCTGATGTCCCTAAATTCATCTATAGAAAATCGCAGAATCTAAGAAATAAGTTAGTAAAGAGCTCGTTACCAATTCAACAAAACAATCCAATAAGATCGGAGGGTTTTTACCGTTGTGGCAGTTGCATGATGTGTAAGACAGTCAAAGCAAAAAAATCAAAAATCTCAAGTTTTGAAGTAAATAACAAAGAATATAAAATCACGAACTTTATAACCTGTCACACCAATAACGTGATCTACCTCATTGAATGTGAATGTGGGCTATTTTATGTAGGCCGGACATCCCGTGCACTAAAAACACGCATGGGCGAGCATGTGAGAAACATTACAAAAGGATTAGAATCACATAATTTATCAAATCATTTTAAGCTTAAACATCAGTGTAAAGTTAATGCCATTAAACAGTTTATAGGGATTCAAAATGTAAAAATTAACTGGAAAGATAGGGACTCGGAGAGCTTGTTAGCAAAAGCAGAAATGAAATGGATTTTTAATCTAAAAACCATTACCCCTGAGGGACTAAACAAAGAATTTGAAGTAAAGTGGTTCCTTTAAATCATTTCATGTATATATTTATCCACTAGTTTTATTTATTTAATTTTTATATATATGTTTATGCATACATATTATGTATCATGATAGATAATTTCATTGGGGAACATGAAGTTGCCCCCTTTTCTCGCTGGAACGCAGGGAAGTGTAATCTAACCCGACCGCACCGTTCCCGGAAGTGCGTGTGTGTTCTCGGCGGTGGAACGCACGGTTACGCTCGGCGGTGGAACGCATCAACTTCCGGTTATGGCCGGAAATGATCGGCCGTGGATGGAACGCAGAGCGTTCTTAGAAAAAATCCTACTACATGGGAGGATCCGCCTTCTCAGGATCAGTATTATTGTTGTGCCTGGCCGCTTCAACCCCGGAAGTTGCGTGCGTATCCCGGCAGTGGAACGCACGGCACTTCCGGTTATATCCGTGAATGGAACGCATTAGCGTTTCCAACTAAATCCTGCTGAAAAACACCTATGTGCTCATTGGTATTAAAAAATTATATGTATATGTGTGTATAGTGACGTACAAAATAGCCCTGAATTGGCTTCTATAGAGAGAATATACGGCCGAAAATGACATCATACAGGAAGTAGTTAACATCCAACACTATTGATCTGTTTATTAATTTCTCTTACTGTATATCATTTTATAACATAAACATCATATTTTCAGCATTATAAAAATCAACAAATGAAGGAATATGTTAGGATAATGATTTTATGAATTTTAGAAAAGTAACCAACAGGAAGTATGTTTCCACTTCCGGGTCAAATGTAGTATAAAAAGAGGATGTGTGCAGGTATGGATCATTCTGCCCTGAGGAAGAGTTAGATACAACTCGAAACGCGTTGGCGGCACTACATGATCCATTTACCTGCATCTAAAGCACCAGAAGAACCCTACCAGGTCCTGCGGCCGGTGTTGTGCATGAGGGGAGGAGGAAGGAATTCCGGAACCTTCCAATTTTGCTCTTCTCATTGCTCCATGCTGGGAGCCTGACACGGTACGGTTCCAATTTTACTGTATAGTGAATTTGTCACTTTTATTGGATACAAGTATCGTATGAATTTTAATTAATAAACCATCATTTGTTTTGAACTACTACACTATATGTACTTTTTCTTCTCTTTATGACGAATACCTTTATATAAGGAAAAATTCTGAACTAGTTGTGGGAGAAGAATGGTCATCTAGAAAATAGAAAAAAGAAGAGGAAAAAAAAGAATTATCCAAGCAAAATACAGGATTTTTTGAACTGTCCATTAAGACTTTTATATAATTCTCTTAAAGTGGGGGCGCCAACGGTGTATTCAAAAATTAAGTGTTGTTTATTAGTCTTTTTCGTGTGATTGGGAGTCACCAGAATACACCCAGGCAGCAACCATTTCACATTAAGCGCTATTCTCTGTTCCATCTATATTTTGCCTTCTTTTTATCAGTGATTATAGCTCAATTATACATTTTTTGTATTCATCTTAAACTGAAATCTGAACCAAAACACTTGAGGGCGGTTTTGTCAAAACCAAAACACGATGATAAGTTAGAACCAATATACAGGGGGTCCACACAAATCTCTAATTTTTATGTACATAGTGATGTTTAAGGGGCAGACTAGATGGGCCAAGTGGTTCTTATCTGCCGTCAAATTCTATGTTTCTACGATATGCGCACCTGTGCGGAAGCCCTTGCCGTCAGTGTACTTGGTGTGTCTTGTTTACCCAGGTTAACAACTATGTTTTAGGTGTCACCTGCAGATTTAGCCAAAATATTAATCGTTGGAGCGAAACAACCCCCCACCCCCATGTTTTGTTTTTTATTTAGTGTCACTAGATTAATCAAAATACACAACTCCCCTTATAAAACTAACATGAAAGGGCCGATACTTACCTTATATAATGCAACAGGCTGAAACGTAAGTTAATTAGAAAGGAAAGTCTGAGAAATTCTTCTTCTTTATTTTCTAAGGAAAATGTTGACTAATAGTCGGAAATGGGATCCATTCCCAGAAATGAATTGTGCAACTGAGGGGGAGGGAGGAGAGAGTTTGGGAGTAGTGCCCACACCAGACCACACAGCTGGCGGTCAGTGACTAAATGACCCAGCATCATTTTACACAAGACTTTGTTAATCTTCTTAAAGCTGCCAAATTACTTGATATAAAAATAGACAACCGGTAAACCCAATACAAGACCTGTGTAATAAATAAAAGACCATAATTACCTGACAATCTCTTGTGTAAATATTTCCTACAGTGTGTATCGTCCGGCTTCTTTTCCACATTCGGAGGAGTTGAGAGAATTCCTTTACCATTTGGTATCTGTCCAGGGGAAGGCAAAGGTGGCTTTGGTATTGATTGCCAATTAAGGCCAGTCTTTACTGAGGAGCTGACAGAAGAGGAACAGGTAGACCCAGCAGCAGATTTTATTAACACGCCATCCATCTTTGGGATTGTATGCATCTTCTCCACTTTAACAGAGGGCGTCATTCTAGTTATGAGAATATGCAGAAATAGTCACTGAACCGTCAACAGTGTTTTGTTTTTTATTTTATTTTTATTGAATTTACTAATCATTACAGGAAATTAAATACCATTGGAAGTAACATATATTGCTCGTCAAATAATATATTTTACACCAATTCTAAAAATGAAAACTAAAATAGCTGTCCTTTCGGATTCAGTATGATATGCCAGCTGACGGCGGTTAGAATACAGATGGCGGCATCTCAGTAGTGTCAATCCTGACGGGGGGTGGAGGTAAGACTCTCCCCCCTCACCAACCATCCTTTTCCGCAGCCTAACTCTTCCCCCGGTGGTGCCTAAACCTAACTACCCCCCCACTTACCCCAGGTGGCACCTAAACCTACCCACCTCTAACCTGCCCGCTATACTTACCGTTGGGATGCCGTCTGTCTGTCTCCTGATGGCTGTTGGGATTCATGCGTTGGCGTTCCGACTGCCAGGATCCCACCAGCCAGCATCTCAACCGCATTCCATCCTTTCATATAAAACATTAATTTCCACTGTAGATGGGATACCTGAACTTGTTCATGTAATGTCCTACAAAACATTGCATATACTATAGCAATGTTATTTCACATTGTTCTTTCTTCAAACCACCAACCTAATTCACATCTCCCAACATTTCAAATTCCTAAATCGGAACCTTAGGAGTGTGTTCATATTACAATGAGTGTTGCCAAGTTCCAGTGTCATGCCCAGGGCATCAGAAGAGCTGGGCTGTCCAGAACCCCCTTCCTTAAAAACTACTTAACTGACGATTTTTCCCTTCAAAAGCGTTAATAACATAGTTTTTTAAAATGTACATTATTTAATAAAGCTGAAAAAGTATTTTTTAAAATATTTAAACATTATATTATGTACATCTGCAGAACAGATCTCCTCGTCAAAAACGGGGAAGACAGGGTGGGACAGCGCACTCGCATGAGATCTGACCATGCCAGTAAAGTGGTTAAGCACACCCTTGAATTGCCATTTATACTGAAGTCTGCGTAAATGTACCTTCCGACTTCCCACCTGGCAAACAGGCTGACTCACTTAAACAGTCACCTCAATCCAGGATCAGCCTGCTTTTGTCAGAGGCATTATTGACACAAAAGTGCACATTTATCAATTCCACTATATACGTAAAATCACTGCACTGCCAAAACTTATTCTAGTATCTTGTTTTGACCTGTATTGCAGGTTGGCAGCATAAAGATGGAACACGCATTTGGAACTTACATTTTGTCTTGGTTTGCTTTGCTGTGCTGTACAGGATGCATCGACCTGTTTCCACCTATCTGTAGCTTATCTTTGGGAGATTTTATCAGCTTGGAGTTGGAGGAGGCACTACCGCTTGCACCGCTGAACGTGCGAGTGCTGCCGCCGGCCGCTTTGCTTTTTGCTGAAGGCAGGGAGGAGTAGAGGGAATACACAGACGAAGTGGGAGGTGTTAGAGGGGGCTTGCCGCAGGAACCATGTCTTCTTTCTAAAATAAAGGGAAATGTCACCAAGATAACCCGCAATAATTAGCCGCACTGTAAACAAACTGTTCTAGGGAACAGAGGAGAAAAATACGGTATAAAACTCCTTGACTTACTGAGTCATATTTATGCAACACAAGATGGATGTTTGGAAATGTAAGGGCAGAGGAACAGACAATCATTCCATGGGGCTCACGTTACATTTCATGTTTAAATGCACCACACACAAAAGTGTGTGAAATTCAACATTTTAAAATATGACAATACATATATGGGGTAGGTGGGATGTTGTATACAAGGTCGACCTAGTGTCTAGGTTGACCACAAAAGGTCAACACAAAAAGGTAGACACGTTTTTCCGTTAATTTTGATGTAATTTTCGCCATATTAGCATGTGAAGCCCCATTAAGTGTACCCCTTCGCTCGCCATGCTTCGTGCAAGGTGGCTCACTATGGTAAAGTATGAAAAAGTAGAAAAAGGTTTTTATTTTTTTTATTTTTTAAATGTCAATGTTGACTATATGATGTCGCCCTATATACTGGTCGGTATCCGTTTGATAGATAGACAGTCAATAGACAGACACCATATGTTAGACAGACATTAGGTCGACAGGGTCAAAAGGTCGACATGAAAAAGGTAGACAGTACAAAAGGTCGACAGGTCAAATGGTCGACATGAAAATGGTCGCCATAAAAAAGATAGACAATTTTTTTTTTTAATGTAACACGTTTTTGGACTATTTCATACTTTCTCTATCCATGTCGGCATAGAGTTGGTTATAAACCTTGTGGCGAGCGCAGTGAGCCACCGTGCCCGAAGCGTGGCGAGCCCCGCGAGGGTATGCCTTTCTACAATTGGGGGTCCCAGGTGACAAAACTATCCACACAAACCACAAAAATGCAAAAAAACATGGTGTCTACCCTTTTCATGTCGACCTTTTGACCCTGTCGACCTAATGTCTGTCTAACATATGGTGTCTATCTATTGACTGTCTAACTAGACACTATCTATCTTTTATACCGGAACCACACTGGTCACCTGATAACTGTCACCCTATCATCCGGATCACGGGCTGATAATTGATGCTCAGAAGCAGAAAACAAACAAACCACGTACTCTCTTAAGGCCCATACAGACGGGACGATGTGGGAGAGATGTGTGCTGAGCGAACCGCTCCGCACACATCTCTCCCGTCGCTCAGCACAGAGCGATCTGTGCTGTGCGTGCGGGGGGAGCTGCTCATTTCACCCAGCAGGTGAAGTGAGCGACCCGCTAGATTGGCCTGCATGCAGGCCAATCTAGCAGCAGCGATATCGATGCGTGGGGCTGCGCATCGCTATCGCTGTATGGGGTACACACGGAGCGATAATGCTTAAATTCTAAGCAATCTAGTCAGATTGCTTAGAATATCGCTCCGTGAGTACCCCCCTTTAGTAGTTACATGTTACTGTTTATGCGCGTGACTCATGTTACAACAGAATGGACATAAGAACGGAGGGGATGTATATATTTAAACCTGCTCTCATCCTAATTATTTTTACAATAAGATTGTTATACTGAACACTCTTAATACCCTTAACTTATGATTGACACACAAACAAAAAACTAAATGTTAATCAAACTATACTTAAAATCAATTTTAACGTGAGTCACATGTTACATTCGAATGTGACTCACGTTACATTTCTGTCCCTAGACAAATCACTCAAACGTGTAGAATCCACGTAAATGAATCCATGTAGGCCTATTTATCGTCCTGATTAACGGTGAGGATGTATAAAATATTTCATCCTGTGACGATGGCCACATAAAATACGTTTGTAAAATAGGTGGAATTTAGCCGTTTTTGCATCAACTTCAATATATGTCCAATGTTTACACACACGGGAAATTGATACATGATAAATACATCGATTTACAATTATCACACAATATACTACGATCTTTTAGCAGCATAAATATACTAAAATGTTTATTTGTATTTATTAACAGTTTCTTATATAGCGCAGCAAATTCCGTCGTGCTATATAAGAAACAGTATAACAAATATACTAAAATGTTAGCGGTTATGTGAAATTAAATATTCTTTTATAATGTCCTTCATCCACGTCTGATGCTGTGATTCTGATTGGCTGCAGATCTGACCTGGAAACAGTCTCCGGCTGCAATTGAGAAGTGCGATATCTAGCTCCGCCCCCTTCCAAACTAGATTATACAGACTTGCATAAAGAAAATGTAATATGATCGGTAACACTAAGCAAGTACACCTATAATTACTAACGGTAGTCATGGCTTAGGCCACAGCATATGATTCATTTATGGATGAGTGAAATTTGCAGCATGCTTGTGGTAGAAATTAGAACAAGGAGTATATATCTAGTACACAACTATCATCCAACTATACCCTACTGTAGTTCTATTTACAAGTGTCTCTGCCAATACATTCGTGTGTTTATTGATACAAGTCATTGACTTGTGGGGTTTATTAAAATGTTTTAGACATATAGCAGCAGGTAGTGAGCAATTTAGGAATTTGTTTCAAGCTAAACAGCCATTAAAAAAAGATTAAGTAGCGCCTAAAACGATTCCCATTTAAGCTACTCAAGTTAAACTTGTACGTTATACAGAAAACTTGTGTCACAACGTTGCGGTACTGTAATGCAGCAAATAGTATATTGTAACTGGATGTGTAGAGAATCTTGTTTCTGCAATACATAATAATCCCTTTCCAAACGGTGACAAAAGACCAATGATTTCATAGGGAGACAAATCCATTATGCTAGACAGGACCTTGATGACACAGAATGTAGGTTTCAGAAAGGCATAGGCGCGAGCAAGTACTGTAGACTGGAATGAATCTGCCTGCAGTAAAAATGCATCTTCCGCTCGATAGGTTCGAAAACCAGACATTCAATCAACCAACATAAGAAAAAAAAAAAAATCCACAAACACGCAGGAGCCTTAAACAAGCCAGATGTCAAGTTCATAAAATCTACAGATTGCAAACTCCATGTAAGCCTCTTTATCTATCTGTCTGTTAAAACCCACTCGTGCTTTATTAGTGTGTTTGTTCCTTTCTATAAAGCGCTGTGGAGTATGTTTGGGCTAGCTAAGTAAATGTTTTCCTATAAATGGGACAGACTGTACACAATACGGTCATAACTGTAACACAACTAGATTTGCACAAGTGAAACAAATCAAACAGTAAGACACTAATTTGCATAATGTTCTCATTTGCATACAGCCGTAAGATCAACCCATCTAAGAAACACAAATCGTACTTCCTCATGTAGATACAGTTACAGAGCCAATGGCCTTAGCAACCGCATGTGTTGACAGCAGAAGGTAAAATAATACATGTAGCAACGGCTTGATTCTATGAAGCACATAATAAACTATATAGCTTTATGCAAGCAAGTGTGAATATCATGTTGTGTCCATTTTGGCCCAAGTATAGATACGCCAAAAATACCAAGGGGCTGACCCACTCGAAAGGTGAACGTCTACCTGTGATATCACTCGGAATCACACTACTCTTTACAAGGGCACTGGTTTATGACTGTACAAATTAAGTCATTTATTTGCATAATCACATCACATAAATGAGCTATGCATTTCAACTAACCAATGGCTGAGATTCTGCTTTGGAACAGAATTCTGTTGCCTTATATTCATTTTTTTTAAAGAAAAACCACCATACACGGATTTTATTCCCATGTTAGCTGCTGTAAAATACCTGTACAAATGCTATTTATGTGAAGTCATTTAATATGGAAGCAGCAGGAATATGAATTCTGTGACAAAGTTTCAGCACTCCAGGGGTAAAACATGCGACTTCCCCAAAATAATAGAGAGCCAACACAATGTAATGTAACCGCAGGGTGATTTGTTAAGAGAGACAAGTGGTCAAAACGGAGATTTCTGGCTGGGATAACGAACAAACATAGCGAACCAGCCGGTGTAGATTTACCAGCTAACGGCAGGAAAAATAATAATCATTATCTGATGAGGGATGACTTTGGCATGAAACCCTTAGCTCCATTTTGGCCCCTAGCCCTTGGGTAGTATTAAAAAAAGGACAGTACTTCGTGCCAATATGATCGGGTCTTATTTATGAACACTGTACTAATAAATAAAAATACAATCTAATAGTATCCATGCACTAAAGGACTTAAAAGTTCAAACTTACAGCAATAGGAAGTATAAAAAGTAAATAAAAATGTACAATTCACAAAAATGTGGATAACTCAACATTTGACTAGTGTAAAAAATGTATTACTAAACTGTAACAAATAAACAGTAACAGGAGAGGATTTAGGGGCGGTATTTATCAAAGCTTGGAGAGAGATAAAATTGTGAAAGTACCAACCAATCAGGTCCTGTAATTTTTCAAGCACTGCCCGTAAAACGTAAAGGCAGAAGCGGATTGCCTAGTACTTTATCTCTCTCAATTTTATCTCGCTCCAAGCTTTGATAAAGACCCCATTTAATGCCAGTCAGGAAAGGCCTTAATATTTGTAAGAAAAACAAAGTGCAACGGACTATGCCGGCACTATATAAGTAAACATTAATAATAATAATAATAATAATAATAAGCTTCTATCATTACTGATTACGGTTCTCTTATTTATAAAGCACCGACGACTATTTTCTAACTTACTATTGTAAACAAAGATCTGCTCTGGCCAACAATTCAAAACCAGCATTTGTCTTAAACCTCGGCACTTCCTGCAAGCATCAGCGTTGGTCGGTGTTAATAACAAACAGAAGTCTGCATCTGCTTTTGAAGTTTGGCCAAGCCACTCAAATGACATTTCAGAAAGTCTTATGTGGCCCGCTTGCATGCGGTTAATCCCTCATTGCGAGATTATCCACTTTGATCAACTGTGTTCTGGGCAGATGACTAACACGGTGCAAGTGGAAAAGAAAGAGCGCAAAAGAGAGAAAGAAAAGAAAACAGATGACAGAGAATGTGAAAGAATGTGACATGAGAGAGAGATAAAGAGACACATGTATATACATTTTCCCTGCATTTCCGTGTTGTGTTAGAGAAGAGCCATACCCACCTTCTGCAAACTCCATGCAGAGCTGGGCTTGCAGCCAATTTCAACCGTGAGTTTAAAAGAGAGGAAAAAAACAAACACGTTTCCACCCTCCCCACAGAGCCCAGTATGTGACGAATCCTCCCAGAAGCTCCCATTCACGGATTTGTCAGTGTTCGGCTGCACGTTCTGATCCTGACAAGTGATACCTCGCTGTCATGAATCTGGGTCTGCCCACACACTTCTGCACAGGCTCCATGTTTGTGCTTATGTAACATTTGCCAGTATTGTAAAGTGAAAAATCAGTCGCACAGGTCCTGGCAGATAAAGAAGAAAAAAAAGGAGGGGAGGGTTGAGGGAGGAGATGAAAACGAAAACAAGGGGGTGTGACTTTTTGTCATGCTGAAAGCTACAGTGCTGTTATCTTTCAAAACCAAGCAAGTGGCTTGCTAGAGTGAGTACACGGCTCACTGGATGATCAAAGTGTATTTATTTAATCTCTATTCTTTTTCTGCAATACAGCCGGGAAGCTGTGGCAATCTTTACCAAGGATTAGTCTTTCGCGATAAAGTGAACAATTAAAAGGATACAAGTAAAATCATGTCACCCTATGATCATTTTAACACAGTTAAAGTACCGCTAGTAGCTACAATAGAAGTGATGCAATACATAGTGTCCCAACAATAAAAAGATATAATAATTAATTTACAATGCCCTGGCATATGTTATTTACTAACATGCTAATTCTGTATTTTCACGACAGTAACCAATAGGGAATTATTTTTATCTGCCTGGTCCAATTCAGACAGTAAGAGCCAATATCTAATTGGGTTGTGGATCCTTTAAGTTACACTTGCACCTTTGAGCAAAGGTTGGTAAATAAAATATGAGAATATCAGCTTTATTGGCAGCTGGTGTCCTTGTTATCCAGTTCCCTGGCAGCTGGGCCCAGAGAGATTCCTCGCAGTGTAACAAACGGGATTAGCACTGGCCACTTTTGCAGCAATCTTCCTGGCAATAATTAGCAAATTGGTATTTTATTGCCACGTGTGCGGTCTCAAAAACTGAGGCGATTGGTAGTGCGTGGAGCCAGTATACACTCTTTACAAAGTTCCTCCTCTGGACTACGAAATCACCATAGGCCTTCAGAATTGCTTGGGAAATCCCTGAAGCATTTTTATCATTCAGGATTAGGGAATATGCCTCAATATCCTTTGCCTCTTACATTTATGTCCCTAATTTCATACCTCCATGACCATCCCATCAACTCTCTTACTAAGCCTGGCAGCTGTCCTCCCATGCAGGTCCTTTCCCACCTCTAAGTCCAACCAGCACACTCGAGAGTTTCCAGAACAACCAGCTTCCTGAACTGTGCTGGAGTCCCTGCAACCTACTCGGACTTGACATTCGTACCTTGCGGATAAAGGACCCATCTCCCTGCCGTATCCTGGGAACCTATACCCAAGGCGTGACCACTATAGTCCCCAGTAGAGTTTATCATGTTCTTCCCTGGACCACTGTAGGTTCTCTGAAAAACTGTAGATACTTGGTGTCTCAAGAGACAACCAACCATACATGTTCCAGAGTTTCGGAGTCCAGAAACCAAGCAATGTTGCTCCAGGGATCAAGATGGTCTCCACATCATCCAGCGCAGAATCCTGTTATCATCAGGAGTGTCACCTGCGACCTACCCTCTACTAATCCTCCAGAAGCTGCTTTCTCCAGCCGACAGCACTTGGAGCAGTATCCAGCAACTACAATTGATGCTCATGTACAATGGACATTTTCACAGCTGCTGGCACCCGATAATCAGAGTGTGTTTCAGTATCAGGACCTGCTTGGTAGCAGCTTGCTTGCAGCCTATCATTTGTTCCACTGCCTATCTGGTCTGTTAAATCTCATCTACTGTACTCAAGCTTCTTCCTCATCCGGGCACTCAGATTTTGTCCCACAATCTAATTTGATGCGATTAGTTAGATCAGAAAATCTGGTCATGAGCAAGTGTCAGAGATCAGCCAACAAGGTAGTACGGTGTGGTCCGATGCTGACGGGGGCACTCTACAATCTAATTATTCAGCCAAATACCGGAATGACCAGATGTCGATATCAAGACAGCAACACGTGTTCAACCATTACTGATGTGGTCATGATCTTACTATTTCACTCAAAGTTATTGTCATGTGTCCCCACTTTGAACCTTGGGAGGCTCACTATAGATCACGTCCAACAGGATAACAGAGAGGAAGTACTGTCAGATCATTATCTTGCCTATCTTTAGATCTGGAAGTTTCCTGAAACTAATACACACCTTCTAATTACTGACAAACTCACTAGCTGCTCTAACAACCGAGGGAAAATTATCGCAATTAAGCACCAAATTCAAATAAAAGTACTTATAATTGAGAAAGGAATAAAAAAATTTTTTCTTCAATTGTCCATACGAAGTCTTCGCTGACTGCAGTCTAAAGATTATTATTCAGGGGAACATTCTCTCCAATATTCATGGGCTCAAAAAGGAAGACTTAAAGTGTTTGTTTAGAACCATTAGTTCATTTCGGAATTGATGTTGCTAAAGGGATATATACACGAATCCAACGAAACATTTGAAAATATATCTTTAGATTAAAGGAAAATTACAAAAATTGTAACATCCATTTTTTTTTTTTTTAAAGAAAAATAAAACCTGCCCTGTTTCGGGGCTATGTAGACTCTAGAGATGGATCGGGCTTTCAGTAACAAACTGGTTCACCCCTTATGGAACAGCTATGTAGCTTAAGGTCACATGTGACAGAGATGCTGCATCTGATGACGCCGGAGGACAGAATAGCAGATATTAAGTAACTGTATGGAATATAACTGCTTCCTACAACAAAATAAGGAAACACAATTAACTCTGCTCTGCTCCAAGAGCACCCATCAGAGGAAGACAGCTTCCCAGGACGGCAGAGGTAGGTAATGTAAGCGCAGAATTCAGTATCTAGGATACAGCACTGATTATATATTCCACATTAGCTGGATGAATACAGCAACGAAGCACACATCCAAAACAGCAGAGATTGCATGTACAGATATGTCCTAACACATCTTTGCTGCAGTCACGCGTGGGAATCTTCTAGCACTGGGTGTCTTTATTGCCAACAATACATATTAGGGGGCCATTCAGACCTGCCGCTAATGCAGCTCACGGCGCAGCAGCCACATGGCGGGTGCGCGGACTTACCCATTGCGGTCTCATCCCAGATGAATGCAACCGCAATGTGTAGTTACGGCGTTGCAGCGTTGCCTGTGTTTTCAGGGTGGCTGCGTGATGTCACACGCAGCTGTTCAGATAACAAACAAAAAAATGGCCACTGACCGCTTTACTGCGGACACATTGGGAGGCGGCCTCACACATGCTGAGCGCCCCCCAGCATGTGCAAATATGAACGGAGATCTGGCTGCTTATGCAGCGATCTGCGTTCGTCTTTGAACAACCCAGTCGCTATGCAATGCGACTAGGACACATGAGGAGACTGCTAATTAATGTGATATATGGCACTTGTATATCTGTGTGCGACTGAGTCTCTGAGTCTGTACACGAAGTGCTACAATGTAGAAGCCGCTGCTTTTTCCCAATACAAGTTCTGTTCTGCTCTGTATACAGACTCGGTCACACACAATATGCAAGTGTCATACAGAACATAAATCAGCACAGTCTCGCATTGCGTTGCGACCAAGATGCATTTTCGTCAAAAAATAGCCAACATTGGCAGAGCTGCACGGGACCTGGCGGCTCACTCACGCCAGGCATCTTGCGCTGCCTGGTGTATTGGGGCTGGATGTATAAGGAAGCATCCGCGTAAAAAGATTCATCCAAAGCCTAAACCCCCCTTATGGCTGTGCAATACCCTGACTACCATCAGCTGATGAACTTTGTATGTACAGATGTAGCCATGCTCATCATGGCTACATCTCAGCACGATCGCACCATGTTAAGCACTTCTGGGACACACGTGTGTCTTAGATGCGCATGTGCCCCATTGGCATGAATGAAAGCGGCAAATGGCGCAGCTTGGTGCGGGAGCGCCTAGCCACGCCAAGAGCTTGTTTAGTGCAGATGTAGTCACGATGAGCGTCTTTACGTCTGTATATAACTAGTGAAGGCTAAACACTTGTATACAAATAATAAAATGTTACAGATGGTAGTACACAGTGCACCTGCTGGGTGGCTGGAAACCGTGACCTGTGTGGGGTCCTGAGGACAGAGGTTGAGAACCACTGTGTTAAGGCCCGTACACACTGGTCGATATATCGGCCGTTCTCTTGAACGGCTGATATATCGCGGGACCGTCGGCCAGTGTGTACGGCCGATACATCTGTGAACTCCGTCGTTCACAGACGTATCGCGTCGGCCGCGCAGCACAGCCGACGGCCAATATATCTACCGATATATTGGCACGTCGCTGTGTGTGTACGGGGCGGTCGGCCGACCGCCCGTACACATGCTGCGGCAGCTGAACTGGGCGGGTGTGTGTACACGCCCGCCCAGTTCATGACGTCAGTCCCCGACGGATCGGGCAGTGTGTATGCTCAACACACTGCCCGATCTGTCCATAGATATATCTGCAGATCAATTGATCTGCAGATATATCTATTAGTGTGTACCCACCTTTAGATTATACAGTGTTTTTAGGCCATCTTCCCACTAGTGTTCAGACAATCTATCTAACTGTCTCTTCTGGCACAAGTGCAATGAACATAATATATATAAATATATATATATAAATATATATATATATATATATATATATATATATAAAATAAGATTTTACTTACCGATAAATCTATTTCTCGTAGTCCGTAGTGGATGCTGGGGACTCCGTCAGGACCATGGGGATTAGCGGCTCCGCAGGAGACAGGGCACAAAAATAAAGCTTTAGGATCAGGTGGTGTGCACTGGCTCCTCCCCCTATGACCCTCCTCCAAGCCTCAGTTAGGATACTGTGCCCGGACGAGCGTACACAATAAGGAAGGATTTTGAATCCCGGGTAAGACTCATACCAGCCACACCAATCACACCGTACAACTTGTGATCTGAACCCAGTTAACAGTATTACAACGTAGGAGCCTCTGAACAGACGGCTCACAACAAGAACAACCCGATTTTTTTGTAACAATAACTATGTACAAGTATTGCAGACAATCCGCACTTGGGATGGGCGCCCAGCATCCACTACGGACTACGAGAAATAGATTTATCGGTAAGTAAAATCTTATTTTCTCTAACGTCCTAGTGGATGCTGGGGACTCCGTCAGGACCATGGGGATTATACCAAAGCTCCCAAACGGGCGGGAGAGTGCGGATGACTCTGCAGCACCGAATGAGAGAACTCCAGGTCCTCTTTAGCCAGGGTATCAAATTTGTAGAATTTTACAAACGTGTTCTCCCCCGACCACGTAGCTGCTCGGCAGAGTTGTAATGCCGAGACCCCTCGGGCAGCCGCCCAGGATGAGCCCACCTTCCTTGTGGAATGGGCCTTGACAGATTTAGGCTGTGGCAGGCCTGCCACAGAATGTGCAAGTTGAATTGTGCTACAAATCCAACGAGCAATCGTCTGCTTAGAAGCAGGAGCACCCAGCTTGTTGGGTGCATACAGTATAAACAGCGAGTCAGATTTTCTGACTCCAGCCGTCCTTGAAATATATATTTTCAATGCCCTGACAACATCCAGCAACTTGGAATCCTCCAAATCGCTAGTAGCCGCAGGCACCACAATAGGCTGGTTCAGGTGAAACGCTGACACCACCTTAGGCAGAAAATGAGGACGCGTCCGCAGTTCTGCCCTGTCCGAATGGAAAATCAGATATGGGCTTTTATACGATAAAGCCACCAATTCTGACACTCTCCTGGCTGAAGCCAGGGCCAGTAGCATGGTTACTTTCCATGTAAGATATTTCAAATCCGCCGATTTGAGTGGCTCAAACCAACGGGATTTGAGAAAATCCAAAACTACATTAAGGTCCCACGGAGCCACTGGGGGCACAACCGGGGGCTGTATATGTAGTACTCCTTTTACAAAAGTCTGGACTTCAGGAACTGAAGCCAATTCTTTCTGGAAGAAAATCGACAGGGCCGAAATTTGAACCTTAATGGACCCCAACTTGAGGCCCATAGACAATCCTGTTTGCAGGAAATGTAGGAATCGACCCAATTGAAATTCCTCCGTGGGGGCCTTCCTGGCCTCACACCACGCAACATATTTTCTCCAAATGCGGTGATAATGTTGTGCAGTCACCTCCTTCCTGGCTTTAACCAGTGTAGGAATGACCTCTTCTGGAATGCCTTTTTCCCTTAGAATTCGGCGTTCAACCGCCACGCCGTCAAACGCAGCCGCGGTAAGTCTTGGAATAGACACGGTCCCTGCTAAATCAGGTCCCGTCTTAGAGGTAGAGGCCACGGATTTTCCGTGAGCATCTCCTGAAGTTCCGGGTACCAAGTTCTTCTTGGCCAATCCGGAGCCACGAGTATCGTTCTTACTCCCCTTTGCCGTATAATTCTCAGTACTTTGGGTATGAGAGGCAGAGGAGGAAACACATACCCTGACTGGAACACCCACGGTGTTACCAGAGCGTCCACAGCTATTGCCTGAGGGTCTCTTGACCTGGCGCAATACCTGTCCAGTTTTTTGTTGAGGCGAGACGCCATCATATCCACCTTTGGTTTTTCCCAACGGTTCACAATCATGTGGAAGACTCCCGGGTGTAGATCGTGTCACTGAGGAAGTCTGCTTCCCAGTTGTCCACTCCCGGAATGAACACTGCTGACAGTGCTATCACATGATCTTCCGCCCAGCGAAGAATCCTTGCAGCTTCTGCCATTGCTCTCCTGCTTCTTGTGCCGCCCTGTCTGTTTACGTGGGCGACTGCCGTGATGTTGTCCGACTGGATCAACACCGGCTGACCCTGAAGCAGGGGTTTTGCCAGGCTTAGAGCATTGTAAATCGCTCTTAGCTCCAGTATATTTATGTAAAGAGACATCTCCAGGCTTGACCATACTCCCTGGAAGTTTCTTCCCTGTGTGACCGCTCCCCAGCCTCTCAGACTGGCATCCGTGGTCACCAGTACCCAGTCCTGTATGCCGAATCTGCGGCCTTCTAACAGATGAGCACTCTGCAACCACCACAGAAGAGACACCCTTGTCCGTGGCGATAAGGTTATCCGCTGATGCATCTGCAGATGCGATCCGGACCATTTGTCCAGCAGATCCCACTGAAAAGTTCGTGCGTGGAATCTGCCGAATGGGATTGCTTCGTAAGAAGCCACCATCTTTCCCAGGACTCTTGTGCATTGATGCACAGACACTTTTCCTGGTTTTAGGAGGTTCCTGACAAGTTCGGATAACTCCTTGGCTTTCTCCTCCGGAAGAAACACCTTTTTCTGAACCGTGTCCAGAATCATTCCCAGGAACAGCAGACGTGTTGTCGGGGTCAACTGAGATTTTGGAAAACTCAGAATCCACCCGTGTTGTTGCAGCACTACTTGGGTTAGTGCTACTCCGTCCTCCAGCTGTTCTCTGGACCTTGCCCTTATCAGGAGATCGTCCAAGTAAGGGATAATTAATACGCCTCTTCTTCGCAGAAGAATCATCATTTCGGCCATTACCTTGGTAAAGACCCGAGGTGCCGTGGACAATCCAAACGGCAGCGTCTGAAACTGATAATGACAGTTTTGCACCACGAACCTGAGGTACCCTTGATGTGAAGGGCAAATTGGGACATGCAGGTAAGCATCCTTTATGTCCAGGGACACCATAAAGTCCGCTTCTTCCAGATTCGCTATCACTGCTCTGAGTGATTCCATCTTGAACTTGAATTTTTGTATGTACAGGTTCAAAGATTTCAGATTTAGAATAGGTCTTACCGAGCCGTCCGGCTTCGGTACCACAAATAGCGTGGAGTAATACCCCTTTTCCTGTTGTAGGAGGGGTACCTTGACTATCACCTGCTGAGAAAACAGCTTGTGAATGGCTTCCAATACCGTCGCCCTGTCTGAGGGAGACGTTGGCAAAGCAGACTTTAGGAACCGGCGAGGGGGAGACTTCTCGAATTCCAACCTGTAACCCTGAGATACTACCTGCAGGATCCAGGGGTCCACCTGTGAGCAAGCCCACTGCGCGCTGAAATTCTTGAGTCGACCCCCCACCGTTCCTGAGTCCGCTTGTAAAGCCCCAGCGTCATGCTGAGGGCTTTGCAGAACCCGCGGAGGGCTTCTGTTCCTGGGAAGGAGCTGCTTGCTGCCCGCTCTTACCCTTTCCTCTGCCTCGGGGCAGATATGACTGTCCTTTTGCCCGCTTCTTATAGGACCGAAAGGACTGCGGCTGAGAAGACGGTGTCTTTTTCTGTTGGGAGGGGGTCTGAGGTAAAAAGGTGGATTTCCCGGCAGTTGCCGTGGCCACCAAATCCGATAGACCGACGCCAAATAATTCCTCCCCTTTATACGGCAATACTTCCATATGCCGTTTGGAATCCGCATCACCTGACCACTGTCGTGTCCATAAACTTCTTCTGGCAGATATGGACATCGCACTTACTCTCGATGCCAGAGTGCAAATATCCCTCTGAGCATCTCGCATATAAAGAAAAGCATCCTTTAATTGCTCTAAAGTCTGTAAAATACTGTCCCTATCCAGGGTATCAATAATTTCAGTCAGGGAATCCGACCAGACCACCCCAGCACTGCACATCCAGGCTGAGGCGATGGCTGGTCGCAGTATAACACCAGTATGTGTGTATATACTTTTTAGGGTAGTTTCCAGCCTCCTATCAGCTGGATCCTTGAGGGCGGCCGTATCAGGAGACGGTAACGCCACTTGTTTTGATAAGCGTGTGAGCGCCTTATCCACCTTAGGGGGTGTTTCCCAGCGCGCCCTAACCTCTGGCGGGAAAGGGTATAATGCCAATAACTTTTTTGAAATTAGCACTTTTCTATCTGGGTTAACCCACGCTTCATCACATACATCATTCAATTCCTCTGATTCAGGAAAAACTACAGGTAGTTTTTTCACCCCCCACATAATACCCCTTTTTGTGGTACTTGTAGTATCAGAGATATGCAAAGCCTCCTTCATTGCCGTGATCATATAACGTGTGGCCCTACTGGAAAATACGTTTGTTTCTTCACCGTCGACACTAGATTCAGTGTCCGTGTCTGGGTCTGTGTCGACCGACTGAGGTAAAGGGCGTTTTACAGCCCCTGACGGTGTCTGAGACGCCTGGGCAGGTACCAACTGGTTTTCCGGCCGTCTCATGTCGTCAACTGATTTTTGTAATGTGCTGACATTATCACGTAATTCCATAAACAAAGCCATCCATTCCGGTGTCGACTCCCTGGGGGGTGACATCACCATTACCGGCAATTGCTCTGCCTCCACACCAACATCGTCCTCATACATGTCGACACACACGTACCGACACACAGCAGACACACAGGGAATGCTCTATTGAAGACAGGACCCCACTAGCCCTTTGGGGAGACAGAGGGAGAGTTTGCCAGCACACACCCAAGCGCTATAATATATATGGGAACAACCCTATATAAGTGTTGTATCCTTATAGCAGCTTAAATATAGTAATATCGCCAAAAAAAGTGCCCCCCCCCTCTCTGTTTTACCCTGTTTCTGTAGTGCAGTGCAGGGGAGAGTCCTGGGAGCCTTCCTCACAGCGGAGCTGAGCAGGAAAATGGCGCTGTGTGCTGAGGAGAATAAGCCCCGCCCCCTATTTCGGCGGGCTCTTCTCCGGAGTTTGTGAGATCTGGCAGGGGTTAAATACATCCATATAGCCTCAAGGGCTATATGTGATGTATCTTTTAGCCATAAAAAGGTATTATACATTGCTGCCCAGGGCGCCCCCCCAGCGCCCTGCACCCTCCGTGACCGCTGTGTGAAGTGTGCTGACAACAATGGCGCACAGCTGCAGTGCTGTGCGCTACCTCAGGAAGACTGAAAAGTCTTCTGCCGCCTGCGTCTGGACCTCTTCCATCTTCGGCATCTGCAAGGGGGGGTCGGCGGCGCGGCTCCGGGACCGGACTCCATGGCTGGGCCTGTGTTCGATCCCTCTGGAGCTAATGGTGTCCAGTAGCCTAAGAAGCCAATCCATCCTGCACGCAGGTGAGTTGACTTCTCTCCCCTAAGTCCCTCGATGCAGTGAGCCTGTTGCCAGCAGGACTCACTGAAAATAAAAAACCTAAAAACTTTTTCTAAGCAGCTCTTTAGGAGAGCCACCTAGATTGCACCCTGCTCGGACGGGCACAAAAACCTAACTGAGGCTTGGAGGAGGGTCATAGGGGGAGGAGCCAGTGCACACCACCTGATCCTAAAGCTTTATTTTTGTGCCCCGTCTCCTGCGGAGTCGCTAATCCCCATGGTCCTGACGGAGTCCCCAGCATCCACTAGGACGTTAGAGAAATATATATATATATATATATATATATATATATATACATACACACACACACATATATTCATATATATACATACATACATACACACACATATATATATATATATACATACATACATACATACATACACACACACACACACACACATATTAAAAGTCAGTTTTATTACTATGTGGCATTAGCGTTGCAGGATTTAGGACACAGCTTTTCCATTTATGGGGGTCATTCCGAGTTGTTCGCTCGTTGCCGATTTTAGCTATGTTGCGATTTGTTGCAAACTGCGCATGCGCAAGGCACGCAGGGCGCATGCGCTTAGTTATTTAACTAAAAACTTAGCAGATTTACTGTGGATTCTGCTGCGCTTTTCAGTCGCTCTGATGATCGGTAAATGATTGACAGGAAAGGGGCATTTCTGGGTGGTAACTCAGCGTGTTCCCGGCGTTTGCAAAAAAAAGCAGGCGTGTCAGGGAAAAATGCGGGAGTGTCTGGAGAAACGGGGGAGTGGCTGGCAGAACACAGTGCGTGTTTGTGACGTCAAACCAGGAACTAAACGGACTTGAGCTGATCGCAATCTGTGAGTAGGTCTGGAGCTACTCGGAAACTGCAAAGAATTATTTATTAGCAGTTCTGCTAATCTTTCGTTCGCTATTCTGCTAAGCTAAGATACACTCCCAGAGGGCGGCGGCCTAGCGTGTAAAATGCTGCTAAAAGCAGCTAGCGAGCGTACAACTCGGAATGAGGGCCTATGCGCGTTAAAGCTCGCCTTTTATAAAAGACCAGCAACCTCTATGGGTTTATATTCCCCGGTTAACATTGGGAGCCAAGCTTGCTACCCCTATGCACTTGATCATTAGGCGATTTTCCCAGGAAGGGGTTGTGTCCCACAGAGGGAGCAGACGGATGGGCAGTAAGTCAGAGATAACAGAGATGAGCATTCCAAAAATAATAAACTACTGTAGGTTGGACCGGGACGGAGCCCTTGGTCTCCTGGTTCCTAAGGACACTGTGTAAAACTGGTGTCGGCAGAAGTGGAGATGCCACATTTCTTAATGACGTGTTTCGTACCGGTGAGTGACGTCTGTCCTGCCAGATGGCTGAAGAATACACATTGCTCAGTGGTCACCAGCGCCTTGTTACATGACATGCAGTACAGCAACTCAGGGGTTTATTCTATCTCGCTGACTGACAGCGGAAATTACCTGCTGCACAGCTGTCAGCACCTGAAAGTTTCTAATAAGAATTTGTTGCTGGAAAAAATAAGAATTTACTCACCGGTAATTCTATTTCTCGTAGTCCGTAGTGGATGCTGGGAACTCCGTAAGGACCATGGAAATAGCGGGCTCCGAAGGAGACTGGGCACTCTAAGAAAGAATTAGGACTACCTGGTGTGCACTGGCTCCTCCCTCTATGCCCCTCCTCCAGACCTCAGTTAAGGAAACTGTGCCCGGAAGAGCTGACACAATAAGGAAGGGATTTGGAATCCCGGGTAAGACTCATACCAGCCACACCAATCACACTGTACAACTCGTGATACTACATCCAGTTAACAGCATGAACAAAAACTGAGCCTCACGAACAGATGGCTCATAACAATAACCCGTTAGGTAGGCAATAACTATATACAAGTATTGCAGACAATTCGCACTTGGGATGGGCGCCCAGCATCCACTACGGACTACGAGAAATAGAATTACCGGTGAGTAAATTCTTATTTTCTCTGACGTCCTAGTGGATGCTGGGAACTCCGTAAGGACCATGGGGATTATACCAAAGCTCCCAAACGGGCGGGAGAGTGCGGATGACTCTGCAGCACCGAATGAGCAAACTCAAGGTCCTCCTCAGCCAGGGTATCAAACTTGTAGAATTTTGCAAATGTGTTTGAACCCGACCAAGTAGCAGCTCGGCAAAGTTGTAAAGCCGAGACCCCTCGGGCAGCCGCCCAAGAAGAGCCCACTTTCCTCGTGGAATGGGCTTTTACAGATTTAGGATGCGGCAGTCCAGCCGCAGAATGTGAAAGTTGAATCGTGCTACAGATCCAGCGAGCAATAGTCTGCTTCGAAGAAGGAGCACCCAGCTTGTTGGGTGCATACAGGATAAATAGCGAGTTAGTTTTGCTGACTCCAGCCGTCCTGGAAACATATTTTCAGGGCCCTGACTACGTCCAGTAACTTGGAATCCTCCAAGTCCAGAGTAGCCGCAGGCACCACAATAGGTTGGTTCACATGAAAAGCTGAAACCACCTTAGGGAGGAATTGGGAACGAGTCCTCAATTCCGCCCTATCCATATGAAAAATCAGATAAGGGCTTTTACAAGACAAAGCCGCCAATTCTGATACACGCCTGGCCGACGCCAAGGCCAACAGCATGACCACTTTCCACGTGAGGTATTTTAGCTCCACGGTTTTAAGTGGCTCAAACCAATGCGACTTTAGGAACTCCAACACCACGTTGAGATCCCACGGTGCCACTGGAGGCACAAAAGGGGGCTGAATATGCAGCACTCCTTTAACAAAAGTCTGAACTTCAGGCAGTGAAGCCAGTTCTTTTTGGAAGAAAATCGACAGAGCCGAGATCTGGACCTTAATGGAACCCAATTTTAGGCCCATAGTCACTCCTGACTGTAGGAAGCGCAGAAATCGACAGAGCTGAAATTCCTCCGTTGGGGCCTTCCTGGCCTCACACCAAGCAACATATTTTCGCCATATGCGGTGATGTCGTCGTACGGTCACATCTTTCCTAGCTTTAATCAGCGTAGGAATGACTTCCTCCGGAATGCCCTTTTCTGTTAGGATCCGGTGTTCAACCGCCATGCCGTCAAACGCAGCCGCGGTAAGTCTTGGAACAGACAGGGCCCCTGCTGCAGCAGGTCCTGTCTGAGTGGCAGAGGCCATGGGTCCTCTGAGATCATTTCTTGAAGTTCTGGGTACCAAGCTCTTCTTGGCCAATCCGGAACCACAAGTATAGTTCTTACTCCCCTCCTTCTTATTATTCTCAGTACCTTGGGTATGAGAGGCAGAGGAGGGAACACATAAACCGACTGGTACACCCACGGTGTCAATAGAGCGTCCACAGCTATCGCCTGAGGGTCCCTTGACCTGGCGCAATATCTTTTTAGCTTTTTGTTGAGGCGGGACGCCATCATGTCCACCTGTGGCCTTTCCCAACGGTGTACTATCCTTTGGAAGACTTCTGGATGAAGTCCCGACTCTCCCGGGTAGAGGTCGTGCCTGCTGAGGAAGTCTGCTTCTCAGTTGTCCACTCCCGGAATGAATACTGCTGACAGTGCGAACACGTGATTTTCTGCCCATCGGAGAATCCTTGTGGCTTCTGCCATCGCCATCCTGCTTCTTGTGCCGCCCTGACGGTTTACATGGGCGACCGCCGTGATGTTGTCTGACTGGATCAGCACCGGCTGGTGTTGAAGCAGGGGTCTTGCCTGACTTAGGGCATTGTAAATGGCCCTTAGTTCCAGAATATTTATGTGTAGGGAAGTCTCCTGACTCGTCCATAGACCTTGGAAGTTTCTTCCCTGTGTGACTGCCCCCCAACCTCGAAGGCTGGCATCCGTGGTCACCAGGACCCAGTCCTGTTTGCCGAATCTGAGGCCCTCTAGAAGATGAGCACTCTGCAGCCACCACAACAGCGACACCCTGGTCCTTGGAGACAGGGTCATCAGCCGATGCATCTGAAGATGCGATCCGGACCACTTGTCTAACAGATCCCACTGAAAGATCCTTGCATGGAACCTTCCGAATGGAATTGCTTCGTAAGAAGCTACCATCTGTCCCAGGACTCGCGTGCAGTGGTGCACCGACACCTGTTTTGGCTATAGGAGGTCTCTGACTAGAGATGACAATTCCTTGGCCTTCTCCTCCGGGAGAAACACCTTTTTCTGTTCTGTGTCCAGAACCATCCCCAGGAACAGTAGACGCGTTGTAGGAACCAGCTGCGACTTTGGAATATTCAGGATCCAGCCGTGCTGTTGTAGCACTTCCCGAGCTAGTGCTACTCCGATCAACAACTGTTCCCTGGACCTCGCCTTTATAAGGAGATCGTCCAAGTACGGGTTAATTATAACTCCCTTTTTTCGAAGGAGTATCATCATTTCGGCCATTACCTTGGTAAATACCCTCGGTGCCGTGGACAGACCAAACGGCAACGTCTGGAATTGGTAATGACAGTCCTGTACCACAAATCTGAGGTACTCCTGGTGAGGAGGGTAAATGGGGACATGCAGGTAAGCATCCTTGATGTCCAGTGATACCATGTAATCCCCTTCGTCCAGGCTTGCAATAACCGCCCTGAGCGATTCCATTTTGAACTTGAACCTTCTTATATAAGTGTTCAAGGATTTCAAATTTAAAATGGGTCTCACCGAACCGTCCGGTTTCGGTACCACAAACATTGTGGAATAGTAACCCCGTCCCTGTTGAAGGAGGGGTACTTTGGTTATCACCTGCTGGGAGTACAGCTTGTGAATCGCCTCCAGCACCGCCTCCCTGTCTGGGGGAGTAGTTGGCAAGGCTGATTTGAGGAAACGGCGAGGGGGAGACGTCTCAAATTCCAGCTTGTACCCCTGAGATACCACTTGTAGAATCCAGGGATCCACCCGTGAGCGAACCCACTGGTCGCTGAAGTTCCGGAGACGGGCCCCCACCGCACCTGGCTCCACCTGTGGAGCCCCAGCGTCATGCGGTGGACTTAGAGGAAGCGGGAGAGGACTTTTGTTCCTGGGAACTTGATGTTTGGTGCAGCTTTTTCCCCATACCTCTGCCTCTGGGCAGAAAGGACGCGCCTCTAACCCGCTTGCCTTTCTGGGGCCGAAAGAACTGTACCTGATAATACGGTGCTTTCTTTGGCTGTGAGGGAACATGGGGTAAAAATGTCGACTTCCCAGCCGTCGCTGTGGAAACTAGGTCCGAGAGACCATCCCCAAACAATTCCTCACCCTTGTAAGGCAAAACCTCCATGTGCCTTTTAGAATCCGCATCACCTGTCCACTGCCGAGTCCATAATACTCTCCTGGCAGAAATGGACATTGCATTTATTCTAAATGCCAGTTGGCAAATATCCCTCTGTGCATCTCTCATGTATAAGACTACGTCTTTAATATGCTCTACAGTTAGCAATATAGTGTCCCTGTCAAGGGTATCAATGTTATCAGACAGGGAATCTGACCACGTAGCTGCAGCACTGCACATCCATGCTGAAGCAATAGCCGGTCTCAGTATAATACCTGAGTGTGTATATACAGACTTCAGGATAGCCTCCTGCTTTCTATCCGCAGGCTCCTTTAGGGCGGCCGTATCCGGAGACGGTAGTGCCACCTTCTTTGACAAGCGTGTGAGCGCTTTATCCACCCTAGGGGATGTCTCCCAACGTATCCTATCCTCTGGCGGGAAAGGGTACGCCCTTAGTAACTTTTTGGAAATTACCAGTTTCTTATCGGGGGAAGCCCACGCTTCATCACACACTTCATTTAACTCTTCAGAAGGGGGAAAAACCCCAGGTTGCT
Organism: Pseudophryne corroboree; assembly: GCF_028390025.1. Lineage (NCBI taxonomy): Eukaryota > Metazoa > Chordata > Amphibia > Anura > Myobatrachidae > Pseudophryne > Pseudophryne corroboree. Next base: position 412,605,773 of record NC_086452.1, on the reverse strand, counting down.
TTTTCTCCCCAAACATAATACCCTTTTTTGTGGTACCAGGGTTAATGTCAGAAATGTGCAACACATTTTTCATTGCCGTAATCATGCAACGGATGGCCCCATTGGAATGTACACTAGTCTCATCGTCGTCGACACTGGAGTCAGTATCCGTGTCGACATCTGTGTCTGCCATCTGAGGTAGCGGGCGTTTGAGCCCCTGATGGCTTTTGAGACGCCTGGGCAGGCACGGACTGAGAAGCCGGCTGTCCCACATCTGCTATGTCATCAAACCTCTTATGTAAGGAGTTGACACTGTCACGTAATTCCTTCCACATATCCATCCACTCAGGTGTCGACCCCGCAGGGGGTGACATCACATTTATCGGCACCTGCTCCGCCTCCACATAAGCCTCCTCATCAAACATGTCGACACAGGCGTACAGACACTCCGCGCACACACAGGGAATGCTCTGACTGAGGACAGGACCCCACAAAGTCCTTTGGGGAGACAGAGAGAGAGTATGCCAGCACACACCACAGCGCTATAAATCACAGGGATGTACACTATAATGAGTGATTTTACCCTATAGCAGCTATATATATATTATTTGCGCCTAAATTTAGTGCCCCCCCTCTCTTTTTTACCCTATTGAGCCTGGAAACTGCAGGGGAGAGCCTGGGGAGCGTCCTTCCAGCGGAGCTGTGAGAGGAAATGGCGCCAGTGTGCTGAGGGAGATAGCCCCGCCCCCTTCTCGGCAGACTTCTCCCGCTTTTTTTATGGATATATGGCAGGGGATTTTACACATATATAGTCTTAATGACTATATTATGTGTATTTTTGCCAATGTAAGGTAATCTTATTGCAGCCCAGGGCGCCCCCCCCCAGCGTCCTGCACCCATCAGTGACCGGAGTGTGAAGTGTGCAAGGGAAGCAATGGCGCACAGCTGCAGTGCTGTGCGCTACCTTAATGAAGACCGGAGTCTTCAGCCGCCGATTTTGTCCTCTGAATCTTCCGTCTTCTGGCTCTGCAAGGGGGACGGCGGCGCGGCTCCGGGACCGGACGACCGAGGCTGGGCCTGTGTTCGATCCCTCTGGAGCTAATGGTGTCCAGTAGCCTAGAAGCCCAAGCTAGCTGCAAGCAGGTAGGTTCGCTTCTCTCCCCTAAGTCCCTCGTAGCAGTGAGTCTGTTGCCAGCAGATCTCACTGAAAATAAAAAACCTAAATATACTTTCTTGTCTAGAAGCTCAGGAGAGCCCCTAGTGTGCATCCAGCTCGAGCCGGGCACAGATTCTAACTGAGGTCTGGAGGAGGGGCATAGAGGGAGGAGCCAGTGCACACCAGGTAGTCCTAATTCTTTCTTAGAGTGCCCAGTCTCCTTCGGAGCCCGCTATTCCCATGGTCCTTACGGAGTTCCCAGCATCCACTAGGACGTTGGAAAAAGGACATTAGAACCTTATGTAGCACTGCTGCTTCCAACTGGTCATGGACAGTATGCGGTTAACATACCACCCATCGGGTTCCTGGATGTCTCAATACCGCTGCTGGGATCCAGACGGGGGTGCTATACAACTGCCGGAATACCGGCGAGATAGGCGATTCCCCCTCTACGACACCCACAGAGGGAGAATGTGGCAAGCAAAGCTCGCCCCCGAGCTCACAAGGGGCTTTGTTGCACTCGTCCCCCTGCCGACATTCTAGCACCTGGGATGCTGTCGGCGGCATACTGACATTCGGCATCCCGTGCGGCGGAATCACATACCGTTCCTGCCATGGACATAGTGCACACAAATTTTATTTCAAATAATTCCGTTAAATAATAAATTCATACAAAATACAGATTAAAAGATCTCAATTTGATAAAAGGGAAATAAACCTATGACCTACACTCATTGGTGGAAGCAATCCACCATCTAATCCAGTGGTTCCCAAACTGTGTGCCTAGGCACCCTGGGGTGCCTCGGGACACTTGCAGGGGTACCTTGGATTGGTGGTCCAGGACCAATTCAAATTATTTATCATTAATGTAAATAGGATTTTGGTTACCTACCGGTAAATCCTTTTCTCGTAGTCCGTAGAGGATGCTGGGGTCCATATTAGTACCATGGGGTATAGACGGGTCCACCAGGTGCCATTGGCACTATAAGAGTTTAATAGTGTGGGCTGGCTCCTCCCTCTATGCCCCTCCTACCAGAATCACTAGAAACTGTGCCCGAGGAGACGACATACTTCTAGAGAAGGAATTACACAGATAGTGGCGAGATTCGTACCAGCTCACACAAACATGCGAATCCGGCCAACATGCCGACACAACTCAGCAACAGCTGAAACAGTAAACAACGCAGAACTTACCTAGGAACCAGGTAACACTAAATCATAAAACCAATGCAGGAAAACGAAGCGCTGGGCGGGCGCATAGCATCCTCTACGGCAGGTGTGGAGAACCTCAGGCCCGGGGGCCGTATAAGGCCCGCAGAGCCACTTGATCCGGCTTGGCCATGCTCACCTAACCGAGGGAGATGAGATTTTGTTACTAGCGGGCACCCGGCTTCTTCCCCTCAGCAGCAGCCAGAGGCAGGAGCTCACTCCTGAGCTCCGGCTTACGGCTCTGGCAGTGTGCTTGTGTGCCTGTGCAGTGCTATGAGAGAGATGTCATGACGTCTCTCCCATAGTTCTGAGGAGCAGGCGGCCAGGCGGAGGGCAATGGTCTGGAAGCAGGAGCAGGGCTGGTGAGTATTGTGGTTTTTTTTCTTTTAATGTGCGCGTGTAAGCGGCGCTACTAGGGGGCATATCTAATGGGGCATAACAAGTGACTGGGGGCATATCTAATGGGGCATAACAAGTGACTGGGGGCATATCTATTGGGGCATAACAAGTGACTGGGGGCATATCTAATGGGGCATAACAAGTGACTGGGGGCATATGTACTGGAGATATATCTACTGGGGCATAACAACTGACTGGGGGTATATCTACTGGGGGCATAACTATTAACTACTGACTGGGGATAACTACTGACTTGGGGCATAACTACTGGGGGTATATCTAATGGGGGCAGGCTAATTATTAAGTTGATAATTTTTGTATGGCCCCCGAAGGATTTTATAAATATCCAAATGGCCCTTGGTAGAAAAAAGGTTCCCCACCCCTGCTCTACGGACTACGAGAAAAGGATTTACCGGTAGGTAACCAAAATCCTACTTTCTCTTACGTCCTAGAGGATGCTGGGGTCCATATTAGTACCATGGGAATGTACAAAAGCTCCCAGTACGATAGGGAGAGCGCGGAGGCTCCTGCAACACTGCTTGACCAAACTTGAGGTCATCAGAGGCCAAAGTATCGAACTTGTAAAACTTGGCAAACGTGTTCGACCCAGACCAAGTAGCTGCTCGGCAGAGCTGTACCGCCGAGACACCCTGGGCAACCGCCCAGGAAGAGCCCACTTTACGAGTAGAGTGGGCCTTTACAGATCTCGGACACGGCAATCCTGCCGTGGTATAAGCATGCTGGTTAGTGAACCTGATCCAGCGGGAAATCGACTGCTTAGAAGCCGGACATCCAATTTTCTTTGGATCATAGAGGACAAACAGAGAGTCACTTTTCCTATGACGAGCCGTCCTCTTCACGTAAATCTTCAAAGTCCTCACCACGTCCAAGGCCTTTGAAGTAATTGAGGAGTCAGTAGCCACTGGCACCACAATAGGTTGGTTGATGTGGAAAACCGACACAACCTTAGGTAGGAACTGTGGACGAGTCCTAGGTTCCGCCCTGTCTTCATGGAAGATCAGATAGGGACTTTTACAAGAAAAAGCCCCCAATTCCGACACGCGTTGTGCAGAAGCCAAGGCCAACAAGGTGACCGCCTTCCACGTGAGAAACTTGAGATCAGCCTCCTGTAGAAGCTCAAACCAAGCAGATTGCAGGAACTGTAACACCACATCAAGATCCCATGGAGCCGTAGACACCACAAAGGGAGGCTGGATGTGCAGAACCCCTTTCAAAAAGGTCTGAACCTCAGGAAGAACAGCCAATTGCTTTTGGAAGAAGAAGGACAAAGCAGAGATCTGGACCTTGATAAAGCCCACTCTCAGTCCCATATCCACCCCTGCTTGCAGGAAAAGGAGAAAACGTCCAAGTTGAAACTCCACCGCTGGAAACTTCTTGGCCTCACACCAGGAAACATATTTCTTCCAAATGCGATGGTAATGTTTAGACGTTACCCCCTTCCTGGCCTGTATCAGGGTAGAAATGAGCTCACTCGGAATACCTTTCCGAGCTAAGATCTGGCGTTCAACCGACATGCCGTCAAACGTAGCCACGGTAAGTCTTGATAAGCGAACGGCCCCTGCAGAAGCAGATCCTCCCGAAGATGTAAAGGCCGTGGATCTCCCAGAGAAGATCCAGCAGATCCGCGTACCAAGCCCTCCTTAGCCAGTCCGCAGCAATGAGGATTGCCAGGACCTTTGTTCTTCTCATGAGCTGAAGAACCTTTGGTATCAGAGGAAGTGGAGGGAACACATACACTGACTTGAACACCAACGGTGTTACCAGTGCGTCCACCGCCACTGCCTGTGCACAGTACCTCCGTAGCTTTTTGTTGAGGCGTGAGGCCATCATGTCTATGTGGGGAACCCCCCACCAACCGGTTACCTCCTCGAAAACCTCCGGATGGAGGTCCCACTCTCCTGGATGGAGATCGTGTCTGCTGAGGAAGTCTGCTTCCCAGTTGTCTACGCCCGGAATGAAGATTGCCGAAATCGCCACCGCGTGCCTTTCTGCCCAGATGAGGATTTTTGACACCTCTGACATGGCAGCCCTGCTCTTCGTTCCGCCTTGTCCGTTTATGTAGGTCACTGTGGTCACATTGTCCGACTGCACCTGAACAGCCCGATCCTGTAGGAGGTGTGCTGCTTGCAGAAGGGCGTTGGAAACGGCCCTGAGTTCCAGGATGTTTATTGGGAGAAGTGACTCTTGATCCGACCATCGTTCCTGAAAGGTCCCCCCCCCCCCGAGCGACTGTTCCCCAACCTCTTAGACTTGCATCTGTGGTTAGAAGGATCCAGTCTTGAATTCCGAACCTTCTCCCTTCCAGAAGGTGTGGAAGTTGCAACCACCAGAGGAGTGAAATCCTGGCTTTCGGAGACAGGCGTATCCTCTTGTGCATGTGTAGGTGAGAGCCCGACCACTGGTCCAATAGGTCCAGCTGAAAGGGTCGAGCATGAAACCTGCCATACTGCAGAGCCTCGTAGGCAGCAACAATCTTCCCCAGAAGGTGTATGCATTGATGAACCGATACCCGGGCACCGGACCATTGTTTGAATCACCAACGCTTTCTCCACCGGGAGAAATTCCCTCTGCACTTCCATGTCAAGGATCATTCCCAGGAAAGACAGCCGCCTTGTCGGCTCCAGATGAGACTTTGGAAGGTTCAGGATCCAACCGTGCCTCCTGAGCAGCCGTGTCGTGAGTGCGATGGAACGCAACAACCTCTCCCTGGACGACGCCTTGATCAGGAGATCATCCAGATATGGAATTATGTTCACCCCCTGTTTGCGGAGGAGAATCATCATCTCCGCCATCACCTTGGTGAAGATCCTTGGTGCTGTGGAGAGGCCAAACGGCAGTGCCTGGAACTGATAGTGATCGTCCATCAGTGCAAACCTGAGATATGCCTTATGCGGCGCAAAAATGGGAATGTGGAGGTAAGCATCCTTGATGTCCAGGGAGACCAGGAACTCCCCCTCCGACAGTTCTGAGATGACAGCTCTCAGAGATTCCATCTTGAATTTGAACTCCCTGAGATAAGGGTTCAAAGATTTTAAGTTTAGAATAGGCCGTACCGAACCATCCGGTTTCGGTACCACAAAAAGGTTCGAATAATAACCCTTGTTCCACTGCTGAAGTGGGACCGGAGCAATGACCTCTGACACCACCAATTTTCTGGTGGCCTCCAGAAGAATTGTCCTGTCTGCCAGCAGGGCTGGCAAGCCTGGCTTGAAGAAACGGTGAAGCGGGGGATCTTGAAACTCCAGTCTGTACTCTCTGTACACTATATCCAGAACCCAGGGGTCCAGACCCGACGACACCCAGATGTGGCTGAACTGCCGGAGTCTTGCCCCCACCTCACCTTCCTCAAGGCCTAGCTGTCCACCGTCATGCGGAGGACTTAGGGGTATCAGAAGCGGGCTTCTGGGTCTGGGAACCTGCGAGAGCAGGTTTCTTTCCCTTGGCACGACCACCTCTGAAGAAGGTGTTCGAAGGCTTATTCTTTCTAGGCCTCGCCGGCCGAAAGGACTTTGACGTGGTAGAGGAGAAAGGCTTCTTCGTAGCCGGTGCAGCTGAGGGGAGGAAAGGAGTCTTACCCGCGGTAGCAATCCACGCATCCAGCGCCTCCCCAAAGAGAGCCTGACCTTTGTATGGTAGGCCCTCCACACACTTCCTGGATTCGGCGTCTGCAGACCAGTTGGGCAGCCAGAGACCTCTGCGAGCAGAGACAGACATAGAGGAGATCCCCGCAGCCATGGAAAACAGGTCCTTCATGGAATCCACCAGGAACCCTGCAGAATCCTGAATATTACGTAAAAATAAATCAACGTCATCTTTGTCCAGCATAGTCGATTCCTCCTGCAGAGTGATTGACCACCTGGCAATAGCTTTAGCAATCCAAGCACAGGCTATAGTAGGCCGCAATATAGCCCCTGAAGCCGTGTAAATGGATTTCAGTGTAGCATCCACCTTGCGATCTGCCGGGTCCTTCAACGCGGTAGATCCCGGGACCGGTAATACCACCTGTTTGGACAGCCTGGAGACAGAAGCGTCGACTATCGGCGGTGACTCCCATCTCTTCCTATCTTCCTCAGGGAAGGGAAAATCCACCAAGACCCTCTTGGGAATCTGGAATTTCTTTTCCGGAGTTTCCCATGCCTTTTCAAAGATAGCATTCAATTCTTTGGATGCCGGGAAGGTGAGGGGGGGCTTCTTATTATCCGTAAAGAAGGCCTCCTCCACCTGTTCCGGAGCTGTGTCCGAAATGTGTAAACCATCTCTAACAGCCTCAATCGTCAACTGCACTCCCTTGGCAAGTGATGCTGTCCCCCTCAACACATCCCCGTCACCGTCTGCAGCGTCAGAGTCGGTGTCCGTGTCATCCTGCATAATTGCAAGTGCACGTTTGTGAGAATGTACCGCAGGGGACCCCGAGGAGGCAGTATCAGACCATACCACCATAGAGGACTGGAGGACCTGAGTGGCATACTCAGTCCTAGCAACTCTATCAGTAATCTGAGAAATAGTCCCCCTCAGAAAGACTAACCATTCTGGCTCTCTAGTTGGGATCTGTGCTAAAACAGTGCAATCCTGATTACATGGAATGGAGTCCTCCTGGAAAGACAAATCCTCTGCAGCATATCAAACAGTGCCCCTAGACATGTTGTCACACACCCTCAAACACCCCACAAACACACAGGGTACTTGGGCAGACAGAGTTCCCCCCCAAGAATGGCAGACACACACAGAGATCGGAGCCAACCCACACACAGCGCTGTTAGAGTATAGGGAGACCCTAAACCCGTGCTGACTGTGTCCCTTAATAGGTGACAGAGGCTTAACACAGTCACTCCCCCTTCTACAACCCCCTGGTACCGTACAGATAGCTAGAGTCGTGCAGGAGGGACCTGGCATCCACTGGCAGTGAGCTGCAGGCTGTAAAATGGCGCTGAACGCTGCTGGGTCCGCTCTGAGAAGCTCCGCCCCCTCAATGGCGCTGTCTTCTCGCTCAATGGAGATTATACTGGCTGGAGAAATTCATGCTGGCATGGATCCGTAGACCCCGACAGGCTGCTTGTGGTCAGTGTAGGGTCCAGAGCTGGCCCAGGGCGCACCCCCCCTCCCCGCACCGTAGTACCGCTGAGCATTCCAGGAGCGCGGTTAAGACCGCGCTCCTACCCTCTAGCCGCCTTCTTCATACTGTCCCGCCGCTTGCAAGGGGGGACAGTGACTCACTCGCCTATCTACAGCTCCCTGAGGGGGTGGCGGCTGGCTGCCGGGCCGAGCGTTCCCCTGCGGTGGGCGCGATCAGACCCCTCTTGAGCTCAACGTACAGTCAGCGGGGGCAGTGGCTCATGACCCCGCAGGGCGGACACTGCCCCCCCCCCCTCCCTCCTCAGTCTCACGCTGCAGGGAGGCTGTCGCCAGCAGCCTCCATGTAAAAAAATAAACTCTGAAATAAAGAAAAATAACTTTTTCTAAGAGAACTCTGTAGAGCTCCCCTAGCTGTGACCGGCTCCTCCGGGCACATTTTCTAAACTGAGTCTGGTAGGAGTGGCATAGAGGGAGGAGCCAGCCCACACTATTAAAATCTTAAAGTGCCAATGGCTCCTGGTGGACCAGTCTATACCCCATGGTACTAATGGGGACCACAGCATCCTCTAGGACGTATGAGAAAAAGGCAAAACCAGTGCTGGTGGCTGTCAATCATAGAATATGTGGACAAACACAAGCATATCCTGTTCCTCACCACATAACTGACCCTAAGGATGACATATAAACACAATTTACTTCATTTAATATTTCTTTCTAAATTTCTCAATCAGAAAATTTGGCCTAGGAGTGCCGTGAAAAAAAAACCTGATACCCTAGGGCGCCATGATTCAAAAATGTTTGAGAACCACTGATCTAATCACTAGGAAGTATGACATCACCGAGTCATGAAAACAAAGCGCCTCATTGAGGTCACTACTGCCTGGTGAGCTGACAGTCTGTCGGCCCGTGCATTTGGATTCAGCATGGCTGCCTCCACTGCAGGCGCGTAACACACACACTTCAACTGCATGCAGTACATCACAAAAGTAGTGCTGAAGAGGAACTGGTGAATTTGGTTACAGAAAAATAAAAAAAACCTATGGGGCATATTTATCAAAGCTTGCAGAGAGATCAAGCAGAAAGAAAAAGTGGAGAGAGTCCCAACCAATCAGCTACTGACTCATTTTTCAAACATCCTGTAAACTGACCATTAGGACAGGGCCAATTCCGGGGCTTCTGGCGCCCCGGGCGGCATTAGGGGGCGTGGCTTCATACAGGGGGCGTGGTCAGTTACGCCCCCTGTACTGTTGTAGGATGTGCGGTGCGCGATGACGTCATCGCGCACCGCACAGCAAAGGCTCTCCACGAAGGTAAACTAGACGCTAAGCGTCTAGTTCCCTTCGTGGAGAGGACCTTTGCTGTGCGGTGCGCGATGACGTCAACGCGCACCGCACATCATTACAGTGAAGGTCCTCTCCAGGAAGGAAAACGAGACGTGTAGCATCTAGTTTCCCTTCACAGCGGGCAACCCACGAAGGGAAACTAGACGCGTAGCGTCTAGTTTCCCTTCAGAGCGGACAGCGGGGGGCACCACAGCAGCAGCGGATCTTGCCATGGTGCGGCGCCCTCCGGAGGGTGCCGGGCAAAAGTCCTGCTTGCCCGTGGCAAGATCCACTACTGCATTAGGAGCAGATTGGTTGGCACTTTATCTCTCTGCATTATCTCTCTCCAAGTTTTGATACATATGCCCCTACAGCTTTTAGTCTGGGCCTTTTCTTAAGGGGGGTACACACATAGCGATCCCTGGTTAAAATCTAAGCAATCTGACTAGACTGCTTAGATTTTAAGCACGGATCTCTCGCGTGTGTATGCCCCCCAGCGAGAGCGATGCGCGGCCCCGCACATCGCTATCGCCGGTGCTAGATCAATCTAGCGGGTCGCTCACTTCAGCGCTGTGTGTGTGTGGGTGTGTGTGTGTGTGTGTGTGTGTGTGTGGGTGGGTGTGTGTGTGTGTGTGTGTGTGTGGGGAGAGACGTGTGCTGAGCGGTCTGTGATACATCGCTCAGCACACATCTCTCTAGTGTGTACCCCCCTTTAGAGTAAGATGACAAATAGGTCGCTGTAATCTTACACCTACAGTGCACAAGGCACATCAGCAACGCAATGCACAAATGTCATGTACCACACAGAAAAACACGACCAAAGCACATTCATATCACGGAGAAGCAATGGATAATAAAAAGGCTTGAAGGGGGTACGGAGACAATAAGAAAGGATCCCCCCTCTGTGCACTGATTAATACAATGACTCATTATCCGCCACACGAAACAAACATGTCACTCTGACACATACAAAAGGCAGAAATACACATCGCAAGAACAGTTAGGCCTGTATAAGAGCTGCTCGCTTTTGGAAGTAGCAGTTCTCGGAAAATGCTGTTGTGAGCGCCACCTGCTGGCTAGTCCGAGTAAAACAGCTTCCACAGATCAACTGCTACGTGCTTCAGCAGCACAGCTCACACAGTGAATATTAATAAAATATACCAGTGACAGCCAGCTGCTAGTAATGGCTATACAAAGCTGCTTGCATATCTGTACATGCTGCCCTACACATGGGACTCTCTGCAAACCCCAAAATTACTGTTAATCCTTAAATGCTCCGAGATCATGAGCAATACATACATTATTAGAAAACAGCATAAACAAAGTAACTTCTCCGCTATTGCCTAGAAACAATAAAACCAGTCTCCACTATAAATTTACTAAGCTGTACCATTAAAAGTAGCTGGATTTAAAGGGGCAATAATAGTACGAGGGGTGTGTAATCAGCCTCTGGATGCACAAAAGTATTATATTTACAAACAAAGTGAACTTTACATTTTTTCAAAGTATTTGCCAGAGAAGTTTATGCAAAGTTGCATATGCTCAAACCACTTGGTACAGAAGCTGGACCAGTCTGAAGAAGGTATGTGTCCACTGCAGCTTCCAGTGACTCAAAAGGAATCATGCAGGGAACACGAAATCATTGCAGGGGACAACAGTTATGGACTGTACGGCAGATGGCCAAGCTCCTGGATGCGGTTATGGCCCAGAAAATCCACCACTTTCCTGGACTTGTGGGCAGGTGCACGGTCATGATGGAAAAGGGCACCACGAGTGTGAGTTACTTGGATGACGCCTGTAAATGGCTTCTAGCACTTGCGGCAAGCGCTAGGTGGTGTTCCAGTCCCCAGTGATGGTGAGCCGCTGCATGGGTGGTACAGTAGCTACATGGCTGGTCCTGGCCATGCTGTGCTCACGATGGAACGTCTGTGGTGGCACACGACCAACTGGGTTCTACTGTGCCGACTGTTCTTTAATCTCAGGGTTGAAACTGTAGATCGAGGATTCCAGTGATGATCTCCCGCACAGAGTTTGAGCGGCCGCCCTCAAACCTGGCCAGCATGTTGCGGCACCAAGTCACCAGAGCCTCCTTCTACTCTCAAGCCAGCTGATGGGGCTGAAACTTTGCTCAGAACTAGCTTTTCATGGAGTGTCAAGTGGCTGAATCCCGATGAGATGCCTCTCTCTTTCTCTAACTGGGCCACGGTCACCCTGGCATCCACCTCACCTTTGGCCCACATGGCAGCACTGTTGTCCTCTGTTGTGGCGTAAACAGGTCGGCCGCAGCACTCGTCTTCCAGGGACAGTGGTTCGGGGCAGTGCTTACTCCCCAAAAGCACCTCGCAGTCGGTCAAAACTCTCCTGCTGTTGCAGACCACTCTTGTAGTTGTAGAAGACCATGACTCTTTAGTGGCCTCTGTTGAGCTCATAACAAATTCATGAAGGAAGTGAACATACTGACTTCTTCGGTGTGCAGTGCCGCTTATATATGGCTCTGTGCCGTGACAATTCACGAGAACTTTATTCAGAGATTACAGCTCACAACCAGTCAGACTTTGTCTACTCTAACTCTGCACTACACATAGAGAAACTTAAAGAACACCCTTCATAAGTGCACAAAATGCATGGTTTTGTATTTAGTATTATATCCATTTTAAAGCCAGTGTCCAAAACAGAAGACTGCTGTTTTGAAAAGTGCTGCTTAGTAAATGTAGCCTTATCTGTTCATTATTTATATAGCGCTAGAAAAGGATGCTGTGTGTTAGAATTGGGAATAAAATAGTAATGCATAGTTACATAGTTAGTGAGGTTGAAAAGAGGCAAAATGCCCATCGGGTTCAACCCGTATTCTGTGTTAAGTTGTGCATATTATAATGCACCTGCTGGAGTAATGGTTTAGTACCAATTGACGACTATGGGGGTCATTCAGAGTTGATCGTAGCTGTGCTAAATTCAGCACAGCTACGAGCATTCACACTGACATGCGGGGGGATGCCCAGCACAGGGCTAGTCTGCCCCGCATGTCAGTGCCCCCCCGCAGAAGTGCAAAGGCATCGCACAGCGGCAATGCCTTTGCACTTAAAGAGTAGCTCCCGACCAGTGCAGCTTTAGCGTGCTGGCCGGCAGCTACTCGTCACTCCCCGGCCCGCAGCGGCTGCGTGTGACATCACGCAACCGTCGTGGCCCGCCCCCCCCCCCACGGTCCGGCGACGCCTGCGTTGGCCGGACCACGCCCTTTAAGTGGCGGCTTAACGCCTCCGTCCAGCCCCCTCCTGCCTCTGCCTCAGAGGCGATCGCTAGGCAACAACGGCTGGCATGCGCCGGCACAGGTCCGACCCGATCGCTGCGAGAAACTGCAGCGAGCGATCGGAATGTCCCCCTATGATTCTTACCACTCCCAGATATTTTATGTCAATATGTTAAAGGCCAAAGCCCTGGATACTTTTTTCCAGTTATAAATTTGTCCAATCCATTTTTAAATGCATTTACAGTCTCTGCCATTATTACCTTCTCCGGCAGGGAGTTCTAAATCTTTATTGCCCTTACAGTGAAGAACCCTTTCCTACGTTGTGTACGGAATTTTCTCTCCAATTGCCTCAGCGAGTACCCACGTGTCCTATACAGAGTTCTTTTAATAAACAAATCCCCTGCTAACTCCTTGTACTGACCCTTTACATATTTGAAGATAATAATGATGTCTCCACTTAGACACCTCTTTTTTAGTGTATACATATTTAACCTAGTAAGCCTTTCCTCGTGCTCGAGTGTCTCTAACCCTTTAATCAATTTAGTAGCTTGCCTTTGAACTATTCGAGTTCCCCGATATCTTTTTTTATAATATGGTGCCCAAAATTTAACACAATATTCCAGGTGCGGACGTACCAATGATTTGTACAGCGGCAGGATTACATCCTCGTCCCAATGCCACGTTTTATGCACTCAAGCACTTTACTTGCATTCTTTGCTGCATTTTGACATTGGCCCTCATTCTGAGTTGTTCGCTCGCTAGCTGCTTTTAGCAGCATTGCACACGCTAAGCCGCCACCCTCTGGGAGTGTATCTTAGCATAGCAGAATTGCGAGCGAAAGATTAGCAGATTTGCGAATAGAAAATTCTTTGCAGTTTCTGAGTAGCTCGAGACTTACTCCTACACTGCGATCAGTTCAGTCAGTTTCGTTCCTGGTTTGACGTCACAAACACACCCAGCGTTCGCCCAGACACTCCCCCATTTCTTCAGACACTCCCGCGTTTTTCACAGAAACGGCAGCGTTTTTTCGCACACTCCAATAAAATGGCCAGTTTCCGCCCAGAAACACCCACTTCCTGTCAATCACACTACGATCACCAGAACGATGAAAAATCCTCGTTATGCCGTGAGTAAAATACCTAACTTTTGAGTAAAATAACTAAGCGCATGCGCTCTGCGAACCTTGCGCATGCGCAGTAAGCGACTAATCGCAATATAGCGAAACTCGGCAACGAGCGAACAACTCGGAATGAGGGCCATTGTGTACTGTTAATATGCCTATTATCTGTGAACACCCCAAATCTTTTTCCACTACTTTTACCCCTATATTTTCCCCATTAAGAGTGTTGTAGGATGCAAGTTTGTTTTTTGTCTCAAAATGCATAACTTTGCATTTTTCTATATTGATCCTCATTCTCCAGGTTTCAAGTTTAAATAAGTCATTCTGTAGAGACTCCACATCGCTTTCTGAATTAATTACCTTACACAGTTTAGTATAATCTGCAAATATTGACACTGAGCTTTCCAGGCCTATTGGTAGATCACTGATAAATATATTGAACAGTAGCGGGCCAAGTACGGACCCCTGCGGTATTCCGCTGACTACTGGTGCCCAGCTGGGGAACATCCCATTGACCACTACTCGTTGTACTCTGTTATCCAGCCGATTACTTATCCATGTACAAATAGTATATCCTAGGCCAAGTTCCCTTAATTTGATGATCAGTCTCCTGTGAGGCACTGTATCAAAGGCCTTTGCAAAATCTAAATAGACCACATCCAATGCTTTTCCCTGGTCAAGATTCTCGCTCACTTCCTCGTAGAAGCTAATTAAGTTATTTTGACACGATCTGTCTCTTACAAACCCATGCTGACTTTTGCTAATAATCTTAGTAGCCTGCAGATAATCCTCTATGCTATCCCTTAAAATTCCTTCCAATATTTTACCCACTATAGAGGTTAAACTAACTGGTCTATAGTTACCAGGATTATTTGTAGTTCCCTTTTTAAATAAAGGCACTACCTCAGCTATGCGCCAATCCTTTGGTACCATGCCTGATCTAATTGAGCTATAGAAAATCAAGTATAGGGGTTTTGCTAGCTGTGACCTTGCAAAAGGAGGCTAGGTATTGACAGAGAGCGCTAAGAGGCTCCTTGCTCACAATATTACAATCTATTGCATAACAGGAGTTGAATATATGCCACCTTATGTAATGCATATTGGACCTGATTCAGATGTGATTGGAGGTGTTATCGTACATAGCAGCAGCAGCGATAGCACTAATATGGTAATGCGGCAAGCCTTGTGTTACAGTACTTATCTGAACTGCGTCCAAGTATCGGATCATCCCTGGCACCTGCGTGACCCATGGGGTCGTGAACTTCCCTGGCACCTGCGTGACCCATGGGGTCGTGCAAGCCAGCCGCAGCAAGTCCTACCTAGAGGGCAGGAAATAACCATTCTCTGATGGAGAACCTGGCCTCGTTTCCCCCCCCCCCCCTCCCCCTCTGTAACGGCGGCCACATGCCTCTGTTTGTAGAAATGAAGCCGTCGCAACCCCCTGCCCACCTCCAAATGACATCAGACTGCAGACCCGTACTGCACATGCAGCACAGGTCCGGTGCATGTGCGAAGTACCGAACATCCGTACATGCATGAGCCACTACTCCATCCACATCTGAATGAGGGCCATTGTTCTAGTCAGAATTCAAGGTTAAATAGGCGCTCAATAGGCTACGTGATCCATTCACACCGCAGTGTTAGTCTGGGGTCAGAGGCTTATAAGAGTGTAGAAAGAGAACAGAAGTTTAAAGTGAGCTGTGTAGAGGAGAGGTAATCGGGTAGAACATCTTATGGCAGTTACTTCAGGAAATTTAAAGCCTACCTGAAGAAGTAAATCTTAAGGTTTGGAGACTACAAGAAAGTCTTGCTGTGCGGGCGTGAGGGCATTCCAGAGTGAGTGTAGCCCAAAAAAGTCCTGTAACCGTAGATCAGAACTGATAATGAGAGTGGATAAGAGATGTGTTGCGGGAGATTTTGAGATAAGTAGATGTAAGTTGGTGCAATTTTGTTGGCAGCCTTCACTGCAATATTAAATGATGATGGAATGAGACCAGTAGAGAGATTTCCAATTTTAGTTGACGTTGGGGTGAACATAGGACACAGGGATTTACTGATTTGTGAGGCTACAGGATTAAGAGAAGAGGTGGTAGAGCAGTCAAATGAGAAGAGAGTAGATACTTAATTTTCATTAGCTGAAGTAGGAAGCCATATCATAGGAACGCATAATAGCCAGTGAATTTTGGTTTGGGATAGCCCAATAAAAGAATAACACCACCCCCCCATCTGTTAAAATGGAACCATGTACTACATTATGTATCGCAAAGTAGTACATTTTACAAAATGAGGCAAAATCAATATTTGACTATTTGTGAAAAGTAAATCTTACAAGGCTGTGCATGAAATGATACAATGATATATAGTCGCTGCAGGCAACTAATGGCAGCTTATTTCCTGCTGGAGTCGTCCCGCAGTGACCCCACCAGAGAATTTCTGACACCAAACCCGGTAACATCTGCTCCATGTGACAGCTTACAGTCCTGATTAGTGTGAGCACACATTGTCAGGCAGCATAAAGTCAGTGGAAGCACGATGGTGGGAAACTGTGACTGCATGTCACGGACCCAAACACAGATCATATCAGCAGTATTACCCTCCTCCAATCACTCTACAGTCTGTAAACTCTGTTACTTCACTCACTTCCCGTGCCCAGAACCACCTCCTGTCTCTCGCTCACTCCAATCCCTGCAGCCAGTACTTTCTCTGGCTGTCCCTCACTCACATTCCTGCAGCAATAACTGCCTCCCATCTCCCACTAGCTTTCTTACAGCTCAAATGGCTCCATCTCCAGCTCACATTCCGTACCCATAGCCACTTGCTGTCTCACTCACTCCAATCCCTGCATTCAGAACGACTTCCTCACTCACCTCTCCGCGGCCCACACTGCCTCCTGTATACCAGTCGGTCACCTCCCGCAGCCCACATTGCCTCCTGTCTACCAGGCGCTCACCTCCCCGCAGCCCACACTGCCTCCTGTCTACCAGGCGCTCACCTCCCCGCAGCCCACACTGCCTCCTGTCTACCAGTCACTCACCTCTCCGCAGCCCACACTGCCTCCTGTCTACCAATCACTCACCTCCCCACAGCCCACACTGCCTCCTGTCTACCAGTCGCTCCCTCCCCGCAGCCCACACTGCCTCCTGTCTACCAGTCGCTCACCTCCCCGCAGCCCACACTGCCTTCTGTCTACCAATCACTCACCTCCCCGCAGCCCACACTGCCTCCTGTCTACCAGTCGCTCACCTCCCCGCAGCCCACACTGCCTTCTGTCTACCAGTCGCTCACCTCCCCGCAGCCCACACTGCCTTCTGTCTACCAGTCGCTCACCTACCCGCAGCCCACACTGCCTCCTGTCTACCAGTCGCTCACCTCCCCGCAGCCCACACTGCCTCCTGTCTACCAGTCGCTCACCTCCCCGCAGCCCACACTGCCTCCTGTATACCAGTCGCTCACCTCCCCGCAGCCCACACTGCCTCCTGTCTACCAGTCGCTCACCTCCCCGCAGCCCACACTGCCTTCTGTCTACCAGTCGCTCACCTCCCCGCAGCCCACACTGCCTCCTGTCTACCAGTCGCTCACCTCCCCGCAGCCCACACTGCCTCCTGTCTACCAGTCGCTCACCTCCCCGCAGCCCACACCGACTCCTGTCTACCAGTCACTCACCTCACTGCAGGCCATAATGCCTCCTGTCGACCAGTCACTCACCTCCCCGCAGCCCACAGTGCCTCCTGTCTCACACTCAATCCCCAACCCTAAGGCTAGAACAGCCTCATCTCCAATCCCTATGGTCCTTTACAACTGGTCCACAGGTGAGACTACTGGGAGCAACAAAACTATATTGTTAGTTTACACTGATCAAATTGATGTGCAACATCTGTACATCTGTATGCGAATGAGTCTCTTTCTCACACATTGAGTCCCGTTGTGCTTCATCCGCAACTTCGTATGTGTTTAAAAGTAATTCCTGTGTGGTAAAGTCACAGGCCAGCATCTCTAGTACACAGGGTGGTAATTCGCTGCGTCTGTGATGCAAATAAGATGCAATATTTAAAGAAAACAATGGTATGTTACGTGGAGTTTGTATATTCTCCCCGTACTTGCGTGGGTTTCCTCCGGGTACTCCGGTTTCCTCCCACAATCCAAAAGTATACTGGTAGGGTAATTGGCTCCCAACAAATATTAACCCTAGTGTGAATGTGTGTGGGTACATGTGGTAGGGAATATTGGGGCAGATGTATTAACCTGGAGAAGGCATAAGGAAGTGATAAACCAGTGATATGTGCAAGGTGATAAAAGGTACCAGCCAATCAGCTCCAATATGTAAATCAGCAGTTAGGATCTGATTGGCTGGTGCGTTTCTCACCTTGCACTTATCACTGGTTTATCACTTCCTTATGCCTTCTCCAGGTTAATACATCTGCCCCATAGATTGTAAGCTCCACTGGGGCAGGGACTGATGTGAATGGGCAAATATTCTCTGTACAGCGCTGCGGAATATGTGTGCGCTATATAATAACTGGTAATAAATAAAATAATTATAATAATAAATAAATATCTCTCAGAGCAACTCAGTCTCGTGCCATATGACAAGGGATCTATTTACTAGGCCTTGGAGAGAGATAAAGTGGATGGAGATAAAGTACCAACCGACCAACCACTAACTGCCATCGGCTGCTTACAGGTGTTTGAAAAATGACCGGAGCGGATTGGCTGGTAGTCTATCTCCGTCCACTTTATCTCTCTCCAAGGCTTAGTACATGGAGCCCCATAGATGCTAGGTGCATGAGGACACATCTGTATAAACACACACAATCTATACGCATACATACACACCTTTCCACTCATTTACAGACAGATGAAGCTCCTCCCCTACCCTTTAGGATCAGGTCACTAATGCGTCAGATATGTGACATCACTGGCCCCGCCACTGCATAGGAGTCAACCAGTCCGTAAAAGCACATGTGCACATTTGTCTCAGTCTGCATGCACAGACAGAGAAGCACCACCATTCGCAAATAGCATCCTGCTGCCAACTACAGAATGAGGAAGGCGGGTGTATTTAGCCCTGAATGAATACCACAGTTATTTCAAGCAGACTATTCAGCTAAGTTATAAAGAGGCTTTCCTATATGTTTAATGTGAAACAGGGCCTTAATTTGCACGCTACGGATAACCACTTACCATAATGTGACTGAAATGCTTGCGGCTTTATGACCTGATTACATTGGCTACATACGACCAGATAAAACTCATCGTAGGCTGGGCACAGTCCAAATATGGGCATGTCTGCAAAAAAGAGGAAAAAAAGTTTAGCATTTAAAAAAAACTTCTGAAGAGAGACTCAGATGATGAATAAACTGCACCCATCACTTAAATCCAGTGACAACACATCCATACGGCTACAGCCAGAATTCACAGTGACGTAGAGACATTACTTACGTTTCAGGCATAATCATTAGTGAGCAATTAGAGGGTATTAGACGGAAATAGAACTTTCACTCTGAATGCTAGAACACGCACACCTTGCTGTACCTGCCAGGCACAGTGCACCTTTTTTGAAGCAATACAGACATCATATAAACACAACAAATGGGCTAAGCCATTATTCATTATGTAATACAAATCCAGGACAGATATGAGACATGAGTTAAGAATGCTTTTATGAATACACTTTTTTTTTTTTTAAAGCTATTGAAGGACACTGCGATAGCATCCTTTTGTCTGAAGAGCTTACACTCTGTTGCATAATAATTGGTCCGTCTTTTAGAATTATAATTAAAATTACAAATTAGATATGTGGTTTAATGGGCATTTAGAAAAACAAAAAACTCCACTGGTTAAATCTCTTACTGCTCAAGTAAAACCGGGACACTGCAGAGAGTCCTGTATAAGCCGCTGCTGGTGTTTCGCACTCAAACCATTTGAAAGAGTGATGAACAAACAAAACACTGAAATAAAATGTGATCATCAATATGGGACACAAAAAATGACCTGACGAATGGGAGAGAGGGGAAAACGTTACCATTGCCGCAACTGGGGGTCTTCCCCTACTGTGACTGGATGCATCTCGCTGCACCAGGTGATCACATTTGTTTTGATCCCACTGGATCTGGACCAATAGGAGATTACCTCTTACAGTCAGTAACGGCCTGTTACTGACCCCACCCACTGCGCGGGTAACTTGCTGTCACCACCTGGCTTCTTTAATTGGCACCTGGAACAGCTTCTACTACAGTGATTGGTATGGACTGGTTCCCACTGGTCACTCACCATGGACCTGTAATTACACGGTAGGTGGCAGAAGACGGACCTTGGAGACACTGGGCTCAACCCAGAACAGCCGGAGAATGGAATTGCGTTTGTCGCAATGCTGTTGTCAAAAGACACAGATGAAGTCATCTTGGAGGTAAAATGTTTATTGCTCAAAGTCTTCAAAAAAACCTCTTCCCTTTCAGATTTTGCTTTGGGAATACAGCATACAGATGTTCTCTTCTTGATGTCACAGAAGATGTACACAAAACAGGGCTTGCAGCTCTCTTTTTATCCTAATCCAACACACAATACCACAGGAGGTAGTTCTGCCCTGTTGCTTTTACCCAATCAAGTAAAGTGCATGTGTCTGGCAGGCAGAACTTAACCCAGGTTGGTTTTGCCGTGTAAATGATTGCCACATTAAAAATCCATCCAGACTCGCATGAAATCCAGCACTTCCGGTTTCTTGCGGGCTATTACATGTAGCCCCTGGTGTGCTAGCATGCAGGGCCTTGCTCCCGGTTTCCAGCGTTCTGACACGCGTAGTCCTGCAGCCCTGGGACTAAGCTCAGGCTGCAGCGGCACTGAGCACATAGTTAACACCATGCATTACTGCAGCCTCTGGAGGTGAAATGGGGGCTGGCAGCACATCTGAATCCCCTATCTGTAGTGGGAGACTGTTTTCCTAGTACCCCAGCATGCAACTGCTTGGTAGGGCTGGGGTGATCAACGCACACAAGCCTGTATTGCTGTGGCACCGGGAGTGGATTCCTGGTACCCAGCTTGAAGCCCTTAGCCCTGGGAGTAAGTCCCAGCTGCAGCGGCTCTTAGTACACCGTCATCGGTTAACATACAGAATCGCCACAGCCGCCGGAGTGGTTCCGGCTCCACGGCACATCAAACAGACAAATAAAATAAATTTTCAAGCACTCTGAGCCTAGTGCCGTTAACACATTTCAAAACCGGCGCCTAGCACCGAATAGTCCATTTAAATACGTCGCCGCAGCATGGGTGTGTGTGTTAGGGTTATGGCGGTTAACTCCTTCAGTGCTCCGCCACCATCAGGCACGTGGGGAGAACCAGCTCGGGACTCGGACCCGGCCACACCTACCTAATGATGGTGTTCACAAATGCTGTAGCTTTAGACTTAAGTGATTGTGGGTTCAACAAACTCAAAACCTTTTTTACCGGATCACGAAAGGACTGAAACTTTGGCATACCTGTCCTTGGCTAACAGATAAACGAGTTGCAGAATTACACAGGACTTGGTTCCCAGGATAAACCAAACATCCAATCCTGTGTAAATGGAGGCCATCCGACAAACCTAAATGTCCATGATAATAGGTTAAAATCCAATTGGTGTGACTGTACAAAAAGTTGGCCACACATATTACAACGCAAGGCCCGTAAGATCAAAAATGATCATGTTGGTCAACCTGTTACAATTGCGTGTAGGCCACTTTTTACCTCATTGCCTATGAAGTGTCTTTGTGAAAAATGAGCTTGTTAAAACTGTAGTGACAATCATGCCCAGGTCACCTACTACTAGCAGTACCCCCTCGGCCAATATTTACCTATGCAGTCTGCAACAATGATCCGCACCTCAGACAAAGTCAATACAGAATTCTCACGCTGACGGAGCTCTAGTGATACTGGGACAGTTTGACACATGCTACATCTGTTTGTCCCTGTGAATGCAGCGTACAGGAAGACACCGAACAGGACTGAAAAACACAGAATCCCTAACATTCCTGATGTGGCTAATCAGATGAATCACCCATACTAATCCTGCATGCTCCAATCCAAATGGCTCTCTCTAAGCGCTATGTAATCCCAATGCCAACATGCAGCATTTTTCTCCATGTGGAAATAAAGTACAAAAAAGCTTGACTGTATTTCTAGTGTAAAAATAATTCATAATGAGGAGATTCAATTAACTGAACTCGCTGTCCAATTCAATTAGCTGCGGGAACCCCATGTGCTAAGCCCCAGACTGGTGGATCTTTCCTCAGAATCAGAATCAGCTTTATTGGCCAGGTGTACTCACGTACACTAGGAATTCTTTGTGGTACAATGCATCGCCAAGCAGCAACATGGAGGAAAAAAATGTAGCATACATTACACATATGAGTTCATACTGCACATATGCAACTGTACAGTAGACATATTATACATTTAAGACTAAAAACGAAGGCTGCTTGGCAGAGCAGCACCGAGGCAGCCATCCGCGGCGCCAACTAGAACTCACATAATGCACTGGCAGCCTCAGAAGCTATGAGGAACAATCTGCGCTGAACAGCACTTTGTGATGGGTAAGCGTGAATGAACAAAGAACACCAATCACATGCGGTGTAAGGGCCTAATTCAGCTTCAGTTGCAGTTTTGCTAATTTAGCAAAACTGCAACTGGGTGCGATCGCATGCTGGGGGCCACGAATACCTGCTAGCATGCAAATACCCGCCAGCGATGCGGTCGCAATATAAACACGATTACATCGCTGATTTGTGGAAGCCCCCTGCCTCTGAAGCCAGGCTGCGAGGGAAGGTGCAGAGCCGACATTTTTCAGGTCACGTGGCCGCCCCAAACCCGCCCCCGTTTCCGACGCGGCATCATCCCGCACAGCAGTTGCCGCCCTGTGAGCGATTCTGCCCGTCAAACAGGCAGAGGCGTTCGCACAAGTGCGATGTGATCGCTGCTTTGTCGCATACTGAATAGGGTCCTAAATACAGTAAATAGGAAATATGTTTTTGTAGTAAGAAGATAAAAAAAAATATTAAAGAGGGTGGTGGGGTGGGGGATCAATGTGCCCATCAAGTTGTGCCAGGTTGCTCTCTACTGCTGTACGGAATGTAATATTCCTACATAACACACTTGGCAAGTAGAGATGTCACTTTTGTCCATGATGGATTTCTAGTGCCTTTATAGTGACTGAAAGTCTACTGCTATCTTACGCTAGGGGATATTATATATTTATATTACAATGTAGAAGCCATCTGAAGTGACAGCTACCTAGTAAGAACAGCGGAATAGGTTTGTTTTGCATTAGAACTAATAGGAGCAATCGATCTGGAAGAAGACTGCTGTTACAGTGTCAGGTAAGAGATACACTAAGCTGCAGGAACACTCACTTTGACCTATATGTGCAACAGCTGCAAATCTCACGCACCCTGAATTGGGGGAAGGGAAGGTTTAGGCATTTCCAGAGTGAGAGAAGAACAGGTCCTCATTCACTACCTACAAAGGGCAACGCTCCGAGCTAAAGGGACAAACAATAGCATCAATCTGCCTCCATATGGTCCCAGCACAGTGCACGGGGGAGCCAGTCTTATCTGCTCTTAGGCACCATTCTGCCACTGCACAGTTACAGCCCCCTAATGTCTCCGCATAAAGCACAACACTTGGAGGGAGGGGGGGGGGGGGAGAACAGTTTTCACATTAATATGTTCTCTGCACTGCGAAAGTGTGGTCCTTGCTGCATGGTCAAACCTGAGGAGTGCATTAAGCTGGTCGCTTCTGAAACTACTCATTCAGCTATGACCACAGGCAAGATCTAACGGATGGGTCTGAGGTCTCCAGACTTGTGATAGTTGCTCTAGGACTGTCCAAAAATAGGATTTTAAATACCTACCGGTAAATCCTTTTCTCGTAGTCCATAAGGGATATTGGGAGACAGAATTGGTACAATGGGGTATAGACGGGTCCAAAGGCACCAGTGCACTTTAAATTTCTTCAACTGGGTGTGCTGGCTCCTCCCCTCTATGCCCCCTCCTATAGGCAGTTATAGGTAAAACAGTGCCCGAAGGAGAAAGGACATACTTGAGAGAAGAAAACATGACAACAAGAAGTGTGGTGAGATTTTCACACCAGTACACCATAAAACATAACAAATAGCAACAGCTGAACAAGAAACACAGAAGAGATAACCTGCAGAAGTCACCGCACAGAGGCGGGCGCCCAACATCCCTTATGGACTACGAGAAAAGGATTTACCGGTAGGTATTTAAATCCTATTTTCTCTAGCATCCATAAGGGATATTGGGGACAGAATTAGTACGCTGGGGATGTCCCAAAGCTTCCAGAACGGGCGGGAACATTAGCACCGCCTGCCCAAACTGGGTATCCTCTTTGGCCAGGGTATCAAATTTGTAGAGTTTCACAAAAGCGTTCTTCCCCGACCAGGTAGCCGCTCGGCATAGTTGCAAGGCCGAGACTCCACGAGCAGCCGTCCAGGAAGAGCTCACTGACCTTGTAGAGTGGGCCTTCAGAGACTGAGGAACAGGTAAGGCTGCCGACACATAGGCCTGTTGGACAGTAACGTGTAAAAAGGTTGGTTACCCAGGGGTGCTCGGGCGCTTTAGGTATGGCATATTCCACCAAGCAGCGGCCTCTAGAAAAGGGGAAGTCACTCCCACAATAAATCGTAAAAAGCAAGGTTGAGGCTGCGCTATAGTTGATAAATGTGACAACAGTGATAGTATATCTAATAACACAATTTATTATGAAAAATTAGTATTGTATACTTCAAATTTAAAAATAGATACACCATAAAATTGCATGCATATCAATAATAAAAAATTAAAAGTGTGTAATTCATATAGAAATTTTTGGGGTTACCCAGACAGCCAGGAATTTGGTGAAGATAAAGTGTGAGGGAGTCCGTTCCAAAATTATTCCCCTGTAATTAATAGGTCCAGCATAGACAGTCTCAGAAGGTAAGCAATGTCCAATAGGATGACAAATTACCGTTAGAGGATACGGTGCTCCAGGATTTTTGATGGTGAGCTCCTCATGCAATACGGGGAGTACACTTCCTTGGTGCAACTTGCTATTTGTGGATCCTCCGAGTGCAGTTGATGGTCTGGACAAAGTGAGGGGATGGTCCGGTCTTCAACTGGTATATTCCTGGTGTGGGTCCCTGTACACCCGACGCGTTTCGCTGCATTTAACTAGCAGCTTTTTCAAAGGTCACCTTTTTCCCCAACAATTTTATGCAAAGATGAATGGAAACTCTAGAAGGTCAGAAAACCATGTGAACCATCTCTTGAAGTGTTCTCACCTTGTCCTCTGGGAGGAACACTCTCTGAGCTACAGTATCCAGTATCATATCCAGAAACAGGAGCCTTTGAGATGGTTCCAGTTGAGACGTCTGTAGATTGAGGATCCACCCGTGGTGAGACAGAAGTTGGATAGTGCGATTTATATGGAGCAGTAGAAGCTCCCTGAAACTTGCTTTTATCAGAAGATCATCCAGGTAAGGGACAATGTTGACCCCCTGGACTCTGAGCTGGAACATCATTTCCGCCATCACCTTCGTGAACACCCTCGGAGCTGTAGACAGGCCGAAGGGCAACGCCTGAAACTGGTAGTGATCGTTCAGTAGGGCGAACCGTAGATAGTCCTGATGAGGAGGCCAAATCGGGATATGGAGGTAGGCGTCCTTGATATCCAGGGACACGAGGAATTCTTGTTGTTCGAGGCCCGCGATCACCCCTCTCAAAGATTCCATCTTGTATTTTAAAACCTTCAGGTAAGGATTCAAGGACTTCAGATTCAAAATGGGTCTCACAGACCCGTCTGGTTTTGGCACTACAAACAGACTGGAGTAGTAACCTTGTCCTTGCTGTAGCAGGGGTACTGGAACAATGACCTCTGATTGGACCAACTTGTCGATGGCCAGTAGTAGCGTAACACGCATATTTCCCAAAACTGGCAAGACTGATTTGAAAAATTGTTGGGGAGAAGCACTGTCGAACTCCAGCTTGTAACTCTGAGAGATAATGTCCCTTACCCAGGCATCTTGGCAGGAACCGTCTCAGATGTGGCTGTAGTGACGTAACCGAGCTCCCACCACGAGATCCTCTCGGGGTGGGTGGGCACTGTCATGCCGGAGTCTTTGTGGAAGCTGAACTGGTGCTCTGTTCCCGAGAGCCGGCAATGGCTGGTTTCTTAGGCTTACCTCTGGAGCCTCTAATTGCACTGGAGGCACCCCGGGCCCTAGATCAAAATCTGCAGGACCGAAAAGACTGAGTAGACGGTCCCGGGTAGGTACGACTAGCAGGCGGAGCCCCTGAAGGGAGATATGTGAAATTTTCCAGCAGTAGCTTTGGAGATCCATCCGTCCAAATCACCTCCGAAGAGCCATTCACCTGTGAATGGAAGAGAGTCCACAATACGTTTGGAATCAGCGACTGCAATCCATTGACGCAACCATATGGCTCTACGTGCAGACACAGCCATAGCAGTGGTTCTAGCATTTATATTGCCAATCTCTTTAAAGGGAGTCACAGAGGACTCTTGCCGTGTCCTGAATGGGTTTCAGAAAAGTTACAGTAGTAACCAAGGTCATATCACCCGAAAGGCCCTCCTGAATCTGAGTAGCCCATGTATGAATGGCATGTGTCATCAAGCAACCAGCAATGACCGGCCTTTGAGCTACATCTGCAGCAGTGTAGATAGATTTTAGCGTGGTCTCTATTTTCCTATCCCCCAGGTCCTACCCGGAGCAGGGTATTTAAAAACCTTTTGGACACCTGATATTTTTTAACTGGATTTTTCCAGGATAATTTAAATAAATTATCCAGTTCTTTGGAATCAGGAAAGGTGACAGTCAGTTTGTCTTGTGGGAGGAAAATAAGAATTTACTTACCGATAATTCTATTTCTCGGAGTCCGTAGTGGATGCTGGGGTTCCTGAAAGGACCATGGGGAATAGCGGCTCCGCAGGAGACAGGGCACAAAAAGTAAAGCTTTTCCAGATCAGGTGGTGTGCACTGGCTCCTCCCCCTATGACCCTCCTCCAGACTCCAGTTAGGTACTGTGCCCGGACGAGCGTACACAATAAGGGAGGATTTTGAATCCCGGGTAAGACTCATACCAGCCACACCAATCACACCGTACAACTTGTGATCTAAACCCAGTTAACAGTATGATAACAGCGGAGCCTCTGAAAGATGGCTCCCTAAACAATAACCCGAATTAGTTAACAATAACTATGTACAAGTATTGCAGATAATCCGCACTTGGGATGGGCGCCCAGCATCCACTACGGACTCCGAGAAATAGAATTATCGGTAAGTAAATTCTTATTTTCTCTATCGTCCTAGTGGATGCTGGGGTTCCTGAAAGGACCATGGGGATTATACCAAAGCTCCCAAACGGGCGGGAGAGTGCGGATGACTCTGCAGCACCGAATGAGAGAACTCCAGGTCCTCCTTTGCCAGGGTATCAAATTTGTAGAATTTTACAAACGTGTTCTCCCCTGACCACGTAGCTGCTCGGCAGAGTTGTAATGCCGAGACCCCTCGGGCAGCCGCCCAAGATGAGCCCACCTTCCTTGTGGAATGGGCCTTAACAGATTTAGGCTGTGGCAGGCCTGCCACAGAATGTGCAAGTTGAATTGTGTTACAAATCCAACGAGCAATCGACTGCTTAGAAGCAGGCGCACCCAACTTGTTGGGTGCATACAGTATAAACAGCGAGTCAGATTTTCTGACTCCAGCCGTCCTTGAAATGTATATTTTTAAAGCTCTGACAACGTCCAACAACTTGGAGTCCTCCAAGTTGCTTGTAGCCGCAGGCACTACAATAGGCTGGTTCAGGTGAAACGCTGATACCACCTATAGGGAGAAAATGCGGACGCGTCCGCAGCTCTGCCCTATCCGAATGGAAAATTAAATAAGGGCTTTTATAAGATAAAGCCGCCAGTTCAGATACTCTCCTGGCGGACGCCAGGGCCAGTAACATAGTCACTTTCCATGTGAGATATTTCAAATCCACATTTTTTAGTGGTTCAAACCAATGGGATTTGAGGAAATCTAAAACTACATTTAGATCCCACCGGAGGCACCACAGGAGGCTGTATATGCAGTACTCCTTTGACAAAAGTCTGGACCTCAGGAACTGAGGCCAATTCTTTTTGGAAGAATATTGACAGGGCCGAAATTTGAACCTTAATAGATCCCAATTTGAGACCCATAGACAATCCTGATTGCAGGAAATGTAGGAAACGACCCAGTTGAAATTCCTCCGTCGGAGCACTCCGATCCTCGCACCACGCAACATATTTCCGCCAAATGCGGTGATAATGCTTCGCGGTGACTTCCTTTCTTGCCTTAATCAAGGTAGGAATGACTTCTTCTGGAATGCCTTTTCCTTTTAGGATCTGGCGTTCAACCGCCATGCCGTCAAACGCAGCCGCGGTAAGTCTTGGAATAGACACGGTCCCTGCTGAAGCAGGTCCTGTCTTAGAGGTAGAGGCCACGGATCGTCCGTGACCATCTCTTGAAGTTCCGGGTACCAAGACCTTCTTGGCCAATCCGGAGCCACTAGTATCGTTCTTACTCCGCTTTGCCGTATGATTCTCAATACCTTTGGTATGAGAGGCAGAGGAGGAAACACATACACCGACTGGTACACCCAAGGTGTTACCAGCGCGTCCACAGCTATTGCCTGCGGATCTCTTGACCTGGCGCAATACCTGTCCAGTTTTTTGTTGAGGCGAGACGCCATCATGTCCACCATTGGTCTTTCCCAACGGTTTATTAGCATGTGGAAAACTTCTGGATGAAGTCCCCACTCTCCCGGGTGAAGATCGTGTCTGCTGAGGAAATCTGCTTCCCAGTTGTCCACTCCCGGGATGAACACTGCTGACAGTGCTATCACGTGATTCTCCGCCCAGCGAAGGATCCTGGCAGCTTCTGCCATTGCACTCCTGCTTCTTGTGCCGCCCTGTCTGTTTACATGGGCGACTGCCGTGATGTTGTCCGACTGGATCAACACCGGTCTTCCTTGAAGCAGAGGTTCCGCCTGGCTTAGAGCATTGTAGATTGCTCTTAGTTCCAGAATGTTTATGTGAAGAGACTTTTCCAGGCTCGACCACACTCCCTGGAAGTTTCTTCCTTGTGTGACTGCTCCCCAGCCTCTCAGGCTGGCGTCCGTGGTCACCAGGATCCAATCCTGTATGCCGAATCTGCGGCCCTCCAATAGATGAGCCCTCTGCAACCACCACAGAAGAGATACCCTTGTCCTTGGAGACAGGGTTATCCGCAGGTGCATCTGAAGATGCGTGCATTGATGTACAGACACCTTTCCTGGTTTTAGGAGATTCCTGACCAGGTCGGATAACTCCTTGGCTTTTTCCTCGGGAAGAAAAACCTTTTTCTGAACCGTGTCCAGAATCATCCCTAGGAACAGCAGACGAGTTGTCGGCATTAATTGGGATTTTGGAATATTCAGAATCCATCCGTGCTGCTTTAGCACCTCTTGAGATATTGCTAATCCCATCTCTAGCTGTTCTCTGGACCTTGCCCTTATTAGGAGATCGTCCAAGTATGGGATAATTAATACGCCTTTTCTTCGAAGAAGAATCATCATCTCGGCCATTACCTTTGTAAAGACCCGAGGTGCCGTGGACAAACCAAACGGCAGCGTCTGAAACTGATAGTGACAGTTTTGTACAACGAACCTGAGGTACCCCTGGTGTGAGGGGTAAATTGGAACGTGGAGATACGCATCCTTGATGTCCAAGGATACCATAAAGTCCCCTTCTTCCAGGTTCGCTATCACTGCTCTGAGTGACTCCATCTTGAACTTGAACTTCTTTATGTACAGGTTCAAGGACTTCAGATTTAGAATAGGCCTTACCGAGCCATCCGGCTTCGGTACCACAAATAGAGTGGAATAATACCCCTTCCCTTGTTGTAGAAGAGGTACCTTGACTATCACCTGCTGAGAGTACAGCTTGTGAATGGCTTCCAAAACCGTCTCCCTTTCGGAAGGGGACGTTGGTAAAGCAGACTTCAGGAAACGGCGAGGTGGATCTGTCTCTAATTCCAACCTGTACCCCTGAGATATTATCTGCAGGATCCAGGGATCTACCTGCGAGTGAGCCCACTGCGCGCTGTAATTTTTGAGACGACCTCCCACCGTCCCCGAGTCCGCTTGAGAAGCCCCAGCGTCATGCTGAGGCTTTTGTAGAAGCCGGGGAGGGCTTCTGTTCCTGGGAAGGAGCTGCCTGTTGCGGTTTCTTCCCTCGACCTCTGCCTCGTGGCAGATATGAATAGCCCTTTGCTCTCTTATTTTTAAAGGAACGAAAGGGCTGCGGTTGAAAAGTCGGTGCCTTTTTCTGTTGGGGAGTGACTTGAGGTAGAAAGGTGGATTTCCCGGCTGTAGCCGTGGCCACCAAATCTGATAGACCGACTCCAAATAACTCCTCCCCTTTATACGGCAAAACTTCCATATGCCGTTTTGAATCCGCATCGCCTGTCCACTGTCGCGTCCATAAAGCTCTTCTGGCCGAAATGGACATAGCACTTACCCGTGATGCCAGTGTGCAGATATCCCTCTGTGCATCACGCATATAAAGAAATGCATCCTTTATTTGTTCTAACGACAGTAAAATATTGTCCCTGTCCAGGGTATCAATATTTTCAATCAGGGACTCTGACCAAACTACCCCAGCACTGCACATCCAGGCAGTCGCTATAGCTGGTCGTAGTATAACACCTGCATGTGTGTATATACTTTTTTGGATATTTTCCATCCTCCTATCTGATGGATCTAAGTGCGGCCGTCTCAGGAGAAGGTAACGCCACTTGTTTTGATAAGCGTGTTAGCGCCTTGTCCACCCTAGGAGGTGTTTCCCAGCGCTCCCTAACCTCTGGCGGGAAAGGGTATAATGCCAATAATTTCTTTGAAATTATCAGCTTTTTATCAGGGGCAACCCACGCTTCATCACACACGTCATTTAATTCTTCTGATTCAGGAAAAACTATAGGTAGTTTTTTCACACCCCACATAATACCCTGTTTAGTGGTACCTGTAGTATCAGCTAAATGTAACGCCTCCTTCATTGCCAAAATCATATAACGTGTGGCCCTACTGGAAAATACGGTTGATTCGTCACCACTGGAATCAGTGCCTGTGTCTGGGTCTGTGTCGACCGACTGAGGCAAAGGGCGTTTTACAGCCCCTGACGGTGTTTGAGGCGCCTGGACAGGCACTAATTGATTGTCCGGCCGCCTCATGTCGTCAAACGACTGCTTTAGCGTGTTGACACTATCCCGTAATTCCATAAATAAAGGCATCCATTCTGGTGTCGACCCCCTAGGAGGTGACATCCCCATATTTGGCAATTGCTCCGCCTCCACACCAATATCGTCCTCATACATGTCGACACACACGTACCGACACACAGCAGACACACAGGGAATGCTCTAAACGAAGACAGGACCCACTAGCCCTTTGGGGAGACAGAGGGAGAGTCTGCCAGCACACACCAAAAAGCGCTATATATGACAGGGATAGCCTTATAATAAGTGCTCCCTTATAGCTGCTTTATATATATCAAGATATTGCCATTAAATTTGCCCCCCCTCTCTGTTTTACCCTGTTTCTGTAGTGCAGTGCAGGGGAGAGACCTGGGAGCCGTCCTGACCAGCGGAGCTGTGAGAGGAAATGGCGCCGTGTGCTGAGGAGATAGGCCCCGCCCCTTTTTCGGCGGGCTCGTCTCCCGCTATTTTGTGAATACAGGCAGGGGTTAAATATCTCCATATAGCCTCTGGGGGCTATATGTGAGGTATTTTTAGCCTTTATATAGGTTTACATTTGCCTCCCAGGGCGCCCCCCCCCAGCGCCCTGCACCCTCAGTGACTGCGTGTGAAGTGTGCTGAGAGGAAAATGGCGCACAGCTGCAGTGCTGTGCGCTACCTTTAGAAGACTGCAGGAGTCTTCAGCCGCCGATTCTGGACCTCTTCTTACTTCAGCATCTGCAAGGGGGCCGGCGGCGCGGCTCCGGTGACCATCCAGGCTGTACCTGTGATCGTCCCTCTGGAGCTGATGTCCAGTAGCCAAGAAGCCAATCCATCCTGCACGCAGGTGAGTTCACTTCTTCTCCCCTCTGTCCCTCGTTGCAGTGATCCTGTTGCCAGCAGGAATCACTGTAAAATAAAAAACCTAAGCTAAACTTTCTCTAAGCAGCTCTTTATGAGAGCCACCTAGCATTGCACCCTTCTCGGCCGGGCACAAAAATCTAACTGGAGTCTGGAGGAGGGTCATAGGGGCAGGAGCCAGTGCACACCACCTGATCTGGAAAAGCTTTACTTTTTGTGCCCTGTCTCCTGCGGAGCCGCTATTCCCCATGGTCCTTTCAGGAACCCCAGCATCCACTAGGACGATAGAGAAAAATGACTGCTAATTAGTAGCGTCCTCCAGGGGGAGCTTTAACACATCCCTTATAGCCAATATGAGGGGTTCTATACCCTGTGTAGGAGTGGAATCCCCACTAATGGGGTCCCCATCATCCCCATCCGCCTGTACATCATCATCAGAATCTGATAGGATTGCAGGTAAAGCACGTTTATGTGCACGTGTAGACAGCGGGGGATGGGAAGCATCAGTCTTAGCAGTTAGGTTAGCCACTGCTTGTTGCAATTCTTGTGTTTTATTGGCATTAGCAGTGAGCTGAGATGACATATCCAACATCATAGTTTTTATAGCCCCCAGCCAGGAAGGCTCCCGACTCTCCCCCATGTTATCAGCATTTTGTGATGACTGACTACACTGCCCACATGATATGGAGCCAGATGAAATAGGGGAGAATCATACAATACAAGCCTGCCCTATTGCATGTGAGAGGAGACACAGAAGAGAGAAACCCAGTGCACCCAACGCTGCACAGCCCCAGTGAGACTCTCAGCGTTTTATGTAGTACAATAAAACAGTGATACTGCTGTACAGATAATTTGAAAACTGTGCACTAATAGCGGCTCTCCCCCTCTACACCCGGTACCACCGTTTTGAGGAGCTGTATGAGGCGACTGTTGCTGCTCGCTTATGCAGAGGAAGGCGCCAAAATGTCGCTGAGCCAGCTCTGATGTAGATCTGCCCCCCGCTATGGAGCCGGAGCTACTATAAGATTTTTATACTGGCAATGTCTCCACAGGCTGTGTAGCCTCACATAAATGCTTGGTACAACATACCTCCCACCAGTCTCATGCAGGGGCACCGCGGGCCCCCCCCCAGGAGGGACCCGTACGCCTCACCCACGCGTCTGCCGGACAATTAACTGGGGGCCCCCCCTAGCAGGGCCCCCGGTTTGTACTCACCACGACGATCACCTTCAGGCTCTGTTAGGGGTGTGCGGCAAGCTGCGGCTGCGACAGCTAAGGCGCAGTGCCCCGCTGAACAAACAGCCCCTCAAGACGGTGGTCCTGCAGTGGAGAAGCGGCTCTGCACCGCATGAGGCTGGTGACCGTCTACCCGCCTAACTCCCACGGCGCAGGTATGATGTTGCCCAAACAGCATACCGAAACAAACAAACAAAAGTTTTAAACGAAATTGAAAAAAACTCTGGAGCTGCAGAGATGTGCATCCTCTCCTGAAGGCACTTTTTTCTAAACTGCCTGTAGGAGGGGGCATAGAGGGGAGGAGCCAGCACACCCAGCTGAAGAAATTTAAAGTGCACTGGCTCCTTTGGACCCCGTCTATACCCCATCGTACTAATTCTGTCCCCAATATCGCTTATGGATGCTAGTGAAATAGCCTTTATATTTTCTGTAGTGTAAGGGAAATAAACTCACTGTGCGGAGCAATGCTCAAACAGAGATAAATGTAATTATGTAACCACATGTGCTCGAATATATTAAAGCAAATTCCAGATAGCTGCCCTGTAAACAGAACTGAAACACGACAATACATAGATAATATACATAATGGTCTCTTCATTACATTTGGTTTAGTCAAAATGTTGGAGCTAAAGGTCATACGCTGGAGAAATATCTGGGTAATTTACACATAAGACAACATAAATGCATTTTTATTTAGTTATTCCTTCTACTACACATAAAGAAGGACTTGGTTCTCAGTCACAACCCCTCAAAACAGAACTTTGCCCATGGACTTGACTAAGTATCATGCAAGAAGGGCTTTGACTTCCCAGGATCTTGCAGCAAATCTGGATCTCTCCACAGTATTGAGTGCCTAAGAACATCCTTGCTCCCTAGTCAGTTACTAGAGAGATGTGACGGATACAATGGGATATCATTGCTCCTGTGCATATACAACCTCACATACCACATCATCAAGCTCCTTGGTTTGACAACAGTGTTAGTGAGCTCAAGAAAAGGTGTCGTAATCTTGAAAAATTATGGAGGAAGACAAACCTGGTAGTTGTACAGTACTAAAATTAATCAAGCATATTGAAGAATATCAATCTACAAGCTGAAACCCTCTTTGCAGATAAAGTATTGTCCATCCAGGCTGGAATCCCAACAGTGCCATGAAAGGAGAGCCAAATTTCCAAGCCTGCCAACGCAAGCCCCCCCGTCTTCATTGACCAGCTTTGAGACAATGTATGTAAAAAACATTACTGAAATTGCCCAAATGTTGCGTCCCACCACCTGTGATCTGGACCCTGCCTCAACCAAGCTTCTAATATGGAAGTATGGACATAAGGGATGTAGTTAGGAGGCCGCCAGTCACAATACTGACGGCTACATTCTGCCTCCTCTAAATCCCAACAGTCGGCATGCCGACTAACAGGGACTATTCCCACTCGGTCTCCACGTGGGAATAGAACCTGCGCTGGCCACCGAGCCCACAAGGGGCTTAGTTTTACTGCTTCCCCCCCCAGGGATCCTGGGTTCGGTATGGTGACCGGCGGGATCCCAAGCGCCGGTCACCCATACCAAACTCAGACATAATTGGCCCTGCATTTGCAAAAATAGTTCAAAGTTCTTTGCAGACAGGCATTTTTACCTGAACCTCTAAAAAAAGCAATTGTTAAGCCAAGTACACACTAGCCGATAAGGCAGGCGATTTGTCATTTTGAATCAAATCGGAGCTATAAATCGTCCACATCGACGAGTGTGTATGCACAAACGCGCGCTCTATTGAGTCGTTCGTTGCATCTTCTGATCTGAGGATATTGTTCAGGATACAACGCTTTCAGATGTGGTCACTGAGCGATATACAGATGTAGCCATGCTGATCTTAACTACTTCTTTCCATGATCGTGCCTTGTTAGACACAACCATGTGCACGTTTGGGATGGGTGTGCTTCTTAGTCGCGCACAAGCCCCATTCACATGAATGGGAGCGGCTAATGCCGCCGCTAGGCTACACCTGTAGTGCATGATCGTGCACTATATAATTCAGGGTGTACGGGATGGCTGACATATCGTTAAATCGGTCACCCCGTCGTCCTACAGTCACATTGGCTAGTGCGTACCCAGTTTTTAGACATCTTAAAAAATTTAGATCTCGACTGCATGACCAACTACGGACTAGTTTCCTTTTCTAGGAAAGGTTATTCAGAAACCAGACTGTTGACCCATGATATTTCTGATCCATTCCAGTCAAAATTCAGGAAAAGCCACAACACTGAGACAGCCTTGGTATGTGTGTTTAATGACCTCTTCATGGCAAAAAACAGAGATAACTTTTCAATCTTAATACTACTGGATCTCTCTGCAGCATTTGATTCCATAAAACATGAGATTCTGAATGAGCGCCTGAAAAGTTTCTGTGGACTGGATGGCACAGCCCTTAGCTGGTTCAAATAATTTCTCACTGGCAGGTCTGGAATATACTCGTAACCAAGTGCCACTGCCATGTGGTGTTCCACAAGGTTCTAGACTATCCCCCATGTTTTTTGTAGTATACATGCTACAACTGGGGGAAACAATGGGGGTCATTAAGACCGTTCGCACGCTGCGTTTCATCGCAGTGGTGCGAACGGGTCAGAACTGCGCATGAGTGGTGGCCACATTGCACAGGAGCGTTGTTGCCCGCAGACGGACGCCGCGTTCGAAGAGAGTGGTCGCAGCGGCGACCGCAAGAAGATAGACAGGGGGGGGGGGGGGGACTGGGGGGTCAACTCGCCGTTTTCCGGGCGTGGAGATCCAAACACAGGAGTGTCCAGGCATTTGGTGGACGGATGTCTGACGTCAATTCCGGGACCTTCATCGATGGATCCATCGCACAGGGTAAGTAACTGCAGGGCTAGTCTTGTTTTACACAAAACTATTTTAGCATAGCAGGGATGCACAAGCGTTCACAGCCCTGCTATGCTAAAATACACTCCCCCATAGGCGGCGTCTAGTTGATCGCACGAGCAGCACAAAGTTGCTACGTGCGATCAACTTGGAATGACCCCCACTCAGACATCATGGCCTGGTCTGCCACTGCTTGGCAGATAAACAACTGTACCTGTCCTTTGCACCAGGTACTGAGAAACCAATAACAACCCTAAATAGCTGTCTATTGATAGGTCAAAGGACACGACTGCACATGGACGCCGTGGGGTTCAGAATTCCAAAAACTGAACATGTGCAGAATCTTGGTGTTGTCCTGGACAGTGTCTTGACACTTAAACATCAGGTATCAGTCACAATCAAATCCTCAGTCTTTCATCTGAGGAACATAGCTAGACTATAGCACTTCATTCCCTCAGAAGATCTTCCTAAAGTCATACATGCATTTGTATAATCATGCCTAGGGCCAGATTCAATTAGCCACGGATAATTACCATGGGGTAATTGATCTGCCAGGGCTATTCAATCAGAGCCCGCAGGCTGAACTCAACACAGATTTTTGTTCAAGCCTGTGGTGCTCAAACAGAAATCGGTGTTAAATGCCCTCATTGCGGGTGCCGCAAACATGTTAACCCATAGCCCCGGGAAATTATCCTGGATTCTATGGGCTAACATGCATTAGCAGGTAATTTACAGCAATAGAAAATGGGTCTGTAACTGAATAGCACAAGGCTACTACCCTTTTCCCAGCACGGTAATCACTGCATCTAATTGAATCCGGCCCCTAGATCACTGCAATGCCCTCTACCTGGGTTTTCCAAAAATAAGAATTTACTTACCGATAATTCTATTTCTCGTAGTCCGTAGTGGATGGGGAATAGCGGCTCCGCAGGAGACAGGGCACAAAAAGTAAGCTTTTAGGATCACATGGTGTGTACTGGCTCCTCCCCCTATGACCCTCCTCCAAGCCTCAGTTAGGTACTGTGCCCGGACGAGCGTACACAATAAGGAAGGATATTGAACCCCGGGTAAGACTCATACCAGCCACACCAATCACACCGTATAACTTGTGATCTGAACCCAGTTAACAGAATGACAAACGTAGGAGCCTCTGAACAGACGGCTCACAACAAATAACAACCCGATTTTTTTGTAATAATAACTATGTACAAGTATTGCAGACAATCCGCACTTGGGATGGGCGCCCAGCATCCACTACGGACTACGAGAAATAGAATTATCGGTAAGTAAATTCTTATTTTCTCTAACGTCCTAAGTGGATGCTGGGGACCCCGTCAGGACCATGGGGATTATACCAAAGCTCCCAAACGGGCGGGAGAGTGCGGATGACTCTGCAGCACCGAATGAGAGAACTCAAGGTCCTCCTCAGCCAGGGTATCAAATTTGTAGAATTTTGCAAACGTGTTTGCCCCTGACCAAGTAGCAGCTCGGCAGAGTTGTAATGCCGAGACTCCCCGGGCAGCCGCCCAGGATGAGCCCACTTTCCTTGTGGAATGGGCCTTGACAGATTTAGGTTGTGGCAAGCCTGCCACAGAATGTGCAAGTTGAATTGTGCTACAAATCCAACGAGCAATCGTCTGCTTAGAAGCAGGAGCACCCATCTTGTTGGGTGCATACAATATAAGCAGTGAGTCAGACTTTCTGACTCCAGCCGTTCTTGAAATATATATTTTCAATGCCCGGACCACGTCCAACAACTTGGAATCCTCCAACTCGGTAGTAGCCGCAGGCACCACAATAGGCTGGTTCAGGTGAAACGCTGACACCACCTTAGGCAGAAAATGAGGACGAGTCCGCAGTTCTGCCCTGTCCGTATGGAAAATCAGATATGGGCTCTTATATGATAAAGCCGCCAATTCTGATACTCTCCTGGCTGAAGCCAGGGCCAGTAGCATGGTTACTTTCCATGTAAGATACTTCATCTCCACCGATTTGAGCGGCTCAAACCAATGGGATTTTAGAAAATCCAAGACTACATTAAGATCCCACGGTGCCACTGGGGGCACAACCGGGGGCTGTATATGTAGTACTCCTTTTACAAAAGTCTGGACTTCAGGAACTGAAGCCAATTCTTTCTGGAAGAAAATCGACAGGGCCGAAATTTGAACCTTAATGGACCCCAATTTGAGGCCCATAGACAATCCTGTTTGCAGGAAATGTAGGAATCGACCCAGTTGAAATTCCTCCGTGGGGGCCTTCCTGGCCTCACACCACGCAACATATTTCCTCCAAATGCGGTGATAATGTTGTGCAGTCACCTCCTTCCTGGCCTTTACCAGTGTAGGAATGACCTCTTCCGGAATGCCTTTTTCCTTTAGAATTCGGCGTTCAACCGCCATGCCGTCAAACGCAGCCGCGGTAAGTCTTGGAATAGACACGGTCCCTGCTGAAGCAGGTCCCGTCTTAGAGGTAGAGGCCACGGATCCTCCGTGAGCATCTCTTGAAGTTCCGGGTACCAAGTTCTTCTTGGCCAATCCGGAGCCACTAGTATCGTTCTTACTCCCTTTTGCCGTATAATTCTCAGTACTTTTGGTATGAGAGGCAGAGGAGGGAACACATACACTGACTGGAACACCCACGGTGTTACCAGAGCGTCCACAGCTATTGCCTGAGGATCTCTTGACCTGGCGCAATACCTGTCCAGTTTTTTGTTGAGGCGGGACGCCATCATATCCACCATTGGTTTTTCCCAACGGTTCACAATCATGTGGAAGACTTCTGGATGAAGTCCCCACTCTCCCGGGTGTAGATCGTGTCTGCTGAGGAAGTCTGCTTCCCAGTTGTCCACTCCCGGAATGAATACTGCTGACAGTGCTATCACATGATCTTCCGCCCAGCGAAGAATCCTTGCAGCTTCTGCCATTGCTGTCCTGCTTCTTGTGCCGCCCTGTCTGTTTACGTGGGCGACTGCCGTGATGTTGTCCGACTGGATCAACACCGGCTGACCCTGAAGCAGGGGTTTTGCCAGACTTAGAGCATTGTAAATCGCTCTTAGCTCCAGTATATTTATGTGAAGAGACATCTCCAGGCTTGACCATACTCCCTGGAAGTTTCTTCCTTGTGTGACCGCTCCCCAGCCTCTCAGACTGGCATCCGTGGTCACCAGGACCCAGTCCTGTATGCCGAATCTGCGGCCCTCTAACAGATGAGCACTCTGCAACCACCACAGAAGAGACACCCTTGTCCGTGGCGATAAGGTTATGCGCTGATGCATCTGCAGATGCGATCCGGACCATTTGTCCAGCAGATCCCACTGAAAAGTTCGTGCGTGGAATCTGCCGAATGGAATCGCTTCGTAAGAAGCCACCATCTTTCCCAGGACTCTTGTGCATTGATGCACAGACACTGTCCCTGGTTTTAGGAGGTTCCTGACAAGTTCGGATAACTCCCTGGCTTTCTCCTCCGGAAGAAACACCTTTTTCTGAACCGTGTCCAGAATCATTCCCAGGAACAGCAGACGTGTCGTCGGGGTCAAC
Source organism: Pseudophryne corroboree (assembly GCF_028390025.1). Classification (NCBI taxonomy): domain Eukaryota; kingdom Metazoa; phylum Chordata; class Amphibia; order Anura; family Myobatrachidae; genus Pseudophryne; species Pseudophryne corroboree. Next base: position 412,566,468 of record NC_086452.1, on the reverse strand, counting down.
TGAGATTTTGGAAAATTCAGAATCCACCCGTGTTGTTGCAGCACTAGTTGGGTTAGTGCTACTCCGTCTTCCAGCTGTTCTCTGGATCTTGCCCTTATCAGGAGATCGTCCAAGTAAGGGATAATTAATACGCCTCTTCTTCGTAGAAGGATCATCATTTCGGCCATTACCTTGGTAAAGACCCGAGGTGCCGTGGACAATCCAAACGGCAGCGTCTGAAACTGATAATGACAGTTTTGCACCACGAACCTGAGGTACCCTTGATGTGAAGGGCAAATTGGGACATGCAGGTAAGCGTCCTTTATGTCCAGGGACACCATAAAGTCCCCTTCTTCCAGATTCGCTATCACTGCTCTGAGTGACTCCATCTTGAACTTGAATTTTTGTATGTACAGGTTCAAAGATTTGAGATTTAGAATAGGTCTTACCGAGCCGTCCGGCTTCGGTACCACAAATAGCGTGGAGTAATACCCCTTTCCCTGTTGTAGGAGGGGTACCTTGACTATCACCTGCTGAGCAAACAGCTTGTGAATGGCTTCCAATACCGTCGCCCTGTCCGAGGGAGACGTTGGCAAAGCAGACTTTAGGAACCGGCGAGGGGGAGACTTCTCGAATTCCAACCTGTAACCCTGAGATACTACCTGTAGAATCCAGGGGTCCACCTGTGAGCAAGCCCACTGTGCGCTGAAATTCTTGAGTCGACCCCCCACCGTTCCTGAGTCCGCTTGTAAGGCCCCAGCGTCATGCTGAGGGCTTTGCAGAACCCTGGGAGGGCTTCTGTTCCTGGGCAGGGGCTGCTTGCTGCCCTCTCTTACCCCTTCCTCTGCCCCGAGGCAGATATGACTGTCCTTTTGTCCGCTTGTTCTTATAGGAACGAAAGGACTGCGGCTGAAAAGACGGTGTCTTTTTCTGTTGGGAGGGGGTCTGAGGTAAAAAAGTGGATTTTCCGGCAGTTGCCGTAGCCACCAGATCCGATAGACCGACGCCAAATAATTCCTCCCCTTTATACGGCAATACTTCCATATGTCGTTTGGAATCCGCATCACCTGACCACTGTCGCGTCCATAAACTCCTTCTGGAAGATATGGACATCGCATTTACTCTCGATGCCAGAGTGCAAATATCTCTCTGCGCATCTCGCATATAAAGGAAAGCATCCTTTAATTGCTCTATAGTCAATAAAATACTGTCCCTATCCAGGGTATCAATATTTTCAGTCAGGGAATCCAACCAGACGACCCCAGCACTGCACATCCAGGCTGAGGCGATGGCTGGTCGCAGTATAACACCAGTATGAGTGTATATACTTTTCAGGGTAGTTTCCAGCCTCCTATCAGCTGGATCCTTGAGGGCGGCCGTATCAGGAGACGGTAACGCCACTTGTTTCGATAAGCGTGTGAGCGCCTAATCCACCCTAGGGGGTGTTTCCCAGCGCGCCCTAACCTCTGGCGGGAAAGGGTATAATGCTAATAACTTTTTTGAAATTAGCATTTTTCTATCTGGGTTAACCCACGCTTCATCACATACATCATTTAATTCCTCTGATTCAGGAAAAACTACAGGTAGTTTTTTCACCCCCCACATAATACCCCTTTTTGTGGTACTTGTAGTATCAGAGATATGCAAAGCCTCCTTCATTGCCGTGATCATATAACGTGTGGCCCTACTTGAAAATACGTTTGTTTCATCACCGTCGACACTAGATTCAGTGTCTGTGTCGACCGACTGAGGTAAAGGGCGCTTTACAGCCCCTGACGGTGTCTGAGACGCCTGGGCAGGTACTAACTGGTTTGCCGGCCGTCTCATGTCGTCAACTGATTTTTGTAATGTGCTGACATTATCACGTAATTCCATAAACAAAGCCATCCATTCCGGTGTCGACTCCCTGGGGGGTGACATCACCATTATCGGCAATTGCTCTGCCTCCACGCCAACATCGTCCTCATACATGTCGACACACACGTACCGACACACAGCAGACACACAGGGAATGCTCTTATCGAAGACAGGACCCCACTAGCCCTTTGGGGAGACAGAGGGAGAGTTTGCCAGCACACACCCAAGCGCTATAATATATATGGGAACAACCCTATATAAGCGTTGTTCCTTATAGCCGCTTAAATATATAAAAATATCGCCAAAATATGCCCCCCCTCTCTGTTTTACCCTGTTTCTGTAGTGCAGTGCAGGGGAGAGTCCTGGGAGCCTTCCTCACAGCGGAGCTGAGCAGGAAAATGGTGCTGTGTGCTGAGGAGAATAAGCCCCGCCCCCTATTCCGGCGGGCTTTTCTCCCGGAGTTTTAGACATTTGGCATGGGTTAAATACATACATATAGCCTTAATGGCTATATGTGATGTATTCTTTTGCCATAAAAGGTATTATATATTGCTGCCCAGGGCGCCCCCAGCAGCGCCCTGCACCCTCCGTGACCGTCTGGTGTGAAGTGTGTGACAACAATGGCGCACAGCTGCAGTGCTGTGCGCTACCTTCATGAAGACTGAAGAGCCTTCTGCCGCCTGTTTCCGGACCTTCAATCTTCAGCATCTGTAAGGGGGGTCGGCGGCGCGGCTCCGGGACGAACCCCAGGGTGAGACCTGTGTTCCGACTCCCTCTGGAGCTAATGGTGTCCAGTAGCCTAAGAATCCAATCCATCCTGCACGCAGGTGAGTTGAAATTCTCTCCCCTAAGTCCCTCGATGCAGTGAGCCTGTTGCCAGCAGGACTCACTGAACATAAAAAACCTAAAAAACTTTTTCTAAGCAGCTCTTTAGGAGAGCCACCTAGATTGCACCCTGCTCGGACGGGCACAAAAACCTAACTGGGGCTTGGAGGAGGGTCATAGGGGGAGGAGCCAGTACACACCATGTGATCCTAAAAGCTTACTTTTTGTGCCCTGTCTCCTGCGGAGCCGCTATTCCCCATGGTCCTGACGGAGTCCCCAGCATCCACTTAGGACGTTAGAGAAAATAAGAATTTACTTACCGATAATTCTATTTCTCGGAGTCCGTAGTGGATGCTGGGGTTCCTGAAAGGACCATGGGGAATAGCGGCTCCGCAGGAGACAGGGCACAAAAAAGTAAAGCTTTTACCAGATCAGGTGGTGTGCACTGGCTCCTCCCCCTATGACCCTCCTCCAGACTCCAGTTAGGTACTGTGCCCGGACGAGCGTACACAATAAGGGAGGCAATTTGAATCCCGGGTAAGACTCATACCAGCCACACCAATCACACCGTACAACTTGTGATCTAAACCCAGTTAACAGTATGATAACAGAAAGAGCCTCTTAAAGATGGCTCCTTAACAATATAACCCGAATTTGTTAACAATAACTATGTACAGTATTGCAGATAATCCGCACTTGGGATGGGCGCCCAGCATCCACTACGGACTCCGAGAAATAGAATTATCGGTAAGTAAATTCTTATTTTCTCTATCGTCCTAAGTGGATGCTGGGGTTCCTGAAAGGACCATGGGGATTATACCAAAGCTCCCAAACGGGCGGGAGAGTGCGGATGACTCTGCAGCACCGAATGAGAGAATTCCAAGTCCTCTTTTGCCAGGGTATCAAATTTGTAGAATTTTACAAACGTGTTTTCCCCCGACCACGTAGCTGCTCGGCAGAATTGTAATGCCGAGACCCCTCGGGCAGCCGCCCAAGATGAGCCCACCTTCCTTGTGGAAATGGGCCTTAACAGATTTAGGCTGTGGCAGGCCTGCCACAGAATGAGCAAGTTGAATTGTGTTACAAATCCAACGAGCAATCGTCTGCTTAGAAGCAGGGGCACCCAACTTGTTGGGTGCATATAGTATCAACAGCGAGTCAGATTTTCTGACTTCAGCCGTCCTTGAAATGTATATTTTTAAGGCTCTGACAACGTCCAACAACTTGGAGTCCTCCAAGTCGCCAGTGGCCGCAGGCACCACAATAGGTTGGTTCAGGTGAAACGCTGATACCACCTTAGGGAGAAAATGCGGACGAGTCCTCAGTTCTGCCCTATCCGAATGGAAGATTAGATAAGGGCTTTTATAAGATAAAGCCGCCAATTCAGATACTCTCCTGGCGGAAGCCAGGGCCAGTAACATAGTCACTTTCCATGTGAGATATTTAAAATCCACCTTTTTCAATGGTTCAAACCAATGGGATTTGAGGAAATCTAAAACTACATTTAGATCCCACGGTGCCACCGGAGGCACCACAGGAGGCTGTATATGCAGTACTCCTTTAACAAAAGTCTGTACCTCAGGAACTGAGGCCAATTCTTTTTGGAAGAATATTGACAGGGCCGAAATTTGAACCTTAATAGATCTCAATTTGAGACCCATAGACAATCCTGATTGTAGGAAATGTAGGAAACGACCCAGTTGAAATTCCTCCGTCGGAACACTCCGATCCTCGCACCACGCAACATATTTTCGCCAAATGCGGTGATAATGTTTCGCGGTGACTTCCTTCCTTGCCTTAATCAAGGTAGGAATGACTTCTTCTGGAATGCCTTTCCCTTTTAGGATCTGGCGTTCAACCGCCATGCCGTCAAACGCAGCCGCGGTAAGTCTTGAAAGAGACAGGGACCCTGTTGTAGCAGGTCCCTTCTCAGGAGTAGAGGGCACAGGTCGTCCGTGACCAACTCTTGAAGTTCCGGGTACCAAGTCCTTCTTGGCCAATCCGGAGCCACTAGTATTGTTCTTACTCCTCCTCACCGTATAATCTTCAATACCTTTGGTATGAGAGGCAGAGGAGGAAACACATATACTGATTTGTACACCCAAGGTGTTACCAGTGCGTCCACAGCTATTGCCTGTGGATCTCTTGACCTGGCGCAATACTTGTCCAGTTTCTTGTTGAGGCGAGACGCCATCATGTCTACCATTGGTCTTTCCCAACAGTTTATTAGCATGTGGAAGACTTCTGGATGAAGACCCCCCTCTCCCGGGTGAATATCGTGTCTGCTGAGGAAGTCTGCTTCCCAGTTGTCCACGCCCGGGAAGAACACTGCTGACAGTGCTATTACGTGATTCTCCGCCCAGCGAAGAATCTTGGCAGCTTCTGCCATTGCACTCCTGCTTCTTGTGCCGCCCTGTCTGTTTACATGGCGACCGCCGTGATGTTGTCCGACTGAATCAACACCGGTTTTCCTTGCAGGAGTGGTTCCGCCTGGCTTAGAGCATTTTAGATTGCTCTTAGTACCAGAATGTTTATGTGAAGAGACTTTTCCAGGTTCGTCCATACCCCCTGGAAGTTTCTTCCTTGTGTGACTGCTCCCCAACCTCTCAGGCTGGCGTCCGTGGTCACCAGGATCAAATCCTGTATGCCGAATCTGCGGCCCTCCAATAGATGAGCCTTTTGCAACCACCACAGAAGATATACCCTTGTCCTTGGCGACAGGGTTATTCGCAGGTGCATCTGAGGATGCGACCCTGACCATTTGTCCAACAGATCCCTTTGGAAAATTCTTGCATGGAATCTGCCGAATGGAATTGCTTCGTAAAAAGCCACCATTTTTCCCAGGACTCTTGTGCATTGATGTACAGACACCTTTCCTGGTTTTAGGAGGTTCCTGACAGGTCGGATAACTCCTTGGCTTTTTCCTCGGGAAGAAAAAACCTTTTTCTGAACAGTGTCCAGAATCATCCCTAGGAACAGCAGACGTATCGTCGGAAAACAGCTGCGATTCTTGGAATATTTAGAATCCAGTCGTGCCGTCGAAGAACTACTTTAGATAGTGCTCTTCCGACCTCCAACTGTTCTCTGGAACTTGCCCTTTTTAGGTCGTGCAAGTAAGGGATAATTTAGATGCCTTTTTTCTTTGAAGAAACATCTTTTCGGCCATTACCTTGGTAAAAAGGCCCGGGGTGCCGTGGATAATTCAAACGGCATCGTCTGAAACTGATATTGACAGTTCTGTACCACGAACCAGAGGTACCCTTGATGAGAAGGACAAAATTTGGACATGGAGGTAATCCTTGATGTCCAGGGACACCATATAGTCCCCTTTTTTCCGGTTCGCTATCACTGCTCTGAGTGACTTTATCTCGATTTGAACCTTTTATGTAAGTGTTCAAAACATTTTAGATTTAGACTATGTGTCACCAAGCCGTCTGGCTTCAGTACCACAATATAGTGTGGAAAAATAATACCCTTTTCCTTGTCGTAGGAGGGGTACTTTGATTATCACCTGCTGGATATACAGCTTGTGAATTGTTTCCAATGCTGCCTCCCTGTCGGAGGGAGCCGTTGGTAAAGCAGACTTCAGGAACCTGCGAGGAGAAGATGTCTCGACTCTCCAATCTTTACCCCTGGGATAATACTCGTACGATCTAGGGGTCAACTTGCGAGTGATCCCACTGCGCCCTGAGACTCTTGAGACTACCCCCCCACCTTGAGTCCGCTTGCACGGCCCCAGCGTCATGCTGAGGACTTGGCAGACGCGGTGGAGGGCTTCTTTTCCTGGGAAAGGGCTGCCTGCTGCAGTCTACTTCCCTTACCTCTATGTCTGGGCAGATATGACTGGCCTTTTGCCTGCATGCCCTCATGGGAAAGGAAAGATTGAGGCTGAAAAGACGGTGTCTTTTTTAGCTGAGATGTAACTTGGGGTAAAAAAGGTTGGATTTCCCAGCTGTTGCTGTGGTCCCCAGGTCCGATGGACCGACCCCCAAATAACTCCTTCCCTTTATACAGCAATACTTCCATCTGCCGTATGGGATCTGTATCACCTGACCACTGTCGTGTCCCTGACATCTTCTGGGAGATATGGACAACGCACTTATCTTGATGCCAGAGAGCAAATATCCCTCTGTGCATCTCACATACATATATATAGAATGCATCCTATTAAATGCTCTACATGAATAAAATATTTTCAGTCAGGGAATCCGACCAAGCCAACCCAGCACTGCATCTCCAGGCTGATGGCGATCGCTGGTCGCAGTATAACCACCGTATGTGTGTATATACTTTTTAGGATATTTTTCCAGCTTCCTATCAGCTGGCTCCTTGAGGGCGGCCGTATCTGGAGACGGTAACGCCACTTGATAAGCGTGTGAGCGCCTTATCACCCTAAGGGGTGTTTCCCAACGTACCCTAATTTCTGGCGGGAAAGGGTATAACGCCAATATTTGCTATCGGGGTAACCCTACGCATCATCACACACTTCATTTTATTTTATCTGATTCAGGAAAAACTACAGGTAGTTTTTTCACTCCCACATAATACCCTTTCTTGTGGTACTTGTAGTATCAGAAACACGTAACACCTCCTTCATTGCCCTTAACGTGTGGCCCTAATGAGAAATACGTTTGTTTATTCACCGTCGACACTGTATTCAGTGTCCGTGTCTGTGTCTGTGTCGACCGACTGAGGTAAATGGGCGTTTTTAAAACCCCTGACGGTGTTTCTGAGACGCCTGGACCGGTCCTAATAGATTGTCGGCCGTCTCATGTCGTCAACCGACCTTGCAGCGTGTTGACATTCTCACGTAATTCTCTAAATAAGCCATCCATTCCGGTGTCGACTCCCTAGAGAGTGACATCACCATTACAGGCAATTTCTCCGCCTCCTCACCAACATCGTCCTCATACATGTCGACACACACGTACCGACACACAGCACACACACCGGGAATGCTCTGACAGAGGACAGGACCCACTAGCCCTTTGGGGAGACAGAGGGAGAGTCTGCCAGCACACACCAAAAACGCTATAATTATATAGGGACAACCTTATATAAGTGTTTCTCCCTTATAGCATCTTTTATATATATACAATATCGCCAAAATCAGTGCCCCCCCTCTCTGTTTTAACCCTGTTTCTGTAGTGCAGTGCAGGGGAGAGCCTGGGAGCCTTCTCTCCAGCTTTTCTGTGAGAGAAAATGGCGCTGTGTGCTGAGGAGATAGGCCCCGCCCCTTTTTCGGCGGGCTCGTCTCCCGCTATTTTTGAAGTTAGGCAGGGGTTAAATATCTCCATATAGCCTCTGTGGGCTATATGTGAGGTATTTTTTGCCTCTAATAAGGTTTTTATTTGCCTCTCAGAGCGCCCCCCCCAGCGCTCTGCACCCTCAGTGACTGTTGTGTGAAGTGTGCTGAGAGGAAAATGGCGCACAGCTGCAGTGCTGTGCGCTACCTTTATGAAGACTCAGGAGTCTTCAGCCGCCGATTTTGGACCTCTTCTCTCTTCAGCGTCTGCAAGGGGGCCGGCGGCGCGGCTCCGGTGACCATCCAGGCTGTACCTGTGATCGTCCCTCTGGAGCTAGTGTCCAGTAGCCAAGCAGCAAATCCACTCTGCACGCAGGTGAGTTCACTACTTCTCCCCTAAGTCCCTCGTTGCAGTGATCCTGTTGCCAGCAGGACTCACTGTAAAGTAAAAAACCTAAGCTAAACTTTCTCTAAGCAGCTCTTTAGGAGAGCCACCTAGATTGCACCCTTCTCGTTCGGGCACAAAATCTAACTGGAGTCTGGAGGAGGGTCATAGGGGGAGGAGCCAGTGCACACCACCTGATCTGGTAAAAGCTTTACTTTTTTGTGCCCTGTCTCCTGCGGAGCCGCTATTCCCCATGGTCCTTTCAGGAACCCCAGCATCCACTTAGGACGATAGAGAAATAAGAATTGCACCGCTTACAGATGATACAAAATGCAGCTGCCAGGCTTTTAAACAACCAGCCCTATTCCAGCTACATAACATCCATTCTCTACTCCCTTCACTGGCTGTCTGTAATACGGCAAATCTATTGCAAGATTGGTTAAATGACTTTCAAAGCCCCTACATAACCAGGGCCCAAGGTACATGAAACAGCTTCTGAGTCCATACTGCCCTGCTCGATTACTGTGATCTGTAGAGGAAGGATTATTAACAGTACCTAGAATCTCACTGAATTCATCTAGGGATTGCGCTTTTAGTTTTGCGGCTCCTATGGAACGCATTTCCCCTCACAGCTCGAGAGAATTCCACTTACCTGTTTTCTTAAGCATTTCACTAATGTCTCTCTAGTTCTTAAAGAATGCAACCCAAATACTTCTCTCTTGAGGATGTAGTCATGTGATCGGTGTATACAGACGCCGGGAATCCCGAGCGTTGGACATGCCGACTAACAGGCACTATTCCCATTTGTGGGTGTTAACGACACCCGTAGAGTGGGAATAGAACCTGTAGCGAGTGCAGTGAGCCCATAAGGGGGCTTAGTTGCGCTCGCACCCTCCGCCATCATTCTGGAGACCGGGGAAAGTATAGTGACCCCCGGTCTCCCAATACCAACCACTCTCTGTTGACAATAAATTGGTAAAAAATAAAAAATGATCAGGATTATTTAAAAAATTACTCAGCACATGGCTCATTGCAAACTGCGTAATAATTGACTGAGATCAGCTGTATAAATGGTGGCAGTTCCTCTTCAGATCTATTTCCTGATCAAAGAAGCAACCTACAGACGAGCCCTCATGCAGTATTAATGCAGTTGCACCAAACAGCCCCTCTTGGCGCATCAGGTCCCATGTGACACTTCATGGAATGTTTTTTGTGTATTTTTACACCAACAATCCATCCTATTCACAATGTGATGCCACCAGGACGCACCTGGAGACTGATCTGATTAATCTGATATGCGACACTCGCTTACAACGTGCAACGGAGTCTGAATCTGTATAGGAATTGCTACGATGCATCAGCTGTGGCTTTTTTCCATGCCAGGTTCGAGGACTCAGTCGCACACATACATACAAGTGTTGATTACCAAGTTAATAAGCAGTGTCTCCTGGTGCATTGCATTATGACTAAGACGCATTTTATTGGTAAAAAAAGATGCAAAAAACCCCAAAACCCTAAAACAGACACTAGAAGAGTTGCGCGGGACCTGGCGGCTCACTTGTGGAAGGTGTTTCGTGTCATATAGTGTATTGAGGCTAGTTGTATGAGGACACATCTGTAATGTGATTCCGTCACCAAAAATATGATGATTCCGTTACTTCAAATTACAGTCTGGAAAATATGTTCTGATCATATACTTTCAAAAATTAACTTGTAAGTAACTTTAATATAAAACAGAATTTTGCGGTAACGGAATCATGGCGTCAATCAAAGCAAGTGGGCTGTCTAATGACCCTAACATAATTTGAGCATGTTTGCAAAAATGAGATTTTGTTTTACACAACAAGATATTATAATGAATATAAAGGAGTGGAGACTAGATATTTGGAGGGTTTCCCAATTTAGTGCATGTCAGCAGATCCTTTCAGTCGTGCAAGACGGAGGTGGCAATAATTGGACATCCGCCACTGCTGCAGATTAAACAAATCTAAATAAAAACTAAACATGTTAAGGTGAAATAAAAGGCAGCATTGATGTCCCCTATTTACTGTATATCTGAAATTAAAATAAAGCAGTATTTTCACATAGATACTCTGTGCTATTTTGGACTCTATCCTACTTTCACTATCACTCTGTAGCTTCTTTGCTGCCTCCTCACACCATAACATTGCCCCGGTCACATGCAGCACTATTCTCACCAGCTCACCTCCTGATATACTCTGCGCTGCTCTGCGGACCCTGCTTTTCCCCACTACATAACCCTCATTCTGTGGCTACCTGCTGTCTTCTGTTCCCATGCCATGCGCCATGTCACATGCACCCTGGCCCTCACTAGTACCCCTTTCACACCGCACAAATAACCTGGTATCGACCCGGGATATTGCCGGGTCGACATGGGTCAGCGTGCGGTGTGAAAGCTCCATGTCGGAAATCCCGGGTCGCCTAACCCGGCAATTCAACCCGGGAATAAAGCAGTTATACCCAGGTTGAATACTGGGTCAATGGCAGCGTAAAAGGGCTCCCGGGAGCAGTTTACTACAACAGGGAGAGGCGGCGCAGAGAAATCTCATCTCCCAGCGCCGCCTCAGCCCCCCCCCGCTGCTATGGCAACCCGCCCGGCATATTGCCGGGTCGGGGAAGCCAGCAGCAGCATCCAATGCCGGATCTCACCAGGGAAGGACCCGTGTCCAATTCCCAGGTGGGATCCGGCATTGGCGGTGTGAAAGGTGTATAATAGATCACTGATGTGCTCTGTACTGCTGGGAGACCCTGCGCCTTTTACTACAGAACGCTCAGTCCGGCTATGAACATTGAGATGATCTCTGATTGGTTACCACTTAAAACAGCTGAAATACAGACCAACAGGAGCCCAAAAGTGGTAACAAAAAGTATTCAGACTAGGGGGTGTCATTCTGCGGCGCGATCGGGTCAGAACTGTGCATGCGCCGGCGCCGCGGTGTGCCGCCGAAGGCCGCCGCTGCGCTACGATCGCCTCTGCCTGATTGACAGGCAGAGGCGGTCGATGGGCGGGGTGGAACGGCGGCGTTTGGAAGCCGTTTCGTGGGCGCGGCCCGGCCAACGCAGGCGTGGCCGGACCGTGCGGGGGGCGGGCCGCAGCGGCTTCGTAACCTCACCCGTAGCCGCTGCGGGCTGGGGAGCGACGAGTAGCTCCCGGCCAATACGGGGGTTTCTTTTTTTTGGGGGGGGGGGGGGGGGGGGGGCACTGACATGCGGGGTGGACTAGCTCTGTGCTGGGCGTCCCCCCGCATGTCTATGGACATGATCGTAGCCCTGCAAAAACTCGGAATGACCCCCTATAACCAAATGTACCATGTAAAAAACAAAGTTCCTGACTTACAGAATATGCATTTCCGTCTCTTATGCATTTGTAAAAATAAACCTGCATCTCCGCTTTTCGCCGAGCTGTAAATGGGCCTCACTGGGTCAGGTGAACTGTAAGTTATTGTACCTATCTTTTATCAGTGTAGCGTATCAAGAAAGAGTTGGAAATAAGCATGTTGCCACTATCTGTACTGATTTATATAAACCTTAGGTTTTGCAGGAAACTGCAGAGGAACTACTTGTGGTCACTATGTCCTATCCCCCAGTTAGTAGCTAGCTAGGGACCCCCGAGCTGAATGAGATGGAGACCACAGTAAGATAAATAGGCCACTTGCACATGCCAAGTGCTTGTGGTTTGGTAAAGCAGGAACTTGTGTTTGCCATTCTCTGCTCTTTGCCTGTGGTGACTGTTAATCTTTCTTCAATGAGCGACTGTTTACACACATCATCTGGGAAAGTAGGTGAAAATGCATGAAACCAGCACAATTTCCACAGACTTACCATTACAAACTATTTAACAGTCTGCACACATTAATGCATGCTAATTAGGCAGCACCCAGTGGCGTAAGTTCGCCCCAGTCGCCCGGAGGCATGATAAATGTTGGTGCCCCCCCTATATACTGTATACATACACACCCTTCATATGTAGCTATCCGGCACTCATGTTGAACAGTAGTAGCGTGCTCAGGTGCCTATCCCAATAGTAATATAGATACACATACAAAGTGGACGGCACTCCAAGTCAGTCATCACAATAAAATAGACACCAGCATACCTTTATAGCACACCTACAGTACTCCATCACCCAACAGTGTGTCACAATGTAGATGCTTTGGCGCAGTGGTGTGCCGATATACAGTATATATAAACAACACACAAACGCCTCTTTCACTTAAACACACACACCTCTCACTTACACTCACACCTCTTACTTACACACGCCTCCTTAGCTTAAAACACACACGCCTCCATCGCTTAAACACACACAATCCTCACTTACACACACCTCTCACACACACGCCTCTCACTTACACATGCTTCCTTCACTTAAAATCACACACACACGCCTCCTTCATTTAAACTCACACACACTTCCTTCACTTAAACACACAAACATGCCTCTTTCACTTACACACACACGCCTCTCTCACACATACACACACGTCTCCCTTACACGTACACATGCCTCTTTCACTTAAAAACACACACAAAAACAAACACATGCTTCCTTCACTTACACACACACACACACACACACACACACACACACACACACCTCGCTTAAACATGCACACATAAAACACAGTGCTGCCAGCATTCATTACAGACCCCCCAGCACCCCTCCCCTTTCCAACTACACCCCCCCCCCCCCACAGTGCAGCTTGAGGCAAGTGCTGCCAGTGCATACCTGCTGATATCAGCCCAACGGAAGAACAGAGAGCATCACTTGGCCAGCTCATCTGGAAGGGCCTGGCAGGAGCTGCGTTCTGGAGCTCCCCCTAGCTGTAGCCACAGCCAGCTCTCTGTATATACTAGGACAGGGGTGGCCAACCAGTGAGATACAAAGAGCCAGAAAAGATCTGTAGTCAAGGGCAAGAGCCAGTATCATGTGCGCGCCGAAGGCACGTGTGTAAAAATGGGGGCATGGTCTAGTTTTCACAAAGCCACACCCCATTTTGTGCACACACCTTTCGTTATGATGTTTGTAGGAGTATGACCTTGTGTCATAACTCCGTTTTTAGTCATGTTGTACAGTGCCAAATACATATAATGCCCGGGTGAGGTATGGTATGCCGGCGGCCGGGCTCCAGGCGACCAGCATACCGGCGCCGGAAGCCCAACCGCCGGCATACCAACAGCGTGGCGAGCGCAAATGAGCCCCTTGCGGGCTCGCTACGCACGCGCCACGCTGTTTATTCTCCTCCCACGAGGGAGAAAAACTGTCGGTATGCCGGCTGTCGGGTTTCCGGCGCCGGTATACTGTACGCCGGGATCCCGACAGTTGGCAACCTGAAGACCACCCATAATGCCCCTGTACAGTGCCACATACATATAAAAATGTCAAAAAATGGGTGCCTCCACACTGCCAGAAACATATGTCCCCACAGTGCCAGATACATATATGCTCCAAAGTGCCAGATACATATATGTCCTCCAGTGCCAGATACATATATGCCTCACAGTGCCAGATACACATGACCCCCCCAGTGCCAAATATACATGTCCCCCCAGTGCCAGATATGCCCCCAGTGCCAGATATATGTCCCCACAGTGCCAGCTATGCCCCTAGTGCCAGATATATATGTCCCCAAAGTGCCAGCTATGCCCCCAATGCAGTGTCCCCACAGTGCCAGATATGCCCCAGTGCCAGATATACATGTCCCCACACAGTGCCAGCTCTGCCCCCAGTGCCAGATATACGTGTCCCCCTAGTGCCAGCTATGCCCCTGTGCCAGATATGCCTCCAGTGCCAGATATATATGCCCCCACAGTGCCAGCTATGCCCCTAGTGCCAGATATATATGTCCCCAAAGTGCCAGATATGCCCCCAGTGCCAGATATATGTCCCCACAGTGCCAGCTATGCCCCCAATGCCAGTGTTCCCAGTGCCAGATATGCCCCCCAGTGCCAGATATATATGTCCCCACAGTGTAAGCTATGCCCCCAATGCCAGTGTCCCCACAGTGCCAGATATGCCCCCCAGTGCCAGGTATACATGTCCCCACAGTGCCAGCAATGCCCCCAGTGCCAGATATACATGACCCCCCCCCCCACATCCCTTGTGCTGCTCACTGCGCTGCTGCTGCTGTCTGTGAGGGGAGGAGAGCGCAGCGTGCGCCTCTCCTGCCCCTCACTCTCCGGCAGCTGTGTCCCTCTTCAATTATGCACCTGTCCATGAGCCAATCAAAGCTCGCGGACCGGCAGCCTTACCTGCCGGTCTGCGAGCTCTGATTGGCTCACAGACCGGCGCTGAATTGAAGCGTGCCGCCGCCGGAGAGTGAGGGGCAGGGGAGGCGCACGTTGCGCTCTCCTCCCCTCACAGACAGCAGCAGCACGGTGAGCGGCAGTGGGAGACAGTGGAGATGTGCTCCCTTGAGGCCAGGAGCCCGGCGGCAGCCGACTCCACTGCCTCCCGGAGTTCCGCCCCTGGCAGCACCACATCCTAAAATTTTAAAAGCTAAATGCAAATTTTTTTTTTTGGACAATTACAAAAGGTCAAAATGGATACTAATTTGTGCTTTTCATGAGCATGACGTGTAAAAGGAAAAATATATATTGTACAAATGCAGACAAGACACAGAAGCTAGATTTACAGGAAAATGCTACTTTCAGTAGAATTTTAGAGCAGAAATCTCATGATGGGGGGAAAGGAGGAAGGATGTCACTGAGCAGACAGAGCTCAGAGGGGAATTCTACAAGGTAACTACGCCATGTGACTGTGATTGCCATGGTAGTCACATAAACCTGTAATCCTATAGAATAAAAGGCTAACGTTGCTCCTCACCTCTCTGTGGAGGAATTGAAGTGTTTTGCACACCGGTGGCCACTAGATGGCGCCCTACCGAGCAATTCAAGTGTTGCTCTGTGCGGCTGCGCACAGCCGCCAGTGCTTACATTATGATTACGTTGTTTCGTCATTTTGTTGGGCTGGTAAATAGCACAGATGTAGCCATGCTCATCTAGCCTGCGGCGAGCTGTATTCGTGGAAAGCCAGGTGCGGCAAGTGTGCCCGTGACTAGGACGTGCGCTTGCGACTAAGGGGGATATTCAATTTGGCCCGGGGTGCCGGGTGATAAGTATCGGCCGGTGGGGGCTATTTAATTGGCCCCGATAAGCCGGCGCGTGCCGCGGCTTATCGGGGATCTTGCTTCACCTGCCTCCGGCAGGCGAAGCAAAATGCCCGATAACAGCCCCGTTTTCAACCGAAAACGGGGCTGTTTCACCCGAAAACACACAGGTTTCACTGAACCTGTGTGTTTTCGGGTGAAAGGGGACTTGGTTACCGGCCGAGCAAATTAAATAGCCCGACCGCAGCACCCGAAGAAACATCGGGGGTTTTTACTCCCGATGTCTCTTCGGACCAAATTGAATATCCCCCTAAGTACGCGTTCCAATAGGAATGCAAGGGCGGCGGACTAACGCGCAGCTCGGCGCACTGAGACGCGCGTTGAAACATGCTGCACACTGGATGAGTGTTGCCACATCTTTATCTAATGACACCTACTATTTTCATGGGATTGCTGTTTTAAGAGACCAAAATATGAGTAGGGGTACATGTATTTATTTTGGTATCTTATCCTAATGAAATAAAGATCTGATTGTGAGAGGAGATATTTTCCTGTACACAGCAGACATATGTTGGTAATCCCATGCAATGAGGCTGCAAATTTTTAGCCACCTTTAGTCAAAAATGGCGGATTATATATACTCCATTGATCCTGAGGAAGCCCCACGCCAGGGGTGAAACGCGTGGATACAGGAGTTGACTTGTCTGCCGGCAGACACCTCATGTTTGAAAAACTAAGGTACTTTCTATCATTTACTTCAAAGAACAGCACATATTTGGACTTTGAACCATTGAAATCACACATCTATTGGGTTTACTTCCACGGTTTGAATAAAGATCTTGAGGAAAGAAAAATTCCCCAAACAGATACATTAAGGTGTAAGAAGTAAAACGTCACTAAAGCGTATTCTTAACCCAGAGGAAACTTACAACCATCACTAAAATTTGCAAGAACTATTGAACATCATCTCTAATTTCACTTTCAACCTCACATATTCCTTCTATGTTATATGTTGTCTAAATGTTTGTATACCGGTATTAGGTTATCAGTTATAGCGTACATATGACCCCCATGTGCATTTTTAACCATTGATTAACATGTGTATATTATCCAATGAACTTTTTTTAGAAAATAAAATTACTGTTAGAAAAATAAGTGTTAATTGTCCTTTATAATACCACTTTTGCACTAGAGGATCCACAACCCTTTGCATATATAGGCCAATAGTTTGCATAGCAAATAGAATTACAGTGTTAAGCATCTTATATTTTGCGATGCAATTTCACTCACACATATAAGGCCTTTTAATAACTATAAGTAAATCACACGTAGTCAAAAGCTTCCAATTCCTACTCATAAAAGCCTTGCCGGTATCATGCATCATTTGGGTACACCATACCGACCGTCAATATTAACAATACTGAAATAGGTTTACACGGCAAGGCGCATGTAACTCCAGACTCGAATGGAGATTGAGAAAGTATACGAGTGTAACGTTCTGTTAAACACTGAAAAATAAGTGATTGAAACGTTGTTTTTATTACCCAAGCCACAGCTGCCTAACACTGAGCAAATAATGATCTGCTTTAATATTGACACTAAAAAGTATGTCTCTGACGGCGGTCCCAGGGAACACATCCTCAGTTCCACGCATCAAGCTGCTAAGCAATAATTGCATGAGACAGTGTCATAGTCCACAGTGGAGCAATCCGAATGGAGACGGAATAAAGACTTTGACATTATGCTGGGGGCTACGAAAGCAGATTCTCCAGCTTATTGAAGTCACCAAACTACGCATTAACTCGGCTTATAATAAAGAAGCAATTAGCCGAAGATCTGTCCGGAGTGTGGCCTGATTTCTTGGCTTTGTACCGACTGCCACAATAGCAGCAAGTTATCGGGTGCAAAAAAATATAATCTGCTACTGTGTTTGTATGGGCTTCCTCTTTTCAGCAGGGATTTATACGTGGATTCATATTTTGGACTCTAATGTGTACATATCACCGTCACATACTAGATGCAGCCTAGTTATCAAGACTGGTGACATTGCTGAGGCATGAGGCGCGAGGCGTGACGAAACTCTGCAATAGACTGTTAAAGGATCCTTAACAAATCTAAAAAATAAATAATTCAAAACAGGCAGGGGAGGAGCCTACAAACTATTTTGTCATTAATACGGAACACTGGGATCATTTTCAGATTTCACCATATGCGTGTGGTAATCAGAATAATTCAAGTTGTTTAATGCTGGGCCAAGTGGTAGGATTAGCCTGTACATGGCCAGATTTGCATGAGGGCCTCTTTGTGCATCTGGGTAGATTAATCCACACTCGGCTCGTCAATGGTAATCTTCCAGTTTTATGCTAATATTGTGTCAACCTGCAGCTTCCTGTGTGTGCGGCTATAGCATAAAGTGAAAACAAGAACATGTTTATTTAATTGGGATGTAGAGGGATCACAGGTGACTTAATTTCCCTGATCTATCAACAAAAGGATGTATGATCTACTAAATATGTTGAAGACTCCTCTGACAGACTTGCTCCATGTCAGATCTACCAATAACGGAATTAATTACATATAATATATACACACACACACAAACACACACACACACACACACACACACACACACACACACACACACACACACACAGATATATCTCTATCTATCTATCCTTTGTGCAATGGGTGTCACTCCTAAGGGGCTTTAGATAGCATCAAAAAATGACAGAGACTGCGCTCCGGTAGCGGAGCGCAGTCTCTGTCATTTTTTGATGCTATCTAAAGCCCCTTAGGAGTGCCACCCATTGCACAAAGGATATTGTGGCTCGCAGCCAGGGAGGGCACCGGGGCAGGTGGAGTTGAATACTGAGTGCCGGTCGCTTGGAGATATATATATATATATAATCCTAATAAGCCTTCTGTGACCCGCGCTCACTTTCTACCCCATCTGTGTCGCCCGTCTGTGTGTCCCTCCCCTTTAGAATGTAAGCTCTCACGAGCAGGGCCCTCTTCCTTCATGTGCCTTTACGTCTCTTATTAAACCTATCTTTTTTTCAATACTCCCTTTGATGACACCACAGCCCTCGGTTTTCTGCCACCCTGATACTTATTTCCGTGCCGTTTACTGACGCAGCTATGTTTATATACCCTGTACTTGTCCTATATTGTACTGAACTGTAAGTCATTGTCTTCATGTGTTGCTTATTTGTTTACTCTCTAATTGGGTGCTGTGGATCCCATATGGCGCCATATATATAAAAAAAATAATTATAAATATATGCCATTAAAGCGGTCATCACTAAGGCCACTAGCGATCAGCCAGTGGCCAGACATTTTTGTCAGGCACGACATCCGTTGGTATCTTTAAGATACCGTATGATAGACCAAGTTCCAGTATTGCGCAGAAGCGCGATTGCGGTATTAAACTACTCCAGCTAGAGACACGGTGGATTCACCGCTTAGGGACCCTATATCCAAAGGGCCTTAATGAGCAACTTGGTTTAATTAGCTGTATGTGATGGGCCAATTTGATCAGTTGCGGCTAGGCTGCCCGTAGGTTATAAAACAACATACATTGCCCTAGTGGAACATGAGCACCGGTACCTGCACTGTTAGCTCCATTATAATGATGATATAGTATTGGTGGACATATTGAGCATCCGATTATGAGATATGCAATGTTGAGTATTACTATCTGCGTCTCTTATGTTTTGTATGTGTAATATACTGACAGCGATGTTTTGACTACTGGATATGCATTGCAGGATGTTTCATATGTTGTTATGGTGATGGGCACTGCCGGATGACGTCACCGGGATGCGCAGAAGGAGGCGGGTGTGTGTTCCGACTACCGGACGCTATGCTGCACCTGGGTGATTACACTTGGTGTTTAGGGGAGTGACTTTTAAACCTGTTTGTTGACCTGATGAAAATGCCGAAATAAAGGCATTGAAACGTTGTTGCTATTATATATGCCTCACTGCTTCTGATTTTGAGTCGCCTGGAGTGCCGCACCATCGGTTCCTCTATGTCTCCTACTCTGTGAGGGTACCCTCAATATTAATGGGAGAGATTAATGTATTATATATATATATATATATATATATATATATATATATATATATATATATCAATTCAGCACGTACTTATTAAACTTTGGTTATGAGTGCCCACAATGTGTAAACCCACTTCCGACTAGTGTCATACACAGTGCTGATGCCGGGCACGCTGTAACACCGCGACTAGCCCTCAGGCACTAGTCAGCGTGGGTTTCTGCTGAACAGACTTTTGCTGAATTGAATTGCCCACAAAGTGTGAAGACTTACAGTAATAGACAGGTACAGGTTGAGTATCCCATATCCAAATATTCCGAAATACGGAATATTCCAAAATACGGACTTTTTTGAGTGAGATAGTGAAACCTTTGTTTTTTGATGGCTCAATGTACACAAACTTTGTTTAATACACAAAGTTATTAATAATATTATATTAAATGACCTTCAGGCTGTGTATATAAGGTGTATATGAAACATAAATGAATTGTGTGAATGTAGACACACTTTGTTTATGCACAAAGTTATAAAAAATATTGGCTAAAATTACTTTCAGGCTGTGTGTTTAAGGTGTATATGAAACATAAATGCATTCTGTGCTTAGATTTAGGTCCCATTACCATGATATCTCATTATGGTATCTAATTATTCCAAAATACGGAAAAATCTGATATCCAAAATACCTCTGGTCCCAAGCATTTTGGATAAGGGATACTCCACCTGTAGTATGAAGTCAGGTATCAGTCAGACTTGTGAGTCAGTGAAGGGACCAATTACTTAATAAACACAGGGCTCTGGGATGTGGATGCAAAACAGGTGTTGCCCTTCCATAAAAGACAAGGCTGGGATAAAAGGAAAGAATCTGAAATGCATTGATCTAATAGCAGGACTTATTCTGTATCTACCGAATACAACTCCTGACTCGTATGTAAACAGTAAAAATAAGAATTTACTTACCGATAATTCTATTTCTCATAGTCCGTAGTGGATGCTGGGGACTCCGAAAGGACCATGGGGAATAGCGGCTCCGCAGGAGACTGGGCACAAAGTAAAAGCTTTAGGATCAGGTGGTGTGCACTGGCTCCTCCGGCCCTATGACCCTCCTCCAAGCCTCAGTTAGGATTCTGTGCCCGGACGAGCGTACACAATAAGGAAGGATCTTGAATCCCGGGTAAGACTCATACCAGCCACACCAATCACACCGTACAACTTGTGATCTGAACCCAGTTAACAGCATGATAACAGAAGGAGCCTCTGAAAAGATGGCTCACAACAACAATAACCCGATTTTTGTAACAATAACTATGTACAAGTAATGCAGACAATCCGCACTTGGGATGGGCGCCCAGCATCCACTACGGACTATGAGAAATAGAATTATGGGTAAGTAAATTCTTATTTTCTCTAACGTCCTAGTGGATGCTGGGGACTCCGAAAGGACCATGGGGATTATACCAAAGCTCCCAAACGGGCGGGAGAGTGCGGATGACTCTGCAGCACCGAATGAGAGAACTCCAGGTCCTCCTCAGCCAGGGTATCAAATTTGTAGAATTTAGCAAACGTGTTTGCCCCTGACCAAGTAGCTGCTCGGCAAAGTTGTAAAGCCGAGACCCCTCGGGCAGCCGCCCAAGATGAGCCCACTTTCCTTGTGGAATGGGCTTTTACAGATTTTGGCTGTGGCAGGCCTGCCACAGAATGTGCAAGCTGAATTGTACTACAAATCCAACGAGCAATCGTCTGCTTAGAAGCAGGAGCACCCAGCTTGTTGGGTGCATACAGGATAAACAGCGAGTCAGATTTTCTGACTCCAGCCGTCCTGGAAACATATATTTGCAGGGCCCTGACTACGTCCAGCAACTTGGAATCCTCCAAGTCCCTAGTAGCTGCAGGCACCACAATAGGTTGGTTTAAGTGAAATGCTGAAACCACCTTAGGGAGAAATTGAGGACGAGTCCTCAATTCTGCCCTGTCCGTATGAAAAATTAGGTAAGGGCTTTTATAGGATAAAGCCGCCAATTCTGATACACGCCTGGCTGAAGCCAGGGCTAACAGCATTACCACTTTCCATGTGAGATATTTCAAGTCCACAGTAGTGAGTGGTTCAAACCAATGTGATTTTAGGAATCCCAACACTACATTGAGATCCCAAGATGCCACTGGAGGCACAAAAGGAGGCTGTATATGCAGTACTCCCTTGACAAACGTCTGAACTTCAGGAACAGAAGCTAGTTCTTTTTGGAAGAATATCGACAGGGCCGAAATTTGAACCTTAATGGACCCTAATTTGAGGCCCATAGACAGTCCTGTTTGCAGGAAATGCAGGAATCGACCCAGTTGAAATTCCTCCGTAGGGGCCTTCCTGGCCTCGCACCACGCAACATATTTACGCCAAATACGGTGATAATGTTGTACGGTTACATCCTTCCTGGCTTTGATCAGGGTAGGGATGACTTCATCCGGAATGCCTTTTTCCGTCAGGATCCGGCGTTCAACCGCCTTGCCGTCAAACGCAGCCGCGGTAAGTCTTGGAACAGACATGGTCCCTGCTGGAGCAGGTCCTGTCTTAGAGGTAGAGGCCACGGGTCTTCCGTGAGCATCTCTTGAATTTCCGGGTACCAAGTCCTTCTTGGCCAATCCGGAGCCACGAGTATAGTCTTTACTCCTCTCCTTCTTATGATTCTCAGTACTTTTGGTATGAGAGGAAGAGGAGGGAACACATACACTGACCGGTACACCCACGGTGTTACCAGAGCGTCCACAGCTATTGCCTGAGGGTCCCTTGACCTGGAGCAATATCTGTCCAGTTTTTTGTTGAGGCGAGACGCCATCATGTCCACCTTTGGTTTTTCCCAACGGTTTACAATCATGTGGAAGACTTCTGGGTGAAGTCCCCACTCCCCCGGGTGAAGATCGTGTCTGCTGAGGAAGTCTGCTTCCCAGTTGTCCACTCCCGGAATGAACACTGCTGACAGTGCTATCACACGATTTTCAGCCCAGCGAAGAATCCTTGCCACTTCCGTCATTGCCCTCCTGCTTCTTGTGCCGCCCTGTCTGTTTACGTGGGCGACTGCCGTGATGTTGTCCGACTGGATCAATACTGGCTGACCCTGAAGCAGAGGCCTTGCCTGACTTAGGGCATTGTAAATGGCCCTTAGTTCCAGGATATTTATGTGAAGTGACGTTTCCATGCTTGACCACAAGCCCTGGAAATTTTTTCCCTGTGTGACTGCTCCCCAGCCTCTCAGGCTGGCATCCGTGGTCACCAGGACCCAATCCTGAATGCCGAATCTGCGGCCCTCTAGGAGATGAGCACTCTGTAACCACCACAGGAGAGACACCCTTGTCCTTGGAGACAGGGTTATCCGCTGATGCATTTGAAGATGCGATCCGGACCATTTGTCTAGCAGATCCAACTGAAAAGTTCTTGCGTGGAATCTGCCGAATGGAATCGCTTCGTAAGAAACCACCATCTTTCCCAGGACCCTTGTGCACTGATGCACTGACACCTGGCCTGGTCTTAGGAGTTTCCTGACTAGGTCGGATAACTCTCTGGCTTTCTCTTCCGGGAGAAACACCTTTTTCTGTACTGTGTCCAGAATCATCCCTAGGAACAGCAGACGTGTCGTCGGAATCAGCTGCGATTTTGGAATATTTAGAATCCATCCGTGCTGTCGTAGTACTATTTGAGATAGTGCTACTCCGACCTCTAACTGTTCTCTGGACCGTGCCCTTATCAGGAGATCGTCCAAGTAAGGGATAATTAAGACGCCTTTTCTTCGAAGAAGAATCATCATTTCGGCCATTACCTTGGTAACGACCCGGGGTGCCGTGGACAATCCAAACGGCAGCGTCTGAAACTGATAGTGACAGTTCTGTACCACAAACCTGAGGTACCCTTGGTGAGAAGGGCAAATTGGGACATGGAGGTAAGCATCCTGGATGTCCAGAGACACCATGTAGTCCCCTTCTTCCAGGTTCGCTATCACTGCTCTGAGTGACTCCATCTTGAACTTGAACCTTTTTATGTAAGTGTTCAAGGCTTTCAGATTTAAAATGGGTCTCACCGAGCCGTCCGGCTTCGGTACCACAAACAGCGTGGAGTAATACCCCTTTCCCTGTTGTAGGAGGGGTACCTTGATTATCACTTGCTGGGAATACAGCTTGTGAATGGCTTCCAATACCGCCTCCCTGTCGGGGGTAGACGTTGGTAAAGCAGACTTCAGGAACCGGCGAGGGGGAGACGTCTCGAATTCCAATTTGTACCCCTGAGATACTACCTGCAGGATCCAGGGGTCCACTTGCGAGTGAGCCCACTGCGCGCTGAAATTCTTGAGACGGGCCCCCACCGTGCCTGAGTCCGCTTGTAAGGCCCCAGCGTCATGCTGAGGACTTGGCAGAAGCGGGGGAGGGCTTCTGTTCGTGGGAAGAAGCTGTCTGTTGCAGTCTTTTTCCCCTTCCTCTGCCCCGGGGCAGATATGAGTGGCCTTTTGCCCGCTTGCCCTTATGGGGACGAAAGGACTGAACCTGAAAAGACGGTATCTTTTTCTGCTGCGAGGTGACTTGGGGTAAAAAGGTGGATTTCCCAGCCGTTGCCGTGGCCACCAGGTCCGATAGACCGCCCCCAAATAACTCCTCCCCTTTATACGGCAATACTTCCATATGCCGTTTGGAATCCGCATCCCCTGACCACTGTCGCGTCCATAATCCTCTTCTGGCAGAAATGGACATCGCACTTACTCTTGATGCCAGAGTGCAAATGTCTCTCTGTGCATCTCGCATATATAGGAATGCATCCTTTAAATGCTCTATAGTCAATAATATATTGTCCCTGTCCAGGGTATCAATATTTTCAGTCAGGGAATCAGACCAAGCCACCCCAGCACTGCACATCCAGGCTGAGGCGATTGCTGGTCGCAGTATAACACCAGTATGTGTGTATATACTTTTAAGGATATTTTACAGCCTCCTATCTGCTGGCTCCTTAAGGGCGGCCGTTTCTGGAGACGGTAACGCCACTTGTTTTGATAAGCGTGTGAGCGCCTTATCCACCCTAGGGGGTGTTTCCCAACGAGCCCTAACCTCTGGTGGGAAGGGATATAGTGCCAATAATTTTTTAGAAATTAGCAGTTTTTTGTCGGGGGTAACCCACGCTTCATCACACACTTCATTCAATTCATCTGATTCAGGAAAAACTACGGGTAGTTTTTTCACACCCCACATAATACCCCTTTTTGTGGTACTTGCAGTATCAGAGATGTGCAAAACCTCCTTCATTGCCGTGATCATGTAACGTGTGGCCCTACTGGAAAATACGTTTGTTTCTTCACCGTCGACACTGGAGTCAGTGTCTGTGTCTTGGGTCCGTGTCGACCCACTAAGGTAACGGGCGTTTAATAGCCCCTGACGGTGTTTGAGACGCCTGGACAGGCACTAACTGAGCTGCCGGCTGTCTCATGTCGTCAACAGTTTTCTGTAACGTGCCGACACTGTCACGTAATTCCTTAATTACGGCCATCCATTCAGGTGTCGACTCCCTAGGGGGTGACATCACTATTATAGGCAATCGCTCCGCCTCCACATCATTTTCCTCCTCATACATGTCGACACACACGTACCGACACCCAGCACACACACAGGGAATGCTCTGATAGAGGACAGGACCCACTTAGCCCCTTGGGGAGACAGAGGGAGAGTTTGCCAGCACACACCAGAGCGCTATATATGTATAGGGACAACCTTACAATAAGTGTCTATCCCTTATAGCTGCTTATATCTGTTATTTTGCCAAATAAGTGCCCCCCTCTCTTTTTTACCCTGTTTCTGTAGTTGCAGGATGCAGGGGAGATTCTGGGAGCCTTCCTACCAGCGGAGCTGTGTGGGAAAAATGGCGCTGTGTGCGGAGGAGATAGGCCCCGCCCCCTTCACGGCGGGCTCTTCTCCCGCTTTTTTCTGGAAAACTGGCAGGGGTTAAATACATCCATATAGCCCAGGAGCTATATGTGATGTATTTTTTGCCAAATAAGGTAAATTCATTGCTTCCCAGGGTGCCCCCCCCCTAGCGCCCTGCACCCTCAGTGACCGGAGTGTGAAGTGTGCTGAGAGCAATGGCGCACAGCTGCAGTGCTGTGCGCTACCTTATGAAGACAGGAAAGTCTTCTGCCGCCGATTTATGGACCTCTTCTTGCTTCAGCATCTGTAAGGGGGCCGGCGGCGCGGCTCCGGGACCCATCCATGGCTGGGCCTGTGATCGTCCCTCTGGAGCTAATGTCCAGTAGCCTAAGAAGCCCAATCCACTCTGCACGCAGGTGAGTTCGCTTCTTCTCCCCTTAGTCCCTCGATGCAGTGAGCCTGTTGCCAGCAGGTCTCACTGAAAATAAAAAACCTATTTAAACTTTTACTCTAAGCAGCTCAGGAGAGCCACCTAGATTGCACCCTTCTCGTTCGGGCACAAAATCTTAACTGAGGCTTGGAGGAGGGTCATAGGGGGAGGAGCCAGTGCACACCAGCTAGTCCTAAAGCTTTTACTTTGTGCCCAGTCTCCTGCGGAGCCGCTATTAACCATGGTCCTTTCGGAGTCCCCAGCATCCACTAGGACGTTAGAGAAAGGGTTATCTTTAAAGATAGGGAAATAAATGCTAACCAAATCAACAACTGTGGCACATAAACAGTGCATAGCTAACGCCATCCACGCGTAGCCGTATGCTGACAAATAGTCATACAGGCTCACAATATCACATTCTATCACACATAAATACATTATAGG
Organism: Pseudophryne corroboree; assembly: GCF_028390025.1. Lineage (NCBI taxonomy): Eukaryota > Metazoa > Chordata > Amphibia > Anura > Myobatrachidae > Pseudophryne > Pseudophryne corroboree. The sequence goes on along the minus strand of NC_086452.1, from coordinate 412,540,229 downwards.
GCGCATGATTCAATAGTTTTTTAAGTTGTGATAATTAACGGTCACCCATTGTTACAACTCAATTGTTTTGTGCACCCTTTAATTATCGCGCCAATTATACAGGCTTTAGCAGTGTATAGCAGCAAAACCCAACTAAATTAATGGGCGCGATAGGAAAAGTACTGTTTCGGCGACCAAACAGGCGGGGTATTGCACATTTAAGCAAGTTAAAATGTGTGCAGCTGTGGCAATTTCGCACCCGAACGGAGCAATAATTGAATTTCTCCTCTTGAAAACATTTGACCCAAGAAGGAAATGGTGACCACAAATATAGGTTTGTGAGGAGAGATAATATAAGGCCAATTTCTGAGAATGATCAGCCTCATCGCAGCAGGGAAGCTGTGCTGTAAGATGGCAGCGCCATGGAGTAAGGCCTTTTCCTTTCAGTTTTCTTATCCAAAGCCGTAAAATACCCACGTTGGTGGAAACCTGCCATTGGTTTAAAAAGGAGGCAAAGCTTTTATTACCGCTAGCCCTTGCTTGGAATACATGTGTGTTACCCGGTGGCCGGGATCCCGGCTGTCATGATCCTGACAGCGGGATCCCAGCCTCCAGTGTGCCGGCAGCGTGGCGAGCACTGGAAATTCCCCTTGCGGGCTTGCTGCGCTCGCCACAGATTTTGTTCTCCCTCTACGGGTGTTGTGGACACCCACACAGGGAAAAAAGCCTGTGGCGCCGGTATTCCGGCATCGGAATTTCACCGCCTGTCGGGATTCCGGCATCAGCATTGTGACCACTGGGATCCCGACAGGCGGTCTCGTGATTGCCTCCCTCTTGGCTTCTATCTAGGACGTGTAGTCCTGCTCTTGTCTCTGGGCATACTTTTATGTCAGAGCTTAACTACAACTCTTAAGGTGCATACACACTGAGCTATTTTTCCTGTGCCAGCGATGTTCACGGTGGGGTGAAGCACTTTCCACAGTAGGAGACTGGACAGTGCTTCACTCGCATCACCGCTCACCCATATACACTGGCCAAGTTTGAGCTCAAAGTAGCTCAAAATGCCTAAAGTAAGCCCAGTGCGTATGGGCCTTTAGAAGCCCATTGTCAGAAACAGGAGAAAAAACCCTGCTCACCAGGTAAGGCAGTCTGGTAAATGTATTTATATTCTTTATGTTTTTACTGAACATTAATATGATGCGATTGATGGCCCATTTGTATTGTGTTACACCTGCCAGTTCCTACTGCACAGGATAAGTTAAAGTCCATACACGGAGAGATTTGGGCTATGCCCGATTCTCACTATGCGACATGGACTATGGTCGGTATCGCAAGCAAAGATGACTGTGCTTGCGATACCGATTTTGGCTAAGTGACAATTTTGACTATCTTTTACATGAGATAATCAAAATTGACTTGCCTGCACAGTCTATTTTTGCTTGCGATGCTGATCCCACGGGACCGCGCATCGGCATTGCAAGCTGTGTACACACGGTGCAAAATGCACTAACTTTACTTGCCATTTTCACTATATAGTCAAAAATAAGAATTTACTTACCGATAATTCTATTTCTCGGAGTCCGTAGTGGATGCTGGGGTTCCTGAAAGGACCATGGGGAATAGCGGCTCCGCAGGAGACAGGGCACAAAAAGTAAAGCTTTCCGATCAGGTGGTGTGCACTGGCTCCTCCCCCCATGACCCTCCTCCAGACTCCAGTTAGGTACTGTGCCCGGACGAGCGTACACAATAAGGGAGGAATTTTGAATCCCGGGTAAGACTCATACCAGCCACACCAATCACACTGTACAACCTGTGATCTGAACCCAGTTAACAGTATGATAACAGCGGAGCCTCTGAAAAGATGGCTCACAACAACAATAACCCGATTTAGTTAGCAATAACTATGTACAAGTATTGCAGATAATCCGCACTTGGGATGGGCGCCCAGCATCCACTACGGACTCCGAGAAATAGAATTATCGGTAAGTAAATTCTTATTTTCTCTATCGTCCTTGTGGATGCTGGGGTTCCTGAAAGGACCATGGGGATTATACCAAAGCTCCCAAACGGGCGGGAGAGTGCGGATGACTCTGCAGCACCGAATGAGAGAACTCCAGGTCCTCTTTTGCCAGGGTATCAAATTTGTAGAATTTTACAAACGTGTTCTCCCCCGACCACGTAGCTGCTCGGCAAAGTTGTAATGCCGAGACCCCTCGGGCAGCCGCCCAAGATGAGCCCACCTTCCTTGTGGAATGGGCCTTAACAGATTTAGACTGTGGCAGGCCTGCCACAGAATGTGCAAGTTGAATTGTGCTACCAATCCCACGAGCAATCGACTGCTTAGAAGCAGAAGCACCCAACATTGTTGGGTGCATACAGGATAAACAGCAAGTCAGATTTCCTGACTCCAGCCAACCTGGAAACTATATTTTCAGGGCCCTGATAACATCCAGCAACTTGGAGTCCTCCAAGTCCCTAGTAGCCGCAGGTACCACAATAAGCTGGTTCAGGTGAAACGCTGACACCACCTTAAGGAGAAACTGGGGACGAGTCCGCAGCTTTGCTCTGTCCGAATGGACAATCAGATATGGCTTTGTGAGATAAAGCCGCCAATTCTGACACTCGCCTGGCCGAGGCCAGGACCAACAGCATGGTCATTTTCCATGTGAGATATATCAAATCCACAGATTTGAGTTGTTTAAACCAATGTGATTTTTTTAGGAATCCCAAAACTACGTTGAGATCGCCCAGTGCCACTGGAGACATCAAAGGGGCTGTATATGCAGTACTCCCTTAACAACTTCTGGACTTCAGGAACTGAAGCCAATTTCTTTCTGGAAGAAAATCAACAGGCCGAAATTTGAACCTTAATGGACCCAATTTGAGACCCATAGACACTCCTGTTTGCAGGAAATGTAGAAATTAACCTAGTTGAAATTCTTCCGTGGAGCCTTCCTGGACTCACACCCTGGCACATATTTTCACCTAAGTGGTGATAATGTTGTGTGGTCACCTCCTTCCTGGCTCTGACCAGGGTAGGGATGACCTCTTCCGGAATGCCTCTTTCCCTTAGGATCCGGCGTTCACCCGCCTTGGCGTCAACGCAGCTGCGGTAAGTCCCGGAACAGACACGGTTCTTGCCGAATCAAGACCCTTCTTAGTATCTCTTGAAGTTCCGGGAACCAAGTCCTTCTTGGCCAAACCGGAGCCACGAGTATAGTTCTTACTCCTCTCCTTCCTATCATTTTCAATACATTGGGTATGAAAAGCAGAGGATGGAACACATACACCGACTGGTACACCGACGGTGTTACCAGAGCGTCCCAGCTATTGCCTGAGTGTCTCTTGACCTGGCGCTTCAGGTGGGACGCCATCATAACCACCTTTGGTCTTTCCCAACGGTTTACAATCATGTGGAAACTTCCAGATTAAGTTTCCACTTTTCCGGGTGGAATTCATTTATGCTGAGGAAATCTTCCCAGTTGCCCACTCCCGGAATGAACACTGCTGACAGTGTTATCACATGATTTTCCGCCCAGCGAAGAATCCTTGCTGTCATTGCCCTCCTGCTTCTTGTGTCGCCCCGTCTGATAACGTGGGCGACCGCCATGATGATGTCCTACTGGATCAGCACCGGTTGACTTTGAAGCAGGAGTCTTCCTAGGCTCAGAGCATTGTAAATTGCCCTTAGCTCCAGTATATTCATGTGGAGAGAAGTCTCCAGACTTGACCACACTTCCTTGGAAATTTTTTTTTTTTTTTTTTTTTCCTGTGTGACTACTCCCCAGCCTCTCAGGCTGGTATCCGTGGTCCCCAGAACACAGTCCTGAATGCTGAGTGTGCTGCCCTCTAAAAGATGAGCACTCTGCAGCCCCCACAGAAGAGACACCCTTGTCCTTGGAGACAGGATTATCCGCTGATGCATCTGAAAATGCGATCCGGACCATTCGTCCAGCAAATCCCCTGAGATCTGCCGAATGGAATCGCTTCGTAAGAAGCCACCATTTTTCCCAGGACTCCTGTGCATTGATGCACTGATACTTGGCCTGGTTTTAGGAGGTTTCTGACTAGGTCGAATAACTCCTTGGCCCTTTCCTCCCGGAGGAACACCTTTTTCTGGACTATGCCCAGAATCATTCCTAGGAACAGCAGACGTATCGTCGGAAAACAGCTGCGATTCTTGGAATATTTAGAATCCAGTCGTGCTGTCGTAGAACTACTTTAGATAGTGCTCTTCCGACCTCCAACTGTTCTCTGGAACTTGCCCTTTTCAGGATATCGTCCAAGTAAGGGATAATTTAGATGCCTTTTTTCTTTGAAGAAGCATCTTTTCGGCCATTACCTTGGTAAAAGGCCCGGGGTGCCGTGGATAATTCAAACGGCATCGTCTGAAACTGATATTGACAGTTCTGTACCATGAACCAGAGGTACCCTTGTTGAGAAGGGCAAATTTGGACATGGAGGTAATCCTTGATGTCCAGGGACACCATATAGTCCCCTTTTTTCCGGTTCGCTATCACTGCTCTGAGTGACTCCATCTCGATTTGAACCTTTTATGTAAGTGTTCAAAGATTTCAGTTTAGACTATGTCTCACCAAGCCGTCTGGCTTCAGTACCACAATATAGTGTGGAAAAATAATACCCTTTTCCTTGTTGTAGGAGGGGTACTTTGATTATCACCTGCTGGATATACAGCTTGTGAATTGTTTCCAATGCTGCCTCCCTGTCGGAGGGAGCCGTTGGTAAAGCAGACTTCAGAAACCTGCGAGGAGAAGATGTCTCGACTCTCCAATCTGTACCCCTGGGATAATACTTGTACTATCTAGGGGTCAACCTGCGAGTGATCCCACTGCGCGCTGAGACTCTTGAGACTACCCCCCCACCTTGAGTCCGCTTGCATGGCCCCAGCGTCATGCTGAGGACTTGGCAGACGCGGTGGAGGGCTTCTTTTCCTGGGAAGGGGCTGCCTGCTGCAGTCTACTTCCCTTACCTCTATGTCTGGGCAGATATGACTGGCCTTTTGCCTGCATGCCCTCATGGGAAAGGAAGGATTGAGGCTGAAAAGACGGTGTCTTTTTCAGCTGAGATGTAACTTGGGGTAAAAAGGTTGGATTTCCCAGCTGTTGCCGTGGTCCCCAGGTCCGATGGACCGACCCCAACTAACTCCTTCCCTTTATACGGCAATACTTCCATGTGCCGTATGGGATCTGTATCACCTGACCACTGTCGTGTCCATGACATCTTCTGGGTGATATGGACAACGTACTTATCTTGATGCCAGAGAGCAAATATCCCTCTGTGCATCTCACGTACATATATATAGAATGCATCCTATTAAATGCTCTATATGAATAAAATATTTTCAGTCAGGGAATCCGACCAAGCCAACCCAGCACTGCATCTCCAGGCTGATGGCGATCGCTGGTCGCAGTATAACCACCGTATGTGTGTGCTTCCTATCAGCTGGCTCCTTGAGGGCGGCCGTATCTGGAGACGGTAACGCCACTTGATAAGCGTGTGAGCGCCTTATCACCCTAAGGGGTGTTTCCCAACGCGCCCTAATTTCTGGCGGGAAAGGGTATAACGCCAATATTTGCTATCGGGGTAACCCCACGCATCATCACACACTTCATTTTATTTTATCTGATTCAGGAAAAACTACAGGTAGTTTTTTCACTCCCACATAATACCCTTTTTTGTGGTACTTGTAGTATCAGAAATATGTAACACCTCCTTCATTGCCCTTAACGTGTGGCCCTAATGAGAAATACGTTTGTTTATTCACCGTCGACACTGGATTCAGTGTCCGTGTCTGTGTCGACCGACTGAGGTAAATGGGCGTTTTTAACGCCCCTGACGGTGTTTCTGAGACGCCTGGACCGGTACTAATAGTTTGTCGGCCGTCTCACGTCGTCAACCGACCTTGCAGCGTGTTGACATTCTCACGTAATTCCCTAAATAAGCCATCCATTCCGGTGTCGACTCCCTAGAGAGTGACATCACCATTACAGGCAATTTCTCCGCCTCCTCACCAACATCGTCCTCATACATGTCGACACACACGTACCGACACACAGCACACACACCGGGAATGCTCTGACAGAGGACAGGACCCACACTAGCCCTTTGGGGAGACAGAGGGAGAGTTTGCCAGCACACACCAAAACGCTATAATTATATAGGGACAACCTTATATAAGTGTTTTCCCTTATAGCATCTTTATATATATCTCAATATCACCAAAATCAGTGCCCCCCCTCTCTGTTTTAACCCTGTTTCTGTAGTGCAGTGCAGGGGAGAGCCTGGGAGCCTTCTCTCCAGGCTTTCTGTGAGAGAAAATGGCGCTGTGTGCTGAGGAGATAGGCCCCGCCCCTTTTTCGGCGGGCTCGTCTCCCGCTATTTAGTGAATCTTGGCAGGGGTTAAATATCTCCATATAGCCTCTGGGGCTATATGTGAGGTATTTTTCGCCAAAAAAGGTTTTCATTTGCCTCCCAGGGCGCCCCCCTCCCAGCGCCCTGCACCCTCAGTGACTGCCGTGTGAAGTGTGCTGAGAGGAAAATGGCGCACAGCTGCAGTGCTGTGCGCTACCTTTAGAAGACTGCAGGAGTCTTCAGCCGCCGATTCTGGACCTCTTCTTACTTCAGCATCTGCAAGGGGGCCGGCGGCGCGGCTCCGGTGACCATCCAGGCTGTACCTGTGATCGTCCCTCTGGAGCTGATGTCCAGTAGCCAAGAAGCCAATCCATCCTGCACGCAGGTGAGTTCACTCCTTCTCCCCTAAGTCCCTCGTTGCAGTGATCCTGTTGCCAGCAGGACTCACTGTAAAATAAAAAACCTAAGCTAAACTTTCTCTAAGCAGCTCTTTAGGAGAGCCACCTAGATTGCACCCTTCTCGGCCGGGCACAAAAATCTAACTGGAGTCTGGAGGAGGGTCATGGGGGGAGGAGCCAGTGCACACCACCTGATCGGAAAGCTTTACTTTTTGTGCCCTGTCTCCTGCGGAGCCGCTATTCCCCATGGTCCTTTCAGGAACCCCAGCATCCACAAGGACGATAGAGAAATCGTAATAGAAAAGTTAAGTGCATATCGCACCGTGTGTACACACCTTTAGACTACACGGGGTACAGCTATATTTGTGATTCTCTAGAGAAAGACAGAAAGTCTGGAGGACAATGCACAGGTCACAACAAAATTATCAATATAATTAGGAGAAAACCAACCAATAAGAGAAAAAATAAGAATTTACTTACCGATAATTCTATTTCTCGTAGTCCGTAGTGGATGCTGGGGAATCCGTCAGGACCATGGGGATTAGCGGCTCCGCAGGAGACAGGGCACAAAAGTAAAAGCTATAGGATCAGGTGGTGTGCACTGGCTCCTCCCCCTATGACCCTCCTCCAAGCCTCAGTTAGGATACTGTGCCCGGACGAGCGTACACAATAAGGAAGGATTTTGAATCCCGGGTAAGACTCACACCAGCCACACCAATCACACTATACAACCTGTGATCTGAACCCAGTTAACAGCATGATAACAGCGGAGCCTCTGAAAAGATGGCTCACAACAATAATAACCCGATTTTTGTAACAATAACTATGTACAAGTATTGCAGACAATCCGCACTTGGGATGGGCGCCCAGCATCCACTACGGACTACGAGAAATAGAATTATCGGTAAGTAAATTCTTATTTTCTCTGACGTCCTAAGTGGATGCTGGGGACTCCGTCAGGACCATGGGGATTATACCAAAGCTCCCAAACGGGCGGGAGAGTGCGGATGACTCTGCAGCACCGAATGAGAGAACTCCCGGTCCTCCTCAGTCAGGGTGTGCCCCTGACCAAGTAGCTGCTCAGCAAAGTTGTAAAGCCGAGACCCCTCGGGCAGCCGTCCAAGATGAGCCCACCTTCCTTGTGGAATGGGCATTTACATATTTTGGCTGTGGCAGGCCGGCCACAGCATGTGCAAGCTGAATTGTACTACACATCCAACTAGCAATCGTCTGCTTAGAATCAAGAGCACCCAGCTTATTGGGTGCATACAGGATAACAGCAAGTCAGTTTTCCTGACTCCAGCCGTCCTGGAAACCTATATTTTCAGGGCCCTGACAACATCTAGCAACTTGGAGTCCTCCAAGTCCCTAGTAGCCGCAGGTACCACAATAAGCTGGTTCAGGTGAAACACTGACACCACCTTAGGGAGAAACTGGGGACGAGTCCGCAGCTCTGCCCTGTCCGAATGGACAATCAGATATGGGCTTTTGTGAGACAAAGCCGCCAATTCTGACACTCGCCTGGCCGAGGCCAGGGCCAACAGCATGGTCACTTTCCATGTGAGATATTTCAAATCCACAGATTTGAGCGGTTTAAACCAATGTGATTTGAGGAATCCCAGAACTACGTTGAGATCCCACAGTGCCACTGGAGGCACAAAAGGGGGTTGTATATGCAGTACTCCCTTGACAAACTTCTGGACTTCAGGAACTGAAGCCAATTCTTTCTGGAAGAAAATCGACAGGGCCGAAATTTGAACCTTAATGGACCCCAATTTGAGGCCCATAGACACTCCTGTTTGCAGGAAATGCAGTAATCGACCGAGTTGAAATTTCCTCGTGGGGCCTTCCTGGCCTCACACCACGCAACATATTTTCGCCACATGTGGTGATAATGTTGTGCGGTCACCTCCTTCCTGGCTTTGACCAGGGTAGGAATGACCTCTTCCGGAATGCCTTTTTCCCTTAGGATCCGGCGTTCAACCGCCATGCCGTCAAACGCAGCCGCGGTAAGTCTTGGAACAGACATGGTACTTGCTGAAGCAAGTCCCTTCTTAGCGGCAGAGGCCATGAGTCCTCTGTGAGCATCTCTTGAAGTTCCAGGTACCAAGTCCTTCTTGGCCAATCCGGAGCCACGAGTATAGTTCTTACTCCTCTACGTCTTATAATTCTCAGTACCTTGGGTATGAGAAGCAGAGGAGGGAACACATACACTGACTGGTACACCCACGGTGTTACCAGAGCGTCCACAGCTATTGCCTGAGGGTCTCTTGACCTGGCGCAATGCCTGTCCAGTTTTTTGTTCAGGCGGGACGCCATTATGTCCACCATTGGTCTTTCCCAATGGTTCACAATCATGTGGAAGACTTCCCGATGAAATCCCCACTCTCCCGGGCGTCGGAATGAACACTGCTGACAGTGCTATCACCTGATTTTCCGCCCAGCGAAGAATCCTTGCAGTTTCTGCTATTGCCCTTCTGCTTCTTGTGCCGCCCTGTCTGTTTACGTGGGCGACTGCCGTGATGTTGTCCCACTGGATCAATACCGGCTGACCTTGAAGCAGAGGTCTTGCTAAGCTTAGAGCATTGTAACTTGCCCTTAGATCCAGTATATTTATGTGGAGAGAATTCTCCAGACTTGATCACACTCCCTGGAAATTTTTTCCCTGTGTGACTGCTCCCCAGCCTCTCAGGCTGGCATCCCTGGTCACCAGGACCCTTCCTGAATGCCGAATCTGCGGCCCATTAGTAGATGAGTACTTTGCAGCCACCGCAGAAGAAACACCCTTGTCCTTGGAGACAGGGTTATCCGCTGATGCATCTGAAGATGCGATCCGGACCATTTTTCCAGCAGATCCCACTGAAAAGTTCTTGCGTGAAAACTGCCGAATGGAATCGCTTCGTAAGAAGCCACCATTTTTCCCAGGACCCTTGTGCAATGATGCACTGACACTTTTCCTGGTTTTAGGAGGTTCCTGACTAGCTCGGATAACTCCCTGGCTTTCTTCTCCGGGAGAAACACCCTTTTCTGGACTGTGTCCAGAATCATCCCTAGGAACAGCCGATGTGTCGTCGGAAACAACTGCGGTTTTGGAATATTTAGAATCCAGCCGTGCTGTCGTAGAACTACTTGAGATAGTGCTACTCCGACCTCCAACTGTTCTCTGGACCTTGCTCTTATCAGGAGGTCGTCCATTTTCTTTGAAGAAGAATCATCATTTCGGCCATTACCTTGGTAAAGACCCGGGGTGCCGTGGACAATCCAAACGGCAGCGTCTGAAACTGATAGTGACAGTTCTGTACCACGAACCTGAGGTACCCTTGGTGAGAAGGGCAAATTGGGACATGGAGGTAAGTATCCCTGATGTCCCGGGACACCCTATAGTCCCCTTCTTCCTGGTTCGCTATCACTGCTCTGAGTGACTCCATCTTGATTTGAACCTTTGTAAGTGTTCAAATATTTCAGATTTAGAATAGGTCTCACCGAGCCTTCTGGCTTCAGTACCACAACATAGTGTGGAATAATACCCCTTTCCTTGTTGTAGGAGGGGTACTTTGATTATCACCTGCTGGGAATACAGCTTGTGAATTGTTTCCAATACTGCCTCCCTGTCGGAGGGAGACGTTGGTAAAGTAGACTTCAGGAACCTGCGAGGGGGAAACGTCTCGACTTTCCAATCTGTACCCCTGGGATCCTACTTGTAGGATCCAGGGGTCCTGTACGGCCCCAGCGTCATGCTGAGAAACTTGGCAGAAGCGGTGGAGGCTTCTGTTCCTGGGAATGGGCTGCCTGCTGCAGTCTTCTTCCCTTTCCTCTATCCCTGGGCAGATATGACTCTTATGGGGACGAAAGGACTGAGGCTGAAAAGACGGTGTCTTTTTCTGCAGAGATGTGACTTAGGGTAAAAACGGTGGATTTTCCAGCAGTTGCCGTGGCCACCAGGTCCGATGGACCGACCCCAAATAACTCCTCCCCTTTATACGGCAATACTTCTTTGTGCCGTTTGGAATCTGCATCACCTGACCACTGTCGTGTCCATAAACATCTTCTGGCAGATATGGACATCGCACTTACTCTTGATGCCAGAGTGCAAATATCCCTCTGTGCATCTCGTATATATATAGAAATGCATCCTTTAAATGCTCTATAGTCAATAAAATACTGTCCCTGTCAAGGGTATCAATATTTTTAGTCAGGGAATCCGACCAAGCCACCCCAGCTCTGCACATCCAGGCTGAGGCGATCGCTGGTCGCAGTATAACACCAGTATGTGTGTATATACTTCTTAGGATATTTTCCAGCCTCCTATCAGTTGGCTCCTTGAGGACGGTCCTATCCGGAGACGGTACCGCCACTTGTTTTGATAAGCGTGTGAGCGCCTTATCCACCCTAAGGGGTGTTTCCCAACGCGCCCTAACTTCTGGCGGGAAAGGGTATACCGCCAATAATTTTCTATCGGGGGAAACCCACGCATCATCACACACTTCATTTAATTTATCTGATTCAGGAAAAACTACAGGTAGTTTTTTCACACCCCACATAATACCCTTTTTTGTGGTACTTGTAGTATCAGAAATATGTAACACCTCCTTCATTGCCCTTAACAAGTAACGTGTGGCCCTAAAGGAAAATACGTTTGTTTCTTCACCGTCGACACTGAAAACAGTGTACGTGTCTGTGTCGACCGACTGAGGTAAATGGGCGTTTTAAAGCCCCTGACGGTGTTTGAGACGCCTGGACAGGTACTATTTTTTTGCCGGCCGTCTCTGTTGACATTATCACGTAATTCCTTGAATAAGCCATCCATTCCGGTGTCGACTCCCTAGAGAGTGACATCACCATTACAGGCAATTGCTCCGCCTCCTCACCAACATCGTCCTCATACATGTCGACACACACGTACCGACACACAGCACACACACAGGGAATGCTCTGATAGAGGACAGGACCCCACTAGCCCTTTGGGGAGACAGAGGGAGAGTTTGCCAGCACACACCAAAAACGCTATAATTATACAGGGACAACCTTTATATAAGTGTTTTTCCCTTATAGCATTTTAATATATATATATAGTCATATCGCCAAATAAGTGCCCCCCCTCTCTGTTTTAACTAGAGATGAGCGGATTCGGTTTTACTCGGTTTTACTCGGTTCTCAAAACCGAATCTTATTGGCTATCCAAAACACGTGACATCCGTGAGCCAATAAGATTCGGTTTTGAGAACCGAGTAAAACCGAGTAAAACCGAATCCGCTCATCTCTAGTTTTAACCCTGTTTCTGTAGTGCAGTGCAGGGGAGAGCCTGGGAGCCTTCCCACCAGCATTTCTGTGAGGTAAAATGGCGCTGTGTGCTGAGGAGAATAGGCCCCGCCCCCTTTTCGGCGGGCTTCTTCTCCCGTTTTTCTGAGACCTGGCAGGGGTTAAATACATCCATATAGCCCCAAGGGGCTATATGTGATGTATTTTTAGCCAGAATAAGGTACTATCATTGCTGCCCAGGGCGCCCCCCCCAGCGCCCTGCACCCTCAGTGACCGCTGCTATGAAGTGTGCTGACAACAATGGCGCACAGCTGCAGTGCTGTGCGCTACCTTATGAAGACTGAAAAGTCTTCTGCCGCCGGTTTCTGGACCTCTTCACTTTTCGGCATCTGCAAGGGGGTCGGCGGCGCGGCTCCGGGACGAACCCCAGGGTGAGACCTGTGTTCCGACTCCCTCTGGAGCTAATGGTGTCCAGTAGCCTAAGAAACCAATCCATCCTGCACGCAGGTGAGTTCACTTCTCTCCCCTAAGTCCCTCGATGCAGTGAGCCTGTTGCCAGCAGGACTCACTGAAAATAAGATTTTACTTACCGATAAATCTATTTCTCGTAGTCCGTAGTGGATGCTGGGGTTCCTGAAAGGACCATGGGGAATAGCGGCTCCGCAGGAGACAGGGCACAAAAAGTAAAGCTTTTTCCGATCAGGTGGTGTGCACTGGCTCCTCCCCCTATGACCCTCCTCCAGACTCCAGTTAGGTACTGTGCCCGGACGAGCGTACACAATAAGGGAGGATTTTGAATCCCGGGTAAGACTCATACCAGCCACACCAATCACACCGTACAACTTGTGATCTAAACCCAGTTAACAGTATGATAACAGCGGAGCCTCTGAAAGATGGCTTCCTACAACAATAACCCGAATAAGTTAACAATAACTATGTACAATTTATGCAGATAATCCGCACTTGGGATGGGCGCCCAGCATCCACTACGGACTCCGAGAAATAGATTTATCGGTAAGTAAAATCTTATTTTCTCTATCGTCCTAGTGGATGCTGGGGTTCCTGAAAGGACCATGGGGATTATACCAAACCTCCCAAACGGGCGGGAGAGTGCGGATGACTCTGCAGCACCGAATGAGAGAACTCCAGGTCCTCCTTAGCCAGAGTATCAAATTTGTAAAATTTTACAAACGTGTTCTCCCCTGACCACGTAGCTGCTCGGCAAAGTTGTAATGCCGAGACCCCTCGGGCAGCCGCCCAAGATGAGCCCACCTTCCTTGTGGAGTGGGCCTTTACAGATTTAGGCTGTGGCAGGCCTGCCACAGAATGTGCCAGTTGGATTGTGCTACAGATCCAACGAGCAATCGTCTGCTTAGACGCAGGAGCACCCATCTTGTTGGGTGCATACAATATAAACAACGAGTCAGATTTTCTGACTCCAGCTGTTCTTGCAATATATATTTTTAATGCTCTGACAACGTCCAGTAACTTGGAGTCCTCCAAGTCACTTGTAGCCGCAGGCACTACAATAGGCTGGTTCAGATGAAATGCTGACACCACCTTAGGGAGAAAATGCGGACGAGTCCGCAGTTCTGCCCTGTCCGAATGGAAAATCAGATATGGGCTTTTGTAAGATAAAGCTGCCAATTCTGACACTCTCCTGGCAGAAGCCAGGCTAGAAGCATGGTCACTTTCCAAGTGAGATATTTCAAATCCACCTTATTTAGTGGTTCAAACCAATGAGATTTTAGAAAATCCAAAACTACATTGAGATCCCACGGTGCCACTGGAGGCACCACAGGGGGCTGTATATGCAGCACTCCCTTAACAAAGGTCTGGACTTCAGGGACTGAAGCCAATTCTTTTTGAAAGAAAATCGACAGGGCCGAAATTTGAACCTTAATAGATCCCAATTTGAGACCCATAGACAATCCTGATTGCAGGAAATGTAGGAATCGACCCAGTTGAAATTCCTCCGTCGGAGCACTCCTTCCATTAGGATCCGGCGTTCAACCGCCATGCCGTCAAACGCAGCCGCGGTAAGTCTTGAAACAGACAGGGACCCTGCTGAAGCAAGTCCCTCCTTAGAGGTAGAGGCCACGGATCTTCCGTGATCATCTCTTGAAGTTCCGGGTACCAAGTCCTTCTTGGCCAATCCGGAACCACTAGTATCGTTCTTACGCCTCTTTGCCGTATAATTCTCAATACTTTTGGTATGAGAGGCAGAGGAGGAAACACATACACCGACTGGTACACCCAAGGCGTTACCAGCGCGTCCACAGCTATTGCCTGCGGATCTCTTGACCTGGCGCAATACCTGTCCAGTTTTTTGTTGAGGCGAGACGCCATCATGTCCACCATTGGTCTTTCCCAACGGGTTACCAGCATGTGGAAGACTTCTGGATGAAGTCCCCACTCTCCCGGGTGAAGATCGTGTCTGCTGAGGAAGTCTGCTTCCCAGTTGTCCACTCCCGGGATGAACACTGCTGACAGTGCTATCACATGATTCTCTGCCCAGCGAAGAATCCTTGCAGCTTCTGCCATTGCACTCCTGCTTCTTGTGCCGCCCTGTCTGTTCACATGGGCGACTGCCGTGATGTTGTCCGACTGGATCAACACCGGTTTTCCCTGAAGCAGAGGTTCTGCCTGGCTTAGAGCATTGTATATTGCTCTTAGTTCCAGAATGTTTATGTGAAGAGACGTTTCCAGGCTCGTCCATACTCCCTGGAAGTTTCTTCCTTGTGTGACTGCTCCCCAGCCTCTCAGGCTGGCGTCCGTGGTCACCAGGATCCAATCCTGTATGCCGAATCTGCGGCCCTCCAATAGATGAGGACTCTGCAACCACCACAGAAGAGACACCCTTGTCCTTGGAGACAGGGTTATCCGTAGGTGCATCTGAAGATGCGAACCTGACCATTTGTCCAACAGATCCCTTTGGAAAATTCTTGCGTGGAATCTGCCGAATGGAATTGCTTCGTAAGAAGCCACCATTTTTCCCAGGACTCTTGTGCATTGATGTACAGACACCTTTCCTGGTTTTAGGAGGTTCCTGACAAGCTCGGATAACTCCTTGGCTTTTCCCTCCGGGAGAAAAACCTTTTTCTGAACCGTGTCCAGAATCATCCCTAGGAACAGCAGACGAGTTGTCGGCATTAACTGGGATTTTGGAATATTCAGAATCCACCCGTGCTGTTTTAGCACTTCTTGAGACAGTGCTAATCCCATCTCTAGCTGTTCTCTGGACCTCGCCCTTATTAGGAGATCGTCCAAGTATGGGATAATTAATACGCCTTTTCTTCGAAGAAGAATCATCATCTCGGCCATTACCTTTGTAAAGATCCGAGGTGCCGTGGACAATCCGAACGGCAGCGTCTGAAACTGATAGTGACAGTTTTGTACAACGAACCTGAGGTACCCCTGGTGTGAGGGGTAAATTGGAACGTGGAGATACGCATCCTTGATGTCCAAGGATACCATAAAGTCCCCCTCTTCCAGGTTCGCTATCACTGCTCTGAGTGACTCCATTTTGAACTTGAACTTCTTTATGTACAGGTTCAAGGACTTCAGATTTAGAATAGGCCTTACCGAGCCATCCGGCTTCGGTACCACAAAAAGAGTGGAATAATACCCCTTCCCTTGTTGTAGAAGAGGTACCTTGACTATCACCTGCTGAGAGTACAGCTTGTGAATGGCTTCCAAAACCGTCTCCCTTTCGGAGGGGGACGTTGGTAAAGCAGACTTCAGGAAACGGCGAGGTGGATCCGTCTCTAATTCCAACCTGTACCCTTGAGATATTATCTGCAGGATCCAGGGATCTACCTGCGAGTGAGCCCACTGCGCGCTGTAATTTTTGAGACGACCGCCCACCGTCCCCGAGTCCGCTTGAGAAGCCCCAGCGTCATGCTGAGGCTTTTGTAGAAGCCGGGGAGGGCTTCTGTTCCTGGGAAGGAGCTGCGTGTTGCTGTCTCTTCCCTCGACCTTTGCCTCGTGGCAGATATGAATAGCCCTTTGCTCTCTTATTTTTAAAGGAACGAAAGGGCTGCGGTTGAAAAGTCGGTGCCTTTTTCTGTGGGGGAGTGACTTGAGGTAGAAAGGTGGATTTCCCGGCTGTAGCCGTGGCCACCAAATCTGATAGACCGACTCCAAATAACTCCTCCCCTTTATACGGCAAAACTTCCATATGCCGTTTTGAATCCGCATCGCCTGTCCACTGTCGCGTCCATAAAGCTCTTCTGGCCGAAATGGACATAGCACTTACCCGTGATGCCAGTGTGCAGATATCCCTCTGTGCATCACGCATATAAAGAAATGCATCCTTTATTTGTTCTAACGACAGTAAAATATTGTCCCTGTCCAGGGTATCAATATTTTCAATCAGGGACTCTGACCAAACTACCCCAGCACTGCCCATCCAGGCAGTCGCTACAGCTGGTCGTAGTATAACACCTGCATGTGTGTATATACTTTTTTGGATATTTTCCATCCTCCTATCTGATGGATCTTTAAGTGCGGCCGTCTCAGGAGAGGGTAACGCCACTTGTTTAGATAAGCGTGTTAGCGCCTTGTCCACCCTAGGAGGTGTTTCCCAGCGCTCCCTAACCTCTGGCGGGAAAGGGTATAATGCCAATAATTTCTTTGAAATTATCAGCTTTTTATCAGGGGCAACCCACGCTTCATTACACACGTCATTTAATTCTTCTGATTCAGGAAAAACTATAGGTAGTTTTTTCATACCCCACATAATACCCTGTTTAGTGGTACCTGTAGTATCAGCTAAATGTAACGCCTCCTTCATTGCCAAAATCATATAACGTGTGGCCCTACTGGAAAATACGGTTGATTCGTCACCGTCACCACTGGAGTCATCGCCTGTGTCTGGGTCTGTGTCGACCGACTGAGGCAAAGGGCGTTTCACAGCCCCTGACGGTGTTTGAGTCGCCTGGACAGGCACTAATTGATTGTCCGGCCGCCTCATGTCGTCAAACGACTGTTTTAGCGTGTTGACACTATCCCGTAGTTCCATAAATAAAGGCATCCATTCCGGTGTCGACTCCCTAGGGGGTGACATCCTCATATTTGGCAATTGCTCCGCCTCCACACCAATATCGTCCTCATACATGTCGACACACACGTACCGACACACAGCAGACACACAGGGAATGCTCCTAACGAAGACAGGACCCACTAGCCCTTTGGGGAGACAGAGGGAGAGTTTGCCAGCACACACCAAAAGCGCTATATATATATCAGGGATAGCCTTATAATAAGTGCTCCCTTATAGCTGCTTTGTTATATCAAAATATCGCCATAAATGTGCCCCCCCCTCTCTGTTTTACCCTGTTTCTGTAGTGCAGTGCAGGGGAGAGACTTGGGAGCCGTCCTGACCAGCGGAGCTGTGAGAGGAAATGGCGCCGTGTGCTGAGGAGATAGGCCCCGCCCCTTTTCTGGCGGGCTCGTCTACCGCTATTTAGAAAAATTAGGCAGGGGTTAAATATCTCCATATAGCCTCTAGGGCTATATGTGAGGTATTTTTAGCCTTTATAGGTAATCATTTTGCCTCCCAGGGCGCCCCCCTCCCAGCGCCCTGCACCCTCAGTGACTGCCGTGTGAAGTGTGCTGAGAGGAAAATGGCGCACAGCTGCAGTGCTGTGCGCTACCTTTTGAAGACTGCAGGAGTCTTCAGCCGCCGATTCTGGACCTCTTCTGTCTTCAGCATCTGCAAGGGGGCCGGCGGCGTGGCTCCGGTGACCATCCAGGCTGTACCTGTGATCGTCCCTCTGGAGCTTGATGTCCAGTAGCCAAGAAGCCAATCCATCCTGCACGCAGGTGAGTTGACTCCTTCTCCCCTCAGTCCCTCGCTGCAGTGATCCTGTTGCCAGCAGGAATCACTGTAAAATAAAAAACCTAGCTAAACTTTTTCTAAGCAGCTCTTTAGGAGAGCCACCTAGATTGCACCCTTCTCGGCCGGGCACAAAAATCTAACTGGAGTCTGGAGGAGGGTCATAGGGGGAGGAGCCAGTGCACACCACCTGATCGGAAAAAGCTTTACTTTTTGTGCCCTGTCTCCTGCGGAGCCGCTATTCCCCATGGTCCTTTCAGGAACCCCAGCATCCACTAGGACGATAGAGAAAATAAAAAACCTAACAAAACTTTTACTCTAAGCAGCTCTTTAGGAGAGCCACCTAGATTGCACCCTTCTCGGCCGGGCACAAAAATCTAACTGAGGCTTGGAGGAGGGTCATAGGGGGAGGAGCCAGTGCACACCACCTGATCCTAAAGCTTTTACTTTTGTGCCCTGTCTCCTGCGGAGCCGCTAATCCCCATGGTCCTGACGGAGTCCCCAGCATCCACTTAGGACGTCAGAGAAAATAAGAATTTACTTACCGATAATTCTATTTCTCGTAGTCCGTAGTGGATGCTGGGGACTCCGTCAGGACCATGGGGAATAGCGGGCTCCGCAGGAGACAGGGCACATCTAAAAAGCTTTTAGGTCACATGGTGTGTACTGGCTCCTCCCCCTATGACCCTCCTCCAAGCCTCAGTTAGGTACTGTGCCCGGACGAGCGTACACAATAAGGAAGGATCTTGAATCCCGGGTAAGACTCATACCAGCCACACCAATCACACCGTACAACTTGTGATCTGAACCCAGTTAACAGTATGATAACAAAACGAAGTAGCCTCCGAAAAGATGGCTCACAACAATAGTAATAACCCGATTTTTGTAACAATAACTATGTACAAGCATTGCAGACAATCCGCACTTGGGATGGGCGCCCAGCATCCACTACGGACTACGAGAAATAGAATTATCGGTAAGTAAATTCTTATTTTCTCTAACGTCCTAGTGGATGCTGGGGACTCCGTCAGGACCATGGGGATTATACCAAAGCTCCCAAACGGGCGGGAGAGTGCGGATGACTCTGCAGCACCGAATGAGAGAACTCCAGGTCCTCCTTAGCCAGAGTATCAAAATTTGTAAAATTTTACAAACGTGTTCTCCCCTGACCACGTAGCTGCTCGGCAAAGTTGTAATGCCGAGACTCCTCGGGCAGCCGCCCAGGATGAGCCCACCTTCCTTGTGGAATGGGCATCTACATATTTCGTCTGTGGCAGGCCTGCCACAGAATGTGCAAGCTGAATTGTACTACAAATCCAGCGTGCAATAGACTGCTTAGAAGCATGAGCACCCAGCTTGTTGGGTGTATACAGTATAAACAGCAAGTCAGACTTTCTGACTCCAGCCGTCCTAACTATAATATATATATATATATATTTTTAGGGCCCTGACCACGTCTAGTAACTTGGAGTCCTCCAAGTCCCTAGTAGCCGCAGGCACCACAAGAGGTTGTTTCAGGTGAAAACGCTGACACCCCTTTATGAAGAAACTGGAGACGAGTCCCAGTTCTGTCCTGTTCAAATGGAAAATTTTAATATGGGCTTTTGTAAGACAAAGCCGCCCATTCTGACAATCGCCTGGCCGAGGCCAGGGCTAACAACATGGTCACTTCCCATGTGAGATATTTGTCAACAGCATGGTCACTTTCCATGTGAGATATTTCAAATCCACAGATTTGAGCGGTTCAAACCAATATGATTTTAAGAAATCCCAACACTATGTTGAGATCTCACGGTGCCCCTAGGGGCACAAAAAAGCTGTATATGCAATACATCCTTTACAATCTGGACTTCAGGAACTGAAGTCAATTCTTTCTGGAAGAAAATCTACAGGGCCGAAATTTAAATGTTAATGAACCCCAATTTGAGGTCCAAAACACTCCTGTTTTCAGGAAGTGTAGAAATCGACCTAGTTGAATTTCCGTCGTGGAGCCTTCCTGGCCTCACCCACGCAACATATTTTCACCACATGTGGTGATGACGTTGTGCGGTCACCTCCTTCCTGGCTTTGACCAGGGTAGGTATGACCTCTTATGGAATGCCTTTTCCCCTCAGGATCCGGCATTCAACCGCCATGCCGTCAAACGCAGCCGCGGTAAGTCTTGGAATAGATATGGTACTTGCTGAATCAAGTCCCTTCTTAGCTCCCCAGGCCCTTAGTCCTCTGTGAGCATTTCTTGAAGTTCCGGGTACCAAGTCCCTCTTGGCCAATCCGGAGCCACTAGTATAGTTCATACTCCTCTATGTCTTATAATTCTCAATACCCTGGTTATGAGAAACAGAGGAGGGAACACATACACAGACTGGTACACCCACGGTGTTACCAGAACATCCACAGCTATCGCCTGAAGGTCTCATGACCTGGCGGAATACCTGTCCCGTTTTTTGTTCGGGCGGGACGCCATCATGTCCACCTTTGGTATTTGCCAACGGTCCACAATCATGTTGAAAAACTTCCCTATGAAGTTTCCACTCTCCCGGGTGGAGGTCATGCCTGCTGAGGAAGTCTGCTTCCCAGTCGTCCACTCCCGGAAAGAACACTGCTGACAGTGCTATCACATGATTTTCCGCCTAGCGAAAAATCCTTGCAGTTTTCACTGCCCTCCTGCTTCTTGTGCCGCCCTTCTGTTTACGTGGGCGACTGCCGTGATGTTATCCCACTGGATCAATACCGGCTGACCTTGAAGCAGAGGTCTAGCTAAGTTTAGAGCATTATAAAATTGCTCTAAGCTTATTTATGCGGAGAGAATTCTCCAGACTTAATCACACTTCCCTGGAAATTTTTTCCCTGTGTGACTGTTCCCCAGCCTCTCAGGCTGGCCTCCGTGGTCACCGGCATCCAATCCTGAATGCCGAATCTGCGGCCCTCTAGAAGATGAGCACTCTGTAATCACCACAGGAGAGACACCCTTTTCCTTGGATATAGGGTTATCCGCTGATGCATCTGAGGATGCGATCCGGACCATTTGTCCAGCAGATCCCACTGAAGAGTTCTTGCGGGAAATCTGCCGAATGGAATTGCTTCGTAATAAGCCACCATTTTTACCAGGACTCTTGTGCAATGATGCACTGACACTTTTCCTGGTTTTAGGAGGATCCCGATTAGCTCGGATAACTCCCTGGTTTTCTCCACTGGGAGAAACACGTTTTTTCTGGACTGTGTCCAGAATCTTCCCTAGGAACAGTAGACGTGTCGTCGGAAAAAGCTGCGATTTTGGAATATTTAGAATCCACTCGTGCTGTCGTAGAACTACTTAAGATAGTGCTACTCCGACCTCCAACTGTTCTCTGGACCTTGCCCTTATCAGGAAAGCGTCCATGTTTCTTTTAAGAAAAATCATCATTCCGGCCATTACCTTGGTAAAGACCCGGGGCGCCGTGGACAATCCAAACGGCAGCGTCTGAACTGATAGTGACAGTTCTGTACCAGGAACCTGAAGTACCCTTGGTGAGAAGGGCAAATTTGGACCTGTAGGTAAACGTCCCTGATATCCAGTGACATCATATCGTCCCCTTCTTCCTGGTTCGCTATCACTGCTCCGAGTGACTCCATCTTGATTTGAACGCTTGTATGTAAGTGTTCAAATATTTCAGATCTCACCGAGCCGGTTGGCTTCAGTACCACAATATAGTGTGGAATACTACCCCCTTCCTTGTTGTAAGAAGGGTACTTTGATTATCACCTGCTGGGAATACAGCCTGTGAATTGTGTGAGGGGGAGACGTCTCGAATTTCCAATGTACACCTGGGATATTACATGTAGGATCCCGGAGTTCCCTTGCGAGTGTTGCTGAAACTCTTGAGATGACCCCCTACCGCACCTGAGTCCGCTTGTACGGCCCCAGCGTTATGCTGCGGACTTGGCAGAAGCCGTGAGGAGCTTCTGTTCCTGGGAATGAGCTGCTTGCTGCAGTCTTCTTCCCTTTCCTCTCCCCCTGGGCAGATATGACTGGCCTTCGCCCGCCTGCCCGTATGGGGACGAAAGGACTGAGACTGAAAAGACTGTGTCCTTTTCTGCCAATATGTGACTCGGGGTAACAAAAGGTGGATTTTTCAGCTGTTGCCATGGCCACCAGGTCCAATGGACCGCCCCTTTATACGGCAATACTTCCATATGCCGTCTGGAATCTGCCTCACCTGACCACTGTCGTGTCTTCGTCTGGCAGATATGTACATCACATTTACTCTTGATGCCAGAATGCAAATATGCCTCTGCGCATCACACATATATAGAAATGCATCCTTAAAATGCTCTATAGACAATAAAATCCTGTCCCTGTCAAGGGTATCAAAATTTTCAGTCAGGAAATCCGACCAAGCCCCCTCAGCGCTGCACATCCAGGCTGAGGCGATTGCTGGTCGTAGTATAACACCAGTATGTGTGTATATACTGTTATGATATTTTCCAGCTTCCTATCAGCTGGCTCCTTGAGGGCGGCCGTATCTGGAAACGGTAACGCCATGTTTTTTATAAGCGTGTGAGCGCCTTGTCCACCCTAAGGTGTGTTTTCCAACTCGCCCTTACTACTGGCGGGAAAAAGGGTATACCGCCCATAACTTTCTGTCAGAGGAACCCCACGTATCATCACACACTTCATTTAATTTATCTGATTCAGGCAAAACTACAAGTAGTTTATTCCCACCCTACAAAATACCCTTATTTGTGGTACTTGTGGTATCAGAAATACGTAACACCTCCTTCATTGCCCTTAACATGTAACTTGTGGCCCTAAAGGAAAAATACGTTTGTTTCTTCACCGTCGACACTGGGGTCAGTGTCCGTGTCAGTGTCTGTCGACCGACTGAGGTAAATGGGCGTTTTTACAAGCCCCTGACGGTGTCTGAGACGCCTGGACCGATACTAATTTGTCCGCCGGCTGTCTCATGTCGTCAACCGGCTTGCAGCGTGTTGACATTATCACGTAATTCCATAAGTAAGCCATCCATTCTGGTGTCGACTCCCTAGAGAGTGACATCACCATTACAGGCAATTTTCTCCGTCTCCTCACCAACATTTTCCTCATACATGTCGACACACACGTACCGACCTACAGCACACACATACAGGGAATGCTCTGATAGAGGACAGGACCCACTAGCCCTTTGGGGAGACAGAGGGAGAGTTTGCCAGCACACACCAAAAGCGCCATAATGTATATAACAACCCTAGAAGGTGTTGTTTCTATATATGGGCTCTTAATATATAATTATATCGCCAATTTATGCCCCCCTTCTCTTTAACCCTGTTTCTGTAGTGCAGGGGAGAGTGGGAGCCTTCCTCACCAGCGGAGCTGGTCAGGAAAATGGCGCTGAGTGCTGAGGAGAATAAGCTCCGCCCCTTTCACGGCGGGCTTTTCTCCCGGTTATTAGGAAAACTGGCCTGGGTTAAATACATACATATAGCCTTAATGGCTATATGTGATGTATTTATTTGCCTCTAAGGTAATCTATATTGCTGCCCAGGGCGCCCCCAGCAGCGCCCTGCACCCTCCGTGACCGAGATCAGTGAGCCGTGTAGCAACAATGGCGCACAGCTGCAGTGCTGTGCGCTACCTTCATGAAGACTGAGGAGTCTTCTGCCGCCTGTTTCCGGACCTCCGTTCTGCCGTTCTTCAGCGTCTGTAAGGGGGATCGGCGGCGCGGCTCCGGGACGAACCCCAGGCTGACCTGTGTTCCGACTCCCTCTGGAGCTCAGTGTCCAGTAGCCTAAGACTTCAATCCTCCTGCACGCAGGTGAGTTGCAAGTCTCTCCCCTAAGTCCCTCGTTGCAGTGATCCTGTCGCCAGCAGGAATCACTGATTAGAAACCTAAAAAAAAAACTTTTCTAAACAGCTCTTTAAGAGAGCCACCTAGATTGCACCCTCTCGGACGGGCACAAAAACCTAACTGAGGCTTGGAGGAGGGTCATAGGGGGAGGAGCCAGTACACACCATGTGACCTAAAAGCTTTTTAGATGTGCCCTGTCTCCTGCGGAGCCCGCTATTCCCCATGGTCCTGACGGAGTCCCCAGCATCCACTAGGACGTTAGAGAAAATAGTAGTCCTTTCTTTTTTGAAAAAAAACAGAATTATGCTGGGTTGGAGGTGCGCCACTAAGCTAGAGTTATAGTATATTTTTCTAAAAGTTATTAGTGTAGACCACTAGTGGGTACTACACTAAAAAAGAGCTTAGTATGTGGCGCACTCTTTTGAAATGATTATAAGTTAATAAAATGTAACTTTTATTTCATAATTTAAAATAAATCTCTATGGCCAGGCATATAGGTATGCTTAATAGCCTGAGAGTGAACACTTGTGTAATTATTGCCCAAAATTACTGTGCAGGGATAGTGATTAACTTATCCAATGAGATAAGGGCAAAAGGAATTAAATGTCAAGCTTAGTGATATATTACTAAAGATTTTTTGTGCTATAACGGTTATTAATATCACCCATTACCAAGACTAAATTAGTCTAAAATCACTGACATAGGTCTGACGTTAGCTACTCTTTAAAGGATATTATTACTGTTCGTATAGAGAAATGTTAAGCGCTGTGATACTATAATAATCAATACAGATAACAAATGTGAGTTTCAGAATTACCTCAAGGGGAACCCCTGCGTGGATCTTCCAGGTTAATCCTCGTCCTTATATATGCATGAAAGGACAGTATAGATGTGTATTGTAACATGTGTACACTTCGTCTGCCAGTCTATTATTCAGACTGCAGTGGCTGTGCAGATGTAATTTAATACGTTTTTTTGTATCCACAATGATAAGATACAATTGTGGCCAAAAAGGCCATTCATGCAAGAAAACAGATAATAACCATACTGTCTCTAAACCTGTTATAAAAAGATATTGTAGATCGTATGCAGGAACACAATAACTAAAATATGAATGCGCGGCCCCTGTTCACTCAAAGAGCGAGCGCATGAGCAGGTATGTGGGGTATGCGTCCAAAAATTCACTTATATTATCTCCATAGTGGTACAATTTCTAATTCATAAGCAGTGTGAATTAAATTCGGGAAGCACATGCTACAATGGAGATCATGTTAAACGGTTTTAACGCCGTAGAAGAACACCTCACCCCACAGGGCGCATACACTAACAACGACCATATAATTAGAGCAGTATTACGCAGAGAGAGATGATGGCACTCCAATATGCAAATGTCAATGATTAGATTTCTACTCGCTGAGATCAGCGCTGTGGCAGTGGTTCTCAAACTGTCTCTGGTTTTGAGACCATTATTTATGTAGACACACCAGAATTTTCTGAAACATATAGCCTGTCAGTTATGCACTTATCTCTTTGCTAATAGATGGCTAATTATCTTTCACGTTGATATCCATATAACCATATGTATAGCATTCAGTTTAAATTGAAACAGTTTTTGGATATGCCTGATACTGTTGAGTCATTTAACTTAAAGAGATTCAAACCGTTCATAGGTGTAATAGCTAAGAGATAAAGAGTCCCAGGTGTATCATGACTGTTTCCCTTTCTACTGTTGTCCCATGTGCCGAAGTATACCTGGGCAGTGAATGGAAATAATGAGAGCGGGGAAAGGCCGTCCACCTGGAGACTGAAAGGACAGAGCAGTGCGAGCCACTTCTGCTGTCCACGCTCTACATCCCCCTTCCCCTGTTGTGAAGACACATTGCAGGGGGGGCCCGTAGATGTGGAGCAGTGGATGAGAGGGCGGCTCTAAGTACCTGTTAAGTTCCCCGTCTGGTGTGTCTTTGAGCGCGGTCAGAGCTATGTCAGCGTGTGGGAAGCCGCTACGAGAGCCGGACGCCGGGTCGGGTATGATTCCCGCACCTCTGTGGATTCTGCACGTCCTGAGCCCGGTCAGAGCTATGTCAGCGTGTGGGAAGCCACTGCGGGAGCCGGACGCCGGGTCGGGTATGATTCCCGCACCTCCGTGGAATCTGTACGACCTCGTCCCGCTGATGATTGATGACGTACGTTTCACATGTATCTTGGTCACATCAGTCACTAAGCTTGAAATTTAATTCCTTTTGCCCTTATCTCATTGGATAAGTTAATCACTATCCCTGCACAGTAATTTTGGGCAATAATTACACAAGTGTTCACTCTCAGGCTATTAAGCATACCTATATGCCTGGCCATAGAGATTTATTTTAAATTATGAAATAAAAGTTAAATTTTATTAACTTATAATCATTTCAAAAGAGTGCGCCACATACTAAGCTCTTTTTTAGTGTAGTACCCACTAGTGGTCTACACTAATAACTTTTAGAAAAATATACAGCTATATTTGGACAGGGTATATACATCATAAAGGTAAGGCATTCGCTGTGCAGATGCAAGGCAGACCTAGCCATTATTATTAGAAACATTACTTTTATTGTCTCCAGTGAAATTGCCAGACACTAGACTTTGCTTGCCACTCTCTAGCGCACTCAAACACGGTGTTACAGAACGCTGCTTTGTTACTGTCACCAGGAACGCATTTTCAGTTCTAGAACCAATCCAGACTTGGACAGTGCTAGAAATTAGAATTAGAAAATAGAATGGTGGCGGACTAGGGATTCTGACATGTGTCTAAGTATCTATTCCAAACCAATGACTTAAAATCAAAAAAATTGGCCTGCAGATTAACTACCTGTAACCTTCTTTAATGTCCAAATTTAGGACAGCTATTACAGTTAAAAAAAAAATGTTAGATCCCTTTCATAGTATAGACAAGGGTACAGTACACTTTGAGCGACAACACTGAACCAGTCCAGTCATCTCCGAAAATGCATTTTACATACACATGTAAAAGCTGTTAACATACAGGGTGTACAAGCTTATTAAATTTGGTCTACTGGTTCACGTGGAAGACTAGCTTGTTACAGTGTATAATGTACTACATAACATTATCCCAAAACTCTATGTTCTTGACAGAACACACTTAACTAAAATCAAATCTTTCTTAACGCCAAAATATCTTTCTAAGAACTAAATATTCCAGTGTCAACAGAACTTATACAGGCAATGAAACAATTCTGTGGCCAATGTTGTACTTTCATGCATTCAAAATCAAATGAGTCATACTGGTCCCTGAATGGAGAGAAGTCTCTCTGAAACTGCACCAGTGCAAACCCAGAGAGAGAAAGTGGAAGTATCAGTAGTGATAAACAAAACCAGAAAGTACGAAAGTAACAAACTAGTTGGCCGAAACCCACACCCTAGATACATGAGAAGAAAATACACAAATCAATGTTAACTGTAAATTGGCACAATTACAAAAAAATAAGAATTTACTTACCGATAATTCTATTTCTCGTAGTCCGTAGTGGATGCTGGGGACTCCGTAAGGACCATGGGGAATAGCGGCTCCGCAGGAGACTGGGCACAAATAGAAAGCTTTAGTACTACCTGGTGTGCACTGGCTCCTCCCCCTATGACCCTCCTCCAAGCCTCAGTTAGGATACTGTGCCCGGACGAGCGTACACAATAAGGAAGGATTTTGAATCCCGGGTAAGACTCATACCAGCCACACCATTCACACCGTATAACTTGTGATCTAAACCCAGTTAACAGCATGATAACAGAGGAGCCTCTAGAAAAGATGGCTCACTACAGCAATAACCCGATTTTTTGGTAACAATAACTATGTACCAGTATTGCAGACAATCCGCACTTGGGATGGGCGCCCAGCATCCACTACGGACTTCGAGAAATAGAATTATCGGTAAGTAAATTCTTATTTTCTCTAACGTCCTAAGTGGATGCTGGGGACTCCGTAAGGACCATGGGGATTATACCAAAGCTCCCAAACGGGCGGGAGAGTGCGGATGACTCTGCAGCACCAAATGAGAGAACTCCAGGTCCTCCTCAGCCAGGGTATCAATTTTGTAGAATTTTACAAACGTATTTGCTCCTGACCAAGTAGCTGCTCGGCAAAGTTGTAAAGCCGAGACCCCTCGGGCAGCCGCCCAAGATGAGCCCACCTTCCTTGTGGAGTGGGCATTTACAGATTTTTGGCTGTGGCAGGCCTGCCACAGAATGTGCAAGCTGAATTGTACTACAAATCCAACGAGCAACAGTCTGCTTAGAAGCAGGAGCACCCAGCTTGTTGGGTGCATACAGGATAAACAGCGAGTCAGATTTTCTGACTCCAGCCGTCCTGGAAACATATATTTTCAGGGCCCTGACAACGTCTAGCAACTTGGAGTCCTCCAAGTCCCTAGTAGCCGCAGGCACCACAATAGGTTGGTTCAGATGAAACGCTGAAACCACCTTAGGGAGAAACGGAGGACGAGTCCTCAATTCCGCCCTGTCCGAATGGAAAATCAGATAAGGGCTTTTACAGGATAAAGCCGCCAATTCTGACACGCGCCTGGCCCAGGCCAGGGCCAACAGCATGACCACTTTCCATGTGAGATATTTTAACTCCACAGATTTAAGTGGTTCAAACCAATGTGACTTTTGGAACCCAAAAACTACATTGAGATCCCAAAGTGCCACTGGAGGCACAAAAGGAGGCTGTATATGCAGTACCCCTTTTACAAACGTCTGAACTTCAGGGACTGAAGCTAGTTCTTTTTGGAAGAAAATTGACAGGGCCGAAATTTGAACCTTAATGGACCCCAATTTCAGGCCCATAGACACTCCTGTTTGCAGGAAATGTAGGAATCGACCCAGTTGAATTTCCTCCGTCGGGCCTTACTGGCCTCGCACCACGCAACATATTTTCGCCAAATGCGGTGATAATGTTTTGCGGTTACATCCTTCCTGGCTTTGATTAGGATAGGGATGACTTCATCCGGAATGCCTTTTTTCCTTCAGGATCCGGCGTTCAACCGCCATGCCGTCAAACGCAGCCGCGGTAAGTCTTGGAACAGACAGGGTCCTTGCTGGAGCAGGTCCCTTCTTAGAGGTAGAGGCCACGGATCCTCCGTGAGCATCTCTTGAAGTTCCGGTTACCCAGTCCTTCTTGGCCAATCCGGAGCCACGAATATAGTGCTTACTCCTCTCCATCTTATCAATCTCAGTACCTTGGGTATGAGAGGCAGAGGAGGGAACACATACACTGACTGGTACACCCACGGTGTTACCAGAGCGTCTACAGCTATTGCCTGAGGGTCCCTTGACCTGGCGCAATACCTGTCGAGTTTTTCCCAACGGTTTATAATCATGTGGAAGACTTCTGGGTGAAGTCTCCACTCTCCCGGGTGGAGGTCGTGTCTGCTGAGGAAGTCTGCTTCCCAGTTGTCCACTCCCGGAATGAATACTGCTGACAGTGCTATCACATGATTTTCCGCCCAGCGAAGAATCCTTGCAGCTTCTGCCATTGCCCTCCTGCTTCTTGTGCCACCCTGTCTGTTTACGTGGGTCACTGCCGTGATGTTGTCCGACTGGATCAACACCGGCTGACCTTGAAGCAGAGGTCTTGCTAAGCTTAGAGCATTGTAAATGGCCCTTAGCTTCAGGATATTTATGTGAAGTGATGTCTCCAGGCTTGACCATAAGCCCTGGAAATTCCTTCCCTGTGTGACTGCTCCCCAGCCTCGCAGGCTGGCATCCGTGGTCACCAGGACCCAGTCCTGAATGCCGAATCTGCGGCCCTCTAGAAGATGAGCACTCTGCAACCACCACAGGAGGGACACCCTTGTCCTTGGTGACAGGGTTATCCGCTGATGCATCTGAAGATGCGACCCGGACCATTTGTCCAGCAGGTCCCACTGGAAAGTTCTTGCGTGGAATCTGCCGAATGGGATTGCTTCGTAGGAAGCCACCATTTTACCCAGAACCCTTGTGCATTGATGCACTGAGACTTGGCTCGGTTTTAGGAGGTTCCTGACTAGCTCGGATAACTCCCTGGCTTTCTCCTCCGGGAGAAACACCTTTTTCTGGACTGTGTCCAGGATCATCCCTAGGAACAGAAGACGAGTCGTCGGAACCAGCTGCGATTTTGGAATATTGAGAATCCAATCGTGCTGCCGCAACACTACCTGAGATAGTGCTACACCGACCTCCAACTGTTCCCTGGATCTTACCCTTATCAGGGAATCGTCCAAGTAAGGGATAACTAAAATTCCCTTCCTTCGAAGGAATATCATCATTTCGGCCATTACCTTGGTAAAGACCCGGGGTGCCGTGGACCATCCATACGGCAGCGTCTGAACTGATAGTGACAGTTCTGTACCATAAACCTGAGGTACCCTTGGTGAGAAGGGTAAATTGGGACATGAAGGTAAGCATCCTTGATGTCCCGAGACATCATGTAGTCCCCTTCTTCCAGGTTCGCAATCACTGCTCTGAGTGACTCAATCTTGAATTTGAACCTCTGTATGTAAGTGTTCAAAGATTTTAGATTTAGAATCGGTCTCACCGAGCCGTCCGGCTTCGGTACCACAACAGTGTGGAATAATACCCCGTTCCCTGTTGCAGGAGGGGTACCTTGATTATCACCTGCTGGGAATACAGCTTGTGAATGGCTTCCAAAACTGTCTCCCTGTCAGAAGGAGACATCGGTAAAGCCGACTTTAGGAAACGGCGAGGGGGAGACGTCTCGAATTCCAATTTGTACCCCTGAGATATCACCTGAAGGATCCAGGGGTCTACTTGCGAGTGAGCCCACTGCGCGCTGAAATTCATTGAGACGGGCCCCCCACCGTGCCTGATTCTGCTTGTAAAGCCCCAGCGTCATACTGAGGGCTTGGCAGAGGCGGGAGAGGGTTTCTGTTCCTGGGAACTGGCTGATTTCTGCAGCCTTTTTCCTCTCCCTCTGTCACGGGGCAGAAATGAGGAACCTTTTGCCCGCTTGTCCACGAAAAGACTGCGCCTGATAATACGGCGTCTTCTCATGTTGAGAGGCGACCTGGGGTACAAACGTGGATTTCCCAGCTGTTGCCGTGGCCACCAGGTCTGAAAGACCGACCCCAAATAACTCCTCCCCTTAATAAGGCAATACTTCCAAATGCCGTTTGGAATCCGCATCACCTGACCACTGTCGTGTCCATAACCCTCTACTGGTAGAAATGGACAACGCACTTAGACTTGATGCCAGTCGGCAAATATTCCGCTGTGCATCACGCATATATAGAAATGCATCTTTCAAATGCTCTATAGGCAATAATATACTGTCCCTATCTAGGGTATCAATATTTTCAGTCAGGGAATCCGACCACGCCAACCCAGCACTGCACATCCAGGCTGAGGCGATTGCTGGTCGCAGTATAACACCAGTATGTGTGTAAATACATTTTAGGATACCCTCCTGCTTTCTATCAGCAGGATCCTTAAGGGCGGCCATCTCAGGAGAGGGTAGAGCCCTTGTTCTTACAAGCGTGTGAGCGCTTTATCCACCCTAGGGGGTGTTTCCCAACGCACCCTAACCTCTGGCGGGAAAGGATATAATGCCAATAACATTTTAGAAATTATCAGTTGTTATCGGGGGAAACCCACGCATCATCACACACCTCATTTAATTTCTCAGATTCAGGAAAACTACAGGTAGTTTTTCCTCACCGAACATAATACCCCTTTTTGGTGGTACTCGTATTATCAGAAATGTGTAAAACATTTTTCATTGCCTCAATCATGTAACGTGTGGCCCTACTGGAAGTCACATTTGTCTCTTCACCGTCGACACTGGAGTCAGTATCCGTGTCGGCGTCTATATCTGCCATCTGAGGTAACGGGCGCTTTAGAGCCCCTGACGGCCTATGAGACGTCTGGACAGGCACAAGCTGAGTAGCCGGCTGTCTCATGTCAACCACTGTCTTTTATACAGAGCTGACACGGTCACGTAATTCCTTCCAACAGTTCATCCACTCAGGTGTCGACCCCCTAGGGGGTGACATCACTATTACAGGCAATCTGCTCCGTCTCCACATCATTTTTCTCCTCATACATGTCGACACAAACGTACCGACACACAGCACACACACAGGGAATGCTCTGATAGAGGACAGGACCCCACTAGCCCTTTGGGGAGACAGAGGGAGAGTTTGCCAGCACACACCAGAGCGCTATATATATACAGGGATAACCTTATATAAGTGTTTTTCCCCTTATAGCTGCTGTATTGTTAATACTGCGCCTAATTAGTGCCCCCCTCTCTTTTTTAACCCTTTCTGTAGTGTAGTGACTGCAGGGGAGAGCCAGGGGAGCTTCCCTCCAACTGAGCTGTGAGGGAAAATGGCGCCAGTGTGCTGAGGAGATAGGCTCCGCCCCTATTTCGCTGACTTTTCTCCTGCTTTTTTATGGATTCTGGCAGGGGTTAAAATTCATCCATATAGCCCTGGGGGCTAGATGTGATGTATTTTCGCCAGCCAAGGTGTTTTTATTGCTGCTCAGGGCGCCCCCCCCTAGCGCCCTGCACCCTCAGTGACCGAAGTGTGAAGTGTGCTGAGGAGCAATGGCGCACAGCTGCAGTGCTGTGCGCTACCTTGGTGAAGACAGGACGTCTTCTGCCGCCGATTTTCCGGACCTCTTCTGTCTTCTGGCTCTGTAAGGGGGCCGGCGGCGCGGCTCTGGGACCCATCCATGGCTGGGCCTGTGATCGTCCCTCTGGAGCTAATGTCCAGTAGCCTAAGAAGCCCAATCCACTCTGCACGCAGGTGAGTTCGCTTCTTCTCCCCTTAGTCCCTCGATGCAGTGAGCCTGTTGCCAGCAGGTCTCACTGAAAATAAAAAACCTAAAACTAAACTTTTCACTAAGCAGCTCAGGAGAGCCACCTAGTGTGCACCCTTCTCGTTCGGGCACAAAAATCTAACTGAGGCTTGGAGGAGGGTCATAGGGGGAGGAGCCAGTGCACACCAGGTAGTACTAAAGCTTTCTATTTGTGCCCAGTCTCCTGCGGAGCCGCTATTCCCCATGGTCCTTACGGAGTCCCCAGCATCCACTTAGGACGTTAGAGAAAATACAAAATTAAAGGTAGGAACAAAAATAAAATAAAAATCACCTTTTAGAAATGTTTTACCCGCGATTAAACCAAGTGCATGTTTGCTAGACTGAACACTTTAATGTATGATATAAACTAAAGTATCACTAAGACCACGAGAAGTAAAAAATACAATATATATAGAATTATAAAAGGCTTCGAGTAAGTTGCTGCACTGATTTGCTGTATTTTTGGCAATTTTGCAGGTGAAGGGCAACAAAAGAATCGGCACCTAATTTAGGGCCTATGCGTGTGCCCACATTTTAATAATTTTTCCAGTAAACTAGCCAAGGAGATATGTCACAATACTAACAGCGGCATCACCTCAGCCGGAAATCCACGCTGTGGGCCCAGGTTCTATTACTACTTAGTTGGTGGCGTAGACCCAACAAGTGAGTTGAAATTAGGGGCGGGTGTCGGGATGCAGTCCATCGGCATGTCGGCTGACGGGATTCCGGCGCAGGTCTCCTGAACGCCGGGATCCCGACTGCTGGCATTTTGACTGCATCCCCCCAAGGAATACAGGTTGAGTATCCCTTATCCAAAATGCTTGGGACCAGAGGTATTTTGGATATCAGATTTTTCCGTATTTTGGAATAATTGCATACCATAATAAGATATCATGGCGATGGGACCTAAGCACAGAATG
The DNA here is from genome assembly GCF_028390025.1 of Pseudophryne corroboree. Lineage (NCBI taxonomy): Eukaryota > Metazoa > Chordata > Amphibia > Anura > Myobatrachidae > Pseudophryne > Pseudophryne corroboree. The sequence goes on along the minus strand of NC_086452.1, from coordinate 412,506,787 downwards.
CATTTATGTTTCATATACACCTTATACACACAGACTGAAGGTCAGTAAATACAATATTTTTAATAAATTTGTGTATTAAATAAAGTTTGTGTACATTGAGCCATCAGAAAACAAAGGTTTCACTATCTCACTCAGAAAATTCCGTATTTCGGAATATTTGGATATGGGATACTCAACCTGTACTAGAATTTGGGGGCAGATTGTACAACTAGTGATATTCTTGTTATCACTTGTTATGAATGATAAGCTCCAGCCAATCAGCTCCTAACTGTTATATTTAAAAACACATGACACTTAGGAGCTGACTTGCTAGAGCACTATTTATCATTCGTAACATGTGATAACAAGAATATCACTCTTTGTTAAATCTGCCCCTTGATCTCTAAAGCTAGCCATACACCTAAAGATTATATTTCCAACCAGTCAATTAGTTGGCATGAAAAAATAGGATTTTAATTACCTACCGGTAAATCCTTTTCTCGTAGCCCGTAGAGGGTTTCCATTTAGTACCATGGGGTAAAGATGAGTCCACTAGGAGCCATGGGCACTTTAAGAATTTGATAGTGTGGGTTGTCGCCTCCCTCTATGCCCCTACTACCAGACTCAGTCTAGGAAACTGTGCCTGAGGAGACGGACATACTTTGAGAGAAGGGTATATAGGAAAGTGGTGAGATTCCGAACCAGCACACACAAACCAGAGCAAAACTATGCTAACCCAACTTTAAAACAGGAACAGCAACAACTGAACCAACAATACTTAACAAAGTAACAGTGCAGGAAGAACGAAGCACCGGGCGGGCGCCAAGTATCCTCTAGGGCAGTGGTTTCCAAACTTTTTTGAATCACGGCGCCCTAGAATATCAGAATTTTTTTCATGGTACCCCTAGGCCAAAAATTTCTTATTGAGAAATTTAGAAAGAAATATTACATTAAGTAGATCGCATTTATAGGTCATCCTTAGGGTCAGTTGTGTGGTGAGGGACAAGACCTGCTTCTGTTTGGCCACATATTTTATGACTGGCAGCCACCAGCACTGGTTTTGCCTATTATATTGACCATGAATAATTTGAATTGGTCCTTGACCACCAACCCAGGGCACCCCTGCAAGTGTCCCGAGGCACCCCAGGGAGCCACGGCACACAGTTTGGGAACCTCTGCTCTATGGACTACGAGAAAAGGATTTATCGGTAGGTAATTAAAATCCTATTTTCACTTACGTCCTAGAGGATACTGGGCTTCCGTTTAGTACCATGGGGATGTACCAAAGCTCCCAAACCGGGTGGGAGAGTGCGGAGGTTTCTGCAGAACTGATTGACCAAACTCAAGGTCCTCAGAGGCCAAAGTATCGAACATGTAGAACTTAGCAAATGTGTTTGTACCAGACCAAGTTGCCACTCGGCAGAGCTGTAAAGCCAAGAAACCCCGGGCAGCCGCCCAGGAAGAACACACCGACCTAGTAAAGTGGGCCTGTACAGATTTTGGAACCGGCAAACCCGCCGCTGAATAAGCATGCTGGATAGTGAGCCTGATCCAGCGTGCAATTGTCTGCTTTGAAGCAGGACACCCAATTTTATCAGGATCATATAGAAAGAACAGCGAGTCGGATTTCCTGTGACGAGCTGTCCTCTTTACTTATACCTTCAAAGCCCTCACAACATCCAAAGACTTTGAAGTAGCGGAAGTGACGGTGATAACCTAAACCACAACAGGTTGGTTAATGTGAAACGCAGACACCACTTTTGGAAGAAATTTCTGACGGGCTCGGAGTTCAGCTCTGTCCTCATGGAAAATTTAATAGGGTCTCTTGTGAGACAAAGTCCCCAGCTCAGACACACGTCTTGCTGAAGCCAAGGCCAACAGTGTGACGGTCTTCCACGTAAGATATTTTATGTCCACCTCCTATAATGGTTCAAACAAGTCCAATTGTAGGAACTGCAGCACCAAATTGAGATCCCAAGGTGCCGTGGGAGGCACAAAGGGAGGTTGGATGCGCAGAACACCTTTAAAAAACATCTGGACCTCAGGGAGAGAAGCCAATTGTTTTGAAAAAAAATGGACAAGGCTGAAATATGGATTTTTATGGAGCCCAGATGTAGGCCCACATCCACACCTGCCTGCAGAAAAAGTCCCAGATTAAATTTTACCGCAGAATAATTTCTGCTCTCACACAAGGAGACGTATTTCTTCCAAATACGGTGGTAATGTTTAGACGTTACCCCCTTCCTGGCTTGGATCCTCGCAAAGATGTAGAGGCCACGGATCTTCAAGGAACATCTCCAGTAGGTCCACGTACCAGGCCCCTACGTGGCAAGTCCGGAGCAATGAGTACTGCTTGAACCTTTTCCCTTTTTATTCTTTTGAGAATTCTTGGGATCAGAGGAAGTGGAGGAAACACGTACACCATCTGATAGACCCATGGAGTCATCAGAGCGTCTACCGCCACTGCCTGTGGGTCTCTCGACCTGGAACAATACAGCTTGAGCTTCTTGTTGAGACGAGAGGCCATCATGTCGATTTGTGGATATCCCACCGACGTGTCAAGCACCTGAACACTTCCAGGTGAAGGCCCCACTCCCCCGGGTGCAGGTCGTGACTGCTGAGGAAGCCTGCTTTACAGTTGTCTACACCCGGAATGAAGACCGCTGACAACGCCACAATGTTTTTTTCTGCCCAGAGGAGAATTCTCGACACCTCTGACATTGCTGCTCTGCTTTTCGTTCCGCCCTGTTGGTTTATGTACGTCACTGCCGTCACATTGTCCGACTGGACCTGAATGGCCTGATCGTGAAGAAGATAAGAGGCCTGCAGAAGGGCGTTGTATATAGCCCTGAGTTCCAGAATGTTGATTGGAAGGATGACTTCCTGACTTGACCATCTTCCTTGAAACTGCACCCCCTGGGTGACTGCTCCCCAACCTCTGAGGCTTGCGTCCGTGGTTAACAGGATCCAGTCGTGAATTCCGAACTTCCGACCCTCGACGAGGTGAGAAATCTGTAGCCACCACAGAAGGGAGATCCTGGGTTTTGGCGACAGACGGATCCTATGGTGCATGTGAAGATGCGATCTGGACCATTTGTTCAACAGATCGAGCTGGAAGGGTCTTGGGTGAAACCTTCCGTATTGAAGCGCCTCGTAAGAGGCCACCATTTTCCCCAGAAGGCGAATGCACAGATGCACAGATATCCGGGTTGGCCTCAGGACATCCCGAACCATTGACTGGATTACCAATGCCTTTTCCAACGGAAGGAACACTTTCTGCGACTCCATGTCAGTATCATTCCCAGGAATGGGAGCCTCCGTGTTGGCTCTAGGCGAGATTTCGGAAGGTTCAGAATCCACCCGTGATCCTATAGAAGTTTGGTTGAGAGAGAAATGCTGTCCAGCAACCTCTCCCTGGACGGTGCCTTTATCAGAAGATCGTCCAGGTATGGAATTATGTTCACTCCCTGCTTGCGGAGTATAAACATCATATCTGCCATCACTTTGGTGAATACCCTCGGTGCCGTGGAGAGACCAAATGGCAGTGCATGGAATTGGTAGTGACAGTCCTGCAGTGCAAACCGTAGATAAGCCGGCCAGATCAAAATGTGAAGGTACGCATCCTTGATATCCAGAGACACTAGGAATTTCCCTTCCCCAGATCTGAGATAACCGGTCTCAGAGACTCCATCTTAAACTTGAACACTCTTAAGAACGGGTTCAAGGACTTGAGGTTCAGAATTGGTCGTACTGAACCGTCCGGTTTCGGTACTACAAACAAGTTGGAATAGCACCCCTTGCTGTGCAGATGAGGTGGAACTGGAACAATGACTTGAGTCTGTACCAGTTTTTGGATGGCCTGCTATAAAGTTATACTTGCCTCTTGTGAAGCTGGTAAGCATGATTTGAAGAATCTGTGAGGTGGGAGCTCTTGGAACTCCAGTCTGTAGCCCTGGGAAATAAGATCTATGACCAAGGGATCCCGGCACGAACTTGACCAGATGTGACTGAAGAATTTTAGTCGGGCTCCCACCTGACAGTCCTCCAGGCATCGTGGACCACCTTCATGCTGAAGGCTTTGAGGAAGCAGAGCCTGAGCTCTGTTCCTGAGCACCTGCAGTTGCTGGTTTGCGTGGTATACCTCTTGCGCCTCTGGAGGCCGTACAAGCACCTCTGGATTTTCCCTTAAACTTGGCAGCCCGAAAGGACTGTAAATTTGAAGCTGAATAAGCTTTCCTGGCTGGGGGAGCTGCGGAAGGAAGATACGTAGACATACCCGCAGTAGCTTTGGAGATCCATTTGTCTAGTTTGTCTCCAAACAAGACCTCTCCTGTGAATGGTAGGCCATCCATGCCTTTTCTGTAGTCCGCATCAGCAGTCCACTGGCGTAGCCACAAGCCCCTGCGTGCTGACACTGCCATAGCGGTGGTGCGTGCATTAAGCAAACCAATCTCGTTTATGGCTTCCACCATAAAGTACGCAGAGTCCTGCATATGCTGCAGGAGTAAAACAACATCCCCCCTAGACAAGGAATCTAACCCAATTAGGTTACCTGACCATTTAGCAAAGGCTTTTGTGATCCACACACATGCAATAGTGGGTCTCTGGCCCACCCCAGCAGCTGTGTACAATGATTTCAGTGTAGTCTCAATTTTACGATCAGCCGTATCTTTTAGGGAGGCTGCACCAGGGACAGGCAATACAATTTTTCTTGACAGCCTAGAGCAGGGGTGGGCAATTATTTCAGCTGAGGGGTCACTTGACATTTCCTGTCAGTATCCGAGGGCCACATACAAAATAGCAGCTCCCCCCACTTTCCAAAAATATAGGGATGTGCTTCATGTGGAAGGGGTGTGGGCAAAAAATAATACAGATTCATATTAGGCTGCACAATAGTCTCCATTATTCAAATTGCGCCACACAGCGCCACTTACACACATTACACCAGATAGAGCCCCTTTTACACAGTATGGAAGGTAGAGCCCCTTTTACACATTACAGCAGGTAGAGCCCCCTTTTTCACATTAACATTTTATTTAGGATAATTATTGTGCAGCAAGCAAATTATCCAGTGTCTTATGGCCCCTGGGGAAAGGAGTGACACAGTGACAGAACACGGGGAGGGGGGGTGACAGTGACAGAACACGGTGGGTGTGACACGGTGACAGAACACGGTGGGTGTGACACGGTGACAGAACACGGGGGGGGGGGGGGGGACACGGTGACAGAACACGGGGGGGGGGGGGGACACGGTGACAGAACACGGGGGGGGGGGTGACACGGTGACAGAACACGGGGGGGTGACACGGTGACAGAACACGGGGGGGGGGTGACACGGTGACAGAATACGGGGGGGGGGGGGGGTGACACGGTGACAGAACACGGGGGGGGGGGGGGTGACACGGTGACAGAACACGGGGGGTGTGACACAGTGACAGAGCACGGGGGTGACATGGTGACAGAACACGGGAGGGGTTGGTACAGCGAGAGCTAAAGATCTCTCCCCCAAACCTAAAAACAGACTGACGCCACTGCCCGCACACACAAATATACGCACACTATCACACACACACACCCCTTTCTTTCTCACTCACTTTTCCCATTAACTTTACTGATCTATCTGGCAGGGGCAGGAAGGATGGATCTATTCTGTACAAGTCTGGCTCTTGTCCCGTGTAGCCCCGCCCCCTGAGCTCCTGTGTAGCCCCTTCCCGGCACGTAGCTCCACCCCTTTTCGGGTGAACCCAGCCGTTGTCACTGGGGACTCTGGAGGAGGGAGGAGGCTGCTACAACGCAGCAGCAGGGGAGAGAGGCGCCGCCGGCAGCTTGGAGGTACTGCAGCTCAGAGCAATGACAAGCAGCTCAGCCGTTCGGGCCGCTTGTCATTGCTCGCTGGTGGGAGGCAGTGGGCCGGACAGGATCAGTTTGCGGGCCGCATCCGGCCCGCGGGCCGTATTTTGCCCACCCCTAGCCTAGAGACTGCTGCGTCCACTATCGATGGATTTTCCCATTTTTTCCTATCCTCCAGAGGAAAAGGAAAAGACGAGAGCAACCTTTTAGGGATTTGAAATTTCTTATCAGGATTAACCCATGGTTCTTCAAACAGGGTATTAAATTCCTTTGACGCAGGAAAAGTGACCGAGGACTTTTTTTTACATTAAAATAAGATTCCTCACACTCCTCTGCCACCTTATCAGGAATTTGCAGAACATCTCTGATAGTCTCTATAAGAGCCTCTATTTCCTGTGACAGAGTAGCATCCTCCCACTCCAAATCCACCTCACCCTCCTCCACGTCTGACCCGTCAAAGTCAGACTGCAGGATATGGGACAGAGACGTTTTTGCGGACAAATGGTAGGGAATTGAGACGCTGGTTTGGGGACTGAGTCTCTATTCATAAACTCATCCACAGTCTGTCTTAAGTATTGCGTCTCTTTCTCATTGCGGAATAGTTTTGTAGAAATGTTTGAGATCATTCCCTTAATGGAATTAACCCACTCCGGTTCAGGACCGCTATTCTGGGAAGGTGCACTGCCCTGAGTACCCAGTAGTGAGCCCCATGGTGAAGAGGAACACTCCGCTGTACAAGAAACAGCACACAAACACACAGGAAAAGGTTAAGCACAATTAACCCACAAAGAGCCCTTTAGGGAGACAGTTATTTGGAGCCAGCTCCCACCGCGCCCTTATTGTTAATGCCAAGCTTAGCCGGGTCGCAGACTAAGTACCCTGATAGGGAAATAGTACACTAATAATCGCTCCCCCCCCTGCTATGACCCCCTGGTACCGCTGAGGTAATCTGGAGTCGCTCCGGAGGAGCTGCGCTCCCCTATCAGTCAGCGTCTGTGTCCACTGCAGAGGGGAAATGGCGCTGGTGAGCTGCTGGATCCGCTCATAGTGAAGGCCCTGCCCCTTCAATGGCGCGCAGTCTTCCCGCTATTTTTTTTATACTGGCTGAGGTAATCTGGTGCTTAAAATGTCAGCAGGGAACGGGACCATTAACCCTTCAAGAGGTTGGCCCGTTACACCCCCCGCCGCCCCCAAGCCCCACGAAGCAGGCAGGCTGGTGCCAACCAGCCCTGCCTGAAAATAAACATATAAAATAAATGCAGAAAACTCTTCAGGAGCTTCCATAAGCGTGACTGGGTCCTCCGGGCACATTTTCTAAACTGAGTCTGGTAGGAGGGGCATAAAGGAAGGAGCCAGCCCACACTATCAAATTCTTAAAGTGCCCATGGCCCCGACTATATTCCATAGTACTAAATGGAATCCCAGTATCCTCTAGGACGTAAGAAAAACTGGTAAATAACAATGGACCATTTGCTCCCAAAAGCTGGAAAATGGGCAAATTGGTTATATCAAATAGATTTAAATAACTTGTCCGCATACATCTGTGTAACAGGGTTTGGCAACAAACGTCTGATTGTCATTTACTCCTGTACATAACCAGATTTAGGGGTATATTCAATTGAAGTCTGATCCATTCTGACATTCATTTGTCGGAATGGATCCGACCTGGGCTATTCAATGACATCTCAATTCGACTTTTAAAAGAGTCGAATTGAGATGCGGGAAGGGAGATGGGGGAGAGCCGCGGGCAGACGGGGAGAATCAGCGCTACAGCAGCGGCTATATAACCGCTGCTGTAGCGCTGCTCTCCCCCGTCTGCCCGCGGCTCTCCCTCGTCCCCCAGTCTCTCTGCCTCTCCCTGCATCACAGCCGCCGCTCACGGCCGCGTCCACCCGGCTCCAGCAAGCGAGGTCTCGCTTGCTGGAGCCGGGTGGACGCTGCTGTGAGAGGCGGCTGTGACATCCTCCAGCGCTGCTCTCCCCGTACCCGCCTCGACTCTCCCCGTCCCCGCGTCGTCTCTTCCCATCTCACTTCGACTTTTTTAAAGTCGAACTGAGATAGTCGAAAAGGCAAGCACATGGATCGGCAGCTATTCCGCCGATCAACGTGCTTTTCGACAAGTCGAATTCATCGACTTGTCGAAAAATTTGGGGTTATATTGAATAGGTCGGAACCCCTTCCGACCTAAAAAAGTTGAAAACTGCCGTCTTTTCGACACACGGCAGCCTTTTCGACTTCAATTGAATATACCCCTTAATGCTTGGCTGGTTGGAAAGATAATCTTTAGGTGTGTAGCCAGTCTCAATAAAAAAGTTGTAACAGTGCACAAAGCTATCATAAAGCAGATGGTGGATCTGATAAGCGGGAAGTGGAATATGGAATGTTTCCTCCATCATCCACCTTGCAGAGACGGCTGTGTGGACCAACTTTCACCATCGAGATTAATGGCATCTACAGTATGTGATGGATCGCCTCCATCCAGTGGGCAGAAGGTACAAAGGAGCAGCTAAAATAAATACTGCTTGTATGCACAGCCTACAAGATACTTCTCCATCTACTGCTAGGCACACACACCACAAATACAGTATCTGGCTATTCTGCCCGATATCCGCAGATCGCCCAAATAACTGCAGTGTGTATATGGGTGACCGATCCGAAAATATCCACTGGTTAGGCATGCCAGTTCGTCCAGCATGTCCCTCCGATTCGATATTTTGTAAGCGTCATGTCGGCCGCATTGGGCAGTGTATGCCCTGCCATGGCTGACCGACGGACATTTCCCCTGTTCCTTTACATGTGAAGGAATGGGGAAATGTCTCCTCCCCGGGGACGGAGTGTCGATATCGGGTGCCTTATACTGTGAGAGATCTCACGGTGTATGTCCCTGACATCCGCAGCGTCTGAGGCTGTCAGATAAAATGCCTGTCAGCCCAGCATATGTTTAGCTATTACTACATATTACATAGGGCAGAACCTCCTGAGTGTGTGTAAACAGACTATATACTTAGCAATAAGATATTCTACAGTATACAGTACCTTAGATGATAACTAGATTGTACATGGGTTTCGGACAACACAATCTCTTGATAAATAAAGCTACATCAACTGAAGTCTGCGGCCTAACAACCGCCTTCTGCAATATCCGGGAAATATTTTTAATAAAACATTACACAGTTTTAAGTGTGCATCTAGGCCAGTCGAGTGGAAAACAGGTCCAAAATGTCATTATTTCTTTCCACTGTTTTACAATAGTCCGCACCCCTATAATGCCTGCAGTTACTTGTATAAAGGTGTAGCATATGGGGGGGGGGGATCCCACATATTGGAATAGGCACTATGAATGTTAAGTCCTGGATAAATTTACATAATATGTCAGTATTAGGATATGGTTCTGGCATGGGGCACCCTGCGTTAGTGTGGCTGGGCTGTTGTGGGGCATCATTATTGTAATACTGAATGCAAATTTTTAGTACTTTAATTGCTTTTTACTTATGTAACACTTTTTAACACCATAATTACCACTTCTCACCTGTGTAACACTTCTTGCAGTCAGCTGCTACTTCTAATTAGTGTAACACTTTCTAACACTTCAATTGCTACTTCTTACCAGTGCGATGCCCTGCAGCGGTTAAGTTGTGCCTGTCCGGGGGTTCCCATGCTCTGGACCTGAACATTAGGAATGTTAGGGACCCACGTGGTGAGGTCACATGGCTGTGGTAGGTAGGCCCGTATTTTTGGGCCAAAAATTATGCTAAGAGCCTCAGTTTTACTCCACATTAAATTGCAGAGTTTATTAGAATTGTTCTGATTACTTATGTTCTTAGTACTTAGAGCAGGGGTGGGGAACCTTTTTTCTACTGAGGGCCATTTGGATATTTATAAAATCCTTCAGGGGCCATACAAAAATTCTCAACTTAAAAAATTACCCTGCCCCCCAGTAGGTCTGCCACTTAGAGGTACTGTGTGTGCGCGCCGGAGGCGCGCGCGCGCCAACAAAATGGGTGTGGCCAGTTAAAATGGGATGTGATACACATATGCCCCCAATAGTGCGGTGCCAGATCCACAATTGCCCCCACAGTGCCAGGTATACAAATGCCCCTCACAGTGCCAGGTATACAAATGCCCCTCACAGTGCCAGGTATACAAATGCCCCCAGAGTGCCAGGTATACAGATGCCCCCACAGTGCCAGGTATACAGATGCCCCCACAGTGCAGGTATACAGATGCCCCCATAGTGCAGGTATACAGATGCCCCCACAGTGCCAGGTATACAGATGCCCCCACAGTGCCAGGTATGCAAATGCCCCTCACAGTGCCAGTTATACAGATGTCCCCACAGTGCCAGGTATACAAATGCCCCCCACAGTGCCAGGTATACAAATGCCCCCCACAGTGCCAGGTATACAAATGCCCCCCACAGTGCCAGGTATACAAATGCCCCTCACAGTGCCAGGTATACAAATGCCCCTCACCGTGCCAGGTATACAGATGTCCCCACAGTGCCAGGTATACAGATGCCCCCACAGTGCCAGGTATACAGATGCCCCCACAGTGCCAGGTATACAGATGCCCCTCACAGTGCCAGGTATACAGATGTCCCCACAGTGCCAGGTATACAAATGCCCCTCAGAGTGCCAGTTATACAGATGCCCCCACAGTGCCAGGTATACAAATGCCCCCCACAGTGCCAGGTATACAAATGCCCCCCACAGTGCCAGGTATACAAATGCCCCCCACAGTGCCAGGTATACAAATGCCCCCCACAGTGCCAGGTATACAGATGCCCCTCACAGTGCCAGGTATACAGATGCCCCCACAGTGCCAGGTATACAAATGCCCCTCACAGTGCCAGGTATACAGATGCCCCCACACTGCCAGGTATACAGATGCCCCCACACTGCCAGGTATACAGATGCCCCCACAGTGCCAGGTATACAAATGCCCCTCACAGTGCCAGGTATACAAATGCCCCTCACAGTGCCAGGTATACAGATGTCCCCACAGTGCCAGGTATACAGATGTCCCCACAGTGCCAGGTATACAGATGCCCCCACAGTGCCAGGTATACAGATGCCCCCACAGTGCCAGGTATACAAATGCCCTTCACAGTGCCAGTTCTACAGATGCCCCCACGGTGCCAGGTATACAGATGCCCTCCCCTCCGTGCTGCTTACCGTGGGACACGGAGGAGAGCGCGGCTATCGGGTGGGAGCGGCGGCGTGTAGTACTTCAAACCAGCCGCCGGTTCGAGAGCCAATCAGAGCTCGTGGACCGGCAGCCGCGGCTCCTGATTGGCTCACGGACCGGCGGCTCGTTTGAAGTACTACACGCCGCCGCTCCCACCCGACAGCGGCGCTCTCCTCCCTGTTCTGACAGCTGAGACACGCTGCCGCCGGACTGAGCGCAGCGTGTCTCACTGACACAAGCTGGTGGGCCGGACCAAACGGCTTCGCGGGCCGTATACGGCCCGCATACGGCCCGCGGGCCGGAGGTTCCCCACCCCTGATTTAGAGTGTACACCTGCATTTTTTCCTTTTTCTGTAGGAGCAGCAGCAAGAGGAGGAACGGCAACACTTCTAGAATTAAACATCACAGATATTGATAGGTTACTGAGCTCTCTATGTGAGGGCTGCAGCTTGCGGTAGCTAATCGGATGGGCTGCTGCTCGAGTCTATTCAAGTAAGTGCCCATTAATTACACCTCTTTAGCCTGTGCCAGTATGTAAGTACTGCCCAGACTTGGCTTCCACTAGGAGAAAGCTTTGCACCTCATACTGGAAATGACAAGCACAAACAGGCAATGCATGTAACAGGCAATCCAAAAAGAGCCACTGCTTGGATACTAAAGGGGAACACCACTGAAAGAGTATGAATTTGTTTAAGAGAACGTATGTATGTATGTATATATATATATATATATATATATATATATATATATATATATATATATATATATATTTATTTATATTTATTTATTTGAGTATCCCATATCCAAATATTCTGAAATACGGATTTTTTGGAGTGAGATAGTGAAACCTTTGTTTTCTGATGGCTCAATGTACAGAAACTTTGTTTAATACACAAAGCTATTAAAAATATTGTATTCAGTGACCTTCAGGCTGTGTGTATAAGGTGTATATGATACATAAATGAATTGTGTGAATGTACACACACTTTGTTTAATGCACAAAGTTATTAAAAACGTTAGCAACAATTACCTTCAGGCTGTGTGTATAAGGTGTATATGAAACAAATGCATTCTGTGCTTAGACTTAGGTCCCATCGTCAGGATATCTCATTATGGTATGCAATTATTCCAAAATATGGAAAAATCCGATATCCAAAATACTTCTGGGCCCAATCTGCCCATCTCGAACACTTTTGTGAATTTCTTTGGTAGGTCTTGTTTGAGATTTTTACTATACATTTTGGGGGTAATTCAGGTGCGGACCCAAAGCTGGGTTGTATGCATATCGGTCGATGTTTTCGAACTGTGTATGCCCCGCAGTGCGCACACGTCACAAGTGAGATTTCAGTCGCAAAGTGAGTGACAGGAAGTCAGAGTTTGGGGGTGGTAACGGGGAGTGGTCATGTGAACGCAGTAGTGTCATAACCGTTGTACAGCGTTTTCTGGGCGTGCATATATTAGCTGCTGTGATCACACTTGTCACTGGAGAGGCTTGTGCATCCCAGGAGAGCAGCTCAGCCTGCGCGTCTTCAGAGACACTCAGACTCTGCATGGCCACCCAATGTGTGACAAAGTTAGCGATGTTTCTGCAATCGTGGCACCGGACGCAAATGTTGTGATTGCAGTGGGCGTCCTTTTGCACATGTCAGCTTCTGTCCATATTAGCATATAATCGCAACTGCATACAGCAAATCATTTCAACAGGAGTAGGAAGAACAACCGTACCTGAATGACCCTCACTGTCTGGTACTATGGCCCTCATTCCGAGTTGATCACTAGCTGCCGTTGTTCGCTGCGTAGCGATCATTTTTTTTTTTAAAAACAGCAAAACTACACATGCGTATGGGCCGCAATGCGCTTGTGTGGTGTACGGGTACAAAGAGCATCGTGTTTAGCATTGCTTCTAGCGACGACTCCATTCGCACAGCCGACCGCAAGGAGAATGACAGGAAGAGGGCGTATGTGGGTGTCAACTGACCGTTTTCTGGGAGTGTTTGGAAAAACGCAGGCGTGTCCAGGCGTTTGCAGGGCGTGTATCCAACGTCAATTCCGGGACCTTCGTCGCAGCAATCATCGCACAGAATAAGTAACTACAGGGCTGGTCTTGTTTTGCACAAAATGTTTTTGTACCGCTCGGCTGCACAGGCGTACGCACTCTTGCAAAGCGCAAATATACTCCCCCATCGGCGGCGACTATGCGTTTGCACGGCTACTAAAAGTAGCTAGTGAGCGATCAACTCGGAATGAGGGCCAATGTTATTCATATTCTATCTTAATTTAGGTGTCTGTGGTTTTATGGTTAATCTTTCCTGTGATGGTGTATTGCACCTACACATTCACCTTTCACTACCATTCACTTTGTATTTTATTACTTGCTTCAATAAATAAAATGTGTTTGAAAAACAAGAAATTGCCATATTTGGTATATATGCACACACAGCAATCTAATTCAAATAAAAAGCAAGCTATTTTTACAGAGCAAATTCATTCCAATATAGAGAGGCTGAGATAGCAGTAGGGACCACCATGACCCACAAACCTCCCACCAGTTTTGCCCCATTCTGTGAAAACAATTGTGGCTCTGAACAGGAGGAAGACTGAAGCTAAGGGACATTTACTAATTTACTTATGTTGTAAAGCAGGTTTCAAATGGTGAATAAATACTTAACTTCTAACACCACCACTGATAACAAAGGAGTCCGCTCAACTGAAGCACATCAGCAAACCAATAACAGTGACAAGAACATCCCCAAAAAATAATGTCTCCATCTCTAATACGGCGTCAGACCCCTAGGATGGGTAACAGACATTCTACCCTAGCTAAAACCGCTTGTAAACATAGGGGGAGATGACCTGTTAAAGTACATCGTAAAACTTGTGCTTTGATATAACAGATTGCATGATGGCCGTGCGAAAGCCCAAAAACTAGTGATATGCCATATAATATAATATACACAAATTGTAATTAATCTGGTGATTACCAGGCACACTGAATAACTATCAGAAATGCTGTCTGCCAGACTTGGGGGCCTTGGTCTGCCCACCTGGATCGGAGAATGAATCATCATACCCTGTACAGCTTAGCCACACACGCCTGGCCAAGCAGAGTCCATTTAACCACTAATTTATGAAAATTAAATTATTCCCTTACATATATGACCCTTAAGGGCACTGGTACCTCATGGTCACCAACACTGCTCATTTTCCCCTTACATCCCATAGAGGTGTGTAGGAAAACTAGTAATTGAGTTACTTTAATTCTAAGATGTGTGCTGCCAAACACTGAGGTGGCACATAGCTCAAAAGTGAATTATCTCCATAGATTCTACGCTACATATCCAATTAGCCACATGGTTAACACGCGGAAAAGGTCAGTTTAATGACAGGAGCTATTCAATTATTCTGCATTTTCCCCGTACGGTGACCATATATTCTGCATTAAATGCTAGAATCTATGTGTTAAACCACAGCAGATGCCTTTACCTTAAATTGCTCCTCACAGCTCCCAAGGGAAGAAGTTAGCTTCCCGACGGATGGGATCCCGGCGATCAATATACCGACGCCGGGTTCCCGAGGGAGGATGCAATGCCAGCGTCTACATACCGACAGCGCTCGGGATGCCGGTGTCACATCACCGACAGCCAGTTACCCGATCTTCCTCACAGCGGGACGCGGGGGTTTAGGCAGCGGGGAAAGGAGGGTTAGGCAACAAGACAGGCGGGGAGGGTCAGGCACCGACAAGGGAGGGTTACAGTAGGGAAATGGTGAGGGTAAGGGGGATTAATGGGGGTCTATTGGGATTCTGATGGACGGAATGCCGCTGTCGGTATACTGACAGCCGGCATCCCGTTCATCGGCAAATCATACTGAACCCGCTCCTGAGGCTGTGAGGAAAAAAGTCTTGTTACGTGCAGGGATGCAGAACCCAACTGAATAAGTCTGGACTGACAATTAGCTGTGTGTTAAACCTAGCGTCTAATTGAATATGCCCCTAAAAGAGGTTAATTCAATTCCAGGCAATGTCCGACAAGTGCTTTTAAGACAATCTGAAGTATGAGTCAACCAACAACACCAAAATTGCCCTTGCACGTCATAGGAAAATTATCTCTGTTGGGATACTGTAATTCACAGGGAATGTATGTATGGAGTGGAGACGGATAAAGAGTGATACATAACCAGCTCATATCATTTGTCACATGGCAGTTAGGAAGCTGATTGGCTGGTCATTTATCACTCTTTGGGAGTAAATGTGTTATAGCGGCACAGATTATGCCGCTATAACACTTCCCTGCTTTGCCTCAGTAATGAGGGAAGAGACACTGACAAGATGAAAATTTCCCCCTCTGGCGATGTCCCCCCTGAGCACACAGCGTATCACCTCAGAGCTGACGCGCTGTCTCCCTGCCCAGCCGGCTCCTCTGCGCATGTGCGGGATCTCGCTACTCGCGTGAGATCCCCTGTGCAGTCCAGAGCTGGCACCTGCCACAGCCAGGGACAACTCTGCGCCTGCTGTGAAAATAGGGCATCGCCACCAGTAGCTGTCGAAATAGATAGCCGCAGGTGCGATTCCAACTGTTTATATACATCGCCCCCTCATATCAGTGTGCTGTCCCCACGCCCCTGTCCTGTACCGCATACTGGCACAGTCACATGGGGGAGAAGTGGTATAGCACACAACATGCTCTGACACTGCTTCTCCCCCATAATGACAGATGATACATTTACCCCTTTATCTCTTGTTAAGGCTTAATGCGTTTGGGCCATAATCCTAAACTTTATAAAGTATTGTATTGTAGTAAATTAACAAAAATGTGCCATAAAGAGAGGACTGTTATTTACAAAGAAACAATAAAAACAGAACAAAACACTGCAGCGGAGGTAAGATTCAGACATACACACAGTAATATAAAGTAAGCAATATGTAAAGCATGGCGTTGCAGAAATACCATTGCCCTGGCAGCTTCTCCCAACACACCAGCACAAAAGTCACAACCAATGGAAACTAAAGTGGTATCAGAAACTGAAAGTGGCTGGGACGTGTATGTGTGTTTGCGTGTATATATGTTACTGGTGTATATGTATATATGAACGTGTATATGTGTATATATGTGTATGCTGATCAACCTTCCCCACAACAGTAAGTGCACAAGGTGTTCTGCACTGGGTCACATGCTAGCTCATCCGCCTCTGATTGGACAGTAGTTTACCATTCAGCAGCAGACAGGATTTCTTGGATAAGCTGAGCAGTGAGCCCCTCCTCCCTCCCCCAGCACTCCATGTGTTCAGGATATCCCTGAGCAGCAGCAGCACAGGTGGCTAGCAGCCCTCACTCACCTTCCCTGCTGAGTCTCATGGCTTCTCTCTTCTGGTCACTCTCCTTGGAAGTTTCCTCCGGCTCTGTGTGTGTGAGAGAGAGAGAGAGAGAGAGAGAGAGAGAGAGGAGAGCATTAGTCAGGATCCCCGAGTGTCCCCCCTACACCAGCCAACCAGACACACTTACCGTCACCCCCGTGCAGCCTGGCGGCGTCCAGCCAGCTGACCCAAGACTGCCCCAGCATGGCCCCTGGGCTGGGCAGGGCCGCCATCGCCCTGCTGTCCCCTTGCTGCTGCTGCCGCCGCCGGGCCCCCGCTCTGCGCTGCTCCCCGGCTCTGACGTCATCCTCCGGCCGCTCAGACATTCTTTCCGCTACAATGTAAGAAGAAAGTGGTGAGCGGGAGGGGGAGGGGCCCGGGCGCCCGCCTGTCCCGCCCTCCAAGGGGTTAAACACGTGTGTACAGCTCTACTGCCTGTGTGGGCGACATAAAGTGACCCCCCCCCCCTGCCACACCACCCCACCTGTCCCCAATTACCCGCGCAGTCCCGGATGTTAGGTCAGGCTTTCGGCCCCCAGGGGGCTACAGCGCGTCATCACGGCGCCCAATATCCCCCGAGTGACCCTGCCGGGGATTCCGGAGGCCAGAGCGGAATTACAGGTCTTCCTTTACCCGGCTCGTCCCTCCCAGCCCCCGCCCTCCCCTGACAGGAACTTCCCGCACACACACATGGGAGGAGGAGGAGGCATCCGCGAGACCAGCTGACAGCTCACACACATGTCCCTGCATCATGTACATACACTGCGTGTTATGTTATACTACGGGGCCAGCTCACACACATGTCCCTGCATCATGTACATACACTGTGTGTGCCATGTTATACTACGGAGCCAGCTGCCACACATGTCCCTGCATCATGTACATACACTGTGTGTGTCATGTTATACTACGGGGCCAGCTCACACACGTCACTACATCATACACATACACTGTGTGTGCCATGTTATACTACGGGGCCAGCTGCCACACATATCCCTGCATCATGTACATACACTGTGTGTGTCATGTTATACTACGGGGCCAGCTCACACACGTCACTACATCATATACATACACTGTGTGTGCCATGTTATACTACGGAGCCTGCTGCCACACATGTCCCTGCATCATGTACATACACTGTGGGTGTCATGTTATACTACGGGGCCAGCTGCCACACATGTCCCTGCATCATGTACATACTCTGTGTGTGTCATGTTATACTACGGGGCCAGCTGCCACACATATCCCTGCATCATGTACATACACTGTGTGTGTCATGTTATACTACGGGGCCAGCTCACACACGTCACTACATCATATACATACACTGTGTGTGCCATGTTATACTACGGAGCCAGCTGCCACACATGTCCCTGCATCATGTACATACACTGTGTGTGTCATGTTATACTACGGGGCCAGCTGCCACACATGTCCCTGCATCATGTACATACACTGTGTGTGTCATGTTATACTACGGGGCCAGCTCACACACGTCACTACATCATGTACATACACTGTGTGTGCCATGTTATACTACGGAGCCAGCTGCCACACATGTCCCTGTATCATGTACATACACTGTGTGTGTCATGTTATACTACGGGGCCAGCTCACAGACGTCACTGCATTATGTACATACACTGTGTGTGTGTCATGTTATACTACGGGGCCAGCTCACACACGTCACTGCATCATGTACATACACTGTGTGTCATGTTATACTACGGGGCCAGGTCTCACACGTCACTACATCATGTACATACACTGTGTGTGTCATGTTATACTACGGGGCCAGCTCACACACGTCACTGCATCATGTACATACACTGGGGGCAGGATGTAACGGCGGCCATGCAGAATGCCAAAAGAACTTGGACGTTTTTTTTTAAAGTGGCAATCACTTACAAGGCAAAACCATGCCTTGTAAGTGATTGCCCCTTTAAAAAAAAATATAAGATTTTACTTACCGATAAATCTATTTCTCGTAGTCCGTAGTGGATGCTGGGACTCCATAAGGACCATGGGGAATAGCGGCTCCGCAGGAGACAGGGCACAAAATAAAAGCTTAAGGATCAGGTGGTGTGCACTGGCTCCTCCCCCTATGACCCTCCTCCAAGCCTCAGTTAGGATACTGTGCCCGGACGAGCGTACATAATAAGGAAGGATATTGAATCCCGGGTAAGACTCATACCAGCCACACCAATCACACCGTACAACTTGTGATCTGAACCCAGTTAACAGTATGATAAACGCAAAGGAGCCTCTGAAAAGATGGCTCACAACAATAATAACCCGAATTTTTGTAACAATAACTATATACAAGTATTGCAGACAATCCGCACTAGGGATGGGCGCCCAGCATCCACTACGGACTACGAGAAATAGATTTATCGGTAAGTAAAATCTTATTTTCTCTGACGTCCTAGTGGATGCTGGGACTCCGTAAGGACCATGGGGATTATACCAAAGCTCCCAAACGGGCGGGAGAGTGCGGATGACTCTGCAGCACCGAATGAGAGAACTCCAGGTCCTCCTCAGCCAGGGTATCAAATTTGTAGAATTTAGCAAACGTGTTTGCCCCTGACCAAGTAGCTGCTCGGCAAAGTTGTAAAGCCGAGACCCCTCGGGCAGCCGCCCAAGATGAGCCCACTTTCCTTGTGGAATGGGCTTTTACTGATTTTGGCTGTGGCAATCCTGCCACAGAATGTGCAAGCTGAATTGTACTACAAATCCAACGAGCAATCGTCTGCTTTGAAGCAGGAGCACCCAGCTTGTTGGGTGCATACAGGATAAACAGCGAGTCAGATTTTCTGACTCCAGCCGTCCTGGAAACATATATTTTCAAGGCCCTGACAACGTCAAGCAACTTAGAGTCCTCTAAGTCCCTGGTAGCCGCAGGTACCACAATAGGTTGGTTCATGTGAAATGCAGAAACCACCTTAGGTAGAAATTGAGGACGAGTCCTCAATTCCGCCCCGTCAGAATGAAAAATTAAGTAAGGGCTTTTATATGATAAAGCCGCCAATTCTGACACACGCCTGGCTGAAGCCAAGGCTAACAGCATCGACACCTTCCATGTGAGATATTTTAAGTCCACAGTGGAAAGTGGTTCAAACCAATGTGACTTTAGAAAACTCAACACAACATTGAGATCCCAAGGTGCCACTGGAGGCACAAAAGGAGGCTGTATGTGCAGCACCCCTTTTACAAATGTCTGAACTTCAGGTACTGAAGCCAGTTCTTTCTGGAAGAAAATCGACAGGGCCGAAATTTGAACCTTAATGGACCCTAATTTTAGGCCCATAGACAGTCCTGTTTGCAGGAAATGAAGGAAACGACCCAGTTGAAATTCCTCTGTAGGGGCCTTCTTGGCCTCACACCACGCAACATATTTACGCCAAATGCGGTGATAATGTTTTGCGGTTACGTCCTTCCTGGCTTTGACCAGAGTAGGGATGACTTCTTCTGGAATGCCTTTTTCCCTCAGGATCCGGCGTTCAACCGCCATGCCGTCAAACGCAGCCGCGGTAAGTCTTGGAACAGACAAGGCCCCTGCAGTAGCAGGTCCTTTCTTAGAGGTAGAGGCCACGGTTCGTCCGTGAGCATCTCTTGAAGTTCCGGGTACCAAGTCCTTCTTGGCCAATCCGGAACCACGAGTATAGTTCTTACTCCTCTCCTTCTTATGATTCTCAGTACTTTTGGTATGAGAGGCAGAGGAGGGAACACATACACTGACTGGTACACCCACGGCGCCACCAGAGCGTCCACCGCTATTGCCTGAGGGTCCCTCGACCTGGCGCAATATCTGTCCAGTTTTTTGTTTAGACGTGACGCCATCATGTCCACCTTTGGTTTTTCCCAACGGTTTACAATCAGGTGGAAGACTTCTGGGTGAAGTCCCCACTCTCCCGGGTGAAGGTCGTGTCTGCTGAGGAAGTCTGCTTCCCAGTTGTCCACTCCCGGAATGAACACTGCCGACAGTGCTATCACATGATTTTCCGCCCAGCGAAGAATCCCTGCAGCTTCTGCCATTGCCCTCCTGCTTCTCGTGCCGCCCTGTCTGTTTACGTGGGCGACTGACGTGATGTTGTCCGATTGGATCAACACCGCCTGACCCCGAAGCAGAGGTTTTGCTTGACTTAGGGCATTGTAAATGGCCCTTAGTTCCAGAATGTTTATATGAAGAGATGTTTCCATGCTTGACCAAAAGCCCTGGAAATTCCTTCCCTGTGTGACTGCTCCCCAGCCTCTCAGGCTGGCATCCGTGGTTACCAGGATCCAATCCTGAATGCCAAATCTGCGGCCCTCTAGTAGATGAGCACTCTGCAGCCACCACAGGAGAGACACCCTTGTCCTTGGCGACAGGGTTATCCGCTGATGCATCTGCAGATGCGATCCGGACCATTTGTCCAGTAGATCCCACTGAAACGTTCTTGCATGGAATCTTCCGAATGGAATCGCTTCGTAAGAAGCCACCATTTTTCCCAGGACCCTCGTGCACTGATGCACTGAGACCTGGCCTGGTTTTAGGAGGTTCCTGACTAGCTCGGATAACTCCCTGGCCTTCTCCTCCGGGAGAAACACCTTCTTCTGGACTGTGTCCAGAATCATTCCTAGGAACAGTAGACGTGTCGTTGGAATCAGCTGCGATTTTGGAATATTTAGAATCCACCCGTGCTGACGTAACACTACCTGAGATAGTGCTACTCCGACTTCTAACTGTTCCCTGGATCTTGCCCTTATCAGGAGATCGTCCAAGTAAGGGATAATTAAAATGCCTTTTCTTCGTAGAAGAATCATCATTTCGGCCATTACCTTGGTAAAGACCCGAGGTGCCGTGGACAATCCAAACGGCAGCGTCTGAAACTGATAATGACAGTTTTGTACTACAAACCTGAGGTACCCTTGGTGAGAAGGGTATATTGGGACGTGGAGATAAGCATCTTTGATGTCCAGAGACACCATATAGTCCCCTTCTTCCAGGTTCGCTATCACTGCTCTGAGTGACTCCATCTTGAATTTGAACCTTTTTATGTAAGTGTTCAAGGATTTCAGATTTAAAATTGGTCTCACCGAGCCGTCCGGCTTCGGTACCACAAACAGCGTGGAATAATACCCCTTTCCCTGTTGCAGGAGGGGTACCTTGATTATCACCTGCTGGGAATACAGCTTGTGAATGGCTTCCAAAACTGCCTCCCTGTCGGAGGGAGACTTTGGTAAAGCAGACTTCAGGAACCGACGAGGGGGAAACGCCTCGAATTCCAGTTTGTACCCCTGCGATACTACCTGTAGAATCCAGGGATCCACTTGCGAGTAAGCCCACTGCGCGTTGAAATTCTTGAGACGGGCCCCCACCATATCTGAGTCTGCTTGTAAAGCCCCAGCGTCATGCTGAAGACTTGGCAGAAGCAGGGGAGGGCTTCTGCTCCTGGGAAGCGGCTGCATGGTGCAGTCTTTTTCCTCTTCCTCTGCCCCGGGGCAGAAAGGAGTGGCCTTTTGCTCGCTTGTACTTATGGGAACGAAAGGACTGAGTTTGAAAAGACGGTGTCTTTTTCTGCTGATGTGAAGTGACCTGGGGTAAAAAGGTGGATTTCCCAGCCGTTGCCGTGGCCACCAGGTCCGATAGACCAGCCCCAAATAACTCCTCCCCTTTATACGGCAATACTTCCATGTGCCGTTTGGAATCCGCATCCCCTGACCACTGTCGCGTCCATAACGCTCTTCTGGCAGAGATGGACATAGCACTTACTCTTGATGCCAGGGTGCAAATATCCCTCTGTGCATCACGCATATATAGCAATGCATCCTTTAAATGTTCTATAGTTAACAAAATATTGTCCCTATCCAGGGTATCAATATTCTCAGTCAGGGAATCCGACCATGCGACTCCAGCACTGCACATCCAGGCTGAGGCGATTGCTGGTCGCAGTATAACACCAGTATGTGTGTATATACTTTTTAGGATATTTTCCAGCCTTCTATCAGCTGGTTCTTTGAGGGTGGCCGTATCAGGAGACGGTAACGCTACTTGTTTAGATAAACGTGTGAGCGCCTTATCTACCCTAGGGGGTGTTTCCCACCGTGCCCTAACCTCTGGCGGGAAGGGATATAATGCTAATAATTTATTAGAAATTAGCTGTTTTTTATCGGGGGAAACCCACGCTTTATCACACACCTCATTTATTTCCTCTGACTCAGGAAAAACTATTGGTAGTTTTTTCACACCCCACATAATACCCTGCTTTGTGGTACTTGTAGTGTCAGAAAGGTTCAATGCCTCTTTCATTGCCGTGATCATGTAACGTGTGGCCCTACTGGACATTACGTTTGTCTCGTCACCGTCGACACTAGACTCAGTATCTGTGTCAGGGTCTGTGTCGACCCACTGAGGTAACGGGCGTTTTAGCGCCCCTGACGGTGTCTGAGACGCCTGGACAGGCACTAATTGATTTGCCGGCTGTCTCATGTCGTCAACAGTTTTTTGCAAATTGCTGACATTATCACTTAATTGTTTAAATACAATCATCAAGTCAGGTGTCGACTCCCTAGGGGGTGACATCACCAACACAGGCAACTGCTCCGCCTCCACATCATTTTCCTCCTCATACATGTCGACACACGCGTACCGACACACAGCACACACACCGGGAATGCTCTGATAGAGGACAGGACCCCACTTAGCCCTTTGGAGAGACAGAGGGAGAGTCTGCCAGCACACACCCAGCGCTATATATATACAGGGATAACCTTATATAAGTGTTATTCCCTTATAGCTGCTGTTATTATCGTTATTTGCTGCCAAAAATGCCCCCCCTTCTCTTTTTTACCCTGATTCTGAAGCAGGACTGCAGGGGAGAGTCAGGGAGCCGTCCTTCCAGCGGAGCTGTGAGGGAAAATGGCGCTTGTGTGCTGAGGAGATAGGCTCCGCCCCTTCACGACGTCCTTATCTCCCGCTTTTTTGTGTAAAAATGGCAGGGGTTAAAATACATCCATATAGCCCAGGAGCTATATGTGATGTATTCTTTTTGCCACCTAAGGTATATACTGTTATATTGCGTCTCAGGGCGCTCCCCCCCAGCGCCCTGCACCCTCAGTGACCGGAGTGTGAAGTGTGCTGAGAGCAATGGCGCACAGCTGCGGTGCTGTGCGCTACCTTAGTCTGAAGACAGGATGTCTTCTGCCGCCGATTTCACCGGACCTCTTCATCTCTTCTGGCTCTGTAAGGGGGACGGCGGCGCGGCTCCGGTGACCCATCCAGGCTGTACCTGTGATCGTCCCTCTGGAGCTAATGTCCAGTAGCCTAAGAAGCCCAATCCACTCTGCACGCAGGTGAGTTCGCTTCTTCTCCCCTTAGTCCCACGATGCAGTGAGCCTGTTGCCAGCAGGACTCACTGAAAATAAAAAAACCTAAACTAAACTTTTATTCTAAGCAGCTCAGGAGAGCCACCTAGATTGCACCCTTCTCGGCCGGGCACAAAATTCTAACTGAGGCTTGGAGGAGGGTCATAGGGGGAGGAGCCAGTGCACACCACCTGATCCTTAAGCTTTTATTTTGTGCCCTGTCTCCTGCGGAGCCGCTATTCCCCATGGTCCTTACGGAGTCCCAGCATCCACTAGGACGTCAGAGAAATTAGGTTTTGCTGGCATACCACATGGCTGCTGAACTCGGGCAGCATTACATTCTGCCCTGTGTGTGTCATGTTATACTACAGAGCCAGCTCACACACGTCACTGCATCTTCTACATACAGTGTGACACATTACTCTATGGGGGGTGTAGTATGTTATACCGGCGCCGGGATCCCGACCGCCGGCATGCAGGCAGTGGGTTCAATGCGGCATGATATGGATTCTATCAGCCTGTGGCACTGCTGAGGTGTTATGGAAGACCAGGATGATTCAATAGCGGCCTTCAGCTCTTCTGCATTGTTCGGTCTCATTTCTCTCATCTTTCTCTGGCAATGCCCCATAGATTCTCTATGGGGTTCAGGTCAGGCAAGTTTGCTGGCCAATCCAGCACAGAAATCCCATGGCCATTGAACCAGGTTTTGGTACTTTTGGCAGTGTGGGAAGGTGCCAAGTCCTGCTGGAAAATGAAGTCAGCATCTCCATAAAGCTTGTGTGCTGAAGGAACCATGAAGTGCTCTAAAATGTCCTGGTAGACAGCTGCGTTGACTATGGACTTAATAAAACACAGTGGACCAACAGTAGCAGATGCCATGGCTCCCCAAATTAACACAGACTGTGGAAATTTCACACTGGACTTCAAACATCTTGGATTGTGTGCCTCTCCATTCTTCCTCCATACTCTGGGACCTTGGTTTCCAAATGAGATGCAAAATTTGCTCTCATCAGAAAGGAGGACTATGGACCACTGAGCAACAGACCAGTTCTTTTTTTTTTTTAGCCCAGGTAAGACGCTTCTGACATTGTTTGTTGTTCAGGAGCGGCTTGACAAGAGATGGAGATGCTGACTTCATTTTCCATCAGCAGGACTTGGCACATGCTCACACTGCCAAAAGTACCAAAACCTGGCTCAATGACCGTGGGATTTCTGTGCTGGACTGGCCAGCAAACTCGCCTGACCTGAACCCCATAGAGAATCTATGGGGCATTGCCAAGAGAAAGATGAGAGACATGAGACCAAACAATGCAGGAGAGCTGAAGGCCGCTATTGAATCATCCTGGTCTTCCATAACACCTCAGCGGTGCCACAGGCTGATAGAATCCACGCCAGGCCGCATTGAGGCAGTAATTCATACAAAAAGGGGCCCAAACCAAGTACTGAGTACATATGCATGATTATACTTTTCAGAGGGCCAACATTTCTATATTTAAAATCCTTTTTTTTCATTGATTTTATGTAATATTCTAATTTTATGAGATTTTGTATTTGGGGTTTTCTTAAGCTGTAAGCCACAATCATCAAAATTATAACAGATTCAGGGGTATATTCAATTGAAGTCAGATCCATTCCGACATGCATTTGTCGGAATGGATCCGACAACCCCTATTCAAACCTCATCTCAATTCGACTTTTTCAAGTCGAATTGAGATGAGTGACCCAGAGGAGGAGAGGGGGTGGGGGAGCCGCGGGGAGACCAGCGGGGGACAGCCGCCGGCAGCCAGAGGAGATCAGCGCTACAGTAGCGCTTGCAGAAGGATGTCACACAGCCGCCCAACCTCACGGCAGTGTCCACCCGGCTCCAGCAAGCTTGCTGAAGCCGGGTGGACGCTGCCGTGAGCGGCGTGGCTGTGTGACATCCTGCTGCAGCGCTGTGCTGTAGCGCTGATCTCCTCTGGCTGCCCGCGGCAGTCCCCCGTCTCCCTGCGGCTCTCCCTCCTCCCCTCCTCTGGGTCCGCATCTCAGTCCGACATCTTTTGATGTCGGACTGAGATGGTCGAGAAGGGGGCCAAAACCTGTCGGTTTTGGCCCCGTTTTCAGCACAAGCACGTGGATCTGCAGCTATTCCGCCAATCCACGTGCTTTTAGACAAGTCGAATTCATCGACTTGTCGAAAATATTGAATGGGTCGAATCACGATTCGACAGACGGCAGTTTTCTACTTCAATTGAATATACCCCAAAGGCTTGAAATATCTCACTTTGCATGTAATGAGTCTATATATTAGTTTCACCTTTTAAGTTGAATTACTGAAATAAATGAACTTTTGCACGATAATCTAATTTTCTGAGTTTCATCTGTAGATGTCGGCTGTTGGGATTCCGGCGTCGGTATGGTGAGCGCCGGGATCCCGACAGCCGGCATATCAAATACCTCCCCTCTATAGGGCCTACCCACACATGTCACCATTAAATTATATCTGCATCATGAACATACAGTATGTGACAGGAGGCATTTGATACATCGGCTGTCGGGATCCCGGCGCTCACCATACCAACACCGGAAAACCCGACAGCCGGCATACGACAACTATTCTCCCTTTTGGGGTGTCCAAGACACCCCTGGAAGGAGAATAAATAGCGTAGTGCGCCACCGTGCCCACAACGTGGCGAGTCTGCAAGGGGCTCTTTTGCGCTCACCCCGCTGCCTGCATGCCGGCTGTCAGGATCCCGGCGCCGGGTTCCCAAGCGTCGGTATAACATACTACACCTGTATGTGACATGTTTGTCTATGGGACCTTGGAACTGTACTTCCTACTTAATCAGGCAGAAAGTACATAATAAATACATGTTACACACAGACTAATCGGCCTGTCACTTCAGTAAATATAAAACATATACAGACCATACACACATAGGCTATTTTAGTCAACATATTGTGTGTATATATATATAAAAAATAAGATTTTAAACCTACCGGTAAATCTATTTCTCCTAGTCCGTAGAGGATGCTGGGGACTCCGTAAGGACCATGGGGTATAGACGGGCTCCGCTGGAGATAGGGCACCTAAAAAGAACTTTGACTATGGGTGTGCACTGGCTCCTCCCTCTATGCCCCTCCTCCAGACCTCAGTTAGAGAACTGTGCCCAGAGGAGATGGACAATAGAAGGCAGGATTTAGCAATCCAAGGGCAAGTTTCATACCAGCCCACACCAATCATACCATGTAACCTGGAACATACATAACAAGTTAACAGTATGAACAGACAACAGTAACGGTCCAAGACCGATGTCAACTGTAACATAACCCTTATGTAAGCAACAACTATATACAAGTCTTGAAGAGTTTCCGCATTGGGACGGGCGCCCAGCATCCTCTACGGACTAGGAGAAATAGATTTACCGGTAGGTTTAAAATCTTATTTTCTCTTACGTCCTAGAGGATGCTGGGGACTCCGTAAGGACCATGGGGTTTATACCAAAGCATCCAATCGGGCGGGAGAGTGCGTATGACTCTGCAGCACCGACTGAGCAAACGCTAGGTCCTCATCAGCCAGGGTATCAAACCTGTAGAATTTAGCAAAAGTGTTTGACCCCGACCAAGTCGCCGCTTGGCAAAGTTGCAAAGCCGAGATGCCTCGGGCAGCCGCCCAAGAAGAGCCCACCTTCCTAGTGGAATGGGCCTTAACCGAATTTGGTACCGGCAATCCAGCCGTAGAGTGAGCCTGCTGAATCGTATTACAGATCCAGCGAGCAATAGTCTGCTTCGAAGCAGGAGCGCCAATCTTAGTGGCCGCATACAGGACAAACAGAGCCTCTGTTTTCCTTATTCTAGCCGTCCTGGCTACATACATTTTTAAGGCCCTGACTACGTCCAGGGATCTGGAATCCTCCAGGTTACTTGTAGCCACAGGCACCACAATAGGTTGATTCATATGGAACGAAGAAACCACTTTAGGCAAAAATTGCGGACGTGTCCTCAATTCAGCTCGATCCACATGAAAAATCAAGTAGGGGCTCTTGTGTGACAAAGCCGCCAATTCTGACACTCGCCTTGCTGATGCTAAGGCCAACAACATGACCACCTTCCAGGTTAGAAATTTCAACTCAACCTTGTTAAGCGGTTCAAACCAGTGTGATTTTAGGAACTGCAACACCACGTTCAGGATATGGATATGGGCCTGGATGTGCAGGCACAAAAGGGGTCTAGATGTGCAGCACTCCCTTTACAAACGTCTGGACTTCTGGAAGAGAAGCCAATTCCTTCTGAAAGAAAATCGAGAGGGCCGAAATCTGTACCTTAACAGAGCCTAATTTCAGGCCCATATCCACTCCTGTCTGTAGAAAGTGGAGAAGACGACCCAGATGAAAATCTTCCGTAGGTGCATTCTTGGTCTCACACCAAGACACATACTTTCGCCAGATACGGTGATAATGTTTTATCGTCACCTCCTTCCTATCCTTTATGAAAGTAGGGATGACCTCTTCCGGAATCCCCTTTTTTGCAAGGATTCGGCGTTCAACCGCCATGCCGTCAAACGTAACCGCGGTAAGTCTTTAAATACACAGGGCCCCTGCTGCAACAGGTCTTCCCTCAGAGGAAGAGGCCAGGGATCTCCTGTGAGCATCTCTTGTAGATCCGAGTACCAGGCCCTTCGAGGCCAGTCTGGGACAACGAGTATCGTCTGTACTCTTCTTCGTCTAATGATCCTCAACACTTTTGTGATGAGAGGAAGAGGAGGAAACACGTAGACCGATTTGAACACCCACGGTGTTACCAGAGCGTCTACTGCTACAGCCTGAGGGTCCCGAGACCTGGCGCAATACCTCCGAAGTTTTTGTTGAGGCGTGACGCCATCATGTCTATTTGAGGAGTTCCCCAAAGACGTGTTACGTCTGCAAAGACTTCTTGATGAAGTCCACACTCTCCTGGATGGAGATCGTGATCGTGTCTGCTGAGGAGACACTTCAACCTTGACAAAGGACCCAGAAGGGGTCTGAAACGCGTTGGTGGTACAGCATCTGTGAGTCCCCGCATTGTTTCAGGGAGGAACTGAATACCGGGTTCCAGTGGACCTTTTCCCGGGAGGCTGTCTGGAATATACATTACACCTGTTTGAGAACTTATTCAGGTTCTCAGACCTTCTGATTGCTACGACTGAGACCCTTGATCTGACGGAAAAACTGACAGAAACGGATAGAGATATCCAAGGGATGTTATGACATGCTGGATTTCGACTGCACTACAGGAACGTAAATAGGAGTAGTGTCATTCATTTTGTTGTCACTATTTTATATTCTGATATCAACCATTGTGACACTTATTCTTGAGTTATATATGTGTCTTTATAGCGCCATTTGCCAGTTTTGGGTTGCACATAAATCTTTTGTTGTTGGTATATTGTGGGGGTGGGGGAGTCGCCCTTTGAGTGCAACCCCGGTAGAGGCTGCTTTGCGCACCAGGAGTTTTCCCTTAAAAATTATTTTTTATACAGTGTCTGCTGAGGAAGTCTGCTTCCCAGTTGTCCACTCCCGGAATGAAGACAGCCGACAGAGCGCTTACATGATTTTCCGCCCAGCGAAGGATCCTTGTGGCTTCCGCCATCGCGACTCTGCTTCTTGTCCCGCCTTGGCGGTTCACATGAGCCACTGCTGTGACATTGTCTGATTGAATCAGAACCGGTAGGTTTTGAAGAAAACTCTCCGCTTGTCGAAGGCCGTTGTAAATGGCCCTGAGTTCCAACACATTGATGTGTAGACAAGACTCCTGGTCTGACCAAAGACCCTGAAAATTTTTTCCCTGTGTGACCGCTCCCCAACCTCGGAGGCTCGCGTCCGTGGTAACCAGGATCCAATCCTGAATTCCGAACCTGCGACCCTCCAGGAGGTGAGCACTTTGCAACCACCACAAGAGGGACACTCTGGTCCCTGGGGACAGAGTTATTTTCCGATGTAAGTGCAGATGGGACCCGGACCACTTGTCCAGAAGGTCCCATTGAAAAGTCCTTGCATGGAACCTTCCGAAGGGAATGGCCTCGTAGGCCGCCACCATTTTCCCCAGAACTCGAGTGCATTGGTGAACTGAAACCCTTTTCGGTTTTAGTAGGTCTCTGACCATGTTCTGGATGTCTTGGGCTTTCTCTATTGGGAGGAAGATCTTCATTTGTTCCGTATCCAGTATCATACCTAGGAACGGTAGTCGAGTTGTCGGAATCAACTGTGACTTCGGTAGATTTAGAATCCAACTGTGGTTCTGGAGCACTCTCAGAGAGAGCGCCACACTGCTCAGCAATTTGTCCCTTGAACTCGCTTTTATCAGGAGATCGTCCAAGTATGCGATAATTGTGACTCCATGCTTGCGCAGGACCACCATCATTTCCGCCATTATCTTGGTGAAAATCCTCAGGGCCGTGGAGAGTCCAAACGGCAACGTCTGAAATTGGTAATGACAATCCTGTGCAGCGAATCTCAGGTATTCATGATGGGGGGCATACATGGGGACATGAAGGTACGCATCCTTTATGTCCAAAGACACCATAAACTCCCCCTCCTCCATGTTGGCTATTATCGCCCTGAGAGATTCCATTTGAATTTGAATTTTTTTATGTACAGGTTTAGGGATTTCAGATTCAAAATAGGTCTGACCGAACCGTCCGGTTTCGGGACCACAAATAGGGTTGAGTAGTAACCTCTTCCCTGCTGGTGCAGGGGAACCTTGATTACCACTTGCTGTATACACAGCGTTTGAATTGCAGCTAACACTATATCCCTTTCCGATGTGGAAGCTGGTAGGGCAAATCGGCGCGGGGGCACCTCCTCGAATTCCAATTTGTAACCCTGGGAAACTATTTCCAACACCCAGGGATTCAGGTCCGAACTGACCCATGCCTGCCTGAAAAGTCGAAGACGTGCCCCCACCGGTGCGGACTCCCTTAGGGGAGCCCCAGCGTCATGCTGTGGGTTTTGGAGCAGCCGGGGAGGACTTTTGTTCCTGGGCACCTGCCGAAGCAGGTGCTCTCTTGCCTCTGCCCTTACCTCTGGCTAAGAAAGAGGATCCCTGACCTCTTCTGGACTTGTGCGACCGAAAGGACTGCATCTGATAGGGTGTTACTTTCTTTTGCTGTTGGGGAATATATGGTAAAAAATTTACCTGCTGTAGCTGTGGAAACCAGGTCCGCCAGCCCATCCCCAAACAATACATCACCCTTATAGGGTAGTACTTCCATATGTTTTTTGGAATCCGCATCACCCGTCCATTGGCGAGTCCATAAGGATCTTCTCGCTGAGACAGACATGGCATTGGCCCTAGAAGCTAGCAATCCAATGTCCCTTTGAGCATCCCTCATAAATAAGACTGCGTCTTTAATATGGGCTAAAGTTAGGAATATAGTATCCTTATCTATATTATCAAATTGATCTGTCAGCTCATCTGTCCAAGCTGCAATTGCGCTACACACCCATGCCGACGCAATTGTCGGTCTTAGCACAGCACCTGTATGAGAATAAATACACTTTAAGGTAGTTTCTTGCCTGAGATCTGCAGGGTCCTTAAGGGCTGCTGTGTCAGGAGATGGTAGCGCCACTTTCTTGGACAAGCGTCCATCCCTTACATCCCTTATTGCCACAATCATACACTGAATGGTTTTAGTCACCCTAGGGTGCAATTTTACTTCGTCATAGTCGACACTGGAATCAGAATCCGTGTCGGTAGTAGTGTCTTGTGTTAAGGGACGCTTTTGAGACCCCGACGGGCCCTGTGAGTCGGTCCAATCCGAGGATTGACCCCCTGATGTCCCCCCTAATTCAGCCTTATCAAGCCTTTTATGTAAAGATGCCACACTTACATTCAACATATGCCACATGTCCATCCAATCTGGAGTCGGCACAACCGACGGAGACACACCACTCATTTGCTCCACCTCCTCCTTGGAGAAGCCTTCCGCCTCAGACATGTCGACACACACGTACCGACACCCCACACACACAGGGATTAACCTATAAGGGGACAAAACCCAAACCAGGCCCTAAGGAGAGACAGAGAGAGAGTATGCCAGCACACACCAGCGCTTAAAAACACTGGAAAAAAATGTCCAGATAGCGCTTTTCTATATATAATATGCCAATTCCCACTCACTGCATCGCTAATGTGCCCCCCTCCTCTTTTTTCCAGCCTGTGAAGTTCAGCAGGGGAGAGACCAGGGAGCCAGTGTTTTCCTCATGCAGCTTCTGTGGAGAAAATGGCGCTGGTTAGTGCTGAGGATCAAGCCCCGCCCACCCGACGGCGGGCTTCGGTCCCAGTGATTTTTCAATAAAAATGGTGTGGGATCATAGATTTACTGCCTCCGCAGCCTAATCAAACTGTATTTGCCCAAATGTGAGGTTTATTGCTGCCCAGGGCGCCCCCCCCTGCGCCCTGCACCCTTCAGTGCTGCTCTGTGTGTGTGACTGGGAGCAATGGCGCGCAGCTTACCGCTGCATGCCTTACCTCATGAAGATCTGATGTCTTCTGCCGCCTAAGATGTCTTCTGCTTTCTCTATCCGGCTTCTATCTTCGGCATCTGTGAGGAGGACGGCGGCGCGGCTCCGGGACGAACCCCAGGTGAGACCTGTGTTCCGACTCCCTCTGGAGCTAATGGTGTCCAGTAGCCTTAGAAGCAGTGCCCAACTTGACAAGCCAGCTCTGCTTCTCTCTCCTCGGTCCAACGATGCAGGGAGCCTGTTGCCAACAGGACTCCCTGAAAATAAAAAACCTAACAAAATTCTTCTTCAACAGAAAACTCTGGAGAGCTCTCTGCAGTGCACCCATTCTCCTCTGGGCACAAGATCTAACTGAGGTCTGGAGGAGGGGCATAGAGGGAGGAGCCAGTGCACACCCATAGTCAAAGTTCTTTTTAGGTGCCCTATCTCCTGCGGAGCCCGTCTATACCCCATGGTCCTTACGGAGTCCCCAGCATCCTCTAGGACGTAAGAGAAATATATATATATATATATATATATATATATATATATATATATATTTATATATTTATTTTGTGCAGTCACAATTCTGCCTTTGTCATATTCTATTATGCATCTCTGCATACACTGACTCACATTTGTGCCTGCAGGTCTACTACTCAAACAAAGCAACATATTGTAGAGTGTATTACACACACACACACTTTATTTTTTCCCCCAAATCCCACAGAATGCACCTGTAGACATTCAGTCATTATTTTACAAGTACTGTACTAGGCTGCACGCGCTCAGGCTCTCTAACATGGGATGAGCCAGGTGTGTAGATCACTGGGGTTACTAGTGGAAGAGAGCATTGGCTACAACAAGTAGAAGCCAACTCTGTGAGTGATTGCACACAACCAATATTTGCTTCCTCAGCCATGAACCATGTCTATCCATGGCATTTGTCAGTCATATTCCATGTTCCAAAGCATTGTAGAGGTGTCATGTTGGAAGATACCATTCCACTAAAGGGAAGTTAAAAGAGTTTTAATGAAAGACACCTTATATAGTAAGATTTGTTACTTTACTCAACCTACGTACTGTAGCATAATTACAGCTGCACACAGAATATTTCCACTAATTACAGTGGGAATAAACTGCCATGCCAAAGCGGATCTACGATTCATAATCTGTAGTGAGCAACTGTCTGAACTGATGTTCACCTGTCCTAAGGGCAGCATACACTACAGCGACATGACTGACCCTCATGTCACATAAGATTTCCCTTGAACCGCCCAGGAGCCTCCAGGGCGGCAGGATCGCATAAGATACATCATATGCGGTACTTCTGCATACAATGTATCTTATGCGATCCCAGCCATGCCTGCGGGATCAGAGATCTCATGAGTGCAGCACTAAAGGGCCCCACACCCTACAACAATAATGCCCGAATTCATCTGATTTTGACCTTTCAGGCCCATAAATTGGATGAAAAGTGGCAAATCGGATGTGTTTTTCGAGGGTCATTCCCAGTTGATCGCTCGCTAGCAGTTTTTAGCAGCCGTGCAAACGCTATGCCGCCTCCCACTGGGAGTGTATTTTAGCTTAGCAGAAGTGAATGTATCACAGAGCGCATGCAAAAAAATTTGGTGTAGTTTCAGAGTAACTCAAAACCTACTCAGCGCTTGCGATCACTTCAGCCTTTTCAGTTCCAGATTTGACGTCACACACCCGCCCTGCGTTCGCCCAGCCACGCCTGCATTTTTTCTGGCACGCCTGCGTTTTCCCAAACACTCCCTGAAAACGGTCAGTTGCCACCCAGAAACACCCACTTCATGTCAATCACTCTGCGGCAACCAGTGCGACTGCCAAGATTTCGTATCCAACCCCTGTGGACATGTGTGTTGTGCTGTCATTAGCAAACTACAGGGTCTAGGGGCCTAATTCAGAGTTGATCGCAACAGCAAATTTGTTAGCAGTTGGGCAAAACCATGTGCACTGCAGGGGGGGCAGATATAAAATGTGCAGAGAGAGTTAGATTTGGGTGGGGTGTGTTCAAACTGAAAATAGGATTTTAAATAGATAAAATAAGAATTTACTTACCGATAATTCTATTTCTCGTAGTCCGTAGTGGATGCTGGGAACTCCGTAAGGACCATGGGGAATAGCGACTCCGCAGGAGACTGGGCACAAAAGTAAAGCTTTAGGACTACCTGGTGTGCACTGGCTCCTCCCTCTATGACCCTCCTCCAAGCCTCAGTTAGGATACTGTGCCCGGACGAGCGTACACAATAAGGAAGGATTTATGAATCCCGGGTAAGACTCATACCAGCCACACCAATCACACCGTACAACTTGTGATCTGAACCCAGTTAACAGCATGATAACAGAGGAGCCTCTGAATAGATGGCTCACAACAATAACCCGATTTAGTTAACAATAACTATGTACAAGTATTGCAGACAATCCGCACTTGGGATGGGCGCCCAGCATCCACTACGGACTACGAGAAATAGAATTATCGGTAAGTAAATTCTTATTTTCTCTGACGTCCTAGTGGATGCTGGGAACTCCGTAAGGACCATGGGGATTATACCAAAGCTCCCAAACGGGCGGGAGAGTGCGGATGACTCTGCAGCACCGAATGAGAGAAATCCAGGTCCTCCTCAGCCAGGGTATCAAATTTGTAGAATTTAGCAAACGTGTTTTCCCCTGACCAAGTAGCTGCTCGGCAAAGTTGTAAAGCCGAGACCCCTCGGGCAGCCGCCCAAGATGAGCCCACCTTCCTTGTGGAATGGGCTTTTACAGATTTTGGCTGTGGCAGGCCTGCCACAGAATGTGCAAGCTGAATTGTATTACAAATCCAACGAGAAATAGTCTGCTTAGAAGCAGGAGCACCCAGCTTGTTGGGTGCATACAGGATAAACAGCGAGTCAGATTTTCTGACTCCAGCCGTCCTGGAAACATATATTTTCAAGGCCCTGACTACGTCCAACAACTTGGAGTCCTCCAAGTCACTAGTAGCCGCAGGTACCACAATAGGTTGGTTCAGATGAAACACTGAAACCACCTTAGGGAGAAAATGAGGACGAGTCCTCAATTCCGCCCTGTCTGAATGGAAGATCAGATAAGGGCTTTTACAGGATAAAGCCCGCCAATTCTGACACGCGCCTGGCCGAGGCCAGGGCCAACAACATGACCACTTTCCATGTGAGATATTTTAACTCCACAGATTCAAGTGGTTCAAACCAATGTGACTTTAGGAACCCCAAAACTACATTGAGATCCCAAAGTGCCACTGGAGGCACAAAAGGAGGCTGTATATGCAGTACCCCTTTTACAAACGTCTGAACTTCAGGAACTGAAGCTAGTTCTTTCTGGAAGAAAATTGACAGGGCCGAAATTTGAACCTTAATGGACCCCAATTTTAGGCCCATAGACACTCCTGTTTACAGGAAATGCAGGAATCGACCTAGTTGAAATTCCTCCATCGGGGCCTTACTGGCCTCGCACCACGCAACATATTTTCGCCAAATGCGGTGATAATGCTTTGCGGTTACATCCTTCCTGGCTTGATCAGGGTAGGGATGACTTCATCCGGAATGCCTTTTTCCTTCAGGATCCGGCGTTCAACCGCCCTGCCGTCAAACGCAGCTGCGGTAAGTCTTGGAATAGACAGGGTCCTTGCTGGAGCAGGTCCCTTCTTAGAGGTAGAGGCCACGGGTCCTCCGTGAGCATCTCTTGAAGTTCCGGGTACCAAGTCCTTCTTGGCCAATCCGGAGCCACGAGTATAGTTCTTACTCCCCTCCGTCTTATAATTATCAGTACTTTTGGTATGAGAGGAAGAGGAGGGAACACATACACTGACTAGTACACCCACGGTGTTACCAGAGCGTCCACAGCTATTGCCTGAGGGTCCCTTGACCTGGCGCAATACCTGTCCAATTTTTTGTTTAGGCGGGACGCCATCATGTCCACCTTTGGTTTTTCCCAACGGTTTACAATCATGTGGAAGACTTCTGGGTGAAGTCCCCACTCTCCCGGGTGGAGGTCGTGCCTGCTGAGGAAGTCTGCTTCCCAGTTGTCCACTCCCGGAATGAACACTGCTGACAATGCTATCACATGATTTTCCGCCCAGCGAAAAATCCTTGCAGCTTCTGCCATTGCCCTCCTGCTTCTTGTGCCGCCCTGTCTGTTTACGTGGGCGACTGCCGTGATGTTGTCCGACTGGATCAGCACCGGCTGACCTTGAAGCAGAGGTCTTGCTTGGCTTAGGGCATTGTAAATGGCCCTTAGCTCCAAAATATTTATGTGAAGTGATGTCTCCAGGCTTGACCACAAGCCCTGGAAATTTCTTCCCTGTGTGACTGCTCCCCAGCCTCGCAGGCTGGCATCCGTGGTCACCAGGACCCAGTCCTGAATGCCGAATCTGCGGCCCTCTAGAAGATGAGCACTCTGCAACCACCACAGGGAGACACCCTTGTCTTTGGTGACAGGGTTATCCGCTGATGCATCTGAAGATGCGATCCGGACCATTTGTCCAGCAGGTCCCACTGGAAAGTTCTTGCGTGGAATCTGCCGAATGGAATTGCTTCGTAGGAAGCCACCATTTTTCCCAGGACCCTTGTGCACTGATGCACTGACACTTGGCCTGGTTTTAGGAGGTTTCTGACTAGTTCGGATAACTCCCTGGCTTTCTCCTCCGGGAGAAACACCTTTTTTTTGTTTTTTGTTTTTGGACTGTGTCCAGGATCATCCCTAGGAATAGAAGACGTGTCGTCGGGATCAGCTGCGATTTTGGAATATTGAGAATCCAACCGTGCTGCCGCAACACTACTTGAGATAGTGCTACCCCGACTACCAACTGTTCCCTGGATCTTGCCCTTATCAGGAGATCGTCCAAATAAGGGATAACTAAAACTCCCTTCCTTCGAAGGAGTATCATCATTTCGGCCATTACTTTGGTAAAGACCCGGGGTGCCGTGGACAAACCAAACGGCAGCGTCTGAAACTGATAGTGACAGTTCTGTACCACAAACCTGAGGTACCCTTGGTGAGAAGGGTAAATTGGGACATGGAGATAAGCATCCTTGATGTCCAGAGACACCATATAATCCCCTTCTTCCAGGTTCGCAATCATCGCTCTGAGTGACTCCATCTTGAATTTGAACCTTTGTATGTAAGTGTTCAAGGATTTCAGATTTAAAATAAGTCTCACCGAGCCGTCCGGCTTCGGTACCACAAACAGCGTGGAATAATACCCCTTTCCCTGTTGTAGGAGGGGTACCTTGATTATCACCTGCTGGGAATACAGCTTGTGAATGTCTTCTGCTGCAGCCTTTTTCCTCTCCCTCTGCCACGGGGCAGAAATGAGGAGTCTTTTGCCCGCTTGCCCTTATGGGGCCTAAAGGACTGCGCCTGATAATACGGCGTCTTCTTATGTTGAGAGGCTACCTGGGGTAAAAATGTGGATTTCCCAGTCGTTGCCGTGGCCACCAGGTCTGTTAGACCTACCCCAAATAACTCCTCCCTTTTATAAGGCAATACTTCCATATGCCTTTTGGAATCAGCATCACCTGACCACTGTCTTGTCCATAACCCTCTTCTGGCAGAAATGGACAGCGCACTTACTCTTGATGCCAGTCGGCAAATATCCCTCTGTGCATCACGCATATATAGAAATGCATCTTTTAAATGCTCTATAGTCAGTAATATACTGTCCCTATCTAGGGTATCAATATTGTCAGTCAGGGAATCCGACCAAGCCACCCCAGCACTGCACATCCAGGCTGAGGCGATTGCTGGTCGCAGTATCACACCCGTGTGAGTGTATATACATTTTTAGGATATTTTCCTGCTTTCTGTCAGCAGGTTCCTTAAGGGCGGCCGTATCCAGGGACGGTAGTGCCACCTGTTTAGACAAGCGTGTGAGCGCTTTATCCACCCTAGGGGGTGTTTCCCAACGTGCCCTATCCTCTGGCGGGAAGGGGTATGATGCTAATAACTTTTTAGGAATTAACAGTTTTTATCGGGAAAAACCCACGCATCATCACACACTTCATTTAATTCCTCAGATGCAGGAAAAACTACCGGCAGTTTTTTCTCACCCAACATAATACCCTTTTTAGTGGTACTGGTATTATCAGAAATATGTAAAACATTTTCCATAGCCTCAATCATGTAACGTGTGGCCCTACTGGAAGTCACATTCGTCTCTTAATCGTCGACACTGGAGTCAGTATCCGTGTCGGCGTCTGTATCTGCCATCTGAGGTAACGGGCGTTTTAGAGCCCCTGATGGCTTTTGAGACACCTGGACAGGCACAGGCTGAGTAGCCGGCTGTCTCATGTCATCAATCTTTTGTAAAGAGCTGACACTGTCACGTAATTCCTTCCATAAGCTCAGCCACTCAGGTGTCGACTCCCTAGGGGGTGACATCTCCATTACAGGCAATTACTCCGCCTCCACACCATTTTCCTCCTCATACATGTCGACACAATCGTACCGACACACAGCACACACACAGGGAATGCTCTGATAGAGGACAGGACCCCACTAGCCCTTTGGGGAGACAGAGGGAGAGTATGCCAGCACACACCAGAGCGCTATATATATACAGGGATAACCTTATAGAAGTGTTGATTCCCTTATAGCTGCTGTTTTATTAATACTGCGCCTAATTAGTGCCCCCCTCTCTTTTTTAACCCCTTTCTGTAGTGTAGTAACTGCAGGGGAGAGCCAGGGAGCTTCCCTCCAACGGAGCTGTGAGAGAAAATGGCGCCAGTGTGCTGAGGAGATAGGCTCCGCCCCTTTTTTGCTGACTTTTCTCCCGCATTTTTATGGATTCTGGCAGGGGTTAAAATACATCCATATAGCCCTGGGGGTTATATGTGATGGTTGTTTGCCAGCCAAGGTGTTTTTATTGCTGCTCAGGGCGCCCCCCCCCAGCGCCCTGCACCCTCAGTGACTGCAGTGTGAGGTGTGTATGAGGAGCAATGGCGCACAGCTGCAGTGCTGTGCGCTACCTTGGTGAAGACTGATGTCTTCTGCCGCCGATTTTCCGGACCTCTTCTTGCTTCTGGCTCTGTAAGGGGGCCGGCGGCGCGGCTCTGGGCCCGGACTCCGAGGCTGGGCCTGTGTTCGGTCCCTCTGGAGCTAATGGTGTCCAGTAGCCAAGAAGCCCAAGCTGGATGCAAGCAGGCAGGTCCGCTTCTTCTCCCCTTAGTCCCTCGATGCAGTGAGCCTGTTGCCAGCAGGTCTCACTGAAAATAAAAAACCTAAAACTAAACTTTCACTAAGAAGCTCAGGAGAGCCCCTAGTGTGCACCCTTCTCGGCCGGGCACAAAAATCTAACTGAGGCTTGGAGGAGGGTCATAGAGGGAGGAGCCAGTGCACACCAGGTAGTCCTAAAGCTTTACTTTTGTGCCCAGTCTCCTGCGGAGCCGCTATTCCCCATGGTCCTTACGGAGTTCCCAGCATCCACTAGGACGTCAGAGAAATCCTATTTATAGATAGCTGGAGTTGAACTGGAGGGACAGCTCTCCCTATCAGCGCTTCTGCAGGCAGGAAAATGGCGCTGAACGCTGCTGGGTCTGCTCTGAGGAGAAGCTCCGCCCCCTTTCATGGCGCTGCTTCCCGAAATGGAAATGTGCTGGCAGCGATCCTGGGACCCTGACAGGCTTGCTGGACAGTGTAGGGTGTAGGTGCTGGTTCAGGGCGCCCCTCACAACACCGCACCATGGCCCTCATTCCGAGTTGATCGGTCGCAAGGCGAATTTAGCAGAGTTACACACGCTAAGCCGCCGCCTACTGGGAGTGAATCTTAGCTTCTTAAAATTGCGACCGATGTATTCGCAATATTGCGATTACTAACTACTTAGCAGTTTCAGAGTAGCTTCAGACTTACTCTGCCTGTGCGATCAGTTCAGTGCTTGTCGTTCCTGTTTGACGTCACAAACACACCCAGCGTTCGCCCAGGCACTCCCACCGTTTCTCCGGCCACTCCTGCGTTTTTTCCGGAAACGGTAGCGTTTTCAGCCACACGCCCCTGAAACGCCGTGTTTCCGCCCAGTAACACCCATTTCCTGTCAATCACATTACGATCGCCGGAGCGATGAAAAAGCCGTGAGTAAAATTACTTTCTACATAGCAAAGTTACTTGGCGCAGTCGCAGTGCGAACATTGCGCATGCGTACTAAGCGGATTTTCATTGCGATGCGATGAAAAATACCGAGCGAACAACTCGGAATGAGGGCCCATGTACCGCTGTGCCCCGGAGCGCAGTTAGTACTGCGCTCCCTACCCTGTTGCCGCCATCGTCACACCGGCTCCCTGCTTGCCAGGGGGGCTGGTGACTAACTCGCCACTGATCTTCTGGCTCTGTAAGGGAGAGGCGGCATGCTGCTGGGGTGAGCGATCCCCTGTGGCGACGAACGTTCGATCCTCTCAGGAGCTCAGTGTCCTGTCAGCGGAGATAGTGGCTCAGACCCCGCAGGATGGACACTACTCCCCCCCCTTAGTCCCTCGAAGCAGGGAGGCTGTTTCCAGCAGCCTCCCTGTGCCTAATACACTAAAAAATAAAACCAGAGAAACTCCTATGGAGCTC
The DNA here is from genome assembly GCF_028390025.1 of Pseudophryne corroboree. Classification (NCBI taxonomy): domain Eukaryota; kingdom Metazoa; phylum Chordata; class Amphibia; order Anura; family Myobatrachidae; genus Pseudophryne; species Pseudophryne corroboree. The sequence continues at coordinate 412,466,026 of NC_086452.1, read as the reverse complement.
CCCTAGCTGTGACCGGCTTCTCCGGGCACATTTTCTAAACCGAGTCTGGTAGGAGGGGCATAGAGGGAGGAGCCAGCCCACACTCTCAAACTCGTAAAGTGCCAATGGCTCCTAGTGGACCCGTCTATACACCATGGTACTAATGTGGACCCCAGCATCCTCCAGGACATAAGATAAAACTAAATTGCAGTGTAATAAAGCAGCCAGTATTTACCCTGCACAGAAACAAAATAACCCACCCAAATCTAACTCTCTCTGCAAATGTTATATCTGCCCCACCTGCAGTGCACATGGTTTTGCCCAACTGCTAACAAATTTGCTGCTGCGATCAACTCGGAATTACCCCCTATGTAAAAAGCCTTAGGGAGAGATAAAGTACCTAACTGCCATGTTACAGGCTGTGTTTGAAAAATGTTTAGGAGCTGGTAGTTTATCTCTGTCCACAGCTTTGTACATAGACCCCAAAGTACACCGTGCATCGTTACAATCTGATCAACAACAGAACGTCTGTATTTGTGCCATTTGGCCCTGTACATCGTAGATCAAGTTGCTCTCATGCTTAACAAATGTATTACATAGTGTGCTGCACTGTTAGGCTTCAATGGGATGGTAGAATACTTGGTTGCTTTTGTCATTAACAACTATTGAAGATAATGTTATCCCTTAATGTTTGTGACTTCACATTTGTATCACTGTGCCATGGAGCATACTCTTGCTATTCAGCCAACAGGCACACTGCTGCCACCAGTTTAGCCCCTTCTGCTGTAGTCCCGCCTGCAACTTTATGCTAAGACTACTGTAAGCCCTTCCCTGGTATACACACACGTGCAATGTGCAAGGGCTGAGACTCCCACTTTGAGCGTTTCTAGATGCAACATTCCCGCTGCTAGGTGCAGATTCTCCGTCAGAGTTTGGCCTCCAATGTAAGCGATTAAGCATTGGAGTTCGCAACCAGTTATGCAACATGACAGAGACACTCCCATAAGTTAGTTCAACTCCGTCAGCGGGATGTAATGGAGTCAAAGATCGCCGGAGGTGCGGGATGCCGGACAACTCAACATTTATTTAAAGGGGCAAACACAAGGCATTTTGCCTTGTGTTTGCCCCTTTAAAAAAACCCTCAGAGATCGGTCGACACCCCGCACCTCCGGCGATCTTGGATTCCGTTACATCCCGCCGCATGTGTCTGAATAGCCACCTCCCAGTGCCCAATACATTTTTGTGACCATGCGTCTCAACCACTATAGCGACCTGAACGTAGGAGTAGTCGTAAGACTTTAACCATATACCCGAATATCATCACTGCGCGCAAGTCAGTATCAGCCCAAGAATGTGAAAGATACTAGGGGGCATATTTACTAAGGTGCAAGTTTATAGAAGTGGAGCTGTTGCCCACAGCAACCAATCTATAAACCCGTAACTTAGTAAATATACCCCTGGGTGTATGCAACCTTTCCACCTTTTTTAGCCTGCATTGGATGGCTTAGATAAAGACTGTCCAGCTGGTGGCTCAAGAGCCAGATGCAACCCTCTTGTTTGTGGTCCCGGCATTCTCTGCAAACGTTCCTTGGCTATAGTATGACAAAACTGTTTTAAATAGTATTAAGCCCTAAGCAACACAGTTAATAAATATATTTGATCTTCATGGAGAGACTTAGGATTGTGCTAGGATAGAGTTTTCATTTAATACTTGAACACCAACATAGGGGGATTTTCAATAAGCCCCTGAAGAGACATCGGGAGTAAAAACTCTGATGTTTCTTCGGGTTTTGTGGTCGGCCTAGTCGATTTGGCCGGCCGTTAAAAAGTGCATTTTCACCCGAAAACACACAGGTTTGTTATTGGGTATTTTGCTTCGCCTGCCGGAGGCAGGTGAAACAAAATCCTAGATTAGCTGCGGCACGCGCCGGATTATCGGGGCTAATTAGACAGCCCCCCGGCGATACTTTTACACCTGCAGTCGGTGCGGGTAATTGAATACCCCCCATAGTCTACAGGGTTGTTATAAATGGTTACACTACAAAAAGAAAATGTTGTTAAATGCAAAAGGCATTTAAAAAAAAGATAGGGGGGATTTACTTGCTCAAAATAGTTCTTATACAGGTTGAGTATCCCATATCCAAATATTCCGAAATACGGAATATTCCGAAATACGGACTTTTTTGACTGAGAGTGAGATAGTGAAACCTTTGTTTCTCTATCGTCCTAGTGGATGCTGGGGTTCCTGAAAGGACCATGGGGAATAGCGGCTCCGCAGGAGACAGGGCACAAAAAGTAAAGCTTTACGATCAGGTGGTGTGTACTGGCTCCTCCCCCTATGACCCTCCTCCAAGCCTCAGTTAGATTTTTGTGCCCGGCCGAGAAGGGTGCAATCTAGGTGGCTCTCCTAAAGAGCTGCTTAGAAAAGTTTAGCTTAGGTTTTTTATTTTACAGTGAGTCCTGCTGGCAACAGGATCACTGCAACGAGGGACTTAGGGGAGAAGAAGTGAACTCACCTGCGTGCAGGATGGATTGGCTTCTTGGCTACTGGACATTAGCTCCAGAGGGACGATCACAGGTACAGCCTGGATGGTCACCGGAGCCTCGCCGCCGGCCCCCTTGCAGATGCTGAAACGAGAAGAGGTCCAGAATCGGCGGCAGAAGACTCCTCAGTCTTCTTAAGGTAGCGCACAGCACTGCAGCTGTGCGCTATTTTCCTCTCAGCACACTTCACAGGGCAGTCACTGAGGGTGCAGGGCGCTGGGAGGGGGGCGCCCTGGGAGGCAAATGAAAACCTATTTTGGCTAAAAATACCTCACATATAGCCTCCGGGGGCTATATGGAGATATTTAACCCCTGCCAGAATCCACTAAAGAGCGGGAGACGAGCCCGCCGAAAAAGGGGCGGGGCCTATCTCCTCAGCACACAGCGCCATTTTCCTCACACAGCTCCGCTGGTCAGGAAGGCTCCCAGGCTCTCCCCTGCACTGCACTACAGAAACAGGGCAAAACAAGAGAGGGGGGGCAAAATTGTGGCAAAATTATATTATTAAAGCAGCTATACAGGGAGCACTTATTATAAGGCTATCCCTGTCATATATAGCGCTTTTTGGTGTGTGCTGGCAAACTCTCCCTCTGTCTCCCCAAAGGGCTAGTGGGGTCCTGTCTTCTTTAAGAGCATTCCCTGTGTGTCTGCTGTGGGTCGGTACGTGTGTGTCGACATGTATGAGGACGATATTGGTGTGGAGGCGGAGCAATTGCCAAATATGGGGATGTCACCCCCTAGGGGGTCGACACCAGAATGGATGCCTTTATTTATGGAATTACGGGATAGTGTCAACACGCTAAAGCAGTCGTTTGACGACATGAGACGGCCGGACAATCAATTAGCACCTGTCCAGGCGCCTCAAACACCGTCAGGGGCTGTAAAACGCCCTTTGCCTCAGTCGGTCGACACAGACCCAGACACAGGCACTGATTCCAGTGGCGACGGTGATGAATCAACCGTATTTTCCAGTAGGGCCACACGTTATATGATTTTGGCAATGAAGAAGGCGTTACATATTGCTGATACTACAGGTACCACAAAACAGGGTATTATGTGGGGTGTGAAAAAACTACCTATAGTTTTTCCTGAATCAGATGAATTAAAGGAGGTGTGTGATGAAGCGTGGGTTGCCCCCGATAAAAAAATGCTAATTTCAAAGAAGTTATTGGCTTTATACCCTTTCCCGCCAGAGGTTAGGGCGCGCTGGGAAACACCTCCTAGGGTGGACAAGGCGCTCACACGCTTATCAAAACAAGTGGCGTTACCCTCTCCTGAGACGGCCGCACTTAAAGATCCAGCAGATAGGAGGATGGAAAATATCCAAAAAAGTATATACACACATACAGGTGTTATACTACGACCAGCTATAGCGACAGCCTGGATGTGCAGTGCTGGGGTAGCTTGGTCAGAGTCCCTGATTGAAAATATTGATACCCTGGATAGGGACAATGTTTTACTGTCTTTAGAGCAAATAAAGGATGCATTTCTTTATATGCGTGATGCACAGAGGGATATTTGCACACTGGCATCACGGGTAAGTGCTATGTCCATTTCGGCCAGAAGAAGTTTATGGACGCGACAGTGGTCAGGTGATGCGGACTCAAAACGGCATATGGAAGTTTTGCCGTATAAAGGGGAGGAGTTATTTGGTGTCGGTCTATCGGATTTGGTGGCCACGGCTACAGCCGGGAAATCCACCTTTTTACCTCAAGTCACTCCCCAACAGAAAAAGACACCGACTTTTCAACCGCAGCCCTTTCGTTCCTTTAAAAACAAGAGAGCAAAGGGATATTCATATCTGCCACGAGGCAGAGGAAGGGGGAAGAGACTGCAACAGGCAGCTCCTTCCCAGGAACAGAAGCCCTCCCCCGCTTCTACAAAAGCCTCAGCATGACGCTGGGGCTTCTCAAGCGGACTCGGGGGCGGTGGGGGGTCGTCTCAAGATTTTCAGCGCGCAGTGGGCTCACTCGCAGGTAGATCCCTGGATCCTGCAGATAATATCTCAGGGGTACAGGTTGGAACTAGAGACGGATCCACCTCGCCGTTTCCTGAAGTCTGCTTTACCAACGTCCCCCTCCGACAGGGTGACGGTCTTGGAAGCCATTCACAAGCTGTACTCTCAGCAGGTGATAGTCAAGGTACCTCTTTTACAACAAGGAAAGGGGTATTATTCCACTCTATTTGTGGTACCGAAGCCGGATGGCTCGGTAAGACCTATTCTAAATCTGAAATCCTTGAACCTGTACATAAAGAAGTTCAAGTTCAAGATGGAGTCACTCAGAGCAGTGATAGCGAACCTGGAAGAAGGGGACTTTATGGTATCCTTGGACATCAAGGATGCGTATCTCCACGTTCCAATTTACCCCTCACACCAGGGGTACCTCAGGTTCGTCGTACAGAACTGTCACTATCAGTTTCAGACGCTGCCGTTTGGATTGTCCACGGCACCTCGGGTCTTTACCAAGGTAATGGCCGAGATGAGGATTCTTCTTCGAAGAAAAGGCGTATTAATTATCCCATACTTGGACGATCTCCTAATAAGGGCAAGGTCCAGAGAACAGCTAGAGATGGGATTAGCACTGTCTCAAGAAGTGCTAAAACAGCACGGGTGGATTCTGAATATTCCAAAATCCCAGTTAATTCCGACAACACGTCTGCTGTTCCTAGGGATGATTCTGGACACGGTTCAGAAAAAGGTTTTTCTCCCGGAGGAAAAAGCCAAGGAGTTATCCGAACTTGTCAGGAACCTCCTAAAACCAGGAAAGGTGTCTGTACATCAATGCACAAGAGTCCTGGGAAAAATTGTGGCTTCTTACGAAGCAATTCCATTCGGCAGATTCCACGCAAGAATTTTCCAGAGGGATCTGTTGGACAAATGGTCAGGGTCGCATCTTCAGATGCACCAGCGGATAACCCTGTCTCCAAGGACAAGGGTATCTCTTCTGTGGTGGTTGCAGAGTGCTCATCTATTGGAGGGCCGCAGATTCGGCATACAGGATTGGATCCTGGTGACCACGGACGCCAGCCTGAGAGGCTGGGGAGCAGTCACACAAGGAAGAAACTTCCAGGGCGTGTGGTCGAGCCTGGAAACGTCTCTTCACATAAACATTCTGGAACTAAGAGCAATCTACAATGCTCTAAGCCAGGCAGAACCTCTGCTTCAAGGAAAACCGGTGTTGATCCAGTCGGACAACATCACGGCAGTCGCCCATGTGAACAGACAGGGCGGCACAAGAAGCAGGAGTGCAATGGCAGAAGCTGCAAGGATTCTTCGCTGGGCAGAGAATCATGTGATAGCACTGTCAGCAGTGTTCATCCCGGGAGTGGACAACTGGGAAGCAGACTTCCTCAGCAGACACGACCTTCACCCGGGAGAGTGGGGTCTTCATCCAGAAGTTTTCCACATGCTGGTAACCCGTTGGGAAAGACCAATGGTGGACATGATGGCGTCTCGCCTCAACAAAAAACTGGACAGGTATTGCGCCAGGTCAAGAGATCCGCAGGCAATAGCTGTGGACGCGCTGGTAACGCCTTGGGTGTACCAGTCGGTGTATGTGTTTCCTCCTCTGCCTCTCATACCAAAAGTATTGAGAATTATACGGCAAAGAGGCGTAAGAACGATACTAGTGGTTCCGGATTGGCCAAGAAGGACTTGGTACCCGGAACTTCAAGAGATGATCACGGAAGATCCGTGGCCTCTACCTCTGAGAAGGGACTTGCTTCAGCAGGGTCCCTGTCTGTTTCAAGACTTACCGCGGCTGCGTTTGACGGCATGGCGGTTGAACGCCGGATCCTAAAGGAAAAAGGCATGCCGGAAGAAGTCATTCCTACTTTGATTAAAGCAAGGAAGGAAGTAACCGCGCAACATTATCACCGCATTTGGCGAAAATATGTTGCGTGGTGCGAGGATCGGAGTGCTCCGACGGAGGAATTTCAACTGGGTCGATTCCTACATTTCCTGCAATCAGGATTGTCTATGGGTCTCAAATTGGGATCTATTAAGGTTCAAATTTCGGCCCTGTCGATTTTCTTCCAGAAAGAATTGGCTTCAGTTCCTGAAGTCCAGACTTTTGTTAAGGGAGTGCTGCATATACAGCCCCCTGTGGTGCCTCCAGTGGCACCGTGGGATCTCAATGTTGTTTTGGACTTTCTCAAATCTCATTGGTTTGAACCACTAAAAACTGTGGATTTGAAATATCTCACATGGAAAGTGACCATGCTACTAGCCCTGGCTTCGGCCAGGAGAGTGTCAGAACTGGCAGCTTTATCTTACAAAAGCCCATATCTGATTTTCCATTCGGACAGGGCAGAACTGCGGACTCGTCCGCATTTTCTCCCTAAGGTGGTGTCAGCATTTCATCTGAACCAGCCTATTGTAGTGCCTGCGGCTACAAGCGACTTGGAGGACTCCAAGTTGTTGGACGTTGTCAGAGCTTTAAAAATATACATTTCAAGGACAGCTGGAGTCAGGAAATCTGACTCACTGTTTATACTATATGCTCCCAACAAGTTGGGCGCTCCTGCGTCTAAGCAGACTATTGCTCGCTGGATTTGTAGTACGATTCAGCTTGCACATTCTGTGGCAGGCCTGCCACAGCCAAAATCGGTAAAAGCCCACTCCACAAGGAAGGTGGGTTCTTCTTGGGCGGCTGCCCGAGGGGTCTCGGCATTACAACTCTGCCGAGCGGCTACGTGGTCGGGGGAGAACACGTTTGTAAAATTCTACAAATTTGATACCCTGGCTAAGGAGGACCTGGAGTTCTCTCATTCGGTGCTGCAGAGTCATCCGCACTCTCCCGCCCGTTTGGGAGCTTTGGTATAATCCCCATGGTCCTTTCAGGAACCCCAGCATCCACTAGGACGATAGAGAAAATAAGAATTTACTTACCGATAATTCTATTTCTCGGAGTCCGTAGTGGATGCTGGGCGCCCATCCCAAGTGCGGATTATCTGCAATAATTGTACATAGTTATTGTTACCTAATTCGGGTTATTGTTGTAGGGAGCCATCTTTCAGAGGCTCCTCTGTTATCATACTGTTAACTGGGTTTAGATCACAGGTTGTACGGTGTGATTGGTGTGGCTGGTATGAGTCTTACCCGGGATTCATAAATCCTTCCTTATTGTGTACGCTCGTCCGGGCACAGTATCCTAACTGAGGCTTGGAGGAGGGTCATAGGGGGAGGAGCCAGTACACACCACCTGATCGTAAAGCTTTACTTTTTGTGCCCTGTCTCCTGCGGAGCCGCTATTCCCCATGGTCCTTTCAGGAACCCCAGCATCCACTACGGACTCCGAGAAATAGAATTATCGGTAAGTAAATTCTTATTTTTTTGATGGCTCAATGTACACAAACTTTGTTTAATACACAAAGTTATTAAAAATATTGTATTAAATGTCCTTCAGGCTGTGTGTATAAGGTGTATATGAAACATAAATGAATTGTGTGAATGTAGACACACTTTGTTTAATGCACAAAGTTATAAAAAATATTGGCTAAAATTACCTTCAGGCTGTGTGTTTAAGGAATATATGAAACATAAATGTATTCTGTGCTTAGATTTAGGTCCCATCACCATGATATCTCATTATGGTATGCAATTATTCCAAAATACGGAAAAATCCCATATCCAAAATACCTCTGGTCCCAAGCATTTTGGATAAGGGATACTCAACCTGTATATATTAAAGAAAGGTCTTTCAATATTTTGGTGCACCATACCTAAAATAAAACACTCACTCAGACTACCCTTGAATTTCCCCTAAACCTCCATCCCTCCAGTCTCAAGGCCCATACACATTAGACGATGTCGCTCTGTGAGCGACATCGTCTAACGTTTCCCCCTCCCGGGCCGGCCGGTCGGCGGCCGCCTGTACGCACTGAGCGATATGACCGCTCATATCGCTCAGTGACGTCACGCCCCCGCCAGCCCTGCATGAAGGTCGTGGACGACAGTCCACATCCTTCATGCATGCCCTACCGACAGCGACGATCGTTGCCGACCCGCGGGGCCGCGCATCGGTCGTCGCTGGCGGCATACACACTTAACGATAAAATGAGCGACGTCGCTCAAGGAGGGGGGAAATGAGCAACGTCGCTCATTATATCGTTAAGTGTGTATGGACCTTCAGTGTATGTCCTTGAGTTCTAATATTTCTCTTCCTTTGAAGAATGTTTCCCTCCTGAACTTTGTTAAGACCCTTGATATATTTGAAAGTTTCTCTAACGTCCTAAGTGGATGCTGGGGACTCCGTAAGGACCATGGGGAATAGCGGCTCCGCAGGAGACTGGGCACAAAAGTAAAGCTTTAGAACTACCTGGTGTGCACTGGCTCCTCCCCCTATGACCCTCCTCCAAGCCTCAGTTAGATTTTTGTGCCCGAACGAGAAGGGTGCACACTAGGTGGCTCTCCTGAGCTGCTTAGTGAAAAGTTTAGTTTTAGGTTTTTTATTTTCAGTGAGACCTGCTGGCAACAGGCTCACTGCATCGAGGGACTAAGGGGAGAAGAAGCGAACTCACCTGCGTGCAGAGTGGATTGGGCTTCTTAGGCTACTGGACATTAGCTCCAGAGGGACGATCACAGGCCCAGCCATGGATGGGTCCCAGAGCCGCGCCGCCGGCCCCCTTACAGAGCCAGAAGACAGAAGAGGTCCGGAAAATCGGCGGCAGAAGACGTCCTGTCTTCACCAAGGTAGCGCACAGCACTGCAGCTGTGCGCCATTGCTCCTCAGCACACTTCACACTTCGGTCACTGAGGGTGCAGGGCGCTAGGGGGGGGCGCCCTGAGCAGCAATAAAAACACCTTGGCTGGCGAAAATACATCACATATAGCCCCCAGGGCTATATGGATGAATTTTAACCCCTGCCAGAATCCATAAAAAAGCAGGAGAAAAGTCCGCAAAAAAGGGGCGGAGCCTATCTCCTCAGCACACTGGCGCCATTTTCCCTCACAGCTCAGTTGGAGGGAAGCTCCCCTGGCTCTCCCCTGCAGTCACTACACTACAGAAAGGGTTAAAAAAGAGAGGGGGCACTAATTAGGCGCAGTATTAACAATACAGCAGCTATAAGGGGAAAAACACTTATATAAGGTTATCCCTATATATATATATATATATATATATATATATATATATATATAGCGCTCTGGTGTGTGCTGGCAAACTCTCCCTCTGTCTCCCCAAAGGGCTAGTGGGGTCCTGTCCTCTATCAGAGCATTCCCTGTGTGTGTGCTGTGTGTCGGTACGTTTGTGTCGACATGTATGAGGAGAAAAATGATGTGGAGACGGAGCAGATTGCCTGTAATAGTGATGTCACCCCCTAGGGGGTCGACACCTGAGTGGATGAACTGTTGGAAGGAATTACGTGACAGTGTCAGCTCTGTATAAAAGACAGTGGTTGACATGAGACAGCCGGCTACTCAGCTTGTGCCTGTCCAGACGTCTCATAGGCCGTCAGGGGCTCTAAAGCGCCCGTTACCTCAGATGGCAGATATAGACGCCGACACGGATACTGACTCCAGTGTCGACGGTGAAGAGACAAATGTGACTTCCAGTAGGGCCACACGTTACATGATTGAGGCAATGAAAAATGTTTTACACATTTCTGATAATACGAGTACCACCAAAAAGGGGTATTATGTTCGGTGAGGAAAAACTACCTGTAGTTTTCCTGAATCTGAGAAATTAAATGAGGTGTGTGATGATGCGTGGGTTTCCCCCGATAACAACTGATAATTTCTAAAATGTTATTGGCATTATATCCTTTCCCGCCAGAGGTTAGGGTGCGTTGGGAAACACCCCCTAGGGTTGATAAAGCGCTCACACGCTTGTAAGAACAAGGGCTCTACCCTCTCCTGAGATGGCCGCCCTTAAGGATCCTGCTGATAGAAAGCAGGAGGGTATCCTAAAATGTATTTACACACATACTGGTGTTATACTGCGACCAGCAATCGCCTCAGCCTGGATGTGCAGTGCTGGGTTGGCGTGGTCGGATTCCCTGACTGAAAATATTGATACCCTAGATAGGGACAGTATATTATTGCCTATAGAGCATTTGAAAGATGCATTTCTATATATGCGTGATGCACAGCGGAATATTTGCCGACTGGCATCAAGTCTAAGTGCGTTGTCCATTTCTACCAGTAGAGGGTTATGGACACGACAGTGGTCAGGTGATGCGGATTCCAAACGGCATTTGGAAGTATTGCCTTATTAAGGGGAGGAGTTATTTGGGGTCGGTCTTTCAGACCTGGTGGCCACGGCAACAGCTGGGAAATCCACGTTTGTACCCCAGGTCGCCTCTCAACATGAGAAGACGCCGTATTATCAGGCGCAGTCTTTTCGTGGACAAGCGGGCAAAAGGTTCCTCATTTCTGCCCCGTGACAGAGGGAGAGGAAAAAGGCTGCAGAAATCAGCCAGTTCCCAGGAACAGAAACCCTCTCCCGCCTCTGCCAAGCCCTCAGTATGACGCTGGGGCTTTACAAGCAGAATCAGGCACGGTGGGGGGCCCGTCTCAATGAATTTCAGCGCGCAGTGGGCTCACTCGCAAGTAGACCCCTGGATCCTTCAGGTGATATCTCAGGGGTACAAATTGGAATTTGAGACGTCTCCCCCTCGCCGTTTCCTAAAGTCGGCTTTATCGATGTCTCCTTCTGACAGGGAGACAGTTTTGGAAGCCATTCACAAGCTGTATTCCCAGCAGGTGATAATCAAGGTACCCCTCCTGCAACAGGGAACGGGGTATTATTTCACACTGTTGTGGTACCGAAGCCGGACGGCTCGGTGAGACCGATTCTAAATCTAAAATCTTTGAACACTTACATACAGAGGTTCAAATTCAAGATTGAGTCACTCAGAGCAGTGATTGCGAACCTGGAAGAAGGGGACTACATGATGTCTCGGGACATCAAGGATGCTTACCTTCATGTCCCAATTAACCCTTCTCACCAAGGGTACCTCAGGTTTATGGTACAGAACTGTCACTATCAGTTCAGACGCTGCCGTATGGATGGTCCACGGCACCCCGGGTCTTTACCAAGGTAATGGCCGAAATGATGATATTCCTTCGAAGGAAGGGAATTTTAGTTATCCCTTACTTGGACGATTCCCTGATAAGGGTAAGATCCAGGGAACAGTTGGAGGTCGGTGTAGCACTATCTCAGGTAGTGTTGCGGCAGCACGATTGGATTCTCAATATTCCAAAATCGCAGCTGGTTCCGACGACTCGTCTTCTGTTCCTAGGGATGATCCTGGACACGGTTCAGAAAAAGGTGTTTCTCCCGGAGGAGAAAGCCAGGGAGTTATCCGAGCTAGTCAGGAACCTCCTAAAACCGAGCCAACTCTCAGTGCATCAATGCACAAGGGTTCTGGGTAAAATGGTGGCTTCCTACGAAGCAATCCCATTCGGCAGATTCCACGCAAGAACTTTCCAGTGGGACCTGCTGGACAAATGGTCCGGGTCGCATCTTCAGATGCATCAGCGGATAACCCTGTCACCAAGGACAAGGGTGTCCCTCCTGTGGTGGTTGCAGAGTGCTCATCTTCTAGAGGGCCGCAGATTCGGCATTCAGGACTGGGTCCTGGTGACCACGGATGCCAGCCTGCGAGGCTGGGGAGCAGTCACACAGGGAAGGAATTTCCAGGGCTTATGGTCAAGCCTGGAGACATCACTTCACATAAATATCCTGAAGCTAAGGGCCATTTACAATGCTCTAAGCTTAGCAAGACCTCTGCTTCAAGGTCAGCCGGTGTTGATCCAGTCGGACAACATCACGGCAGTCACCCACGTAAACAGACAGGGTGGCACAAGAAGCAGGAGGGCAATGGCAGAAGCTGCAAGGATTCTTCGCTGGGCAGAAAATCATGTGATAGCACTGTCAGCAGTATTCATTCCGGGAGTGGACAACTAGGAAGCAGACTTCCTCAGCAGACACGACCTCCACCCGGGAGAGTGGAGACTTCACCCAGAAGTCTTCCACATGATTATAAACCGTTGGGAAAAACTCGACAGGTATTGCGCCAGGTCAAGGGACCCTCAGGCAATAGCTGTAGACGCTCTGGTAACACCGTGGGTGTACCAGTCAGTGTATGTGTTCCCTCCTCTGCCTCTCATACCCAAGGTACTGAGATTGATAAGATGGAGAGGAGTAAGCACTATATTCGTGGCTCCGGATTGGCCAAGAAGGACTTGGTAACCGGAACTTCAAGAGATGCTCACGGAGGATCCGTGGCCTCTACCTCTAAGAAGGGACCTGCTCCAGCAAGGACCCTGTCTGTTCCAAGACTTACCGCGGCTGCGTTTGACGGCATGGCGGTTGAACGCCGGATCCTGAAGGAAAAAAGGCATTCCGGATGAAGTCATCCCTATCCTGATCAAAGCCAGGAAGGATGTAACCGCAAAACATTATCACCGCATTTGGCGAAAATATGTTGCGTGGTGCGAGGCCAGTAAGGCCCGACGGAGGAAATTCAACTGGGTCGATTCCTACATTTCCTGCAAACAGGAGTGTCTATGGGCCTGAAATTGGGGTCCATTAAGGTTCAAATTTCGGCCCTGTCAATTTTCTTCCAAAAAGAACTAGCTTCAGTCCCTGAAGTTCAGACGTTTGTAAAAGGGGTACTGCATATACAGCCTCCTTTTGTGCCTCCGGTGGCACTTTGGGATCTCAATGTAGTTTTTGGGTTCCAAAAGTCACATTGGTTTGAACCACTTAAATCTGTGGAGTTAAAATATCTCACATGGAAAGTGGTCATGCTGTTGGCCCTGGCCTGGGCCAGGCGCGTGTCAGAATTGGCGGCTTTATCCTGTAAAAGCCCTTATCTGATTTTCCATTCGGACAGGGCGGAATTGAGGACTCGTCCTCAGTTTCTCCCTAAGGTGGTTTCAGCGTTTCACCTGAACCAACCTATTGTGGTGCCTGCGGCTACTAGGGACTTGGAGGACTCCAAGTTGCTAGACGTTGTCAGGGCCCTGAAAATCTATGTTTCCAGGACGGCTGGAGTCAGAAAATCTGACTCGCTGTTTATCCTGTATGCACCCAACAAGCTGGGTGCTCCTGCTTCTAAGCAGACTATTGCTCGTTGGATTTGTAGTACAATTCAGCTTGCACATTCTGTGGCAGGCCTGCCACAGCCAAAAATCTGTAAATGCCCACTCCACAAGGAAGGTGGGCTCATCTTGGGCGGCTGCCCGAGGGGTCTCGGCTTTACAACTTTGCCGAGCAGCTACTTGGTCAGGAGCAAATACGTTTGTAAAATTCTACAAAATTGATACCCTGGCTGAGGAGGACCTGGAGTTCTCTCATTTGGTGCTGCAGAGTCATCCGCACTCTCCCGCCCGTTTGGGAGCTTTGGTATAATCCCCATGGTCCTTACGGAGTCCCCAGCATCCACTTAGGACGTTAGAGAAAATAAGAATTTACTTACCGATAATTCTATTTCTCGGAGTCCGTAGTGGATGCTGGGGTTCCTGAAAGGACCATGGGGAATAGCGGCGGAGACAGGGCACAAAAAGTAAAGCTTTTCCAGATCAGGTGGTGTGCACTGGCTCCTCCCCCTATGACCCTCCTCCAGACTCCAGTTAGGTACTGTGCCCGGACGAGCGTACACAATAAGGGAGGATTTTGAATCCCGGGTAAGACTCATACCAGCCACACCAATCACACCGTACAACTTGTGATCTAAACCCAGTTAACAGTATGATAACAGAGGAGCCTCTGAAAGATGGCTCCCTAAACAATAACCCGAATTAGTTAACAATAACTATGTACAAGTATTGCAGATAATCCGCACTTGGGATGGGCGCCCAGCATCCACTACGGACTCCGAGAAATAGAATTATCGGTAAGTAAATTCTTATTTTCTCTATCGTCCTAGTGGATGCTGGGGTTCCTGAAAGGACCATGGGGATTATACCAAAGCTCCCAAACGGGCGGGAGAGTGCGGATGACTCTGCAGCACCGAATGAGAGAACTCCAGGTCCTCCTTTGCCAGGGTATCAAATTTGTAGAATTTTACAAACGTGTTCTCCCCTGACCACGTAGCTGCTCGGCAGAGTTGTAATGCCGAGACCCCTCGGGCAGCCGCCCAAGATGAGCCCACCTTCCTTGTGGAATGGGCCTTAACAGATTTAGGCTGTGGCAGGCCTGCCACAGAATGTGCAAGTTGAATTGTGTTACAAATCCAACGAGCAATCGACTGCTTAGAAGCAGGCGCACCCAACTTGTTGGGTGCATACAGTATAAACAGCGAGTCAGATTTTCTGACTCCAGCCGTCCTTGAAATGTATATTTTTAAAGCTCTGACAACGTCCAACAACTTGGAGTCCTCCAAGTCGCTTGTAGCCGCAGGCACTACAATAGGCTGGTTCAGGTGAAACGCTGATACCACCTTAGGGAGAAAATGCGGACGCGTCCGCAGCTCTGCCCTATCCGAATGGAAAATTAAATAAGGGCTTTTATAAGATAAAGCCGCCAGTTCAGATACTCTCCTGGCGGACGCCAGGGCCAGTAACATAGTCACTTTCCATGTGAGATATTTCAAATCCACATCTTTTAGTGGTTCAAACCAATGGGATTTGAGGAAATCTAAAACTACATTTAGATCCCACGGTGCCACCGGAGGCACCACAGGAGGCTGTATATGCAGTACTCCCTTTACAAAAGTCTGGACCTCAGGAACTGAGGCCAATTCTTTTTGGAAGAATATTGACAGGGCCGAAATTTGAACCTTAATAGATCCCAATTTGAGACCCATAGACAATCCTGATTGCAGGAAATGTAGGAAACGACCCAGTTGAAATTCCTCCGTCGGAGCACTCCGATCCTCGCACCACGCAACATATTTCCGCCAAATGCGGTGATAATGCTTCGCGGTGACTTCCTTTCTTGCCTTAATCAAGGTAGGAATGACTTCTTCTGGAATGCCTTTCCCTTTTAGGATCTGGCGTTCAACCGCCATGCCGTCAAACGCAGCCGCGGTAAGTCTTGGAATAGACACGGTCCCTGCTGAAGCAGGTCCTGTCTTAGAGGTAGAGGCCACGGATCGTCCGTGACCATCTCTTGAAGTTCCGGGTACCAAGACCGTCTTGGCCAATCCGGAGCCACTAGTATCGTTCTTACTCCGCTTTGCCTTATGATTCTCAATACCTTTGGTATGAGAGGCAGAGGAGGAAACACATACACCGACTGGTACACCCAAGGTGTTACCAGCGCGTCCACAGCTATTGCCTGCGGATCTCTTGACCTGGCGCAATACCTGTCCAGTTTTTTGTTGAGGCGAGACGCCATCATGTCCACCATTGGTCTTTCCCAACGGTTTATTAGCATGTGGAAAACTTCTGGATGAAGACCCCACTCTCCCGGGTGAAGATCGTGTCTGCTGAGGAAGTCTGCTTCCCAGTTGTCCACTCCCGGGATGAACACTGCTGACAGTGCTATCACGTGATTCTCCGCCCAGCGAAGGATCCTGGCAGCTTCTGCCATTGCACTCCTGCTTCTTGTGCCGCCCTGTCTGTTTACATGGGCGACTGCCGTGATGTTGTCCGACTGGATCAACACCGGTCTTCCTTGAAGCAGAGGTTCCGCCTGGCTTAGAGCATTGTAGATTGCTCTTAGTTCCAGAATGTTTATGTGAAGAGACTTTTCCAGGCTCGACCACACTCCCTGGAAGTTTCTTCCTTGTGTGACTGCTCCCCAGCCTCTCAGGCTGGCGTCCGTGGTCACCAGGATCCAATCCTGTATGCCGAATCTGCGGCCCTCCAATAGATGAGCCCTCTGCAACCACCACAGAAGAGATACCCTTGTCCTTGGAGACAGGGTTATCCGCAGGTGCATCTGAAGATGCGACCCTGACCATTTGTCCAACAGATCCCTTTGGAAAATTCTTGCATGGAATCTGCCGAATGGAATTGCTTCGTAAGAAGCCACCATTTTTCCCAGGACTCTTGTGCATTGATGTACAGACACCTTTCCTGGTTTTAGGAGATTCCTGACCAGGTCGGATAACTCCTTGGCTTTTTCCTCGGGAAGAAAAACCTTTTTCTGAACCGTGTCCAGAATCATCCCTAGGAACAGCGGACGAGTTGTCGGCATTAATTGGGATTTTGGAATATTCAGAATCCATCCGTGCTGCTTTAGCACCTCTTGAGATATTGCTAATCCCATCTCTAGCTGTTCTCTGGACCTTGCCCTTATTAGGAGATCGTCCAAGTATGGGATAATTAATACGCCTTTTCTTCGAAGAAGAATCATCATCTCGGCCATTACCTTTGTAAAGATCCGAGGTGCCGTGGACAAACCAAACGGCAGCGTCTGAAACTGATAGTGACAGTTTTGTACAACGAACCTGAGGTACCCCTGGTGTGAGGGGTAAATTGGAACGTGGAGATACGCATCCTTGATGTCCAAGGATACCATAAAGTCCCCTTCTTCCAGGTTCGCTATCACTGCTCTGAGTGACTCCATCTTGAACTTGAACTTCTTTATGTACAGGTTCAAGGACTTCAGATTTAGAATAGGCCTTACCGAGCCATCCGGCTTCGGTACCACAAATAGAGTGGAATAATACCCCTTCCCTTGTTGTAGAAGAGGTACCTTGACTATCACCTGCTGAGAGTACAGCTTGTGAATGGCTTCCAAAACCGTCTCCCTTTCGGAAGGGGACGTTGGTAAAGCAGACTTCAGGAAACGGCGAGGTGGATCTGTCTCTAATTCCAACCTGTACCCCTGAGATATTATCTGCAGGATCCAGGGATCTACCTGCGAGTGAGCCCACTGCGCGCTGTAATTTTTGAGACTACCTCCCACCGTCCCCGAGTCCGCTTGAGAAGCCCCAGCGTCATGCTGAGGCTTTTGTAGAAGCCGGGGAGGGCTTCTGTTCCTGGGAAGGAGCTGCCTGTTGCTGTTTCTTCCCTCGACCTCTGCCTCGTGGCAGATATGAATAGCCCTTTGCTCTCTTATTTTTAAAGGAACGAAAGGGCTGCGGTTGAAAAGTCGGTGCCTTTTTCTGTTGGGGAGTGACTTGAGGTAGAAAGGTGGATTTCCCGGCTGTAGCCGTGGCCACCAAATCTGATAGACCGACTCCAAATAACTCCTCCCCTTTATACGGCAAAACTTCCATATGCCGTTTTGAATCCGCATCGCCTGTCCACTGTCGCGTCCATAAAGCTCTTCTGGCCGAAATGGACATAGCACTTACCCGTGATGCCAGTGTGCAGATATCCCTCTGTGCATCACGCATATAAAGAAATGCATCCTTTATTTGTTCTAACGACAGTAAAATATTGTCCCTGTCCAGGGTATCAATATTTTCAATCAGGGACTCTGACCAAACTACCCCAGCACTGCACATCCAGGCAGACGCTATAGCTGGTCGTAGTATAACACCTGCATGTGTGTATATACTTTTTTGGATATTTTCCATCCTCCTATCTGATGGATCTTTAAGTGCGGCCGTCTCAGGAGAAGGTAACGCCACTTGTTTTGATAAGCGTGTTAGCGCCTTGTCCACCCTAGGAGGTGTTTCCCAGCGCTCCCTAACCTCTGGCGGGAAAGGGTATAATGCCAATAATTTCTTTGAAATTATCAGCTTTTTATCAGGGGCAACCCACGCTTCATCACACACGTCATTTAATTCTTCTGATTCAGGAAAAACTATAGGTAGTTTTTTCACACCCCACATAATACCCTGTTTAGTGGTACCTGTAGTATCAGCTAAATGTAACGCCTCCTTCATTGCCAAAATCATATAACGTGTGGCCCTTACTGGAAAATACGGTTGATTGGTCACCGTCACCACTGGAATCAGTGCCTGTGTCTGGGTCTGTGTCGACCGACTGAGGCAAAGGGCGTTTTACAGCCCCTGACGGTGTTTGAGGCGCCTGGACAGGCACTAATTGATTGTCCGGCCGCCTCATGTCGTCAAACGACTGCTTAAGCGAGTTGACGCTATCCCGTAATTCCACAAATAAAGGCATCCATTCTGGTGTCCACCCCCTAGGAGGTGACATCCCCATATTTGGCAATTGCTCCGCCTCCACACCAATATCGTCCTCATACATGTCGACACACACGTACCGACACACAGCAGACACACAGGGAATGCTCTAAACGAAGACAGGACCCACTAGCCCTTTGGGGAGACAGAGGGAGAGTCTGCCAGCACACACCAAAAAACGCTATATATGACAGGGATAGCCTTATAATAAGTGCTCCCTTATAGCTGCTTTATATATATCAAGATATTGCCATTAAATTTGCCCCCCCCTCTCTGTTTTACCCTGTTTCTGTAGTGCAGTGCAGGGGAGAGACCTGGGAGCCGTCCTGACCAGCGGAACTGTGAGAGGAAATGGCGCCGTGTGCTGAGGAGATAGGCCCCGCCCCTTTTTCGGCGGGCTCGTCTCCCGCTATTTTGTGAATACAGGCAGGGGTTAAATATCTCCATATAGCCTCTGGGGGCTATATGTGAGGTATTTTTAGCCTTTTAATAGGTTTTCATTTGCCTCCCAGGGCGCCCCCCCCCCAGCGCCCTGCACCCTCAGTGACTGCGTGTGAAGTGTGCTGAGAGGAAAATGGCGCACAGCTGCAGTGCTGTGCGCTACCTTTAGAAGACTGCAGGAGTCTTCAGCCGCCGATTCTGGACCTCTTCTTACTTCAGCATCTGCAAGGGGGCCGGCGGCGCGGCTCCGGTGACCATCCAGGCTGTACCTGTGATCGTCCCTCTGGAGCTGATGTCCAGTAGCCAAGAAGCCAATCCATCCTGCACGCAGGTGAGTTCACTTCTTCTCCCCTCTGTCCCTCGTTGCAGTGATCCTGTTGCCAGCAGGAATCACTGTAAAATAAAAAACCTAAGCTAAACTTTCTCTAAGCAGCTCTTTATGAGAGCCACCTAGAATTGCACCCTTCTCGGCCGGGCACAAAAATCTAACTGGAGTCTGGAGGAGGGTCATAGGGGGAGGAGCCAGTGCACACCACCTGATCTGGAAAAGCTTTACTTTTTGTGCCCTGTCTCCGCCGCTATTCCCCATGGTCCTTTCAGGAACCCCAGCATCCACTAGGACGATAGAGAAAATAAGAATTTACTTACCGATAATTCTATTTCTCGTAGTCCGTAGTGGATGCTGGGCGCCCATCCCAAGTGCGGATTGTCTTCTGCAATACTGGTACATAGTTATTGTTACCAAAAAATCGGGTTATTGCTGTAGTGAGCCATCTTTTCTAGAGGCTCCTCTGTTATGCTGTTAACTGGGTTTAGATCACGAGTTATACGGTGTGATTGGTGTGGCTGGTATGAGTCTTACCCGGGATTCAAAATCCTTCCTTATTGTGTACGCTCGTCCGGGCACAGTATCCTAACTGAGGCTTGGAGGAGGGTCATAGGGGGAGGAGCCAGTGCACACCAGGTAGTTCTAAAGCTTTACTTTTGTGCCCAGTCTCCTGCGGAGCCGCTATTCCCCATGGTCCTTACGGAGTCCCCAGCATCCACTACGGACTACGAGAAATAGAATTATCGGTAAGTAAATTCTTATTTTCTATCATGTCCCCCCTTTCCCTTTTCTCCTCCAAACTATATATGTTAAGATCTTTTAGACTTTCCGGGTACGTTTTGTGCTGTAGGCCATGCACCATTTTAGTTGCCCTTTGTACACTTTCTAATGTATTTATATCCTACTGGAGATATGGTCTCCAGAACTGGACACAGTAATCCAGATGGGGCCGTACCAATGACCTATACAGTGGCATTATCACTTCTTTTTTCCTGCTACTGATTTCTCTCCCTATGCAACCAAGCATCTGACTTGCCTTTCTCATTGCTTTGTTGCATTGCTTTCCTGCCTTTAAGTCACTTGAAATAGTGACTCCTAAATCCCTTTCCTCCTCAGTAGTTTCCATTATAGTACCCTTGATACTATATTTATGTATATGTATATATATATATATATATATATATATATATATATATATATATATATATATAAATATTACACACATACTAGTCCAGTGCAGTTTTATTGTCTCACTAAAATAATTATCTGCATTGTCACTGTGACTGTGTGTGCCTGTATCTGCTGTGTGGATTTCACTTTCAGTGTATCCCAGCTATAGCTATCACTGTATTCTGTACCCTAAAGGACTAAGTGTGTCAGGGTCTCATATATAGTGCTGCACTGTATTTACCGTTAAGTGTATTCTACTGTGTACTCAGTCACATCATACCGGATTTATTCGCTGATGTTGTGTACTGTGTACATGGTCACATAGTACCGGATTTAGACTCTGATGTTGTGTACTGTGTACACTGTCACATACTAGGTGATTTATTTGCAGGTATTGTGCTCTGTCTGGCTGTATCGTACTCATGCGCTCTGTGGTTACGTTCACTAAAATGTCTAACACAAAGGGCGGAATATCCACTGACGCTTCTGTATCATGCAGCGCATGAGCCAGGGATTTGCCTGAGGGGGAAGCTTTAATTGATGGACTGTGTAATATGTGCCATACATCTCCCAGTCAGTCCGCAGCTCCTGTAACCAATCAGGATCCACCTTGGGCGGCGTTCTCAACTATGCTCAATACGCTTGTGACACGCCTTACGCCCCCTATGGGACCTCCTGTGCCATTGCAGCCACATATTGTCCCTATGATAAATCCGCCTTGGGTGGATAATTTGTCTACCCAGTTGCAGCAACTGAATCAATCTTTGGTTAGACAAAAACCTACCCCACGTCCCTCTGGGGTCAAGGGGTCATCTAAGCGGGCCGCTTCCTCCTTACAATCCACTAACATATCAGATGATACTTCTGATGAAGATGGGGAGTATACTGATCCATCAGACACTGATTCAGTTGCTTCTGACGAGGAACCTACAACTCAGGTTGATGTCCCTGACATAGTGGAGGCTATTAAGCTGATTCTACAAATCGATGATGATGTAGATCCCACTGCTGCGTCTAAGAAACCTGATAAGTTGAAACGTCAGAAGGTAGCTAAAGTAGTCTTACCACATTCTGACCACTTAGTAGACATATGTCAGGAACCCTGGTCTTCTCCAGGAAAGAAATTCTCCCTGTCTAAAAAGATGCTAGCTCGCTATCCTCTCCCTGCTGAGTTGTGTAACAAGTGAATTCCCATGTCACCCCTCTTGTGGTGTCAGCTACTCTGCCTGTCACCACTGTCACCTCACTGAAGGAACCGACAGATAAGCATGTGGAGGGATACCTGAAATCTATTTACTCCCTTACAGATGCTGAACATAGACCCACTATAGCGGCCTCCTGGGCCACAAAAAAGGAATTGAAGCATGGGATCAGGCAATAGAGGATGAGCTACCTCAGGATATATCTGACACTGACAGAAAATATGTCTCATATTACCACTGCCTCCCACTATATTCAGGAGGCGTTCTCTGAGGCAGGTGTAATGGTGGCCAAGGCGTCGACTACATCCTTCCTGGCTCGCTGAATTCTGTGGTTGAGGTCATGGAAGGTGGACCTGGACTCCAAAAAGACCTTGGAGGTACTTCCTTTTAAGGAAGACATCCTATTTGGGGAAGATCTGAATAAGACTGTAACTGACTTAGCGTCTGCTAAGACTGCATTTCTCCCGAATACTAATCCTTCTGCACAGAAGGCAAAGTGTACCACTTTTCGTTCCTTTCGACCTCAGGGGAAAGCGAAGGGTCAGACATACCCGAGATAAGCTTGTGCTCCCAAAACCACAAAGCAAAACAATCCCGGGCTGCCCGTCAGCCTACTTCCAAACAAGACAAGCCTGCTGCATGACGGGGCGGGCCTCCCCCTGGGGGATCCCAGGGTGGGAGGCCGACTTCTGCAGTTCACCCAGGTTTGGTTAAGACCACTTCAGATGCATGGGTGCGAGAAGTCGTCTCTCACGGGTACGCAGTTTCTTTCAAGAGATGTCCCCCTCGCCAGTTCTGCATGACTGTTATTCCTTCGGATCCGTTGAAGGCGCAAGCTATACACCTGGTTGCACGTTCCCTCCTGGATACAGGAGTGGTAGTGCTGGTACCCCTGTCCCAGAGAGGCGGAGGATACTACTCGACCCTGTTTCTAGTTCTGAAACCCAATGGGTCTTTCCGGCCTATTCTCAACCTCAAATCACTGAACAAATTTGTGAGAGTGTCCAAGTTCCGTATGGAAACGCTGCGCTCGATTGTACTGGCCATGGAACCCGGAGAATACATGGTATCCCTGGATATACAAGATGCTTATCTGCATATACCTATCGCCATATCGCATCAGCAATATCTGCGGTTTGCTATTGGCAACCTTCACTATCAGTTCAAGGCTCTGGCGTTTGGACTGGCCACGGCGCCTTGGATCTTCACCAAGGTTATGGCCGTGATGACGGCTCATCTGCGTCGTCAGGGAATCAGGATCCCGGCGTATCTGGACGACTTGCTGATCCTGGCGAACTCCCAAGATGTCCTCCTCAGTTATCTGCAACTGACGGTACGCTTCCTACAAGCCCACGGGTGGCTCCTCAACTGGAAGAAGTCCTCGCTGGTCCCTGCTAAGAGCATGGTGCACCTGGGGGCACTGCTGGACACACACAGTCAATGGCTGTTTCTGTCTCCAGAGAAGGTCCTGAAGGTTCAGGACAGGATCAGATACTTCCTCTCTCGCCCAAGAGTGTCGATACACTCGGCGATGCAAGTACTAGGCCTCATGGTGTCAGCTTTCGACATGGCAGAGTACACTCAATTTCATTCCCGCCCTCTACAGATGTTAATCCTTTCCAAGTGGGATGGCCTGCCTCATCAGATCAGGTCTCAAATGATCTCCTTGACTCCGGAGGTTCGTCTGTCACTGAGCTGGTGGCTACAGGACCAGCCGTTGAGCAGGGGCAGTCCCTTCTGGATCCCCAACTGGGTCCTACTAACTATGGACGCCAGTCTGAGGGTTTGGGGTGCGGTGCTGGAGCAACACTCTATACAGGGTCAGTGGACCAAGGAGGAATCTCTCCTCCCGATAAACATTCTGGAATTGCGGGCAGTGTTCAATGCTTTGACTCTTGCCCTGCCTCTGATACACAACAGGCCTGTTCAAGTACAATCAGACAACGCCACCACGGTGGCATACATAAACCATCAAGGCTGCACTCGATGCCGCATGGCAATGATACAAGTGTAAAAAATCCTTTGTTGGGCGGAACGCCATCTGCCAGCAATATCGGCAGTGTTCATTCCGGGAGTCCTCAACTGGGAAGCGGATTTCCTCAGTCGTCAGGACATACATGCCGGAGAGTGGAGTCTTCATCAGGAAGTCTTTCAACTCCTAGTGGACAAGTGGGGTCTACAAGATGTAGACCTGATTTTGTCCTGACACAATCACAAAGTTATGGTCTTCGGATCAAGAACAATGGATCCTCAAGCAGCGTTCGTGGACGCACTGGCAATTCCATGGAACTTTCGGCTGCCCTACGTGTTCCCTCCAGTGTCACTTTTGCCCAGGGTACTACGGAAGTTCAAGCAAGAAGGAGGAATACTACTTCTAGTCACTCCAGCGTGGCCTAGATTGTATTGGTTCTCAGACCTGCAGGGTCTATCGATAGAGCGTCCTCTTCTACTTCATCAACGCCCAGACCTCCTCTTTCAGGGCCCTTGTGTCTACCTGGACCTGGCCAGACAGGCTTTGACGGAGTGGCTCTTGAAGCTTCACTCCTGAGGGCCAAAGGATTCTGGTAACTGGGCTGTAACTAGCGAGGCCAATCCCGGGATCAGGATCGGGGGGATCCCGGGATTTTGAGCAAGAAATGCTGGTATTTCAATCTGGGAATTGGTGCCTCCAATCCCAGGATTTGCATGCGCACATCTGTTTCAGTCTAGGCAGTGCTGAACACTAGTGCTCGTCTCAGAGGTTGCCTACTTGCGTGCCTCCTATGGCATGGGTATGGGTCATTAGGTCAACCACCATTGGTCGACATGCAGTAGGTCGATATGGTCAATAGGTCGACATGGTCAATAGGTTGACATGGGAAAAAATGTCGACATGAGGTTTTTCTTTACTGTTTTTGGTGTCGTTTTCTTCGTAAGGTGACGGGGAACCCCAATCAGTGGACCATGTTCCCTCGCATGGCAAGCGACTCAGCACAGGTTACCATTCCCAATTGTAGTCCACGTGGATAGTAAAGTATGAAAAAATTCAAAAAAAATGAAAAAAGTGAAAAACTCATGTCGAACTTTTTCCATGTCGACCTACTGACCATGTCGGTCTAATCCATGTAGACCAATAGTGGTCGACCTAATGACTGTCGACCTAAGGGCTGTCAAACTAATGACCGTAACCCTACGGCATGGCTGTACGGCTGCGCATGATGTCAAAGAGGTCAGGCTGCGCAGCCCCATGCCATCCCGCCCCTTAACCAGCTGTGTGCGACTAGCTTGCTAAGCACAACGGCCTGGCGAAAGTGAGTCACACACTGTCAATGTCTGAGCGTTGTCTGCGGCCTGACTCTGGGATTGGCTGCTGTGACTTTAGTCAATTTACTAAGCCTTGGATGGAGATAAAGTGGAGCCCACTGGCTAGTACTTTATCTTTGTTAACTTTATCTCCATCCAAGGGTTAGTAAATACCCCCCCTTGGTACCTGTGCTGCTGCCTGCCAGTGAGTGCCTGTGCCCTGGGCTGGCCCTTCCTGTCGTGGACTCTGCAAAACTGCTGACTGCTGAAACCTCAATCCCGGGACTGAAAAAATGAGGTGCGATTGGCTTCCCCAGATGTAACAATAGGATTTTAATTACCTACCGGTAAATCCTTTTCTCGTAGTCCGTAGAGGATGCTGGGGTTCCATTTAGTACCATGGGGTATAGACTGGTCCTTTGGGAGCCACTGGCACTTTAAGAGTTTAACAGTGTGGGCTGGCTCCCCCCTCTATGCCCCTCCTACCAGACTCAGTCTAGAAACTGTGCCCGAGGAGACGGACATACTTCGAGAGAAGGAAATACAGATAGTGGTGAGATTCACACCAGCTCACACCAAATCGAAAAAACCATGCTGACCAGCATGCACCATGAAGAAATCATGCCAACCAGGGTGAAACATGAAGAAATCATGCCAACCATCATGCAACACGAAGAAAACATGTTATTTAGCATGAAACAGGAAGCAACCATGCCAATCCGCATATAACCTGAAGAAATCATACTAACCATGCATGACAGAAGAACAGCAACAGCTGAACCAATACTTAACCAAGTAGCAACGCAGGAAAACGAAGCACTGGGTGGGTGCCCAGCATCCTCTATGGACTACGAGAAAAGGATTTACCGGTAGGTAATTAAAATCCTATTTTCTCTTACGTCCTAGAGGATGCTGGGGTTCCATTTAGTACCATGGGGATGTACCAAAGCTCCCAGAATGGGAGGGAGAGTGCTGAGGATCCTGCAGAACGGAGTGACCAAACTTTAGGTCCTCAGATGCCAAAGTATCGAACTTGTAGAAGTTCAGTAAACATGTTCGACCCCGACCAAGCAGCTGGTCGGCAAAGCTGTAAAGCCAAGACACCCCGGGCAGCTGCCCAGGAACAACCCACTGTACGAGTAGAGTGGGCCTTAACAGATCTTGGACACTGCAGGCCTGCCGTATAATAAGCATGCTGGATTGTAAACCCGATCCAGCGAGCAAATGTCTGCGTAGAAGCAGGACACCCAACCGTGTTGGGACCATAAAGGACAAACAGAGCGTCCGACTACCTGTGATGAGAAGTCCTCATCACAGAAACTTTAAAAGCCCTCACAACATCCAAGGACCATGAGATAATTGAGGAGTCGGTAGCCACGACACCACAATAGGTTGGTGATGAGAAAAACCGACACAACCTTTGGAAGAAATTGCTGACGCGTTCTGAGCTCAGCTCCATCTTCATGGTAAAACAAGTAGGGGCTCTTGCATGACAATGCCCCCAATTTCGACACCCGTCGAGCAGATGCCAATGCCAACAGTGTGACCACCTTCCAAGTTAGAAACTTGACGTCCACCTCCTGTAAAGGCTCGAACCAATCCGACTGCAGGAACTGTAGCACCACATTAAGATCCCAACGTGCCGTAGGTGGCACAAAGGGTGGCTGGATGTGCAGAATCCCTATCAAGAAAGTCTGAATCTCGGAGAGCAATCTATTGTTTCTGGAAGAAAATGGACAAGGCCAAAATATGGACCTTTATGAAGTCCAAGTGTAGGCCCACAACCACACCTGCTTGCAGAAAGAGGAGAAACCGTCCTAGTTGAAACTCCACCGTAGGAAACTTCTTGGATTCACACCAAGACATGTACGTTTTCCAAATGCGATGGTAATGTTTAGACGTTACCCCCTTCCTAAGCTGTATCAGGGTAGGAATGACTTTGTTCGGAATGCCCTTCCGAGCTAAGATCTGGCGTTCAACCTCCGCGCGTCAAACGTAGCCGTGGTAAGTCTTGATAAGCGAACGGCCCCTGTTGCAGAAGGTCCTCGTGAAGAGGAAGATGTCTCGGATCTTTCAGCAGTAACTCCAGAAGATCCGCGTACCAAGCACTTCTTGGCCAGTCCGGAGCAATGAGGATCGCCTGTACTTCCTTTTATTAGCTTGAGAATCCATGGGATGAGTGGAAGTGGAGGGAACACACACACTTACTGGAACACCCACGTAGTTACCAGGGCGTGCACCGCCACTGCTTGTGGGTCTCGTGACCTGGAACAGTATCTCCGAAGCTTCTCGTTGAGGCGAGAGGCCATCATGGCTATCTGAGGTACACCCCATCGGCTTATTACTTCTGCGAATACCTCCGGGTGGAGGCCCCATTCTCCTGGATGGAGATCGTGTCTGCTGAGGAAGTCTGCTTCCCAGTTGTCCATTCCCGGAATGAAGACCGCTGGCAGCGCCCGGCGCATGCTTCTCTGCCCAGAGGAAGATTATTGTCACCTCTGACATTGCAGCCCTGCTCTTCGTTCCGCCCTGCTTGTCTATGTAGGACACCGCTATGACGTTGTCCAACTGAACCTGAACGGCTTGAGCTCACAGAAGATGTGCCGCTTGTAGGTCGTTGTACACGGCCTTCAGATTTAAAATGTTTATTGGAAGGAGAGATACCTGAACTGACTGCTTTCCTTGGAAGTTTTCCCCCTGAGCGACTGCTTCCCAACCCCTGAGACTTGCATCCGTGGTTAGATGAATCCAATTCTGAATCCCGAACCTGCGGCCCTCTAGTAGTGAGAAGTTTGCAGCCACCAGAGGAGTGAAATTCTGGCTTTTGGCAACAGGCGTATCCACTGGTGCATGTGAAGATGAGATCCTGACCATAAGACCAGGGTATCCAGTGGGAAAGACCGTGCAAGGAATCTTCCATACTGTTGAGCCTCTCAGTAGGCAACCATCTTCCCCAGAAGGCGAATGCACCGATGAACCGATACCCGGGCTGGCATCAGGACATCCCGGACCATTGATTGGATCACCAACGCTTTCTTCACTGGTAGAAACGCCCTCTGCACTTCCATGTTGAGAATCATCCCCAGGAAGGAACGCCTCCTTATCGGTTTCAAATGCGAAATTGGAAGCTTCAGGAATCTTCCACCCGAGAACCCGGGACAGTTGATTTGAGAGAGCAACACTCCGTAACAACATCTCCCTGGAGGATGTTAAGTCACCCAGATATGGAATTATGTCCACTCCTGGTTTGTGGAGCGGGAGTATAAAGGCTGCCATGGCCCTGATGAACACCCCTGGTGTTGCATAGAAGCCAAGCTCAGTGTTTGGAACTGGAAGTGACATAGTTGTAGTGCAACCCTAGATAGGCCTAGAGAGGCAGCCAGAATGGAATGTGAAGTATGCACCCCTGATATCCCGGGATACCAGGAATTCCTTTACATCTCGAGCAAAGGTCACCACTCCCAGACTCCATCCTGAATTGAACACACACCAGTAGGGAATCAATGACCCCAGGAGAAGATATACATTCTGCAGTACAAAGGGGGACATTTACTAAGCAGTGATAAGAGCGGAGAAGTGAGCCAGTGGAGAAGTGCCTATGTCAACCAATCAGCACTGAAGTAACATCTATAATTTGCATAGTATAAAATTATACAGAGCTGCTGATTGGTTGATGGGGCAACTTCTCCACTGGCTCACTTCTCAGCTCTTATCACTGCTTAGTAAATGTCCCCCAAAGTCCCTTAACATCTTCAGAGAGTCACAGAGCACAAGACACCAGCCACAGAGCGCCCTTATAGGCTTTTATAAAGATAAAAACCCCGCTGACTAGCGTAACCTTAAAAGGGTAGCTAGTACATAATATCACTCCCCCCTTTTATAACACCTTTTACCTCAGTGTAGTTATGTGGAGGACAGCGTTCCCTGTCAGCGTGTGTCTGCAGGAAGAAAATGGTGCTGGTTAGTGCTGGATCCGCTCTCAGGAGAAGCTCCGCCCCCTGTAATGGCACGTCTTTCCGCACTTAGAGATTATACTGGCCTGAGGTAATTTTTGCAGCAAACAGTGGGTTAGACCTTCAAAACTATGTGTGACCAGTGTAGGGTATCGCGCTGGCCCAGGATGCCCCTCACAGCGCTGTACACAGTGTGCTGCTGAGCCTTCCGGAGCGCAGCCTATCACAGCTGCGCTCCCACCCTTGTGTCACCATTCCCACCGGGGACCCGCTTCCCGGGACTCTGGCATCAGATTCACCACTCTTCTTTCTTCTGGCTCTGTTAGGGAGAGGCGGCATGCTGCAGGAGTGAGCGGTCGTCAAGGGCGGCTAACGATCATCACTCTTAGGAGCTCAGTGTCCTGTCAGCGGAGATAGTGGCCATTAACCTCTCAGGGTTGGACACTACTCCCCACCCTAAGTCCCACGAAGCAGGGAGGCTGTTGCCAGCAGCCTGCCTGTAAAATAACAAACTCTAGAGAACAATAAAACTAAGAAAACTCCTAGGAGCTCCCCTAGCTGTGACCGGCTCCTCCGGGCACATTTTCTAAACTGAGTCTGGTAGGAGGGGCATAGAGGGAGGAGCCAGCCCACACTGTTAAACTCTTAAAGTGCCAGTGGCTCCCAAAGGACCCATCTATACCCCATGGTACTAAATGGAACCCCAGCATCCACTAGGACGTAAGAGAAATAGACAATGCTCTGTGGGGGCATGTCAATGCAATGGCGGTCTATGCAGAGATGGGAGGAAGCTTAAATATGCCACATATTTTGCACCACTGACAGGGCTGGTGCATGTGTGCCTTGATGATGAGGACAGCTGTCAAACCATGCAAAGAGGTAGGGGGAGGTCTGTACACAACTCTGTACTGTATACAGGCGATAATGCCATATTTACTTCTATACATGTCATTTGCAAGTACAACTCTACATCAGATTCATGGGGTATGAGTAGCTTATGGCACTAGTAAGTTCAGGATAATGTCAGGCAGATGATGCATCCAATGGATAGTTAGGATAGCAGACAACAAAACTCCAGAACTAGAGGGAAGTGAGGCTGCTTTCAGCTCTCTGTACAGATGCTACTTGGTGTTAGTAGTAATTAATGTTGTGTTTCCAAGTACCTTCTGCTTTAGTCAAATTAACTGAAGCAATCCTTTGAAATATAATGCAATTTACAGCAAAATGACCCTCGGGTGACTCAATTTGAAATGTGATGTTCAAAATTGTCTCTTACTAGATATAAAATCAGATTAAACGTTAATGAAATGCTGCCCACATACTATAGGGATTGATGAAGAGTTGAACGCAACTCAGTGTTGCAGATGTATCTTGCGTGTTTTCAGACTCCGAAGCTGAGCGCACACAACTAAGGGGGTCATTCAGATTTCATCGCTGCTGTGAGTTTTCGCACAGCAGGCGATCAGACCCGAACTGCGCATGAGTATGCACCGCACGGCACCGGCACGTCACATGGCTGCAACGGGCATCGGCAATCTGCAACGGGATGGTGCGAAGTATCCATTCGCACAGGCCTTCGCAAGGAGAATGACAGGAAGAGGCCGATTGTGGGTGGTAACTGACTGTTTTCAGGGAGTGTCCGGAAAAACGCAGGCGGGCTCAGGCGTTTTCAGGGAGGGTGTCTGACGTCAGAATCCTGATGATCAGGGCTGGAGCTATCACACTGAAAGAGTACGTCCTGGGCTGCGAGAAAACTGCACAATATCAGTTTGTGCAGCTCTGCTACACATGTGATCGCACACTTGCGCGGCAAAAATACACTCCCCCTGCAGGCGGCGACTATCTGATCGCAGGACTGCAAAAATCGCTGCGCAGTGATCAGGTCTGAATGACCCCCTAAGTTATACACAACTTAGTCACATCTCCACTAGTGGCAGGAGGCACATAACAAGGAGGTAACTTGGCCATCGCAGGTAGGGTTAGTTCAGAGAGGATGTGTTGACTGATTTACAGGCTATGCAGGAGTTTTGTGCAAGCATAATTACACCTGTTTTCAGACTGGTCTTCACCATGGATAATGCTGGTGCAAATACGCCAAGATAATGATGAAAACTATAAAAGCAAGCTTACGGAAGAGTGCGGTGCAGTAGAGATGTGTAAAATGGTTCATAAATATGGATATCCGCACTAAGGGGCTATTCAGAGGTGGACACAGTGTCCCAAAAATTGCAAACGTGCGATTTTCGGAACACTCTGCATGTGCAGCGGCCGCAGTGCATGACCAATCATTATGCGATCGCATCCTGGAAGGATACAATTGCATCATGATTGGGGGGCATCCGGGGACTGCAACGCGGCGTTGGGGGGGGGGGGGGGGGGGGTTGGGAGTGGACCAGGAAACGCAGGCGTGTTATGTCCGGCGGTCCACCTGCCTATGCAGGTGTCAACCTCTATTTGAGATTTTTGTGATGCGCTCACAACAGAATTGAGAGCACATTACTGAGCAACCCCAGCATGCGATTTTAGTGGTTACGCTTTTTTGAAAAATTAGCAAAGACTGCAACCAACTCTGAATAACCCCCTAAGTACCATGAACATGATTTAGAAACAATTATGGCTGGTTTGTGTTCAACTTCATGTACGAAGCAACAGCCTCTAGTCAGCGCTGCTTGAACACAGCTTAATTTATCTGCTTGATGCAGTTCCATCTCTCTGTTCCTAAGCCCTTATTCAGCTTCAGTTGCAGTTTTGCTATCTTAGCAAAATTGCAACTGGCTGCGATCGCATGCTGGGGGCCGCCCAGCATGCATATACCCAGCAGCGATGCAATCGCAATGCAATAATGACCACATTGCAGATTTGTGGATGCATGGCGGTCCATGGAGGTGCATGGCGGGCGCTTTCCAACCCGCCCCCGTTATCGTCACCACTCCCTCCCAACGCCCCGTACCACCCCGCAAACGCCTCTGCCTGTCATTAAGGCAGAAGCGTTTGCACAACTAAGATGCATACGCATCACTGCGCACACGCATTGCATGACCTGAGCGCGCGCACTGCGAGGGTGAGCGGGTAGATGCGATCGCATCTCAGTTCCGTTGCCTACTGAATACCCCCCCACCCCTGTCTTCTATTTGTAGTCTATCATAATCCACACCTGAATACATTTTATATTAGTTGGGTCCTTTCGTGTCATAGGTCTGATCTTCACGGCGTTTTTATATATACATTTTATAGGCCTCGCAACTTTGCCTTTCAAATCCAATGACAATCATGTAAACCGATGCTCAAGTTTTAATAAACAATTATAAACAGGAATTTATTAGAGAAAGATACGAAACAGCTAAGACCTGCAGCAAAGGACGTACTTGGAAATGTATAGAAAATTATACGTCTCAGCATGAAATGTAAATTCATGTTTGAGTATACTGTTTGCAAAGTAATAAAAATAAAAAAATCACAGTTCACCAGCTTTGTTACAAGGAAAGGGGCCAATGTAATCCTTGGAGAGATACTGTTTGCAAAGTAATAAAAATAAAAAAATCACAGTTCACCAGCTTTGTTACAAGGAAAGGGGCCAATGTAATCCTTGGAGAGAGATAAAGAGGACAGAGGTAGAGAACCAGCCAATTAGCTCCTAACTGCCATGTTACAGGCTGTGGGGCAGATGTATTAACCTGGAGAAGGCATAAGGAAGTGATAAACCAGTGATATGTGCAAGGTGATAAAGGAACCAGCCAATCAGATCCTAACTGTTAATTTACATATTGGAGCTGATTGGCTGGTTCCTTTATCACCTTGCACATATCACTGGTTTATCACTTCCTTATGCCTTCTCCAGGTTAATACATCTGCCCCTGTGTTTGAAAAAATAAGATTTTACTTACCGATAAATCTATTTCTCGTAGTCCGTAGTGGATGCTGGGACTCCGTCAGGACCATGGGGATTAGCGGCTCCGCAGGAGACAGGGCACAAAAATAAAAGCTTTAGGACTAGGTGGTGTGCACTGGCTCCTCCCCCTATGACCCTCCTGCAAGCCTCAGTTAGGATACTGTGCCCGGACGAGCGTACACAATAAGGAAGGATTTTGAATCCCGGGTAAGACTCATACCAGCCACACCAATCACACCGTACAACTTGTGATCTGAACCCAGTTAACAGTATGACAAACGTAGGAGCCTCTGAACAGACGGCTCACAACAATAACAACCCGATTTTTTTGTAACAATAACTATGTACAAGTATTGCAGACAATCCGCACTTGGGATGGGCGCCCAGCATCCACTACGGACTACGAGAAATAGATTTATCGGTAAGTAAAATCTTATTTTCTCTGACGTCCTAGTGGATGCTGGGACTCCGTCAGGACCATGGGGATTATACCAAAGCTCCCAAACGGGCGGGAGAGTGCGGATGACTCTGCAGCACCGAATGAGAGAACTCCAGGTCCTCTTTAGCCAGGGTATCAAATTTGTAGAATTTTACAAACGTGTTCTCCCCCGACCACGTAGCTGCTCGGCAGAGTTGTAATGCCGAGACCCCTCGGGCAGCCGCCCAAGATGAGCCCACCTTCCTTGTGGAATGGGCCTTGATAGATTTAGGCTGTGGCAGGCCTGCCACAGAATGTGCAAGTTGAATTGTGCTACAAATCCAACGAGCAATCGTCTGCTTAGAAGCAGGAGCACCCAGCTTGTTGGGTGCATACAGTATAAACAGCGAGTCAGATTTTCTGACTCCAGCCGTCCTTGAAATATATATTTTCAATGCCCTGACAACGTCCAACAACTTGGAATCCTCCAAATCGCTAGTAGCCGCAGGCACCACAATAGGCTGGTTCAGGTGAAACGCTGAAACCACCTTAGGCAGAAACTGAGGACGCGTCCGCAGTTCTGCCCTGTCCGAATGGAAAATCAGATATGGGCTTTTATACGATAAAGCCGCCAATTCTGACACTCTCCTGGCTGAAGCCAGGGCCAGTAGCATGGTTACTTTCCATGTAAGATATTTCAAATCCACCGATTTGAGTGGCTCAAACCAATGGGATTTGAGAAAATCCAAAACTACATTAAGATCCCACGGAGCCACTGGGGGCACAACCGGGGCTGTATATGTAGTACTCCTTTTACAAAAGTCTGGACTTCAGGAACTGAAGCCAATTCTTTCTGGAAGAAAATCGACAGGGCCGAAATTTGAACCTTAATGGACCCTAATTTGAGGCCCATAGACAATCCTGTTTGCAGGAAATGTAGGAATCGACCCAGTTGAAATTCCTCCGTCGGGGCCTTCCTGGCCTCACACCACGCAACATATTTTCTCCAAATGCGGTGATAATGTTGTGCAGTCACCTCCTTCCTGGCTTTTACCAGGGTAGGGATGACCTCTTCCGGAATGCCTTTTTCCCTTAGAATTCGGCGTTCAACCGCCATGCCGTCAAACGCAGCCGCGGTAAGTCTTGGAATAGACACGGTCCCTGCTGAAGCAGGTCCCGTCTTAGAGGTAGAGGCCACGGATCTTCCGTGAGCATCTCCTGAAGTTCCGGGTACCAAGTTCTTCTTGGCCAATCCGGAGCCACGAGTATCGTTCTTACTCCCCTTTGCCGTATAATTCTCAGTACTTTTGGTATGAGAGGCAGAGGAGGAAACACATACACTGACTGGAACACCCACGGTGTTACCAGAGCGTCCACAGCTATTGCCTGAGGGTCTCTTGACCTGGCGCAATACCTGTCCAGTTTTTTGTTGAGGCGGGACGCCATCATATCCACCTTTGGTTTTTCCCAACGGTTCACAATCATGTGGAAGACTTCTGGATGAAGTCCCCACTCTCCCGGGTGTAGATCGTGTCTGCTGAGGAAGTCCGCTTCCCAGTTGTCCACTCCCGGAATGAACACTGCTGACAGTGCTATCACATGATCTTCCGCCCAGCGAAGAATCCTTGCAGCTTCTGCCATTGCCCTCCTGCTTCTTGTGCCGCCCTGTCTGTTTACGTGGGCGACTGCCGTGATGTTGTCCGACTGGATCAACACCGGCTGACCCTGAAGCAGGGGTTTTGCCAGGCTTAGAGCATTGTAAATCGCTCTTAGCTCCAGTATATTTATGTGAAGAGAGATCTCCAGGCTTGACCACACTCCCTGGAAGTTTCTTCCCTGTGTGACCGCTCCCCAGCCTCTCAGACTGGCATCCGTGGTCACCAGGACCCAGTCCTGTATGCCGAATCTGCGGCCCTCTAACAGATGAGCACTCTGCAACCACCACAGAAGAGACACCCTTGTCCGTGGAGACAAAGTTATCCGCTGATGCATCTGCAGATGCGATCCGGACCATTTGTCCAGCAGATCCCACTGAAAAGTTCGTGCGTGGAATCTGCCGAATGGAATCGCTTCGTAAGAAGCCACCATTTTTCCCAGGACTCTTGTGCATTGATGCACAGACACTTTTCCTGGTTTTAGGAGGTTCCTGACAAGTTCGGATAACTCCCTGGCTTTCTCCTCCGGAAGAAACACCTTTTTCTGAACCGTGTCCAGAATCATTCCCAGGAACAGCAGACGTGTCGTCGGGGTCAATTGAGATTTTGGAAAATTCAGAATCCACCCGTGCTGTTGCAGCACTACTTGGGTTAGTGCTACTACGTCCCCCAGCTGTTCTCTGGACCTTGCCCTTATCAGGAGATCGTCCAAGTAAGGGATAATTAATACGCCTTTTCTTCGCAGAAGAAACATCATTTCGGCCATTACCTTGGTAAAGACCCGAGGTGCCGTGGACAATCCAAACGGCAGCGTCTGAAACTGATAATGACAGTTTTGCACCACGAACCTGAGGTACCCTTGATGTGAAGGGCAAATTGGGACATGCAGGTAAGCATCCTTGATGTCCAAGGACACCATAAAGTCCCCTTCTTCCAGATTCGCTATCACTGCTCTGAGTGACTCCATCTTGAACTTGAATTTTTGTATGTACAGGTTCAAAGATTTCAGATTTAGAATAGGTCTTACCGAGCCGTCCGGCTTCAGTACCACAAATAGTGTGGAATAATACCCCTTTCCCTGTTGTAGGAGGGGTACCTTGACTATCACCTGCTGAGAATACAGCTTGTGAATGGCTTCCAATACCGTCGCCCTGTCTGAGGGAGACGTTGGCAGAGCAGACTTTAGGAACCGGCGAGGGGGAGACTTCTCGAATTCCAACCTGTAACCCTGAGATACTACCTGCAGGATCCAGGGGTCCACCTGTGAGCAAGCCCACTGTGCGCTGAAATTCTTGAGTCGACCCCCCACCGCCCCTGAGTCCGCTTGTAAAGCCCCAACGTCATGCTGAGGGCTTTGCAGAAGCCGGGGAGGGCTTCTGCTCCTGGGAGGGAGCTGCTTGGTGCACTCTCTTACCCTTTCCTTTGCCTCGGGGCAGATATGACTGTCCTTTTGCCCGCTTGTTCTTATAGGAACGAATGGACTGCGGCTGAAAAGACGGTGTCTTTTTCTGTTGGGAGGGGACCTGAGGTAAAAAGGTGGATTTCCCGGCTGTTGCCGTGGCCACCAAATCCGATAGACCGACCCCAAATAATTCCTCCCCTTTATACGGCAATACTTCCATATGCCGTTTGGAATCCGCATCACCTGACCACTGTCGCGTCCATAAACTTCTTCTGGCAGATATGGACATCGCACTTACTCTCGATGCCAGAGTGCAAATATCCCTCTGAGCATCTCGCATATAAAGAAAAGCATCCTTTAATTGCTCTATAGTCAATAAAATACTGTCCCTATCCAGGGTATCAATATTTTCAGTCAGGGAATCCGACCAAACCACCCCAGCACTGCACATCCATGCAGAGGCGATGGCTGGTCGCAGTATAACACCAGTATGAGTGTATATACTTTTCAGGGTAGTTTCCAGCCTCCTATCAGCTGGATCCTTGAGGGCGGCCGTTTCAGGAGACGGTAACGCCACTTGTTTTGATAAGCGTGTGAGTGCCTTATCCACCCTAGGGGGTGTTTCCCAGCGCGCCCTAACCTCTGGCGGGAAAGGATATAATGCCAATAACTTCTTTGAAATTAGCAGTTTTCTATCGGGGTTAACCCACGCTTCATCACACACTTCATTCAATTCCTCTGATTCAGGAAAAACTACAGGTAGTTTTTTCAGACCCCACATAATACCCCTTTTTGTGGTACTTGCAGTATCAGAGATATGCAAAGCCTACTTCATTGCCGTGATCATATAACGTGTGGCCCTACTGGAAAATACGTTTGTTTCTTCACCGTCGACACTAGATTCGGTGTCCGTGTCTGGGTCTGTGTCGACCGACTGAGGTAAAGGGCGTTTTACAGCCCCTGACGGTGTCTGAGACGCCTGGACAGGTACTAACTGGTTTGCCGGCCGTCTCATGTCGTCAACTGATTTTTGTAACGTGCTGACATTATCACGTAATTCCATAAACAAAGCCATCCATTCCGGTGTCGACTCCCTAGGGGGTGACATCACCATTACCGGCAATTGCTCCGCCTCCACACCAGCATCGTCCTCATACATGTCGACACACACGTACCGACACACAGCAGACACACAGGGAATGCTCTTATCGAAGACAGGACCCCACTAGCCCTTTGGGGAGACAGAGGGAGAGTTTGCCAGCACACACCCAAGCGCTATAAATATATAGGAACAACCCTACAGAAGTGTTGATTCCTTTATAGCAGCTTAATATATCAATATCGCCAAAAAAGTGCCCCCCCTCTCTGTTTTTTTACCCTGTTTCTGTAGTGCAGTGCAGGGGAGAGTCCTGGGAGCCTTCCTCGCAGCGGAGCTGTGCAGGAAAATGGCGCTGTGTGCTGAGGAGATAGGCCCCGCCCCCTATTTCGGCGGGCTCTTCTCCCGGTGTTTGTGAGACCTGGCAGGGGTTAAATACATCCATATAGCCCCAGGGGCTATATGTGATGTATTTTTAGCCAGAACAAGGTATTATCATTGCTGCCCAGGGCGCTCCCCCCCAGCGCCCCGCACCCTCAGTGACCGCTGGTGTGAAGTGTGCTGACAACAATGGCGCACAGCTGCAGTGCTGTGCGCTACCTCATGAAGACTGAAAAGTCTTCTGCCGCCGGTTTCTGGACCTCTTCACTTTTCGGCATCTGCAAGGGGGTCGGCGGCGCGGCTCCGGGACCGGACTCCATGGCTGGGCCTGTGTTCGATCCCTCTGGAGCTAATGGTGTCCAGTAGCCTAAGAAGCCAATCCATCCTGCACGCAGGTGAGTTCACTTCTTCTCCCCTAAGTCCCTCGTTGCAGTGAGCCTGTTGCCAGCAGGACTCACTGAAAATAAAAAACCTAATAACTTTTTCTAAGCAGCTCTTTAGGAGAGCCACCTAGATTGCACCCTGCTCGGACGGGCACAAAAACCTAACTGAGGCTTGGAGGAGGGTCATAGGGGGAGGAGCCAGTGCACACCACCTAGTCCTAAAGCTTTTATTTTTGTGCCCTGTCTCCTGCGGAGCCGCTAATCCCCATGGTCCTGACGGAGTCCCAGCATCCACTAGGACGTCAGAGAAATTACAGTTAGGAGCCGATTGGCTGGTACTCTCTCTCTCTCTCCAAGGCTTAGTACATAGACGCCAAAGTTCTAAACTACACCATGCATGCAAACTAACACTATAGAGTGCTATAATAACATTTAGATTGATTAGAATTAGCAAACAAGCTTATAACTTAAATCATATGTATTATTAACTCCTGCCAAATTCCCAGCAGTGCCTTTCCTGGTTTATTTTGGTTATTATGAGTACTGGGTATTTATTAGTGCACAGAGCTTTTGCACATCTTAGGGAAGTACAATGCTGAGCGTAGTACAGTACATATTTAAAATGAATTAATCTATTTTTTTATGCAAAGCCATGGTTGCTAGGCAACATAATTTCAACACAATGACCTACTCTATCCTGATCTTACAGCAAAAACAGAACAATTATATGTGACTGTAAGATGACGTGTGACAACATGACATGCTTTATAAGCTTACATGTTATCCACTGCTCAAGTATTGCACCTGAATACCTGTAAGACACTGAGCAATAAAAGAAATAGTAGCTGAACATTCAGGAAATAGACTATGAACAGAATATGCTGAGTGTATGTGGAAAACCACAAAAATAAAGATCATGGATAGACACAGACCCTTGTTAATTTGGGTATGAAGCCACGTACCACAAAGACGGTTAAATAGATCTATAAATAAACGATCTGTTGCATGGGTTTACATGGTGGCACCTGCTTACATGTACAAATGAGAATAGGCAGAGAAATAATCTGCAGGTTAACCAGCTGTACACAGATGCATTATAGACACATTGGGGGCGGACGTAAAGATGTAAATAAGGGTCTTTTATTTTTATTTTGGATAATATGTACTTTTTCTTACTGCGTATCCGCGCAACAATTGTTTTGCTAGCATTAGTATGTAGATTCAGTTACATTTTCAGCTTACAACTACATCTGCTTATAAAGACGGAATGGGAAAGAAAGGAGGCTGAATACAGTAAGGCTCATCTAAACCACAAGGATGCATATGCATCTGCCATCAGGTGTAATGGTGCCCATAGACTAGTGCGATTTAGCCTGATTTCATCCAATTTCGAAGCATCAGGCTGAGAAATTGGACGAAAAGTGGCAAATCGCAGGTCAATACGATCATGTGCGGTCCCACGCTTATCGGATCGAAGCCTATGGATCACAGAGGCTGCACTATAGATTTCTGGGAGGCGGCAGACTCCGCCAGCCTTGGCTGGGATTGCATACGATGCGTCGTATGCAAAATCCTGCCGCCCGGGAAGCAGCCGGGCAGTTCAAGGGCAACCTATGCGACTTCTCCCCTCGGAGAAGAAGTCGCACTAGTGTATTGCCACCATAACACTTCTTGGTGCTCGACCGCTGGTGCAAAACACACACCAAGGAAAATGACAGTCGGCTGAGTGCGTCCTGATCCCTCCCACTGATATGGTTACCAGTATTAGTGTGGCTGCTGTTATCTATTTTCATAATAAATTTAATATTTACATTTGGCAGCTACTCGTCCTGTCCCTCCCTCCTCCCGCTCTATGCAGAAAGTGCTCGCACACTGAGAAGGGAAATACATTATGGTGCGTGAGAGGAGAAATGAAAAGTGCCTGTAAGCAATACCTTTACAATACACAGCAAAGAGTGCAATTATGTATGTGGATGGCCTCGTACCAGAAATTAATAAATACATGGCCTATTTGGGTGTGGTTCATTTGGTCGACATACATTGGGTCGACCACGTTTGGTCGACATGCATTAGGTCAACATGATCACTAGGTCGACATGTGAAAATGTTTTTTTATTACTTTTTTTGGTGTCGTTTTCTTCGGAAAGTGACTGGGAACCCCAATTAGTGCACCATGTCCGCTCGCCATACTTCGTACAAGGTGCCACGCTGCGCTCGCCACAGGTTACCGTTCCCAATTGTAGTCCATGTGTATCGGTAAGTATGAAAAAGGTAAGTAAATGAAAACAAATTGTGAAAAACTCACGTCAACCTTTTTCCATGTCGACCTAACGCATGTCGACCTAATGACCGCCATCCGGCTTATTTATGTATCTTTACAGAAACATCAATTTACTCCATATTCCTCAGGGAGGCCCCTAACAGATGGTATAAGTCGCAACAAAGTACGAATCAGTTACTGCACAGGCTATATGATAAATAAACCAATAAAAATCACCAGATCTTAAAATAGAACACATAGAATTGCATTATACTTTTTGTTTAGATTTCATTTTTCAAATAAAAGTAACAAATACTGACAAACACTGGATGCACGTAAGGTTGGTAAGGGCTAGCTGCTCTTTCTGCCACCAAGGGATAAACAAACCAGTCAGTCCAAACACTATACAGCGATTGTAAAAGATCTGGAACTCTGAGACGTTTCATCCAATAGGACCTTATCAAAGGGTAAAAGTTCCTGCAGAGTGCCATTTACCCTTTGATAAAGTCCTGTAGGGTGAAATGCGTCAGTATTCCAGAAATGGCTGTGATGTTAGGCCTGCCTGGCTTTTTTTTCCTTTGCACCCAGTGTTTGTTAAATAAGCTAATACACAATTCGTTTTTTTTATTGTGAGTTTGTTACTTTTATTTGGAAAACAAAACAAACAAACAAAAAAAAGAAAAAAAATGTATTCTGTTTTAAGGCCTGGATATTTATACCATTTTACATTTATTAAAGACAGGTATACATCACATTGTAAGGGCCCGAAACGTACGTTTCAATCATATAAGTATGATTTTTACATTTTGGAAAGGCAAACTGACTTATCTTATGGATCACCAGCCAGCAGCATTACCTTTTGAGTTGATGTGTTTTAGCCCACTGACATTATATATATTTATTATAAATACATATTTATTTATATATAATATAATATATTATATATATAATTCATTATAAATACATACATATATATATATATATATATTTATTCTCAGTGTTTGGCACTGGAGAGATAGGATCACTGCAGAATTTATGTGCTTCTGGATTTTTGGTGAAGTGTATTGATCCGAGGCCCCAAAAAATTTATATATATATTTCTCTAACGTCCTAGTGGATGCTGGGGACTCCGTAAGGACCATGGGGAATAGACGGGCTCCGCAGGAGACATGGGCACTTTAAGAAAGAATTTAGATTCTGGTGTGCTCTGGCTCCTCCCTCTATGTCCCTCCTCCAGACCTCAGTTTGAATCTGTGCCCGGACGAGCTGGGTGCGGTTTAGTGAGCTCTCCTGAGCTTGCTATAAGAAAGTATTTTGTTAGGTTTTTTTATTTTCAGGGAGCTCTGCTGGCAACAGACTCCCTGCATCGTGGGATTGAGGGGAGAGAAGCAGCCCTACTCTCTGAAGCTAGGTCCTCCTTCTTAGGCTACTGGACACCATTAGCTCCAGAGGGATCGTACACAGGATCTCACCCTTTGTCGTCCGATCCCGGAGCCGTGCCGCCGTCCCCCTCGCAGAGCCGGAAGACAGAAGCCGGGTGAAAGAAGCAAGAAGACTTCGAAATCGGCAGCAGATGACTCCAGTCTTCACTGAGGTAGCGCACAGCACTGCAGCTGTGCGCCATTGCTCCCACACTACACCCACATACTCCGGTCACTGTAAGGGCGCAGGGGGGGGGGGGGGGGGCGCCCTGGGCAGCAATTAGAGACCTCTTTGGCAAAAGTTTGCATATATACAGTTGGGCACTGTATATATGTATGAGCCCCTGCCAAAAAATTGTACATGAAAGCGGGACAGAAGCCCGCCGTCGAGGGGGCGGGGCTTCTTCCTCAGCACTCACCAGCGCCATGTTTTTTCTCCACAGCTCAGCTGAGAGGAAGCTCCCCAGCCTCTCCCCTGCAGATACACGGTAGAAGAGGGTAAAAAGAGAGGGGGGGGCACATAATTAGGCGCAAAAATCAATATAAACAGCAGCTACTGGGTTAACATTAAGTTACTGTGTTATTCCTGTGTTAATAGCGCTGGGGTGTGTGCTGGCATACTCTCTCTCTCTGTCTCTCCAAAGGGCCTTATGGGGGAATTGTCTTCAGATGAGCATTCCCTGAGTGTGTGGTGTGTCGGTACGTGTGTCGACATGTCTGAGGTAAAAGGCTCCCCTAAGGAGGAGATGGAGCAAATATTTGTGTGAGACGGTGTCTCCGTCGACAACGCCGACACCTGTTTGGATATGTGTATTTAAGTGCTAAGGTGAATTTATTGCACAAAAGATTAGAGAACAGACAGGGAATCTACCCATGTCTGTCGCTATGTCGCAGAGACCTTCAGAGTCTCTCAATGATCACTATCCAAAATAATAGACACTGATATCGACACGGAGTCTGACTCCAGTGTCGACTACGATAATGCAAAGTTACAGCCAAAATGGCAGAAAAGTATTCAATATATGATTATTGTAATAAAAGATGATTTGCATATCACTGATGACTCATCTGTCCCTGACACAAGGGTACACATGTTTAAGGGGAAGAAAGCTGAGGTAAATTTCCCTCCTCTCATGATGAAATAGAGCGGGAATCTCCAGACAAGAAGCTGCAGCTTCCCACAAAGACTTCTCAGGCAGTATCCTTTCCCTACTAGGGCCAGGATACGATGGGAATCTTCCCCTAGGGT
Organism: Pseudophryne corroboree; assembly: GCF_028390025.1. Classification (NCBI taxonomy): domain Eukaryota; kingdom Metazoa; phylum Chordata; class Amphibia; order Anura; family Myobatrachidae; genus Pseudophryne; species Pseudophryne corroboree. Next base: position 412,422,977 of record NC_086452.1, on the reverse strand, counting down.
GTCACGTTTGCCCAAAAGGTAGCCCTGACGTAACAGCTATTCTCATCTCAGGGATCCTGCAGATAGCGTGCACATTCTGGTACACTACTCAGACCGGCGATTGTGTCGGCATGGGTTTATAGCGCTGTGGCAGCGTGGACAGGTACCTTATCAGCAGAGATTGAGACCCTAGTATGTGTGTGTATATATATATATATATATATGTATATATAGAGATATATATATTAAAGATGCTGTCTTAAGAGATATATATATATATATATATATATATATATATATATATATATATATATATATATATATATATATATATATATATATATAAAAAACATGCCCAAAGAGACATGAGTCTACTGGGTCCTAGAGTCAAAGCTATCTCGATTTCTGCTTGACGTGTCCTGTAGAATATGCAATGGACAGATGGTGCCGACTTAAGAGGCATATGGAAGGCTGAGGATTGTGTGGAGAAGGGTTCTCGGACCTGGTCTCCACAGCTATAGCTGGTAATTCTGATATTTTGCCTTATATTCCTGCACAGCCTAGGAAAGCACAACATTATCAAATGCAGCCTTTCGAACATAGAAACAAGAAAATCCGAGGTGCGTCCTTTCTTGCCAGAGGCGGGGACAGAGGAAAGAAGCTGCACAACACAGCAAGTCCTCCCCGGCCTCTACAAAATCCACCGCATGTCGCTGGGGCTCCACAGGCGGAGCTAGGCCCGGTGAGGGCACGCCTTCGTAAGTTCAGCCACAAGTGGGTTCACTCCCTGTTAGATCCCTGGGCAATAGATATTGTGTCTCAGGGATACAAGCTGGAATTTGAGAAGATGCCCCCTCACCGACGGCCCTGCCGGCTTCCCCCCACGAGAGGGAAACAGTGTTAACTGCAATTCACAAATTGTATCTTCAACAGGTGGTGGTCAAGGTTCCCCTCCTTCAACAAGGAGGGGGTTATTATTCGACCATGTTGTAGTCCCGAAACCAGACGGTTCGGTCAGACCCATATTGAATTTAAAATCCCTGAACATATACCTGAAAGGGTTCAAGTTCAAGATGGAATCGCTAAGAGCGGTCATTGCAAGCCTGAAAGGGGGAGATTTTATGGTGACTATGGACATAAAGGATGCATACCTTCATGTCCCCATTTATCCACCTCATCAGGCGTACCTCAGAATTGTGGTACGGGATTGTCATTACCAATTTCAGACGTTGCCGTTTGGTCTCTCCACGGCCCCGAGAATATTCACCAAGGTAATGGCGGAAATGATGGTGCTCCTGTGGAAGCAAGGTGTCACTATTATCACGTACTTGGACGATCTCCTCATAAAAGCGAGATCAAGAGAGCAGTTGCTGAACAGCGTATCACTTTCTCTGGAAGTGTAACGGCAACACGGCTGGATTCTATATATTCCAAAGTCGCAGTTGGTTCCTACAGCTCATCTGCCTCTCCTAGGCATGATCCTAGACACAAACCAGAAAAGGGTTTATCTCCCGATAGAGAGAGCTCAGGAGCTCGTGACACTGGTCAGGAATCTATTAAAACCAAAACAGGTGTCAGTGCATCACTGCACTCGAGTCCTGGGAAGGATGGTGGCATCATACGAGGCCATTCCCTTCGGCAGGTTCCATGTGAGGACCTTCCAATGGGACTTACTGGACAAGTGGTCCGGATCACATCTTCAGATGCATCGGTTAATCACCCTATCCCCCAGGGCCAGGGTGTCTCTCCTGTAGAGGCGGCAGAGTGCTCACCTTCTCAAAGGTCGCAGATTCGGCATTCAGGACTGGGTCCTGGTGACCACGGATGCACGCCTCCGAGGATGGGGGGCAGTCACACAGGGGAAAAATTTCCAAGGGCAAGTCAGGAAACTTGCCTTCACATCAACATCCTGGAACTAAGGGCCATATACAACGCCCTACGTCAAGCGGAGTCCCTGCTTCGCGACCAACCGGTTCTGATTCAGTCAGACAACATCACCGCAGTGGCTCATGAAAACCGCCAAGGCGGCACAAGGAGCAGGGTGGCGATGGTAGAAGCCACCAGAATTCTTCGCTGGGCGGAGAATCACGTAAGCGAACTGTCAGCAGTGTTCATTCCGGGAGTGGACAACTGGGAAGCAGACTTCCTCAGCAGGCTCGAACTCCACCCGGGAGAGTGGGGACTTCATCAAGAAGTCTTCACGCAGATTGCAAGTCGGTGGGAACTGCCACAGGTGGACATGATGGCATCCCGCCTCAACAAAAAGCTGCAGAGATATTGCGCCAGGTCAAGAGACCCTCAGGCGATAGCTGTGGACGCACTGGTGACACCGTGGGTGTTCCCGTCGGTCTATGTATTTCCTCCTCTTCCTCTCATACCCAAGGTGCTGAGAATCATAAGGAAAAGAGGAGTGAGAACAATACTCGTTGTTCCGGATTGGCCAAGAAGGACTTGGTATCCAGATCTGCAAGAAATGCTCACAGAGGACCCGTGGCCTCTGACTCTAGGACAGGACTTGTGCAACAGGGGCCCTGTCTGTTCCAAGACTTACCACGGCTGCGTTTGACGGCATGGCGGTTGAACGCCGGATCCTAGCAGAAAAAGGCATTTCGGATGAGGTCATTCCTACGCTGATAGAGGCTAGGAAGGATGTGACGGCTCAACATTATCACCATATATGGCGAAAAATAAGAATTTACTTACCGATAATTCTATTTCTCGTAGTCCGTAGTGGATGCTGGGAACTCCGTAAGGACCATGGGGAATAGCGGCTCCGGAGGAGACTGGGCACAAAAGTAAAAGCTTTAGGACTACCTTGTGTGCACTGGCTCCTCCCCCTATGACCCTCCTCCAAGCCTCAGTTAGGATACTGTGCCCGGACGAGCGTACACAATAAGGAAGGATTTTGAATCCCGGGTAAGACTCATACCAGCCACACCAATCACAACGTACAACCTGTGATCTGAACCCAGTTAACAGCATGATAAGAGAGGAGCCTCTGAAAAGATGGCTCACAACAATAATAACCCGATTTTTGTAACAATAACTATGTACAAGTATTGCAGACAATCCGCACTTGGGATGGGCGCCCAGCATCCACTACGGACTACGAGAAATAGAATTATCGGTAAGTAAATTCTTATTTTCTCTGACGTCCTAGTGGATGCTGGGAACTCCGTAAGGACCATGGGGATTATACCAAAGCTCCCAAACGGGCGGGAGAGTGCGGATGACTCTGCAGCACCGAATGAGAGAACTCCAGGTCCTCCTCAGCCAGGGTATCAAATTTGTAGAATTTAGCAAACGTGTTTGCCCCTGACCAAGTAGCTGCTCGGCAAAGTTGTAAAGCCGAGACCCCTCGGGCAGCCGCCCAAGATGAGCCCACCTTCCTTGTGGAATGGGCTTTTACAGATTTTGGCTGTGGCAGGCCTGCCACAGAATGAGCAAGCTGAATTGTACTACAAATCCAACGAGCAATAGTCTGCTTAGAAGCAGGAGCACCCAGCTTGTTGGGTGCATACAGGATAAACAGCTAGTCAGATTTTCTGACTCCAGCCATCCTGGAAACATATATTTTCAGGGCCCTGACTACGTCCAGCAACTTGGAGTCCTTCAAGTCCCTAGTAGCCGCAGGTACCACAATAGGCTGGTTCAAGTGAAACGCTGAAACCACCTTAGGGAGAAATTGAGGACGAGTCCTCAATTCCGCCCTGTCTGAATGGAAGATCAGATAAGGGCTTTTACAGGATAAAGCCCGCCAATTCTGACACGCGCCTGGCCGAGGCCAGGGCCAACAACATGACCACTTTCCATGTGAGATATTTTAACTCCACAGATTCAAGTGGTTCAAACCAACGTGACTTTAGGAACCCCAAAACTACATTGAGATCCCAAGGTGCCACTGGAGGCACAAAAGGAGGCTGTATATGCAGTACCCCTTTTACAAACGTCTGAACTTCAGGAACTGAAGCTAGATCTTTCTGGAAGAAAATTGACAGGGCCGAAATTTGAACCTTAATGGACCCCAATTTTAGGCCCACAGACACTCCTGTTTACAGGAAATGCAGGAATCGACCTAGTTGAAAATTCCATTCCATCGGGGCCTTACTGGCCTCGCACCCCGCAACATATTTTCGCCAAATGCGGCGATAATGCTTTGCGGTTACATCCTTCCTGGCTTGATCAGGGTAGGGATGACTTCATCCGGAATGCCTTTTTCCTTCAGGATCCGGCGTTCAACCGCCCTGCCGTCAAACGCAGCCGCGGTAAGTCTTGGAATAGACAGGGTCCTTGCTGGAGCAGGTCCCTTCTTAGAGGTAGAGGCCACGGGTCCTCCGTGAGCATCTCTTGAAGTTCCGGGTACCAAGTCCATCTTGGCCAATCCGGAGCCACGAGTATAGTTCTTACTCCCCTCCGTCTTATAATTCTCGGTACTTTTGGTATGAGAGGAAGAGGAGGGAACACATACACTGACTGGTACACCCACGGTGTTACCAGAGTGTCCACAGCTATTGCCTGAGGGTCCCTTGACCTGGCGCAATACCTGTCCAATTTTTTGTTTAGGCGGGACGCCATCATGTCCACCTTTGGTTTTTCCCAATGGTTTACAATCATGTGGAAGACTTCTGGGTGAAGTCCTCACTCTCCCGGGTGGAGGTCGTGCCTGCTGAGGAAGTCTGCTTCCCAGTTGTCCACTCCCGGAATGAACACTGCTGACAGTGCTATCACATGATTTTCCGCCCAGCGAAAAATCCTTGCAGCTTTTGCCATTGCCCTCCTGCTTCTTGTGCCGCCCTGTCTGTTTACGTGGGCGACTGCCGTGATGTTGTCCGACTGGATCAGCACCGGCTGACCTTGAAGCAGAGGTCTTGCTTGGCTTAGGGCATTGTAAATGACCCTTAGCTCCAAAATATTTATGTGAAGTGATGTCTCCAGGCTTGACCACAAGCCCTGGAAATTTCTTCCCTGTGTGACTGCTCTCCAGCCTCGCAGGCTGGCATCCGTGGTCACCAGGACCCAGTCCTGAATGCCGAATCTGCGGCCCTCTAAAAGATGAGCACTCTGCAACCACCACAGGAGAGACACCCTTGTCTTTGGTGACAGGGTTATCCGCTGATGCATCTGAAGATGCGATCCGGACCATTTGTCCAGCAGGTCCCACTGGAAAGTTCTTGCGTGGAATCTGCCGAATGGGATTGCTTCTTAGGAAGCCACCATTTTTCCCAGGACCCTTGTGCACTGATGCACTGACACTTGGCCTGGTTTTAGGAGGTTTCTGACTAGTTCGGATAACTCCCTGGCTTTCTCCTCCGGGAGAGAATACCTTTTTCTGGACTGTGTCCAGGATCATCCCTAGGAATAGAAGGCGAGTCGTCAGGATCAGCTGCGATTTTGGAATATTGAGAATCCAACCGTGCTACCGCAGCACTATCTGAGATAGTGCTACCCCGACTTCCAACTGTTCCCTGGATCTTGCCCTTATCAGGAGATCGTCCAAGTAAGGGATAACTAAAAACTCCCTTCTTTCGAAGGAGTATTATCATTTCGGCCATTACCTTGGTAAAGACCTGTGGTGCCGTGGACAATCCAAACGGCAGCGTCTGAAACTGATAGTGACAGTTCTGTACCACAAAACTGAGGTACCCTTGGAGAAGGGTAAATTGGGACATGTAGGTAAGCATCTTTGATGTCCAGAGAGACCATATAGTCCCCTTCTTCCAGGTTTGCAATCACTGCTCTGAGTGACTCCATCTTGAATTTGAACCTTTGTATGTAAGTGTTCAAGGATTTTTGATTTAAAATTGGTCTCACCGAGCCGTCCGGCTTCGGTACCACCAATAGTGTGGAATAGTACCCCTTTCCCTGTTACAGGAGGGGTACCTTGATTATCACCTGCTGGGAATGCAGCCTGTGAATGGCTTGCAATACTGTCTCCCTGTCTGAGGGAGACGTCGGTAAAGCAGACTTTATGAAACGGCGAGGGGAAGACGTCTCGAATTTCTTGAGACGGGCCTCCACCGTGCCTGAGACCGCTTGTAAAGCCCCAGCGTCATGCTGAGGACCTTGCGGAGGCGGGAGAGGGCCCTTTTTCCTCTCCCTCTGCCACGGGGCAGAAATGAGGCGCCTTTTGCCCGCTTTATGGGGCCGAAAGGACTGCGCCTGATAATACGGCGTCTTCTTAGGTTGAGAAGCTACCTGGGGTAAAAATGTGGATTTTCCAGCCGTTGCCGTGGCCACCAGGTCTGTTAGACCTACCCCAAATAACTCTTCCCTTTTATAAGGCGATACTTCCATATGCCTTTTGGGATCAGCATCACCTGACCACTGTCTTGTCCATAACCTTCTTCTGGCAGAAATGGACAGCGCACTTACTCTTGATGCCAGTCGGCAAATATCCCTCTGTGCATCACGCATATATAGAAATGCATCTTTTAAATGCTCTATAGTTAGTAATATACTGTCCCTATCTAGGGTATCAATATTGTCAGTCAGGGAATCCGACCAAGCCACCCCAGCACTGCACATCCAGGCTGAGGCGATTGCTGGTCGCAGTATCACACCCGTGTGAGTGTATATACATTTTAGGATATTTTACTGCTTTCTGTCAGTAGGTTCCTTAAGGGCGGCCGTATCCGGGTCGGTAGTGCCACCTGTTTAGACAAGCGTGTGAGCGCTTTATTCACCCTAAAGGGTGTTTCCCAACGTGCCTTATCCTCTGGCGGGAAGGGGTATGATGCCAATAACTTTTTTATCGGGGGAAACCCACGCATCATCACACACTTCATTTAATTCCTCAGATGCAGGAAAAACTACAGGCAGTTTTTTCTCACCCAACATAATACCCTTTTTAGTGGTACTGGTATTATCAGAAATGTGTAAAAACATTTTCCATAGCCTCAATCATGTAACGTGTGGCCCTACTGGAAGTCACATTCGTCTCTTAATCGTCGACACTGGAGTCAGTATCCGTGTCGGCGTCTGTATCTGCCATCTGCGGTAACGGGCGTTTTAGAGCCCCAGATGGCTCTTGAGACACCTGGACAGGCACAGACTGAGTCGCCGGCCGTCTCATGTCATCAATCTTTTGTAAAGAGCTGACACTGTCACATAATTCCTTCCATAAGCTCATCCACTCAGGTGTCGACTCCCTAGGGGGTGACATCTCTGTTACAGGCAATTGCTCCGCCTCCACCTCATTTTCCTCCTCATACATGTCGACACAACGTACCGACACACAGCACACACACAGGGAATGCTCTGATAGAGGACAGGACCCCACTAGCCCTTTGGGGAGACAGAGGGAGAGTATGCTAGCACACACCAGAGCGCTATATATATATATATATACAGGGATAACCTTATATAAGTGTTTTTCCCCTTATAGCTGCTGTATTGTTATACTGCGCCCAATTAGTGCCCCCCTCTCTTTTTTAACCCCTTTCTGTAGTGTAGTAACTGCAGGGGAGAGCCAGGGAGCTTCCCTCCAACGGAGCTGTGAGAGAAAATGGCGCCAGTGTGCTGAGGAGATAGGCTCCGCCCCCTTCTCGGCGGCCTTTTCTCCCATTTTTCTGTGGAATCTGGCAGGGGTTAAAATACACCCATATAGCCCTGGGGGTTATATGTGGTGTATTTATGCCAGCCAAGGTGTTTTACATTGCTGCTCAGGGCGCCCCCCCCTAGCGCCCTGCACCCTCAGTGAACGGAGTGTGAAGTGTGCCTGAGTAACAATGGCGCACAGCTGCAGTGCTGTGCGCTACCTTGTTGAAGACTAATGTCTTCTGCCGCCGATTTTTCCGGACCTTTTCTTGCTTCTGGCTCTGTAAGGGGGCCGGCGGCGCGGCTCCGGGACCGAGCTCCGAGGCTGGGCCTGTGTTCGGTCCCTCTGGAGCTAATGGTGTCCAGTAGCCTAAGAAGCCCAATCCACTCTACACGCAGGTGAGTTCGCTTCTTCTCCCCTTAGTCCCTCGATGCACTGAGCCTGTTGCCAGCAGGTCTCACTGAAAATAAAAAACCTAAAACTAAACTTTTCACTAAGAAGCTCAGGAGAGCCCCTAGTGTGCACCCTTCTCGGCCGGGCACAAAAATCTAACTGAGGCTTGGAGGAGGGTCATAGGGGGAGGAGCCAGTGCACACCAGGTAGTCCTAAAGCTTTTACTTGTGCCCAGTCTCCTGCGGAGCCGCTATTCCCCATGGTCCTTACGGAGTTCCCAGCATCCACTAGGACGTCAGAGAAATATGTTGCTTGGTGTGAGGCCAGTAATGCCCCTACGGAGGAATTCCAGCTGGGCCTTTTCCTTTACTTCCTACAGTCGGGAGTGACTTTGGGCCTTAAATTGGGTTCCATTAAGGTTCAGATTTCGGCCTTATCCATTTTCTTTCAAAAAGAACTGGCTTCTCTGCCTGAAGTTCAGACGTTTGTAAAGGGAGTGCTGCATATTCAGCCCCCTTTTGTGCCTCCAGTGGCACCTTGGGATCTTAACGTTGTGTTGAGTTTCCTAAAACCACACTGGTTTGAACCACTCAAAACGGTGAAAGTAAAATATCTCATGTGGAAGGTGGTCATGCTATTAGCCTTGGTTTCGGCTAGGCATGTGTCAGAATTGGCGGCTTTGTCACATAAAAGCCCTTATCTGGTTTTCCATGCGGATAGAGCAGAATTGCGGACCCGCCCACAATTTCTGCCGAAAGTGGTTTCATCCTTTCATATAAACCAACCTATTGTGGTGCCTGTGGCTACTACTGACTTGGAGGATTCCGAGTCACTGGATGTAGTCGGGGCTTTGAAGGTTTATGTAGCCAGAACGGCTAAGGTCAGGAAAACAGAATCTTTGTTTATCCTGTATGCTTCCAACAAGCTTGGGGCGCCTGCTTCAAAGCAAACTATTGCTCGCTGGATCTGTAACACGATTCAGCAGGCTCATTCTGCGGCTGGGTTGCCGCTGCCTAAATCAGTTAAGGCCCATTCCACAAGGAAGGTGGGCTCTTCTTGGGCGGCTGCCCGAGGGGTCTCGGCATTACAGCTTTGCCGAGCGGCTACTTGGTCGGGTACAAACACCTTTGCAAAGTTCTACAAGTTTGATACCCTGGCTGAGGAGGACCTTGTGTTTGCTCATTCGGTGCTGCAGAGTCATCCGCACTCTCCCGCCCGTTTGGGAGCTTTGGTATAATCCCCATGGTCCTTACGGCGTCCCCAGCATCCACTAGGACGTTAGAGAAAATAAGATTTTACTTACTGGTAAATCTATTTCTCGTAGTCCGTAGTGGATGCTGGGCGCCCGTCCCAAGTGCGGACTTCTTCTGCAATGCTTGTATATAGTTATTGCTTAAATAAGGGTTATGTTATAGTTGCATCAGAGTTTATCTGATGCTCTGTGATTGTTCATACTCTTAACTGGGTAAAGTTATCACAAGTTATACGGACCGCTATGAAATTCTCCAGATCATTGAAAGTGTCCAAACCATGGGACTAGATTTGTTTTTATAGATTTATTGTTCAAATTCTCCATTGGAGAAATACATACATCTACCATAACAGTCACTAGGTGGTTTTACCCCTGAGGAAGTCCGGCTAATGGACGAAACGCGTAGGGTTTAAAGGTGACTCGGATACCTAATTACATCAGGGAGCCCCTACCACTGAATCCACATCTTAGGGTGGTTGGTGGCACTAATGACATCTATCGTAATGTTGATTGAGTTCCTGGAAACACCTGTGTGTTAATGCAAATTAATCTGGCATTGTACTATATTTGAATTGGATGTTCCAATAGTAATACATTTTTATTAAACTAAGGCCTTTGGCCAACTGTTCTGGGTGTTTATATTTTTGGTGAGAGGGTATCATTACAGGAGGATTACCTTTTGGCTGAATTCGAATCAGAATTGTTTCCCTGTCCTAAGCAGAATTTTGAATGAAAGTCCGATAAAGAAAAACATCGTTGGGACACTCATCATACTTTGTATGGACTTTATTTGGACAATTGCATTAATTAGCGCCCTCCGAGTCCATTTTTCTTCGACAAATCTATTGTTCCCGCTAACAGAGGTTCTACTGTGAGGTGCTGCTTCTAAAGCGCATGAGAAAGGTCTTTTTCTTTATGCGTGGCATCCATTCACGCATTGGGAGAGAGCTGGGGGAAGCCCAAGAAAAAGACCTTTCTCACGCCCCCAACAGTGACGTCGCCGGCCACAGACGCTCTCTATAGTAGCGTCTGTGGGCCGCACCGCCCCCTAAAATGACGTAGGCGTGGCCACGCCCGCTAATTTACGTGGCTGCGCCCCCGCTTCGCCGCGCGCGCACATATGCTCCCGGAGTCCGGCGCCATGCCCCTTTTCACTCCTAGAGTGAACACTATATATATATATATATATATATATATATATATATATATATATATATATATATATATATATATATATATATATATATATATATATCAGTGGGTGTTTTAGCCCACTGATATTATATATATTCATTATAAATATAAATAGATAAATACTACATGTCACTATAGTTTCTGTGCAATTGTTATTGCTATTGATATATAACTGACCTAAGATTTTATGTGCTCTTGCTCTAAGGTTTGTCTGTGGGGACAATTTGCTGTAAGGGGTTGGATCTCAAGTATGGTATGATGACTTCTAAAAAGTGTGTGGTGGGGTGGGGGGTCAGGTGTTAATGGTTTACAACAGATATTTCAGATTTTTTTTGTAAAACTGGTAAGTGTGCTTTTCATTTGGGAAATTTTGGATCCATATACTTATGTATTGGAACCATGTGTTGCAATTAAAGGCACTGCCTTTATAGATTTTGGGCCCTGAGAAGCTGCGGTTTGGCTTAGTGAATAAACCCCATGTGACACCAACTGACATCAACTGACAAACCTGGAGGAGGAAGCCTGATGGATTGGGCCTCTTTTGCTGGATCCCGAAATGTGCCAAAGGCAAACCACTGCAATTTGAGCGAAAAACCGTAAGTAGACGTCTCTGGCCGATGGGACTTGTCAAACTGCCTGTGAGTCAAGCTGTGGCGTGCACCCTGCTGGAAACTCCTACTGCCACCGATGATGGCTTCTCCTATTGGCCGCTGTTTCTGATCCACATCACTTCCCATCTGACATTTATAGCCCTGTAGTGGGAAGTGTCGTTCCCAGCGCAGAATGAGGTGGGGATCTCACAGAAGGGTCTATTCATGAAACAGTGAAAAGAGTGGAGAAGTGAGCCAGTGGAGAAGTTGCCCATGGCAACCAATCAGCATTGAAGTAAGCTGACTGGTTGCCATGGGCAACTTCTCCACAGGCTCACTTCTCCACTCTTTTCACTGCTTCATGAATAGACCTCAGACTGCCTACCTCGCTGATGCAGCCTGGACAAGTTGCAAAGTGCTGATCGGCAGTACGCACATGGAAGAAGGATGTGGTGAAAATGAGAAAGGAGGGGCGACAGAGAGAGAGAGAGAGAGAGAAGGGGCAGAGAGAAGAGGAAAGAGGCTAAGGGAGTGATGGTGTGGGGTGGTGATAGAGAGACAGTGTTCATGCTTGTGACCTGAAGAAATAGCAAATGACAAGTCCAAATACTAGTAATTAATTACATGGAAAATAAAATAATAAGTATTATGGGTGGAATAATAATAAGAAATAACGGGTAATAATATTTTTATGCTAATTGTGGTCATATTAATTAATTCTGTCGGCCAGAGGACCCTTATTGTATATTTTGGCAGTAGTTTGTGAAACCGCAGCTTAATAAACCCAACTATTATATTCGGAAAGAAGTTTAAAAGAAAAGAAAAATTAGAATAAAAATAATAATAAATTGGGATAGCGATTTGTGGCAACTTATGTTTAAAAAAGGAGATTTTTGGTAAGAGTTACCATGGTTAAATCTCTTTCTGCGAGGTACACTGGATTCCACAGGGAATAACATCAGGGTATAGAGTTGAATCTTGATCCGAGGCACCAACAGGTTAAGGTTTTGACTGTTCCCAAGATGCACTGCACCGCCTCCTCTATATCCCCGCCTCCAGGCACTGGAGCTCAGTTTTGTTAACCAGTCCAATGCAGTAGAAGGTAAAAAGAGACGGTAGATGTTAGCCACATAGAACCACATTCTCACGACAGGAGAAGGTACCAGCGGCTAATGCCATACAAACCCAAAGAAGCTAAGTGCGTCAGGGTGGGCGCCCTGTGGAATCCAGTGTACCTCGCAGAAAGAGATTTAACCATGGCAAGTCTTACCATAAATCTCATTTTCTGCAGCGGGGTACACTGGGATTCCACAGGGAATAACATCGGGATGTCCTGTAGCGGCACAAGAACCCAGCGTCCAAAGGAGGCATCCTGGGAGGCGGGGGTATCAAAGGCATAGAACCTGATGAACGTGTTCACTGAGGACCACGTAGCCGCCTTGCACAATTGTTCAAGGGACGCGCCACAGCGGGCCATCCAAGAAGGTCCAACAGACCGAGTAGAATGGGCCTTAACAGCAGCAGGAGCTGGGAGACCAGCCTGCGCATAAGCTTGTGCAATCACCATTCTAATCCATCTGGCCAAGGTCTGCTTAATCACAGGCCAGCCACGTTTGTGAAAACCAAAAAGGACAAAGAGAGAATCATATCTCCTAAGGTAAGCAGTTCTCCTCACATAGATACGGAGAGCCTGTACCACATCCAAAGACCGCTCTTTGGAGGACAAATCAGGAGAGATAAAGGCCGGAACCACAATCTCTTGGTTAAGGTGGAAAGATAATAATAATAATAATAATTTTATTTATATAGCGCTCTTTCTCCAATAGGACTCAAGGTGCTTAACAGATACATAGCATAATATAGTACAGAAAATAATGAAGTTCATTTTCATAAAATACAGAAGCATGAAAATACTAAAAGGGACATTATGGAAATGCTTGAGTAAACAGGAAAGTCTTGAGTCTACTTTTGAAGGATTCTATAGTTGGGGCCTCTCGCACTGTGCGGGGAAGTGAGTTCCATAGAGTCGGAGCCACATGACTAAAAGCTCGACCCCCAGATGAATTACGGGAGATTGTAGGTACTGCTAAAAGTCCTTAATCTACAGATCGCAGTAATCGAGTGGGGCAGTATGGGGTCAGAAGCTGCTTCAGGTACGTTGGGCCCTGGTCATGTAGTGCTTTGAAACTCAGTAAGCCAATCTTGAAGATGATTCGCCATCTTACAGGCAGCCAGTGAAGGGAGTAGAGCAGGGGTGGGCAGACTTTTGGAGTCGGTGATCTACATTGAAAGCCGAAAAGCTTTCTGCTGCGGGGTACACTGGACTACACAAGGAAAGACATAGGGGTGTAGAGTAGGATCTTGATCCGAGGCACCAACAGGCTGAAAAGCTTTGACTGTTCCCAGAATGCATAGCGCCGCCTCCTCTATAACCCCGCCTCCCTGCACAGGAGCTGAGTTTTGTAGTTGGTGTCGCAGATAGCAGGCACATAACAGAGGGGCTGCGCTAGGCAGCCCTGAGAAGAGCTTTTTAGAAGAAAAGTGAAGACTTCAAGGGCAGCAGCAGTGTGTATTTGTCTTCTCAAATTCACTGCTGCAGCTCTATCTCTCCCCAGCGGCGCTGTACACTCCCGAGCCCTGGTTGCCGGGTAACTACAGCAGGAGGCTCCGGTTTTCTTCCATGGTCAGGCACACACGACGGGGGCTCTCCGGGATCGCGTGGCCGCGCTTCGGGAGGTGGTGAGTGGGTCCCGCTTGCGTGACCCGTACTTTATCGCGATCCGGCGCGGTCAGTGGGAGGTGGGCAGCGCGCGCTGGCGGTGGACACTGTGGCAGTACAGGTGATCCCACTAGATCACCAGGGCATGGGTGCAGGTCAGGTTTTCTTTTTAAACCATTTTAATAGTAGCCCACAGTACCCGGTGGTTTTGCCAGCAGGGGGATAAGGCTTAGACCTGGAGCCCTTCCCCCAGCCCCAGGCGCCATTTCCCGCAAATGTTCCCGCCCTGGAGCTGCATATCTGTCTCTTCCTCACTCCCTGTCAGTGTCTGGGCGCCATTTCTCTCAGCTACATTGTTCTTGGGACTGCTGGGCAAATCCTCCTATGTAAAGCCGCCTGGTTGTCAGCGCTGTGCCTTTACATGACACTTAAGTATTCTACCTGCCTTTTAGACAGTGTTAGTTAGAGTTTTCTAGTACAATTACCCTGTTCTTACTGTGCAGTGTTATATCTATTGACTACATAGCTATATCAGCTGGTCCAGTGCAGTATTATTGTTATTAATAACCTCTGCATTGTACAACTGTGACTATATGTGTGTGCATTAGCTTGCTGGGTAGTTTCCATTTCGTGTCTCTCACTCAACCTGCTATCCCTATATTCTATAACCTGAGGGGGCTTGGTGCGTCAGGTTTTATAATAATATAGGATATTCACAAGATATACTCTAATACGTATTTTTTTGTGTGATTTTAGTCACCGTATCTCTCCTGTGTCCCTGCTTGTGCTGACTACACTGCGCAGGGGTTTGGGTAAGAGGTATTGTGCTGCTGCCAATTGTACTGTGTTACCTGATACTGCAAGTTATATCATGTCTGCTTCTGACGGTAACGGTTCTGGGGCGGAACACACTGTCGGTGTTGCTGAAGCCACAGATCCATATGAGGAGAATATAGCAGCTGTGGGTTCTGGTTCTGGGGGCTCCTTGCCCCCCAGTGGGACTGTGGCAACGGAGGGCCATAATGACCCACTGTGGGCTGCTTTTTCCACGCTTCTGCATAATCTAGTTAATAAACTAACACCCCCTATGGGACCCCCTATGCCGGTGCAACCGTATGTGGTCCCTGCAGCTAATCCGCCGTGGGTGGACAATTTATCTGCTCAGTTGAAGAAGTTGAACCAGTCCCTGACTACTAAAAAGTCTGACCCTCGCTCGCCTAAGCCCAAGGGGGCCTCTAAGCGAGCTCTCATCTCCTCACAATCCACTGCTGTCACTGACACCTCGTCTGATGAAGATGGCACTTACACTGACCCCACAGATTCTGACTCAGATACTGCTGATGGGGAGGGTGGTTCACATGTGGATGTTCCTGATCTTTTGGAGGCTATTAAGTTGATTTTACAGATTACGGATGATCCCGAGCCATCCGTCCCTCCTAAGAAACCAAGCGGCAGAAGGTGGTTAAACAAGTTTTACCTCACTCTGACCACCTAGTGAATATACGTCAGGAACCCTGGGAAAACCTGGGTAAGAAGTTTGTGCCTCAAAAGAAGATGCTGGCTCGCTATCTCCTCGTGCCAGAGCTGTCTAAAAATTGGGAAATGCCTCCTCCAGTAGACTCACATGTGGCTAGGATGGTGGTTTCTTCAGCTCTACCTGTCACTACCGTCACGTCTCTTAAAGAGCCTACGGATAAACGTGTAGAGGGTTGTCTGAAAGCGATTTACACCCTCACGGGTGCTGCACAAAGGCCCACTATTGCAGCAACATGGGCTGCAGAGGCTATTGAAGCATGGGCCTTGGAGTTAGAAGCTGAAATCTCTTCTGACCATGCTAGACAATGCTTGTCATATATTGTCACAGCTTCTCGCTATATTAAAGAGGCGGCTTCTAATGCCGGTATCCTAGCAGCCAAGGCCTCTACTACATCAGTCCTGGCTCGCCGGATTTTGTGGCTGAGATCCTGGTCTGTGGATTTGGACTCTAGAAAACCCTGGAGGTACTCCCTTACAAGGGAGATATTCTGTTTGGAAAGGACTTAAATAAGATTGTGGCTGACCGCATGATGGGGCGGGCCTCCCCCCCTGGGGGATCCCAGGGTGGGGGGCCGGCTTCTAGGGTATACCCAGAAATGGTTGAAGACCACTTCAGATGCCTGGGTACGGGAAGTCGTCACCCAAGGTTACACCATAGCCTTCAAAAACCGCCCCCCTCATCGATTTTGCCAGACAGATGTCCCGTTGGACCAGACAAAGGCAAACACTCTACATTCGGTGGTACAGACCCTCCTGGATACAGGAGTCGTCGTACAGGTGCCTCTTGCGCAGAGGGGCCGGGGGTACTATTCGCCGCTGTTTCTAGTCCCGAAACCGAATGGGTCCTCCTGGCCCATTCTCAACCTCAAGGCATTGAACAGGTTTGTGAAGGTTTCCAAGTTCCGTATGGAAACCCTTCGCTCTATATAGTTCTGGCCTTGGAACCTGGGGACTACATGGTCTCCCTGGACATACAAGATGCTTACCTGCATATTCCTATAGCAGCGTCACATCAGCAATACCTGAGGTTTGCGATTGGCAACCTCCATTACCAGTTTCAGGCGTTACCTTTTGGTTTAACTACGGCTCCGCGAGTCTTCACCAAAGTTATGGCGGTAATGAATGTGATACTCCGCCGACAAGGGATCAGGATACTGCCGTATCTGGACGACTTGTTAATCCTGGCAAATTCCCCAGAACTTCTCCCACGTCATCTGGATATGACTGTCCAGTTTCTACAAGCCCACAGGTGGCTCAACAAGTGGAAGAAATCCTCGCTGGTCCCTGCTCAGAGCATGGTGCACCTGGGAGCGCTATTGGACACTCACAACCAGCGGTTGTTCTTGTCTCAGGAGAAAGTCCTGAAGCTTCAGGACAGGATTCGTTGCTTCCTTACTCGTCCGCAAGTGTCGATACATTAGGCGGGTGTTGGGCCTCATGGTATCAGCATTCGACATAGTGGAGTATCCTTAATTCCATTCTCGCCCCCTCCAGAAGCTAAGTCTAGCCAAGTGGGACGGCCTGCCTCACCGGATCAGGTCTCACATGATCTCATTGA
Organism: Pseudophryne corroboree; assembly: GCF_028390025.1. Lineage (NCBI taxonomy): Eukaryota > Metazoa > Chordata > Amphibia > Anura > Myobatrachidae > Pseudophryne > Pseudophryne corroboree. Next base: position 412,406,219 of record NC_086452.1, on the reverse strand, counting down.
CTCCGGAGGTCCGTCTGTCGCTGCTATGGTGGCTCCAGGACCGACAATTGTGCAGGAGCTGTCCGTTCTGGAGATCCAACTGGGTACTGTTGACGACAGATGCCAGTCTAAGGGGTTGGGGCGCGGTGCTGGAGCAACAATCCCTTCAGGATCGGTGGACCAAGGAGGAATCTCTCCTCCCGATCAACATTCTGGAATTGCGGGCGGTCTTCAATGCGTTGAACCTGGCCCAGCATTTAATTCAGAACCGTCCTGTTCAGGTACAGTCGGACAATGCCACAACGGTGGCCTACATCAAGGCGGCACTCGAAGCCGCTTGGCAATGAAGGAAGTCTCACGGATTCTACATTGGGCAGAACGCCATCAACCGGCCATATCGGCAATATTCATTCCGGGAGTCCTGAATTGGGAAGCGGACTTTCTCAGTCGTCAGGACGTACATGCCGGCAAGTGGGGCCTCCATCCAGAAGCGTTTCAACTACTAGTGGAAGAGTGGGGCCTTCCAGACGTGGATCTGATGGCGTCTCGACACAATCACAAGGTTCCGGTCTTCGGAGCAAGGACAAGGGATACTCAAGCAGCATTCGTGGATGCGCTGGCGGTGCCGTGGAGGTTTCGGCAGCCGTACGTGTTCCCTCCGGTGTCACTCCTGCCCAGGGTAATTCGGAAGTTCAAGCAGGAAAAAGGTAATCTGCTTCTCATAGCTCCAACGTGGCCCAGACGGCACTGGTTCTCAGACCTGCAGGGCCTATCGTCAGAGCGTCCAATTCTACTTCCACAACGCCCAGACCTCCTCGTTCAAGGCCCCTGTGTCTACCAGGGCCTAGCCCAGCTGTCTTTGACGGCGTGGCTCTTGAAGCTTCCGTCTTAAGGGCAAAAGGGTTTTCTGAGGCGGTCATTCAAACTATGTTGCGGGCCCGGAAACCGGCTTCGGCTCGGATTTACTATAGGGTCTGGCATTCTTAATTTGTTTGGTACGCATCTAACGATTATGACGCTTCCAAGTTTAGTATAGCCAAGTTGTTGGCTTTTCTTCAGCAGGGCCTGGACTTAGGCCTGCGTCTCGCCTCCCTCAAGGTTCAAATATCTGCCTTATCAGTGTGGTTTCAGAGAAAAATTGCGACCTTACCTTATGTGAATACCTTTACTCAGGGTGTGTTGCGTATCCAACCTCCCTATGTCCCGCCTGTGGCTCCTTGGGACTTGTCAATGGTTTTGGAGGCGCTACAAGAGTCTCCGTTTGAACCTCTTGGTTCAGCTGATCTTTTCCCTTAAGGTGGTGTTTCTGCTGGCTATTGCTTCAGCTAGAAGAGTGTCGGATTTGGGTGCCTTGTCCTGTAGTTCCCCATATCTGATATTTCACCGTGACCGGGCGGTTCTTAGGACTCGTCCCGGATATTTACCTAAGGTGGTTTCTTCGTTCCACCTTAACCAGGAGATTGTGGTTCCGGCACTGGTTTTTCCTGATCTGTCTTCCAAAGAGCGGTCTTTGGATGTGGTACGGGCTCTCCTTATCTATGTGAAGAGAACTGCTTCTATTAGGAAATCTGATTCTCTCTTTGTGCTGTTTGGATGTCACAAACGGGGCTGGCCTGCTCACAAGCAAACTTTAGCCAGATGGATTAAAATGGTGATTGCACATGCTTATCTATCATGCTTGTCTATCAGCTCCTGATCACATTACGGCCCATTCTACTCGGTCTGTTGAACAATTGTGCAAGGAGGCTACGTGGTCTTCAGTGAACACGTTCATAAGGTTCTATGCCTTCGATACTGCCGCTTCCCAGGATGCTTCCTTTGGACGCCGGGTTCTTGTGCCCGCTACAGTGCGTCCCCTCCCATAAGAAACTGCTTTAGGACATCCCCTATGTCTTTTAACACACTCACCAGGGCTGTTTCAGTGCTATGTCTTCTCCTGATTCCTGATTGGAATGGATCATAAATATGATGGGTTGTCAGGCGGGTTTCCAGTTAATTTGCAACCACTTTCTTACTAAGCTTTCCTAGAAAAGAAAGGTTTGATACCGGTCTGTAGTTGGTCATGCAGTCGGGATCTATATTAGGTTTTTTAAGAAGCAGTCTAACAATTGCTTCCTTTAGGGGTTTAGGAAAAATGCCTGTCTGCAAAAAGCATTGAACAATTTTTGCAAAGACAGGACCAATTATATCCATACAACCTATTAGAAGCTTGGATGGAAGATGACACCACCTTAGGTAGATAACCAGGGCGAGTTCTAAAAACTGCACGGTCACGGTGAAAAGTCAGAAAGGGTGACCGACAAGACAAGGCACCCAAGTCTGAAACCCGTATAGCAGAGGTAATAGCCAGCAAAAATAAGACCTTAAGCGTAAGCCATTTAAAGTCCACAGACACAAGAGGCTCAAATGGATACTCTTGCAGGGCATTCAAAACAACAGACAAATCCCATGGAGCCACAGGAGGGACATAGGGAGGTTGAATACGTAAAATACCCTGAGTGAAAGTGTGAATGTCAGAAAGAGATGCAATCTTTCTCTGAAACCACACCGACAAGGCAGATATATGAACCTTGAGGGAGGACAGACGAAAGCCTAAGTCCAGGACCTGTTGCAGAAAAGCCAAAAGTTTGGCAGTACTGAACTTGTATACATCGTAATTCTTAGCCGCATACCAGGTGAAGTAAGAATTCCAGACCCTATAATAAAGCTGGTTTACGGGCTTTCAACGTAATTTTAATGACCGCCTCAAAAAAATCCCTTTGCCCTCAAGAGTGAAGCTTCAAGAGACATGCCATCAAAGCCAGTGGGACAGATCCTGGTAGACACAAGGGCCCTGAACGAGGAGGTCTGGGCGTTGCGGAAGCAGAAGAGGATGCTCTATCTAGAGACCCTGCAGGTCTGAGAACCAATGCCGCCTGGGCAGGAGTGACACCGGAGGGAACACGTACGGCAGCCGAAAGTTCCATGGAATTGCCAGTGCGTCCACGAACGCTTCTTGAGGATCCCTTGTCCTTGCTCCGAAGACCGGAACCCTGTGAGTGTGTCGAGACATCATCAGGTCTACATCTGGTAGGCCCCACTTGTCCACTAGGAGTTGAAATACTTCTGGATGAAGGCTCCACTCTCTGGCGTGTACGTCCTGATGACTGAGGAAGTCCGTTTCCCAGTTGAGGACCCCCAGAATGAACACTGCTGATATGGCAGGGAGGTGTCTGTTGCTAGTTTCCAACTGGGAGGTGTCTGTTGCTAGTTCCACTAGAAGTAGAGACATTTTAAATTCCCTTCAGGGAGCATCCATCCACCAATTGGTGAGGGAGCCCACTCGGAAAGACGCAATATTAGACTTAATACTTACAAATGGAGACAGAATATCGGATGTAAAAGTGGGTAAAAACCTGGGATCCAGTGATCATCAAGCAGTATGTTTCAGCATAAAGACAGAGACTAACTCATCCCATACAAAAACAAAGGTGTTGGATTTTAGGAAGGCTGATTTTGTAGGGATGGGAAAATGTGTAAGCAATTCTTTGGCAGAGTGGAGGAACTTGGAAGCAGTGCAGGAAAGGTGGGAAACATTAAAAAGTGCAATATTAAAGGCAACGGACCTTTGTATCAAAAGTGTTAGGAAAAACACAAGGAAAAGGTAGCCAGTGTGGTTTGCGAAAGAAGTAGCAAATATTGTGAAAGAAAAAAAGATGGCTTTTAGGAAATATAAGCAGACACAAAATAATGAAGACAAAGAGATATATTTTGTTAGAAAGAAGGAGACTACGTAACCAGATGTGCAAAGGCACAAGCTGAGGAGAAAATGGCCCAGTCAGTGGGTAAAGGAGGCAAAGCTTTTTTTTAGGTATATAAGCGAAAGGAAAAAAACAAAAGGCGGAATTATAAAACTAAAGACAGAGACTGGGAGTCTTGTTGAGGGAGACAATGTAATAGCAGATCATCTTAATAATTAATTTTGCTCAGTATTCACTACTGAAAGAAAGGGGAAGGGGCCACAGTTAAGTTGCAAGGATATTCAAGAAAATGAAACAAGTACATTTACAGAGGAGAAGGTCCTAACAGAACTCTCAAAGCTGAAAGTGGACAAATCTATGGGGCCAGATGGGATACATCCAAGGATATTAAAAGAACTTAAAGAGGTGCTCGTAGCACCATTGACAGAATTATTCAACCAGTCATTAGCTACAGGAGTAATTCCAGAGGACTGGAAAAGAGTGAACGTAGTCCCACTGCACAAAAATGGAAGCAAGGAAGAGGCAAACAACTACAGACCAGTGAGTCTTACATCAGTAGTAGGGAAATTGATGGAAACTGTCACGATCCGGGTATCTGGACGCCATTACTTACCCTTCAGATGCCTCCTAAGGCGGGCTCAGCGTTCCAGGACCGGATTCCGCTGTTCCTGAGTTTCCACATGCAGAGTGGTCTTTTCATCAGCCGCGGCCTCCGCTGTGCCCGCGTGGTTAAATGTGCATCCATCAGCCTGGCGTCTCCTGTCTCCGGTGGCCGGCGCCGCCATTACTGTTTCCCAGACCACATGGATTACAAACCAAACTTCCCTCCAAGTGTCTGCATGGGCGCAGCCATCTTGGATTCTGTCATCTGATCATTTCCACCAATCTGCTGTCTGTGTTGTTGATTTGCATAATTGCCTAGCCAACCCCTTCCTTGCTGCAGGTATAAGTAAGCTGTACCTGAGCAAGGAAGACGTCAGTGCTTTGGTTGTCAAACCTAGTTCCTGTTTGTCTCTCTTCTATGATTGTCTTCCAGGTTCCAGCTCCTGTCTCAAGACTTCCACCATAGAGACCCGCACCAGCATTCCACCTGCGGTGTAGCCTGACTCTCCAATCCATTGTGGATTCATCTGTTTCCAGCTACAACACTACCTGCTTCCAGCAGAGTACAGCTTCCCTTAAAGGGCCGGTGTCCTTTCTACACTTTACCACTCTCCACCGGAATTATTATTTCTCCGCTCTCAAGTTCTACATTTCAGTTCACATTTCATCGCTCCCAAAGTTCATTTATTATTTAACTGGTTCCAGCCAGTATCCACTCCGTGCTAACAACAGTCTGGTTCCAGCCAGTATCCACAGCAGCTGTTTTACCTTCAGCAACCCAGCTCTTCCTGGAACACCAGCTGGTACAATCCTGGGTTATCTCCATTGCTACAGCCGGGCCTGGTAAGGACTTTCCATCTAGAAGATCATAAGAACTATCTCACACTACCAGTGCCCTGTGGCTCCTGCCATGCTGTAGTACTCAGGAACTGTATTTATTCTTTGCTGACTTTTACGTTTTCTTTTATTGCTGCTGTGATGCGGAGTTGTCATAATAAACATCATTGACTTTTATCTAAGTTGTCGTGGTCACGCCTTCGGGCAGTTATTATTCATGTTACTTACATGTCCAGGGGTCTGATACAACCTCCCAGGTTCCGGTACATCTCAGCCCCTACAACTGAGGCTGCCTCCCGTCAGCTCAGGCCCTCAGTTGTGACAGTAAGCACTGACCTAATGAATCCAGCCGGAGACCAGGATCAAGCGGCCAGGCCGATGCAAGAACTGGCAGCCCGACTAGAACATCAGGAGGCTGCACAGGGCCACATCATCCGCTGTCTCCAGGATCTCTCTACTCGGCTGGATGGGATTCAGACAACTCTCCGTGGATCAGGCGCGTCTGGTGCGTCAACCACAGTGACTCCAGCTATAACCCCACCCACCTTACCCATTTCTGCTCCACGTCTTCATCTTCCAACGCCAGCAAAATTTGACGGATCTCCAAGATTCTGCAGGGGATTTCTCAACCAGTGTGAGATTCAGTTTGAGCTACAACCTGGCAATTTTCCCAGTGACCGTACAAAAATTGCCTACATTATTTCTCTTCTCAGTGGCTCAGCCCTTGATTGGGCATCACCGTTATGGGAGAGGTCCGACACCCTGCTATCTTCTTACACTGCATTTGTGTCAACATTCAGGCGCATCTTCGACGAGCCAGGCAGGGTAACTTCAGCTTCGTCTGAGATTCTCCGTTTACGCCAGGAATCACGTACTGTAGGACAATATCTTATACAGTTCCAGATCCTGGCATCCGAACTGGCATGGAACGACGAGGCCCTGTATGCTGCATTCTGGCATGGTTTATCCGAGCGTATTAAAGATGAGTTAGCTACCAGAGACTTACCCTCCAAGTCAGATGAGCTAATCTCACTTTGTACGAAAGTTGACTTACGTTTCAGAGAGAGAGCAACTGAGCGTGGAAGATCATCTGCTCCAAAATCTTCTACTCCTCCTCCTCGCCAACTGTCACCAACTACAGATGAACCCATGCAAATTGGCCGTTCCCGTTTAACTCCTGCTGAGCGCCGAAGACGTCTCTCCGAGTTTCTCTGTCTGTATTGTGCAGCTCCGTCTCACACCATTAATGCCTGTCCCAAACGTCCGGGAAACTCCAAATCCTAGCTCGCCAAGGAGAGGGCCGGCTAGGAGTAATGATCTCCTCTCCATCTCCTCAAGATTGTAACCTCCCAGTCTCGCTTCAAGTTGCTCAATGTTATCAGAACGTCATTGCCCTCCTGGATTCCGGAGCAGCTGGGAACTTTATTACTGAAGCCTATGTTAAACGGTGGTCCCTACCCACCGAGAGACTTCCTTCGTCCTTTTCCTTAACTGCTGTGGATGGCAGTAAAATTTTTGATACAGTTATTTCTCTAAGGACTCTACCAGTTCGTCTGAGAGTGGGAGTTCTTCATTCCGAACTTATTTCATTTTTAGTGATTCCAAGAGCCACACATCCTGTGGTCCTGGGCCTTCCATGGCTCCGTCTTCACAATCCTACAATTGATTGGACGACTACGCAAATCCTGGCATGGGGTTCCTCCTGTACTAAGACATGTTTGTTTAAAGTGTTGCCTGTCTGTTCTTCCTCCCCCAGGTCGTCTGATGTTCCACCTCCTCCATATCAAGATTTCACGGATGTGTTCAGTAAAGCTTCTGCTGATATCCTTCCTCCTCATAGAGAATGGGACTGCCCGATTGATCTCGTTCCAGGGAAGGTTCCACCTCGAGGCCGAACTTATCCGTTGTCTCTCCCCGAGACACATTCTATGGAGGAATACATTAAAGAGAACCTAGCAAAGGGGTTCATTCGACCTTCTTCTTCTCCAGCCGGCGCAGGCTTCTTTTTTGTAAAGAAGAAAGATGGTGGTCTGCGGCCGTGCATCGACTACAGAGGTTTGAACGACATTACCATCAAGAACCGCTATCCTTTACCCCTGATTACTGAGCTCTTTGACAGAGTTAGCGGAGCTACCATCTTTACAAAGCTGGACCTGAGAGGTGCATACAATCTCATCCGGATCCGTGAGGGTGACGAGTGGAAGACCGCATTTAACACCCGTGACGGACATTATGAGTACCTCGTCATGCCCTTCGGATTGAGCAATGCTCCAGCTGTCTTCCAGCATTTCGTCAATGAGATCTTCAGAGACATTCTATACCGTCATGTCGTGGTCTATCTAGATGATATCCTCATTTTTGCCAACGATTTAGAGGAACATCGTTTCTGGGTAAAGGAGGTTCTGTCCCGTCTCCGTGTCAATCATCTCTACTGCAAATTAGAGAAATGCGTCTTTGAAGTCAAGTCCATTCCGTTTCTAGGGTACATTGTGTCCGGTTCCGGACTAGAGATGGATCCTGAGAAACTACAAGCAATCCAGAATTGGCCGGTACCCTTAACCCTCAAAGGGGTCCAGAGGTTCTTAGGGTTCGCCAATTATTACCGAAAGTTTATACGAGACTTTTCCACCATTGTGGCGCCTATTACTGCTTTCACCAAGAAGGGTGCTAACCCGTCCAAGTGGTCTGAAGAAGCCATGCAAGCTTTTCATCTTTTAAAACAGAGGTTCATCTCTGCACCTGTCCTGAAACAGCCTGACATCGACTCTCCTTTCATCTTAGAGGTGGATGCCTCCTCCGTTGGAGTAGGAGCGGTGTTATCTCAGAGGGCTAAAGATGGTCATTTACATCCTTGCAGTTTCTTCTCACGGAAGTTCTCCCCAGCGGAGCGCAACTATGCCATTGGCGACCAGGAGTTGCTAGCCATCAAGCTCGCTCTAGAGGAGTGGAGATATCTGTTGGAGGGAGCTTCTCATTCAATCACCATCCTTACAGACCACAAGAACCTTCTATATCTAAAAGGCGCACAATGTCTCAACCCTCGTCAGGCCAGATGGGCACTTTTCTTTTCCAGGTTCGACTTTAAACTCCAGTTCTGTCCGGGCTCTCAGAATCGCAAGGCCGATGCCCTTTCCCGCTCATGGGAGCAAGAAAATGAGTCAGAGTCTTCAGACAAGCATCCTATTATAAATCCGTTGGCATTCTCCACGGTAGGGATGGACTCTACGCCCCCATCAGGGAAAAGTTTTGTGAAGCCGACACTAAGGAAGAAGCTCATGCATTGGGCCCATGCTTCCCGTTTTGCCGGACATACAGGTATCCAAAAAACCCTGGAGTTTATCTCTAGGTCCTATTGGTGGCCAACTCTGAAAAAGGACGTTTTGGAGTTTATTGCATCTTGCCCAAAGTGTGCTCAACATAAAGTATCCCGCCAGTCGCCTGCGGGGCAACTGGTTCCACTATCTGTTCCCCGTCGACCATGGACCCATTTGTCGATGGATTTTATTACAGATTTGCCCATGTGCAACAAGTTCAATACCATCTGGGTGGTAGTTGACCGGTTCACCAAGATGGCACACTTCATTCCTCTCACCGGTCTTCCGTCAGCTTCCAAGTTGGCTCAAGTATTCATACAAGAGATCTTCCGACTCCACGGTCTTCCAGAAGAAATTATCTCAGATCGAGGAGTTCAATTCACAGCCAAATTCTGGCGAAGTTTATGTCAAGTCCTCCAAGTCAAGTTAAAGTTTTCCACGGCTTACCATCCTCAGACCAATGGTCAAACTGAGAGGGTGAATCAGGACTTGGAGGCCTTCCTCCGCATCTATGTGTCCTCCTCTCAAGATGACTGGGTTCAATTACTTCCCTGGGCCGAGTTCTGTCATAACAACCAGTATCATTCTTCATCTTCCTCAACACCATTCTTCACCAACTTTGGATTCCACCCTAAAGTCCCTGAGTTCCAACCGCTTCCAGCAACTTCTGTTCCCGCAGTGGATATCACCTTGCATCAGTTTGCCAATATCTGGAAGAGCGTACGATCAGCTCTGCTCAAGGCATCGTTCAGGTACAAGAAGTTTGCGGATAAGAAGCGTCGAGCAGTTCCTGCTCTCAAGGTGGGTGATCGGGTATGGTTATCCACGAAGAATTTGAGGTTAAGAGTTCCCAGTATGAAGTTTGCACCTCGCTACATCGGTCCTTTTAAAATTGATCAAGTCATCAATCCTGTTGCTTACAGACTCCAGTTACCTCCCTTCTTAAAAATACCCAGGACATTCCATGTTTCCCTGTTGAAACCGCTAATCTTGAATCGGTTTCATTCCTCACTTCCACCAACTCCGAAAGTCCAAACTCAACGAGGCGTTGAGTATGAAGTGGCCAAGATCCTGGACTCACGTCACCGTTACGGTCAACTTCAGTATCTCATTGACTGGAAGGGCTATGGTCCTGAAGAACGCTCTTGGACCAATGCCTCTGACGTCCATGCTCCTGCCTTGGTCCGAAATTTCCACGCAAAGTTTCCTTTAAAGCCTAAGAAGTGTCCTGGGGCCACTCCTAAAGGGGGGGGTGCTGTCACGATCCGGGTATCTGGACGCCATTACTTACCCTTCAGATGCCTCCTAAGGCGGGCTCAGCGTTCCAGGACCGGATTCCGCTGTTCCTGAGTTTCCACATGCAGAGTGGTCTTTTCATCAGCCGCGGCCTCCGCTGTGCCCGCGTGGTTAAATGTGCATCCATCAGCCTGGCGTCTCCTGTCTCCGGTGGCCGGCGCCGCCATTACTGTTTCCCAGACCACATGGATTACAAACCAAACTTCCCTCCAAGTGTCTGCATGGGCGCAGCCATCTTGGATTCTGTCATCTGATCATTTCCACCAATCTGCTGTCTGTGTTGTTGATTTGCATAATTGCCTAACCAACCCCTTCCTTGCTGCAGGTATAAGTAAGCTGTACCTGAGCAAGGAAGACGTCAGTGCTTTTGGTTGTCAAACCTAGTTCCTGTTTGTCTCTCTTCTATGATTGTCTTCCAGGTTCCAGCTCCTGTCTCAAGACTTCCACCATAGAGACCCGCACCAGCATTCCACCTGCGGTGTAGCCTGACTCTCCAATCCATTGTGGATTCATCTGTTTCCAGCTACAACACTACCTGCTTCCAGCCTCAGCTTCCAGCAGAGTACAGCTTCCCTTAAAGGGCCGGTGTCCTTTCTACACTTTACCACTCTCCACCGGAATTATTATTTCTCCGCTCTCAAGTTCTACATTTCAGTTCACATTTCATCGCTCCCAAAGTTCATTTATTATTTAACTGGTTCCAGCCAGTATCCACTCCGTGCTAACAACAGTCTGGTTCCAGCCAGTATCCACAGCAGCTGTTTTACCTTCAGCAACCCAGCTCTTCCTGGAACACCAGCTGGTACAATCCTGGGTTATCTCCATTGCTACAGCCGGGCCTGGTAAGGACTTTCCATCTAGAAGATCATAAGAACTATCTCACACTACCAGTGCCCTGTGGCTCCTGCCATGCTGTAGTACTCAGGAACTGTATTTATTCTTTGCTGACTTTTACGTTTTCTTTTATTGCTGCTGTGATGCGGAGTTGTCATAATAAACATCATTGACTTTTATCTAAGTTGTCGTGGTCACGCCTTCGGGCAGTTATTATTCATGTTACTTACATGTCCAGGGGTCTGATACAACCTCCCAGGTTCCGGTACATCTCAGCCCCTACAACTGAGGCTGCCTCCCGTCAGCTCAGGCCCTCAGTTGTGACAGAAACACTCTTAAAAGAAAGAGTTGTAGATTATCTGAAATCCAGCAATTTACAGGATCCCAAACAGCATGGATTCACTGGGGGGAGATCATGTCAAACAAATCTTATTGACTTTCACTGTGTGACTAAAGTGATGGATAAAGGTGGAGCCATGGATATAGCTTATCTAGACTTTAGTAAGGCTTTTGACACAGTTCCACATCACAGACTGCTAAATAAACTTGGAAGCTTGGAATTGGATACTAGGATTATTGAATGGATAAGATCTTGGTTGCAGGATAGAAAACAGAGAGTTGTGGTAAATGGAGTGCATTCACAGGAGGAAAATGTTACTAGTGGAGTACCCCAGGGATCTCTATTTGGACCAGTGCTTTTTAATATCTTTATTGGTGACAATGCAAATGGCATTAAAGGGAAAGTATGCCTTTTTGCCGATGACACAAAGGTATGCAACAGGGTAGACACACCAGGTGGGGTAAAACAAATGTCTGAGGATCTAGGTAGACTAGACTAATGGTCAAGAGTGTGGAAATTACAGTTTAATGCCCAAAAATGCAAAATCATGCACTTGGGTCTCAAAATTCAAAGGCTAAATATAGTATTAATAACACTATACTGGAAACTACTGAGGAGGAAAGGGGTCTAGGAGTCACTATTTATGGTGACTTAAAGGCAGGTAAGCAATGTAACAAAGCAATGAGGAAGGCTAGTCAGAAGCTTGGCTGCATTGGGAGAGAAATCAGCAGCAGAAAGAAGTAATAATGCCACTGTATAGGTCATTGGTATGGCCTCATCTACAATACCGCGTTAAATTCTGGATGCCATATCTTCAAAAGGATATTAATACATTAGAGACTGTACAAAGAAGGGCAACTAAAATGGTGCATGGCCTACATCACAAAACATACCCAGAAAGACTAAGAAATCTCAATATGTATAGTTTGGAGCAGAGAAGGGAAAAGGGGGAAATAATAGAAACTTTCAAATATATCAAGAGTTTTAACAAAAGGACATGCACCGAGTCTGGAGGGGGGGGGGGGGGGGGGGGGTTTCAGGGGAAATATGAGGAAAAATTACTTCACAGAAAGGGTAGTGGACAAGTGGAATAGCCTCCCATCAGAGGTGGTAGAGGCCAAGATAGTAGAGCAATTTAAACATGTATGGGATAGACATAAGGATATCCTTACAAAGAAATAAGGATCAAATAAGTTTTGAGATAAAAATATGGTAAAAAAAAAAAAAAAAAAGGGTAGACTAGATGGGCCAAGTGGTTCAATTCTGCCGTCAAATTCTATGTTTCTATGGCCCTCATTCTGAGTTGATTGCTAGCTGCCGTTGTTCGCTGCGTAGCGATCATTTAAAAAAAATGGCAAACCTGCGCACGCATATGGGCCGCAATGTGCACGCGCGGCATATGGGTACAAAGAGCATCATTGTTTTACACAGGTTCTAGCGACGATTCCATTCGCACGGCTGATCGCAAGGAGACTGACAGGAAGTGGGCATTTATGGGTGTCAACTGACCGTTTTCTGGGAGTGTTTGGAAAAACGCAGGTGTGTCAAGGCGTTTGCAGGGCGGGTGTCTGACGTCAATTCCGGGACCTTCGTCGCTGCAATCATCGCACAGAATAAGTAACTACAGGGCTGGTCTTGTTCTGCACAAAATGTGTTTGTACCCGCTCGGCTGCACAGGCGTTCGCACATTTGCAAAGCGAAAATACACTCCCCCGTGTGCGGCGACTATGCGTTTGCACGGCTGCTAAAAGTAGCTAGCGAGCTATCAACTCGGAATGAGGGCCTATGTTTCTAGATGGCGTTCCGCCCATTGAAGAATCTTTGACACTTCCAACATTGCCATGCGGCTTTGCGTGCCGCCTTGATGATTTATGTACGCCACCGTGGTGGCATTGTCCGACTGTACTTAAACAGGCCTGTTCTGTACCAGTGGCAGGGCAAGCTTCAGAGCATTGAACACTGCCCGCAACTCCAGAATGTTTATCGGGAGGAGAGATTCCTCCCTGGTCCACCGACCCTGAAGAGAGTGTTTCTCCAACACCGCGCCCCAACCCCGCAGACTGGCATCCGTCGTTAGGAGGACCCAGTTGGAGATACAGAAGGGACGACCCCTGCTCAATTGTTGGTCCTGTAGCCACCAGCTCAGTGACAGATGAACCTCCGGATTCAAGGAGATCATGTGAGATCTGATCCGGTGAGGCAGGCCGTCCCACCTGGAAAGGATTAGCTTCTGCAGAGGGTGTGTGAAATTGAGAGTACTCTACCATGGCGAAAGCCGCCTAGTACTTGCATCGCCGAGTGTATCGACACTCGTGGGCAAGAGAGGAAGCATCTTATCCTGTCCTGAAGCTTCAGGACCTTCTCTGGAGACAAGAACAAACATTGGTTGTGTGTGTCCAGTAATGCCCTCAGATGCACCATGCTCTGAGCAGGGACCAGTGAGGATTTGTTCCAATTGATGAGCCACCTGTGTGCTTGTAGGAATTGGACCGTTGGTTCCAGATGACGGGTGAGAACCTCTGGGGAGTTCGCCAGGATCAGAAAGTCGTCCATATACGGCAGGATCCTGATATCTTGCCGACAGAGAATGGCCGTCATGACCGCCATGACCTTAGTGAAGATCCGAGGATCTGTAGTCAGTCCAAAGGGCAAGGCTTGGAATTGATCATGTAGGTTGCCAATAGCAAACCGCAGATACTGCTGATGCGATACGGCAATAGGTATGTGTAGGTAAGCATCCTGTATGTCCAGGGATACCATATAATCCTTGGGCTCCAAAGCCAGAACAATAGAGTGAAGAGTTTCCATACGGAACTTGGATGCCTTCACAAATTTGTTCAAAGATTTGAGGATGAAAATGGGCCGGGAGGATCCATTCGGCTTCGGGACTAAGAACAGCGTTGAATAGTACCCCCTGCCCCTCTGAGACAGAGGCACCGGCACTATCACTCCCGTGTCCGGGAGTGATTGCACCACCAAACTTAGAGTTTTTGCCTTTATCGGATCGAAGGGATAACCATCGAGCAAAACCTGTGAGGGGGATGTGTCTTGAAAGAGATGGCGTATCCGCGAGTGATGACTTCCCTCACCCAGGCGTCCGAAGTGGTCTGTAACCATACCTGAGTGAACTGCAGAAGTCAGCCTCCCACCCTGGGATCCCCCAGGGGGAAGCCCGCCCCGTCATGCAGCAGGCTTGTCTGGTTTGGAAGCAGGCTGACGGGCAGCCCAAGAACGTTTAGGCTTGGGCTTAGAGGTTTTGGAAGTGTGAGCCTGTTTCGGGTCGAAAGGAACGAAAGGAGGTACTTTTAGCCTTCGGAGCCGAAGGATTAGTACTTGGTAGACATGCAGTTTTAGCAGACGCTAAATCAGCAACAATCTTGTTCAAATCTTCCCTGAAGAGGATGGCTCCCTTAAAAGGGATCACCTCCAAGGTCTTTTTAGAGTCCAGGTATACCGACCAGGACCGCAACCACAGAATCCGGCGAGCCAGAATGGACGTAGTAGACGCTTTGGCCACCAGAACACCAGCATCAGAGGCTGCCTCCTGGATGTAATGAGAGGCTGTGGTAATATATGAAAGACACTGTCTGGCATTATCAGAAAAATTCAGAGGTAGCTCTGCCTCAACCGCTTGAACCCAGGCTTCAATACCTTTTGCAGCCCAAGAAGCAGCTATAGTGGGTCTATGCACAGCACCCGCAAGAGTGTAAATAGACTTCAAGCAACCCTCCATGCGCTTATCCATCGGTTCTTTCAGAGAGGTGACGTAGTGACAGGCAGAATAGAAGACACCACAAGACGAGCTACATGTGAGTCCACCGGTGGTGGTGTTTCCCAATTCTTACTTAACTCTGCAGAGAGGGGATAACGAGCTAGCATCTTTTTAGACAGGGAGAATTTCTTCCCTGGAGACTCCCAGGATTCCTGACGTATGTCAACCAAATGGTCAGAATATGGCAAAACTAATTTAGTAACCTTCTGACGTTTAAACTTATCAGGTTTCTTAGACGTATCTGGAGGATCAGTTTCATCCTCAATCTGAAGAATCAGTTTGATAGCCTCCAATACGTCAGGAACATCAACTTGCGCTGTAGATTCCTCATCAGAAGCATCTGCATCAGTGTCTGATGGGTCAGTATATACCCCATCTTCGTCGGATGAAGTATCGGAAACATGAGTGGATTGTGGGGAAGAAATGGCCCACTTAGATGACACCTTGGTCCTAGGAGGGCGAGGGTTAGGCTTTTGTTTAACCAAAGACTGATTTAATTGCTGTAACTGAGTAGACAGAGTATCCGCTTATGGCGGATTAACTATAGGGACAATATGTGGCTGTAATGGCACAGGAGGTCCCACAGGGGGTGTAAGTCTCGTTACTAGCGTAGTCAGTAAATTAGAAAAAGCAGCCCAAGGTGGGTCTTGGTGTGCTGTGCCATCGGTGCTGCAGACTGACTGAGGGGTACAGAACTCCCGTTACCTCGACCCTCAGCTGGAATATTTTCCTCAGATAAATCCGCAGCATCAGCACTGCATGATGCTGAATCAGCCACGGATCTCCCGCCCTGTGTAGCAGACATTATATAGAAACGTAGCCTTAGGGCGTAACAGTACAATATAGCCAGACACAGTACCTGACAAAAAAACCCTGTGGAGTGTGACTGCCAATGCAGAACACAGTATATCCTGTGAAACACTATATATATATATATATATATATATATATATATATATATATATATATCCCTGACGCACCTAGCCCACTCAGGGTACAGAATATAGTGATAGCAAGGCGTGATACACGGAATGGAAACCGCACGGCAGCTATAGGCACACACAGTCACAGGTACAATGCAGAAATTATTACACACAACAATAAGACTGCACTGGACTAGTAATGCTACATTTAACTATGTATGTATACAGATATAATAATGCACAGTAAACACTGGATGTAGATCACAGAATACCTGTACTAAATATTCCTGTAGTTATGCACTTGTTCTTAACTAACACTGTCTAAACAACATGTAGAATACTTAAGTGTCCTGTAAATGCTCAGCGCTGATGAAGCAGGCGGCTTTACAGAGGAGACAGTGCCCAGCAGTCCCAAAATCAGCGCAGCTCTGTGTAATGGCGCCCAAACGTCGACAGGGAGTGAGGGAGAGAGATGCAGCTCCAGGGCGGGAATATCTGCTGTAGATGGCGCCTGGGGCTGGGGGAGGGGCTACAGGTCAGAGCCTTATCCCCTCTGCTGGGCTTCACCACCGGGTACTATGGAGCCTGTAATAAACAGATTTTGGTAAATCCGACCTGTGCTCCTTGCCCTGGTGGATATAGTGGGGTCCCTGCACGGCCACAGTGTCCACGCCAGCGGTGCGGTCCGTTTCCTGGGAAAGCGTCCGGATCGCGATTTCGGCGGGTCCCACCTGTGGGACCCTCTTACCTCCTCCCTGTAAGTGCGGCCACACGATCCAGGAGAGCAGCAGTGGTGATGTGTGCCTGATGAGACCGGAGTGCCTCCACTGTAAGTACCCGGCAATCAGGGCACGGGAGTATACAGCGCCACTGGGGGAGGTGATGGAGCCGCAGCACGATAGTGATCATGACATATAGCATCTAGTGCCTGTACTGCGGCCCTTGAAGTCTTCTTTCTTCTCAGAAAAGCTCTTTTCAGGGCTGCCTAACGAAGCTCTCCCTGTTAGCTGCCTGCACTGCAGGCACCAACTTACAAACTGAGCTCTAGTGCCTGGAGGCGGGTTTATAGAGAAGGCGGAGCAGTGCATCTTATAGTATAGTATAGCGTGTTTCAAATATTTAAATAATATAAATAAGTGGTCGGGAAAATGTTACACATACCATAATAAATACACATACAAAATAGAACCAGTACTGCACTTTCTAAGCACACATTCTCCCTCCTCATGGTAAGGCTCCTGTCTCTTCTTCCTGGTAGCTACTCTCTGGCCCTGTGCACTGACTGAGGACTCAGATCCACACACATAGCAAACTTTGTAGAAGAAGGTGCTATGTCCCTATAACTGCATGATGTGGCGCAGCTCTAGTAATCATATTATATACAACTGCTCGGCATATTTGTCACAATTGCGGAGGAAACACCCCCCTGCGTTTGCCTATGTCCTCCACTCGGGTCCCTGCTGAGTCTCCCTCTAGCGGGCTCCAATCCTCTGGAACAGACTAAGGGGTTTATGTAACACCTCAGAGCTGCATACTCTGCAGAATTCCAGCTAGTCTGGCAATCTGGTTTTTCCATTTAAATAAGTGCCATTTAAAAATACGGACAGAATTACCGATATTTCCACAGGGCATGCAGCTCGTAGGCTATTACATAAGCCCCTATCTGTCAGTCTCCAACTTGTCCACTCTCCTGGCCTGCCCATAGGTGTGGTCCTAAAACCTTTATCCTGTGGGTCTCCAACACCTACACAGATGGCCAACTATGCCCCTAGGGCAGGGGTGGGGAACCTCAGGCCCGGGGGCCGTATAAGGCCCGCAAAGCCACTTGATCCGTCCCTCCCAGGCTCACCTAACCAAGGGAGATCCCGGGCACCCGCTGAGATTTTATTACTAGCGGGCGCCCGGCTTCTTCCCCTCAGCAGCAGCCAGAGGTAGGAGCTTAATCCTGAGCTCCGGCTCTGGCAGTGTGCGTGAGTGCCTGTGCGGTGCTATGGGAGAGATGTCATGACATCTCTCCCATAGCTCTGAGGAGCGGGCAGCCAGGCAGAGGGCAAGGGTCTGGAAGCAGGAGCGGGGCTGGTGAGTAACACCAACATTTTCAACAAGGAGAGCAAACGGGCAGGTCATTAGACTTTTTTTCCAGACTTAATTGTACTATGATTTTTGTGTAAATACAGTAAAGGGGGTACTCACGGAGCGATAATCTAAGCAATCTCACCAGATTGCTTAGATTTTAAGCATGATCTGTCCGTGTGTACCCCACACAGCGATAGCAATGCGCGGCCCGCGTGTCGCTATCGCTGGTGCTAGATCGGCCTGCATACACAGGCTCAATCTAGCAGGTCACTCATTTTCACCTGCTGGGTGAAACACTGGTAAATGCGCGGGGGCGCGCATTTACCCGTGTTTTTTCCTAGTGGAAAAGGGTCCCCCGGCAAATTCACGGATCAAGTGATCCGGGAATCCTACCCAGGTAGCTTGCCGGGTTGAACACGTGTTTAACTCGGTAAGCTGTGTAGTGTGAACTGGAGCAGTGTCGAGGCGACACAGCTCCCGTTCACAGTGTATGGGAGGGCGGCGCTGGGAGATCATGTGATCTCCCAGCGCTGCCCCTGCCGCGTCACTAGCCGCGTCACCAACCCGGCAATTGGCATGTTGATGAGCGCTGTCTGAACGGGGCTGTAGCACAGGTCGCAGCCGTGTCAGGCGACACGGCTGCGACCCATGCTACAGTGGTGAAAAAGGGGTATAAGTCTCAAAACAGGCCCAGCGTTACCCGCACAGCAGAGTATGCAAAGCAGGGAGGCGCCAGGATGGAGAAGCGCTCTCCCTGCTCTGCTACTCTGCTGCTGTCGGCTGCCGTTGCGCCTCTCAAACTGTCAGACAGGCAGCGGCAGCAGAGCGGAGGGGAGGGGGTGGGACTTAGATGACGGTGAGAGAGCAGCAGCGGGGGAAGTCCCTGCAACTCACTGCGGTGCCGAGCCTCTCCTCCCTGATCTCAGCAAAAGGGTCAGATGAGCATGTGCCGAGCTGTGATTGGAGGAGCTCAGAACATTCTGATTAGTACTGCCCGATTGGAGGAAACTGTCACATGCTCCTCTGACCCCTGGAATACTGAAGATCTCACAGCATGACCCCTGTCTGTGAGTATTAAACCTGCCAACTCTGTCTCCATAGTAACTGCTCCTGTCTCTGTAGCTCCTGCCTAATCTCCATCACCTCCCTATGCAGCTTCTGTCTCTCTCTGAGTGCTACATGATTCATTCTGTCTCTGCATAGTCTGTGGCCAGTATTCCCCCTCTCTCTGCCCATCAACTGCCCCTCCCCTCTCTCCCCAGCATCTGTCCCCCTCTTTCTGCCCAGCATCAGCCATCCCTCCTCTCTCTTTCCAGCATCTGCCTCCCCTCCCTCTCTCTTTTTCCAGCATCTGCCTCCCCCCTCTCTTTCCAGCATCTGCCTCCCCCCCCTTTTTCCAGCATCTGCCTCCCCCCTCTCTCTCTCTCCGTCCAGCATCTGACACCCCCCCTCTGTCCAGCATCTGCCTCCCCCTCTCTCTGTCCAGCATCTGCCTCCCCCCTCTCTCTCTGTCCAGAATCCGCCTCCCCCCCCTCTCTCTCTCTGTCCAGGATCCGCCTCCCCTCTCTCTGTCCAGGATCTGCCTCCCCCCTTTCTCTGTGTCCAGCATCAGCCTCGCTCCTTCTCTCTCTGTCCAGCATATGCCTCCCCCTCTCTCTCTCTGTACAGCATCTGCCCCCCCCCCTCTCTCTATGTCCAGCATCTGCCTCCTCCCTCTCTCTCTCTCTCTCTCTCTCTGTCCAGCATCTGCCTCCTCCCTCTCTCTCTCTCTCTGTCCAGCATCTGCCTCCCCCCTCTCTCTCTGTCCAGCATCTGCCTCCCCCACTCTCTCTCTCTGTCCAGCATCTGCCTCCCCCACTCTCTCTCTCTCTGTCCAGCATCTGCCTCCCCCCCCTCTCTCTCTCTGTCCAGCATCTGCCTCCCCCCCTCTCTCTCTCTGTCCATCATCTGCCTCCCCCCTCTCTCTCTGTCCAGCATCTGCCTCCCCCCTCTCTCTCTGTCCAGCATCTGCCTCCCCCCTCTCTCTCTGTCCAGCATCTGCCTTCCCCCTCTCTCTCGCTCTGTCCAGCATCTGCCTCCCCCCCCTCTCTCTCTCCAGCATCTGCCTCCCCCCCTCTCTCTCTCTCTCTCTGTCCAGCATCTGCCTCCCCCTCTCTCTGTCCGGCATCTGCCTCCCCCCTCTCTCTCTCTGTCCGGCATCTGCCTCCCCCCTCTCTCTCTCTGTCCGGCATCTGCCTCCCCCCCCCCTCTCTCTCTCTCTCTCTCTGTCCGGTATCTGCCTCCCCCCTCTCACTCTCTGTCCGGCATCTGCCTCCCCCCCTCTCTCTCTCTGTCCGGCATCTGCCTCCCCCCTCTCTCTCTCTCTGTCCGGCATCTGCCTCCCCCCCTCTCTATCTCTCTGTCCGGCATCTGCCTCCCCCCCCCCTCTCTCTCTCTCTCTGTCCGGCATCTGCCTCCCCCCTCTCTCTCTCTCTCTCTCTGTCCGGCATCTGCCTCCCCCCTCTCTCTCTCTGTCCGGCATCTGCCTCCCCCCTCTCTCTCTCTCTGTCCGGCATCTGCCTCCCCCCTCTCTCTCTCTCTGTCCGGCATCTGCCTCCCCCCTCTCTCTCTCTCTGTCCGGCATCTGCCTCCCCCCTCTCTCTCTGTCCGGCATCTGCCTCCCCCGTCTCTCTCTCTCTCTGTCCGGCATCTGCCTCCCCCTTCTCTCTCTCTCTCTGTCCGGCATCTGCCTCCCCCCTCTCTCTCTCTCTCTGTCCGGCATCTGCCTCCCCCCTCTCTCTCTCTGTCCGGCATCTGCCTCCCCCCTCTCTCTCTCTGTCCGGCATCTGCCTCCCCCCTCTCTCTCTCTCTCTCTCTGTCCGGCATCTGCCTCCCCCTCTCACTCTCTGTCCGGCATCTGCCTCCCTCCTCTCTCTGTCCGGCATCTGCCTCCCCCCCTCTCTCTCTCTCTCTGTCCGGCATCTGCCTCCCCCCTCTCTCTCTCTCTCTGTCCGGCATCTGCCTCCCCCCCTCTCTCTCTCTGTCCGGCATCTGCCCCCCCCCCCCTCTCTCTCTCTCTCTCTCTCTCTCTGTCCGGCATCTGCCTCCCCCCTCTCTCTCTCTCTGTCCGGCATCTGCCTCCCCCTCTCTCTCTCTGTCCGGCATCTGCCTCCCCCTTCTCTCTCTCTCTGTCCAGCATCTGCCTCCCCTCTCTCTCTGTCCAGCATCTGCATCCCCTCTCTCTCTCCTCCAGCATCTGCCTCCCCCCTCTCTCTCCTCCAGCATCTGCCTCCCTCCTCTCTCCAGCATCTGCCTCCCCCTCTCTCTGTCCAGCATCTGCCTCCCCCTCTCTCTGTCCAGCATCTGCCTCCCCCCCTCTCTCTCTGTCCAGCATCTGCCTCCCCCCCTCTCTCTCTGTCCAGCATCTGCCTTCCCCCTCTCTCTCTGTCCAGCATCTGCCTCCCCCTCCCTCTCTGTCCAGCATCTGCATCCCCCTCTCTCTGCCCGGCATTTTCCTCCCCCCCCTCTCTCTGTCCGGCATCTGCCTCCCCCCCTCTCTCTCTGTCCAGCATCTGCCTCCCCCCCTCTCTCTCTCTGTCCAGCATCTGCCTCCCCCTCTCTCTCTCTGTCCAGCATCTGCCTCCCCCCTCTCTCTCTCTGTCCAGCATCTGCCTCCCCCCTCTCTCTCTGTCCAGCATCTGCCTCCCCCTCTCTCTCTCTGTCCAGCATCTGCCTCCCCCCCTCTCTCTCTGTCCAGCATCTGCCTCCCCCCTCTCTCTCTGTCCAGTATCTGCCTTCCCCCTCTCTCTCGCTCTGTCCAGCATCTGCCTTCCCCCTCTCTCTCGCTCTGTCCAGCATCTGCCTCCCCCCCCCCTCTCTCTCTCCAGCATCTGCCTCCCCCCCTGTCTCTCTCTCTCTGTCCAGCATCTGCCTCCCCCCCTCTCTGTCCGGCATCTGCCTCCCCCCTCTCTCTCTGTCCGGCATCTGCCTCCCCCCTCTCTCTCTCTGTCCGGCATCTGCCTCCCCCCCCTCTCTCTCTCTGTCCGGCATCTGCCTCCCCCCTCTCACTCTCTATCCGGCATCTGCCCCCCCCCCTCTCTCTCTCTGTCCGGCATCTGCCTCCCTCCTCTCTCTCTCTCTCTGTCCGGCATCTGCCTCCCCCCCCCCTCTCTCTCTCTCTGTCCGGCATCTGCCTCCCCCCTCTCTCTCTCTGTCCGGCATCTGCCTCCCCCTCTCTCTCTGTCCGGCATCTGCCTCCCCCCTCTCTCTCTCTCTGTCCGGCATCTGCCTCCCCCCTCTCTCTCTCTCTGTCCGGCATCTGCCACCCCCCTCTCTCTCTCTCTGTCCGGCATCTGCCACCCCCCTCTCTCTCTGTCCGGCATCTGCCTCCCCCCTCTCTCTCTCTCTGTCCGGCATCTGCCTCCCCCCTCTCTCTCTCTCTCTGTGCGGCATCTGCCTCCCCCTTCTCTCTCTCTCTCTCTGTCCGGCATCTGCCTCCCCCTTCTCTCTCTCTCTCTCTGTCCGGCATCTGCCTCCCCCCTCTCTCTCTCTCTCTCTGTCCGGCATCTGCCTCCCCCCTCTCTCTCTCTGTCCGGCATCTGCCTCCCCCCTCTCTCTCCCTCTCTCTCTGTCCGGCATCTGCCTCCCCCCTCTCTCTCTCTCTGTCCGGCATCTGCCTCCCCCCCTCTCTCTGTCCGGCATCTGCCCCCCCCCTCTCTCTCTGTCCGTCATCTGCCTCCCCCCTCTCTCTCTCTCTGTCCGGCATCTGCCTCCCCCCTCTCTCTCTCTCTGTCCGGCATCTGCCTCCCCCTCTCTCTCTCTGTCCGGCATCTGCCTCCCCCTTCTCTCTCTCTCTCTGTCCAGCATCTGCCTCTCCTCTCTCTCTGTCCAGCATCTGCATCCCCTCTCTCTCTGTCCAGCATCTGCATCCCCCTTCTCTCTCCTCCAGCATCTGCCTCCCCCCTCTCTCTGTCCAGCATCTGCCTCCCCCCCTCTCTCTGTCCAGCATCTGCCTCCCCCCTCTCTCTCTCTGTCCAGCATCTGCCTCCCCCCCCCTCTCTCTCTGTCCAGCATCTGCCTCCCCCCCTCTCTCTCTGTCCAGCATCTGCCTCCCCCCCTCTCTCTCTGTCCAGCATCTGCCTTCCCCCTCTCTCTCTGTCCAGCATCTGCCTCCCCCTCCCTCTCTGTCCAGCATCTGCCTCCCCCTCTCTCTGCCCGGCATTTTCCTCCCCCCCCCCCTCTCTCTGTCCGGCATCTGCCTCCCCCCCCCCCTATCTCTCTGTCCAGCATCTGCCTCCCCCCTCTCTCTCTCTGTCCAGCATCTGTGTCTCCCCCCCTCTCTCTCTGTCCAGCATCTGCCTCCCCCCCTCTCTCTCTCTCTGTCCAGCATCTGCCTCCCCCCTCTCTCTCTGTCCAGCATCTGCCTCCCCCTCTCTCTCTCTCTCTGTCCAGCATCTGCCTCCCCCTCTCTCTCTGTCCAGCATCTGCCTCCCCCCTCTCTCTCTCTCTCTCTCTGTCCAGCAACTGCCTCCCCCTCTCTCTCTCTCTCTCTCTCTCTGTCCAGCATCTGCCTCCCCCTCTCTCTGCCCGGCATTTGCCCCCCCCCCCCTCTCTGTCCGGCATCTGCCCCCCCCCTCTCTGTCCAGCATCTGCCTCCCCCCTCTCTGTCCAGCATCTGCCTCCCCCCTCTCTCTCTCTCTGTCCAGCATCTGCCTCCCCCCTCTCTCTCTCTCTGTCCAGCATCTGCCTCCCCCCTCTCTCTCTCTCTCTGTCCAGCATCTGCCTCCCCCCCTCTCTCTCTCTGCCAGCATCTGCCTCCCCCCTCTCTCTCTCTGTCCAGCATCTGCCTCCCCCCCTCTCTCTCTCTCTCTCTCTGTCCAGCATCTGCCTCCCCCCTCTCTCTCTCTGTCCAGCATCTGCCTCCCCCTCTCTCTCTCTGTCCAGCATCTGCCTCCCCCTCTCTCTCTCACTCTGTCCAGCATCTGCCTCCCCCCTCTCTCACTCTGTCCAGCATCTGCCTCCCCCCTCTCTCACTCTGTCCAGCATCTGCCTCCCCCTCTCTCTCTCTCTGTCCGGCATCTGCCTCCCCCCTCTCTCTCTCTGTCCGGCATCTGCCTCCCCCCTCTCTCTCTCTGTCCGGCATCTGCCTCCCCCCCCTCTCTCTCTCTCTGGCATCTGTCTCTCTCTCTCCTCCAGCATCTGCCTCCCCCTCTCTCTCTTTGTCCAGCATCTGCCTCCCCCTCTCTCTCTCTGCCCAGCATCTGCCTCCCCCCTCTCTCTCTGTCCAGCATCTGCCTCCCCCCTCTCTCTCTGTCCAGCATCTGCCTCCCCCTCTCTATCTCTCTGTCCAGCATCTGTGTCTCCCCCCTCTCTCTCTCTGTCCAGCATCTGTGTCTCCCCCCCTCTCTCTCTGTCCAGCATCTGCCTCCCCCCTCTCTCTCTCTGTCCAGCATCTGCCTCCCCCCTCTCTCTCTCTCTCTATCCAGCATCTGCCTCCCCCCTCTCTCTCTGTCCAGCATCTGCCTCCCCCTCTCTCTCTGTCCAGCATCTGCCTCCCCCTCTCTCTCTCTGTCCAGCATCTGCCTCCCCCCTCTCTCTCTCTGTCCAGCAACTGCCTCCCCCCCTCTCTCTCTCTCTCTGTCCAGCATCTGCCTCCCCCCTCTCTCTCTGTCCAGCATCTGCCTCCCCCCCCTCTCTCTCTCTCTGTCCAGCATCTGCCTCCCCCTCTCTCTCTCTCTGTCCAGCATCTGCCTCCCCCCTCTCTCACTCTGTCCAGCATCTGCCTCCCCCCTCTCGCTCTCTGTCCGGCATCTGCCTCCCCCCTCTCGCTCTCTGTCCGGCATCTGCCTCCCCCCTCTCGCTCTCTGTCCGGCATCTGCCTCCCCCCTCTCGCTCTCTGTCCGGCATCTGCCTCCCCCCTCTCGCTCTCTGTCCGGCATCTGCCTCCCCCCTCTCGCTCTCTGTCCGGCATCTGTCTCTCTCTCCTCCAGCATCTGCCTCCCCCTCTCTCTCTTTGTCCAGCATCTGCCTCCCCCTCTCTCTCTCTGTCCAGCATCTGCCTCCCCCCTCTCTCTCTCTGTCCAGCAACTGCCTCCCCCCCTCTCTCCAGCATCTGCCTCCTCTCTCTCTCTCTCCAGCATCTGCCTCCCCCCTCTCTCTCTCTCCCCCCCCCCCCCCAGGCATCTGCCTCCCCCCCCTCTCTCTCTCTGTCCAGCATCTGCCTCCCCCTCTCTCTGCCCGGCATTTGCCTCCCCCCTCTCTCTGTCCGGCATCTGCCTCCCCCCCCCCCCTCTCTCTCTCTGTCCGGCATCTGCCTCCCCCCTCTCTCTGTCCAGCATCTGCCTCCCCCCTCTCTCCCTGTCCAGCATCTGCCTCCCCCCTCTCTCCCTGTCCAGCATCTGCCTCCCCCCTCTCTCTCTGTCCAGCATCTGCCTCCCCCTCTCTCTCTCTCCAGCATCTGCCTCCCCCCCTCTCTCTGTGTCCAGCATCTGCCTCCCCCCTCTGTGTCCAGCATCTGCCTCCCCCTCTCTGTCCAGCATCTGCCTTCCCCCTCTCTCTCTGTCCAGCATCTGCCTACCCCCTCTCTCTCTCTGTCCAGCATCTGCCTCCCCCTCTCTCTCTCCAGCATCTGCCCCCCCTCTCTCTCTGTCCACTGTCCAGCATCTGCCTCCCCTCCTCCCTATCTCTCTCTCCAGCATCTGCCTCCCCCCTCTCTCTCTGTCCAGCATCTGCCTCCCCTTCTCTCTCTCCAGCATCTCTCCCCCTCTCTCTCTGTCCATTGTCCAGCATCTGCCTCCCCTCCTCCCTATATCTTTCTCTATCCAGCATCTGCCTCCCCCTCTCTCTCTGTCCAGCATCTGCCTCCGCCCTCTCTCTCTCTCTCTGTCCAGAATCTGCCTCCTCTCTCTCTCTGTCCAGAATCTGCCTCCTCTCTCTCTGTCCGGCATCTGCCTCCTCTCTCTCTGTCCGGCATCTGCCTCCTCTCTCTCTGTCCGGCATCTGCCTCCTCTCTCTCTGTCCGGCATCTGCCTCCTCTCTCTCTGTCCGGCATCTGCCTCCTCTCTCTCTGTCCGGCATCTGCCTCCTCCCTCTCTGTCCGGCATCTGCCTCCTCCCTCTCTGTCCGGCATCTGCCTCCTCCCTCTCTGTCCGGCATCTGCCTCCTCCCTCTCTGTCCGGCATCTGCCTCCTCCCTCTCTGTCCGGCATCTGCCTCCTCCCTCTCTGTCCGGCATCTGCCTCCTCCCTCTCTGTCCGGCACCTGCCTCCTCCCTCTCTGTCCGGCATCTGCCTCCTCCCTCTCTGTCCGGCATCTGCCTCCTCCCTCTCTGTCCGGCATCTGCCTCCTCCCTCTCTGTCCGGCATCTGCCTCCTCCCTCTCTGTCCGGCATCTGCCTCCCCCCCCCCCCCCCCATCTCTCTCTGTCCGGCATCTGCCTCCCCCCTCTCTCTCTGTCCGGCATCTGCCTCCCCCCTCTCTCTCTCTCCGGCATCTGCCTCTCCCCCCCCCTCTCTGTCCGGCATCTGCCTCCCCCCCCCCCTCTCTCTCTGGCATCTGCCTCCCCCCTCTCTCTCTGGCATCTGCCTCCCCCCTCTCTCTCTCTGTCCAGCATCTGCCCCCCCTCCTCTCTCTGTCCAGCATCTGCCCCCCCTCCTCACTCTGTCCAGCATCTGTCCCCACCCCTTCAACCCAGCATCACCCTCTCCCCCCTTCTCTGTCCAGCATCTGTCTGTCCTACCCTTTATCTACACAGCATCTGACTGCCTCCCTCCTCTATCTCCTTGTACTATCATATCTGTACTCCATCTTTCTTCCAACAACACCCACTTTTCCCTTGTTCCCCTCACAACACACTGTTCCTCTTGCCTTTCACCTTCTCCTGCCTCCCCTTTCTTATTCCTCTTCTGCTTTTTTCACACACCTTACAAAACTACTACTGTGGGCATTATGCGTATAAGGGGCACTACTTTGGGCATTGGGGGTAATTCCGAGTTGATCGCAGCATCAAATTTGTTAGCAGTTGGGTAAAACCATGTGCACTGCAGGGGGGGCAGATATAACATTTGCAGAGAGAGTTAGATTTGGGTGGGTTATTTTGTTTCTGTGCAGGGTAAATACTGGCTGCTCTATTTTTCCACTGCAATTTAGATTTGTTTGAACACACCCCACCCAAATCTAACTCTCTCTGCAAATGTTATATCTGCCACACCTGCAGTGCACATGGTTTTGCCCAACTGCTAACAAATTTGATGCTGCGATCAACTCGGAATTACCCCCATAGTGTATAAGGGGCACTACTTTGGGCATTGTGTATAAGGGGCACTACTTTGGGCTTTGTGTATAAGGGGCACAAATGCGTGGCGTAACGTGAATAAGGGGCGGTACTGTTTAACATAAATGAAGGACACTACATATATACATACATATATATATATATATATATATATATATATATATATATATATATATATATATATATATAATGTGAATAAGTTTGTACCACATAGTGCTGTAATTGAATTAAGGGTACTAGTCTGTGGCCATGCCCCTTCCTCTTGAGACCACACCCTTTACTTGCCTTCAGCATGCACTGTCCCTTTATTAAATATAGGAGGGAGGGTGCAAATTTATAGTTTGCCCTAGCAGCGGCCCTGCCTCAAATGCTGATTTTAAATTAGAAAACAATCAGTGATTTCATACATTTCAATAGCACCTGTAAGTAACAGAACTGGTATGAAATATTGGATGGAAACCAATATAGACTTCCCCCTGATCCTAGCATTATATCTCCCTAATGAACATATTGATCTTATAATGCTGAGTGACCGCTGGCTCTTTGCATACTGTATGAATTGATCTAAGGTCTTTACTGATTACCATGACAATGTTTTCTTTAAGGTTCAACATCAGGATGTTATTTGTATTATGTGCTTATGAAATACACAGATGTGTTTTGATTTGCTAGAAATAAAATATAAGATAAATGTAAACTTAATTCTGATTTTACTTTGCATAGTTTCAACACTCTCATTTTCTTTATTATCAGAAGATCTGATTCAGAAGTGACAGAGGTGGTAATGCAGCAGGAGGTGACTGATATAAGTAGGCGCTTCCTGCATACATGCATGGGTGTTCTGGGCTGTGTCCCGGGACTCAGCATCGGATCACCTGTGCAAGCTGGTTACCGCAGCTCCGACCAGAAGGCCAGGAAAACTCCATCTTAAGATGGAGATCCTGGTCTTGGCATCTCCCCCAAAATGGCACGGATATGTCTCCGTTTTGGGAAGCAGAGGCCATCGCCGCCCCGAACTGGCTGCTGGCTGCAGACTGTCAATCACTTGACGTCTGCAGCCACAGCACGTCCAACAATGCAGTACGAGTCTGGCGCATGCACAAGGTACTGAACATCGGTACTTTTCGTCATGTGACTCAGATCCTTTGGGATCTGAATCAGGCCCAATGTGTATATCCATTGGTCCTTACTAGAGTTTTTCTGTTCAGTTTAATTCATAGGGGACATTTTTGAGTAAGCATGCTGTTGTAACAGCAAACCCACTGATTACCCTGTGCATGTACTATGTGAAAAACCTACATACAGTACAAAGGAAGCATCTATGGGGGTAATTCTGACCTGATCGCACGCTGCTGTTCATCGCAGCGCAGTGCGCCGGCGCATGCGAGACGGCTGTCGTTGCCTAGCGATCGACTTTGCTCGATTGATAGGCAGAGGCGGTCGCTGGGTGGGAGGGGGCGGCACGGCGGCATTTGGCCGTCGTTTTGTGGGCGTGGTCCAGCCAACACAGACGTGGCCGGACCGTGCGGGGGGACAGGCCGCAGTGGCTGCGTGACATCACACGAAGCCGCTGCGACCCTGGCAGTGACGAGTAACTCCCGGCTAGCCGCAGGAGCTGCGCTGGCCGGGAGTTACTCTTCAAGTACAAAAGCATCGCCGCTGTGCCTGACATGCGGGGTGGACTAGACCTGTGCTGGGCGTCCCCCCGCATGTCAGTGTAATTGATCATAGCTGTGCTAACTTTAGCACAGCTACGATCAAGTCAGAATGACCCCCTATATTGTGAGCCAGACTAATGGGCCCTACACACTGCGCAATATTAGTGAAAGATATGAATGATCTCATTCATTAATGAACAAGATACCGTTCATATCTTTCAGTGTGGAGGCACCAGCGATGAACGATGCGCGGCCCCGCGCTCGTTCATCGCAGGTGCCCCGTCGCCTGTGCATGCAGGCCAATGTGGGCGATCTCGTCCATATTTGCCTGCACTTCTATGAAGCTGGGTGACGGGGGGTGTGAAGAAACTTCACTCCCCCCGTCACGTCACCCATATCCGCCATCGGGCAGCTCGGCGGCGGATCGCTCAATGGGGGTAATTCTGAGTTGATCGCAGCAGGAATTTTGTTAGCAGTTGGGCAAAACCATGTCACTGCAGGGGAGGCAGATATAACATGTGCAGAGAGAGTTAGATTTGGGTGGGGTGTGTTCAAACTGAAATCTAAATTGCAGTGTAAAGATAAAGCAGCCAGTATTTACCCTGCACAGAAACAAAATAACCCACCCATATCTAACTCTCTCTGCAAATGTTATATCTGCCCCCCCTGCAGTGCACATGGTTT
This sequence comes from Pseudophryne corroboree, assembly GCF_028390025.1. NCBI lineage: Eukaryota > Metazoa > Chordata > Amphibia > Anura > Myobatrachidae > Pseudophryne > Pseudophryne corroboree. The sequence goes on along the minus strand of NC_086452.1, from coordinate 412,376,894 downwards.
TGCCCAACTGCTAAAAAAATTTCCTGCTGCGATCAACTTGGAATTACCCCCAATGTGTAGGGCCCTTAACAGTCATGAGAATGCAGCCAGCTAATTCAGTAGGAACAAGTACCTTTTCTATACAAGTCAGTATTATGACCATTAACCGGGCATTAATGCATTATGTCAATGGCTTCTACCAAACTAGTTCATGTCACAAACTGGATACCCCAGTATCAAGATCACAAAACTGTCACTCAGACTTCTGCACTGTAACATATACAAATATCACCCCCTATGTTGCTTTGTTAAATTAAACTACATTAGTTAGTTCTATTAAAAAAAAAAAAGCTGTTTAGTTGCCAAGGATATTAGAATGAATTTAACGTATTCTGAGTTTTTTTCAAAATTGGCTATAGTTCTCGAGATAATGGATACCCTCAATTTGCAGGGAACTTAGGGGCTAATTCAGACCTGATCGTAGCTGTGCAAAATTTTGCACGGCTACGATCAGCCACCCTGACATGCGGGGAGACGCCCAGCACAGGGCTAGTCCGCCCCGCATGTCTGGCCCTCCCCCCACCACACGGGTGCGATAGCATCGCACGGCGGTGATGCTATGGCACTCGGTGAGTAAGTCCCTACCTGTGCAGCATTGATGCGCTGCATGTGACGTCGCGCAGCCACCGCGGCCTGCCCTCTGCGCGGTCTGGGAACGCCTGCGTTGCCCAGACCGCGCCCCCAAAACGGCGGCCAAACGCCGCCGGCCCGCCCCCTCCCACCCAGTGAACGCCTCTGCCTGTCAATCAGGCAGAGGCGATCGCTGGGCTGAAATGCTGATAGCATCTCTGGCATACACATGCACACTGCGGCACATGCGCAGTTCAGACCTAATCGCCCGCTGTGCAAAAGCGCACAGCAGCGATCAGGTCTGAATTAGCCCCTTAGACATAAAGTGTGCGTATGGGAATCTACCTGAACATTCTAGGTGTTCACTCCGCAATCATTCTAGAATATTCCCCCTCCATATATAAGTGATCAGCCACTGGACCGGATTCAGAGATGGACGAAAACGCAAAGCCATTTGCGTCCGATTTGAAGGTGGGAACATGCAGGAGACATCTCAGTAGAAGAGACGCCTCTTGCATGTACCTGCGACCCCAGCACTGCAACCGACATTGCAAGCTGAGATCCAACATCGCTTACTCAGCTGGGTGATGGAAGAGGAGGCTGCGAAGAACGGACCTTAAGTATCCGCAGAATTCTGAATTAGGCTCACTGTCAGTGTATCTCAAAAAGTAGAGTCTATCTAGCAAAAGTCATATTTGGAATCAGCATCACAAAGTTACCCCCAAATCGCTCTAATGTGACTACCAAAAAAAATTGGTGTTGATAAATATAATTCTGTCCTCTAAGTTACCTAAAAGCAGTGGCGTCGTGACGGGGGTGCGGTGCGCACCCAGGTGTCACCCTTCAATGGGGTGACACCAAAAAGAGCTGCACACCCCGCACCTCAATCCCATCCACGTCCGCACCCACACTCACTCCCAGGCACGAAGTAATTTACACACACGCCTGGCCTGCTTGTGTTCACCGCCGCGGCGCCGCCGGGTCCGTACTGCTGCAATCTCTATACGCCGGTACCGCAGGCCATTCTGGGAGGGAGAAAGTGAGGAGACTTGAGTCGAGTGCACGGCGCCCACGTGGAGTGCGCCCGGCTCTCGTCTTTGCAGCTGGCGGCACTCTCGTCCCTGCCTGCCACCGCCGGGCGCACACAGAAGATGAGCCAGGCGCTTGGTTCCTGTACCTGCCGCCGCTGGAGCTGGTAGGCACTAAAATTAAATGACAATCCCCAGTATCTCCCCCTCCCACCCTGCATCCTCTCCCACCCAGCATCTCTCAATCCCCAGCATGTCCCTCTCCCACCCTGCGTCCTCTCCCACCCAGCATCTCTCAATCCCCAGCATGTCCCTCTCCCACCCTGCGTCCTCTCCCACCCAGCATCTCTCAATTCCCAGCATGTCCCTCTCCCACCCTGCGTCCTCTCCCACCCAGCATCTCTCAATCCCCAGCATGTCCCTCTCCCACCCTGCGTCCTCTCCCACCCAGCATCTCTCAATCCCCAGCATGTCCCTCTCCCACCCTGCGTCCTCTCCCACCCAGCATCTCTCAATCCCCAGCATGTCCCTCTCCCACCCTGCGTCCTCTCCCACCCAGCATCTCTCAATCCCCAGCATGTCCCTCTCCCACCCTGCGTCCTCTCCCACCCAGCATCTCTCAATCCCCAGCATGTCCCTCTCCCACCCTGCGTCCTCTCCCACCCAGCATCTCTCAATCCCCAGCATGTCCCTCTCCCACCCTGCGTCCTCTCCCACCCAGCATCTCTCAATCCCCAGCATGTCCCTCTCCCACCCTGCGTCCTCTCCCACCCAGCATCTCTCAATCCCCAGCATGTCCCTCTCCCACCCTGCGTCCTCTCCCACCCAGCATCTCTCAATCCCTGCGTCCTCTCCCACCCAGCATCTCTCAATTCCCAGCATGTCCCTCTCCCACCCTGTGTCCTCTCCCACCCTGCGTCCTCTCCCACCCAGCATCTCTCAATCCCCAGCATGTCCCTCTCACCCTGTGTCCTCTCCCACCCTGCATCCTCTCCGACCCTGCGTCTCAATCCTCACCCTGCATCCTCTCCCACCCAGCATCTCCCCCTTCCTCTGTCCCAATTACCATTATGTCCTTCTCCCACCCTGCATCCCCCCTCTCACCCAATGTCCCCGTCCTCCTCAGTCCTTCCACCACCATGTGTCCTCTCTCTCATCCAGTGCCTTTTAAGGACATGCCCCTTCTGATTGCCTATACCCATTTTATCGGCGTGTGCCACAGTACACCCTCGAGTGGACACTGCCCCTTTCAATTTTCCATACCTCCACTTCAAAATTCCCACTTTGACCACTGTGATATAATATAAAAATAGACAGATGGAGCAATAATAACGGAGGCTTCATCTGTATAATGTTAATTTTGTTAGTAGTTTATGTCACTACTATTGCCACTTCATTCAGTGATTTATGAGTTACAAGTAAAACTAGTGCAAAAACATAACTAAGGATTCTGTGTGGTGTGATACAGTAGGAGGTCCATGGGGAAGGTGACACCATGAGTTACCACAATGGGTGACACCAACCCTAGTGACTCCTCTCCTTAAAAGATCATGTTATACTTAGAAAACTTTGAGAAGTAGCACTGCATAACCTTGCTCCCCTAATCTGCATTACAGGAATAATGTACTATATGCCGTGTTTTGGGGTTAAGGGGAGAGGGGGGGGTTTGAGGATGACACAAAATTCAGATAACTGAGGGCCCATTTTGGTGGTGAATTTCAATTTGCAAAAAGGTAGAATTATCCCAAATCCTTGTTTCCACTTACCTTTTAATGATGCATTCCTATGGCAAGTTTGCGTAGCTACTGATCTACTAAAGGTTTTCAATAACAGCACTAGTTGTCCAGTTCTTTATTCTGTTTGTAGTTTGACCCTGCAGAAAGGACAGCGTGATACATACATACTTTACTTTCCATTAGTAGTGCAGACCAGGTATTTAAAGAATAAAACATAGCCGTAGAAACAAACTGATTCACCCAAGAGGATAATATTAATCAAGGTCACAGCGAACACTACTAAAATAATGCTGCACAGAAGTCACATTGTCTTCCAACAACATAAGCACATATTCGTCTACAAACTTCTCTACACTGTACCTTTTCGTGAAGTACTGAACATGTAAAATCAGTTTCCTGAAGTAACCAGAGTTAATGGAGGCAATAAATAATGACATTGGGGGTCATTCCGAGTTGTTCGCTCGTTATTTTTTTCTCGCAACGGAGCGATTAGTCGCTAATGCGCATGCGCAATGTCCGCAGTGCGACTGCGCCAAGTAAATTTGCTATGCAGTTAGGTATTTTACTTACGGCATTACGAGGTTTTTTCTTCGTTCTGGTGATCGTAATGTGATTGACAGGAAGTGGGTGTTTCTGGGCGGAAACTGGCCGTTTTATGGGTGTGGGTGAAAAAACGCTACCGTTTCTGGGAAAAACGCGGGAGTGTCTGGGGAAACGGAGGAGTGTCTGGGCGAACGCTGGGTGTGTTTGTGACGTCAAACCAGGAACGAAACTGACTGAACTGATCGCAGATGCCGAGTAAGTGTGGAGCGACTCAGAAACTGCTAAGTAGTGTCTATTCGCAATTCTGCTAATCTTTCGTTCGCAATTTTGATAAGCTAAGATTCACTCCCAGTAGGCGGCGGCTTAGCGTGTGCAAAGCTGCTAAAAGCAGCTTGTGAGCGAACAACTCGGAATGACCCCCATTGTGTAAGTTTTTGAGACACTCGCTACAAGTGATTATATATAATCGTTCAGAGGGACCCCTGACAAGTACTGGTGCCTCAGTTGTGCAATGAGCAACATTCCAGAAGGAATCACAATTCCCTAAAGTCTGTTGGCAGGAATGTCTGCTCTGCAGGGAAAACAGCAATGTCATAATGGAGCTTCATTTTGGGAAAACAAATTATATTGGTATCTCGGAGGAAGGGCGCTTCCAAATAATGGGGGTAAACTAGGTGATGCTGTAGCCCAAAGTATAAGAGTTATTACCTCTAAATGTACAGATACAGCTCATGTATCCCTGACAAATAAAAATCACATTACTCCTAAACAATAACCATCTGTTTAGGCCTATTTTGGTGTGAATAAAGACAATGTATGATACATGTACTGAAATCACTGTAATTGTAATATACTGTATTACCTCCCAACTGTCCCGGTTTGGGGGCTCTGTGTCACCGTACTGATCAGGCTAGAGCATGGGTCTTCAACCTGCGACCCTCCAGCTGCTGTGGAACTACACATCCCAGCATACCCTACCACAGCTTTGCTATTAAAGCATGCCAAAAGTGAGATAGAGCATGCTGGAATGTTTAGTTAGGCCGCAGGTTGAAGACCCATGTTGGGAGGTATATGACATTCACTATGCTCTGTGGGTAATGGGTGTGCGCTTTTAGGGGATGGTGTTGAGCCAATGTGTAGGAAATTATGGGAACACATTATATATATATATATATATATATATATATATATATATATATATATATATATTATAGACACACACACAGGGTCATGTGAATGCTGCATATTTCTGCTTGTCATTGGTATAGGTTCTTGTACCTTTACCCGTAATCAGATCGCTGTTCTCTGTATACACTGAATATTTGCCATGCTGTTTAACAATATGTGAATACAGTGTGTAACACACATTTTATCTACATTACACTCATAGTGATTGTCATCAATATGCACACAGCTGATCTTTGCAAGACAGACATACCTATGTAGGTGTATGTATAGAGCACAGTATGTACATTGTTCGTCCTAATAGATAGATAGATAGAGAGAGAGATAGATAGAGATATATATATATATATATATATATATATATATATATATATATATATAAAAAACATGTACACACACATAGGTAATGTGTCCCCTAGTAATGAGACCTGTGTGTGTGCTCCCCAGGACTCTGCCCCCAGCCCCCTCCAGTGGTACAGCCATGTTCCCGGTTGTGTCGCACTCACCTGGGGGTCGGGGTGCCTGTGCTCCGGGGGGCAGGGTGGGGGGGAGCGGCTATATGGAGAGCGGGGCGGTGAGGAGTGCGGCCTCCATGCTGCCTGTCCCCGGCTGCTGCATTGTGGGAGTCTGACCTCACTACTCGCCGCCGACATGGGAGCCGTCACTGACGGTAAGTATAGGCCCTGTCACTGGCGGCACACTGACACGGCCTGAGCAGCCCCGGCCTCCCCGCTCTGGCGCTCACTAGCCGGAGACCGGCCGGCGTCAGCTAGGCCGCAGAGCCTCGGCGTCGCGCTACCGCCCGCCCGGGCATAGGCGGCACTTCCTGGCCGTGTGATGGGGCGGCGACCGCGGCTCTAGCGGGGTTCCCATTAATCATACTTATGCTGGGCCTAGCACTTGCTTCATGTATACGGTGCAGGTCACTGGCCCAGTTATATCATTCAGGGTATACAGCAGGTGCCTCACATTGCTATATAGGACATGTAATGATATGTATGCCATGCTGCACTGTGCAATACAATGCTCTGTATCCCATTACTAGAACATGCTGCCTGCAGTACAATCAATGGTATTCCAGTTACTGAAGTGTAAATTCTGTGCACATTACCATATTTGTGCGTGTGTTTCATTCATTAGTCACTGTTCTGGTAGCTGCCTGCAGTCCCATTCAGAGGGTAGTCCTGTATGTACGATTTAAGGGCCCTATACACTTGACGATAACAATGATCGATATGAACAATATTGTTCAAAAATGAAGGATAAATTGTTCATATCGGTCAGTGCGTATGCATCAACAATGAACGATGCCCGGCCGCGATCGTTCATCGTTGATCTGTCCTTATTAAAGGGCCCTACAGACTGGGCGACCCGCCGCCGAGCTGCCCGACCGCCGATACGGCAGACGGGCGACATGGTGACGGGGGGAGTGAAGTTTCTTCACTCCCCTCGTCACCCAGCTCCATAGCAGTGCATGCAAATATGGACGAGATCGTCCATATTGGCCTGCATTCACAAGTGATGAGCGAGCGCGGGGCCGCGCATCGTTCATCGCTGGTGCCTCCACACTGAAAGATATGAACGGTATCTCGTTCGTATCTTTCACTGGTATCAACCAGTGTGTAGGGCCCTTAATACATGCAAGTCTATTTGGATGATATAGATGTATGTACTCTCATATCGTCCAAACTGACCATCGATGTATCGTCCAGTTTGGTGGCAAAATCGACCATCCATAATATCGTTGGTCAATAAAATCGGTAACATTGCTAAGTGTGTAGGGCTCATTAATGTGTCTCTGGTCGTCCAAGGAAAGTTGCTCTTTCGCATTAATTCATTTACATGGCAACATGTCTCTAACATGACGCTATCTGTTCTGGGGGAACATAGCCAGTGTGGTTGGGCTCTATGGCAAATGTGAACAGGGAATTTTCTATGGCATATCAGGCATAGTGTGAAATGGGGGCATGCCGGATTGTCATTGCATGTAAGCTTTTACTTGCTGCAACAAGTCTGGATACAGTTGTATTCATTGCTTTGAAATAAGATTATCTGATCTTCTATCAGACCAAGGTATTCAAAAGAGATAAGTCTAGCAGTATCTGCTCAATCAGAAAACCATTTATACCAGAGGTTCCCAAACTGTGTGCCGTGGCTCCCTGGGGTGCCTCGGGACACTTGCAGGGGTGCCCTGGGTTGGAGGTCCAGGACCAATTCAAATTATTCATGGTCAATATAATAGTCAAAACCAGTGCTGGTGGCTGCCAGTCATAAAATATGTGGCCAAACAGAAGCAAATCTTGTCCCTCACCACACAACTGACCCTAAGGATGACATATAAACGCGATCTACTTAATGTAATATTTCTTTCTAAATTTCTCAATAAGAAATTTTTGGCCTAGGGGTGCCGTGAAAAAAATTCTGATATTCTAGGGCGCCGTGATTCAAAAAAGTTTGGAAACCACTGATTTATACTGAGCTCCCTTGCTGCCCAAGTGAATTCACTGACTTGAATCAATTCTTATATAATGTTCCGTAAGGAGACTGCATACAGAACACTCGTTTTATCCTTCGTTTTGGAACTATTGGAGGTTTCGTACTTTGGAGTTCCGCACACGGGGGTTCATTCAGATCTGATCGCTGCTGCGCGTTTTCTCACAGCGGACGATCAGATCCGAACTGCGCATGCGGCTGAGCCGCAATGCGCACGCGGGTCAGATAGCTACAGTCGGCGACAGGATGGTGCGAAGGATCCATTCGCACGAGCGTTCGCAAGGTGATTTGACAGGATGGCAACTGACTGTTTTCAAGGAATGTCCGGAAAAACACAGGAGTGCCCACGTGTTTTGAAGGAGGGTGTCTGACGTCAGCTTCGGCCCCGATCAGCAGGATTCAATAGCACTGGAAGAGTAAAGGTGGGTACACACTAGTAGATATATCTGCAGATCAATTGATCTGCAGATATATTTATGGACGGATCGGGCAGTGTGTTCAGCATACACACTGCCCGATCCGTCGGGGACTGACGTCATGAACTGGGCGGGCGTGTACACACGCCCGCCCAGTTCAGCTGTCAATCACCGCCGGCCGCCGCAGCATGTGTACGGGCGGTCGGCCGACCGCCCCGTACACACACAGCGACGTGCCAATATATCGGTAGATATATTGGCCGTCGGCTGTGCTGCGCGGCCGACGCGATACGTCTGTGAACGACGGAGTTCACAGACGTATCGGCCGTACACACTGGCCAACGCTCCCGCGATATATATCGGCCGTTCAAGAGAACGGCCGATATATCGACCAGTGTGTACGGGCCTTAAGTCCTGGGCTGCGCAGAGACTGCACAAACTGATTTTTAGGAGCTCTGCTACACATGCGTTCGCACACTTGCACAGCGAAAATACACTCCCCCTGTAGGCAGCGACTATCTGACTAGGCAGCCCAGCGATCAGATCTGAATGACCTCCACAAACAGGACTGTATCCTATAACTGCAGAGTGTATTCCAATCTACCTGATTGAAGAAAGCCTACCTTGATCCCAGTGCCGTAACTAGACATTTTAGCGCTGTGTGCAAAAGACGGCATCGCCCCCCCCCTTGCGGAATATAAGGGCAGTGCGCGCCAAAAAAAAAATAGGGGAGCGGCTTCATGGGGAAGGGGTGTGGCCACAAAATAATACCAATTCATATTACGGTGCACAGTAGTCTCCATTATTCAAATTACGCCACACAGTAGCGCCACTACACCATGTAGAGCCCCTTTTTACACACTACGGCAGACAGAGTCCCCTTTTTACACCCCGCCTCCGTGCACAGGAGCTCAGTTTTGTAGTTGGTGCCATGCAGTAAGCAGGCATACAACAGGGGGCTGCTCCAGCAGCCCTGAGAAAAAGCTTTTAAAAGAAAAATGAAGACTTCAAGGGCTGCAGCAGAGGCACTGTCTGTGTTAGATGTCAGTCAGACATCTCCTGCTGCAGCTCCATCACCCCCCCCAGCGGCGATGTATACTCCCGCGCCCTGGTTGCCGGGTACTTACAGCGGAGGCTCCGGTTTTCTTCCTGTTAGTCACACACACAACCGCTGTTCTCCTGGATCGCGTGGCCGCACTCAGGGAGGAGGTAAGTGGGTCCCCCCGGTGGGACCCGCTGTAAATCGCTATCCCGCTGGCGTGGACACTGTGGTAGTAAAGGGACCCCACTAGGCCACCAGGGCATGGGCACAGGTCGTTTTTTCTCTCATAAACCGTTTATATAAGCCCAGAATACCCGGTGGTGAAGTCCAGGAGGGGGATAAGGCTTTGACCTGTAGCCCCAGCTCCAGGGCACCATTTAGAGTAAATGTTCCCGCCCTGGAGCTGCATATCTCTCTCTCCCTCACTCCCTGTCAGCGTTTGGGCGCCATTAGGACAAGCTGAGCTGATCCTGGGACTGTTTGGGCAAATCCTTATCTGTAAAGCCGCCTGCCTGTCAGCGCTGTGCATTTTACAGGACACAAGTATTCTACATGTCTGCTGACTGTGTTAGTTAAGAAAGAGTGCATTTAGTCAGGGTTATATAGTACAAGTACCCTGTGATATACATCCAGTCTTTACTGTGCATTGTTATATCTATTGACTGTATAGCTGTACATAGTACTTTAAAGAATATAAGGACATATCCTTTCAGCTGGAGTACTACTCTGTATTTCTAGTCCAGTGCAGTTTTATTGCATGTCATAATTTCTGCATTGTACAATGTGACTGTGTGTGTGTATATAGCTGCTGTGTGACCTCCATTTCGTGTATCTCATTCAGATTGCTATGCCTATATTCTATAACCTAAGGGGGCTAAGTGCGTCAGGTTTATCATTTAATATTGGTAGTTCACAGGATATACTCAGTGTGTGTCTGTGATTTTTAGTCACGATATACCTCTTGAATTCCCTGTTTGTGCTGATACACTACACAGGGGGTTCTTGTCCGGTATTGTGCTGCTGATATTGTACTGTGTTGCCTTGCATTGAGCTTTCGGATATGTCAGCTACAAAGGGCAATGGTGCTGGGGCTGATCCCACATTGCGTGGTGGTGACACTGCAGACACGTTTGAGGAAAACATAGCAGCTGAGGGTTCAGGTTCTGGGGGATCCTGACCCCCAAGTGGGACTGTAGCAATGGGGGTTCAAAATGACCCACCTTGGGCTACCTTCTCCACGCTATTCAATACGCTGGTAACTAGACTAACGCCCCCTATGGGACCTCCTGTGCCGGTACAACCGCTTATGGTTCGCCATGGGCAGATCAACTGTCTGCTCAGTTACAGCAATTGAACCTATCACTGACTACTCAGAAGTCTAACCCTCGCCCGCCTAAGACCAAGGGGTCCTTTAAGCGGGCCATTACTTCCTCACAATCCACCAACGTCCCAGATTCCTCGTCTGATGAGGATGGCGTTTATACTGACCCCACAGATTCTGATCCCAACGCTTCTGATGGGGAATCTGTTTCACAGGTGGATGTTCCTGACTTGTTGGAGGCTATCAGGACCATTCTTTAAATTACTGATGACCCGGAGCCTGATGCTGCCCCTAAGAACCCGGACAGGTTTAAACGTCACAAAGTGGTAAAACAAGTTTTCTCTTACGTCCTAGAGGATGCTGGGGACTCCGTAAGGACCATGGGGATAGACGGGCTCCGCAGGAGACATGGGCACTTTAAGAAAGAACTTTAGGTATGGGTGTGCACTGGCTCCTCCCTCTATGCCCCTCCTTCAGACCTCAGTTTATTACTGTGCCCAGAGGAGACTGGGTGCATTACAGGGAGCTCTACTGAGTATCCTGAAAAGAAAGTATTTTGTTAGGTTTTTTTATTTTCAGGGAGCCTACTGGCAACAGACTCCCTGCATCGAGGGACTGAGGGGAGAGAAACAGACCTACTTTAATGTTAGGCTCTGTTTCTTAGGCTACTGGACACCATTAGCTCCAGAGGGATCGGTACGCAGGTCTCACCCTCGCCGTCCGTCCCAGAGCCGCGCCGCCGTCCTCCTCGCAGAGCTGGAAGATAGAAGCCGGGTGAGTATGAGAAGAAAGAAGACTTCTGAGGCGGCAGAAGACTTCAGATCTTCAGTGAGGTAGCGCTGTGCGCCATTGCTCCCACACAGACACACACAGGCAGACACTGTAAGGGCGCAGGGGGGGCACCCTGGGCAGCAATATGAACCTCAATCTCTGGCAAAAATGTATATATACGGGCTGGGCACTGTATATATAAGAGCCCCCGCCAGTTTTTTCAATATTTTAGCGGGACCAGCCCGCCGCTCCGCTGAGGGGGCGGAGCTTGTTCCTCAGCACTCACAGGCGCCATTTTCTCCACAGCACAGCGCTGAGAGGAAGCTCCCCGGACTCTCCCCTGCTTACACGGTGAGAGAGGGTTTTAAAGAAGGGGGGGGGGGGCACATCATTTGGAGCAAAATACATGATTACAGCGCTATCTGGGTAAACATATTGTGGGTCATTGGCGCTGGGTGTGTGCTGGCATACTCTCTCTCTGTCTCTCCAAAGGGCCTTGTGGGGGAACTGTCTTCAGATAAGAGGATTCCCAGAGTGTGTGGTGTGTCGGTACGCGTGTATCGACATGTCTGAGGTAGAAGGCTCTCCTAGGGAGGAGGTGGAGCAAATGAATGTGGTGTCTCCGTCGACAACGCCGATACCTGACTGGATGGATATGGATATGTGGAATGTTTTAAGTGCTGATGTGAATTTATTGCACAAAAGATTGGACAAAGCTGAGGCTAGGGAACAGGCAGGGAGTCAACACCTGCCTGTCCCTATGTCGCAGGGACCTTCTGGGTCTCAAAAGCGCCCACTATCCCAAATAGTAGACACTGATACCGACACGGATTCTGACTCCAGTGTCGACTACGATGATGCAAAGTTACAGCCAAAATTGGCTAAAAGTATTCGATATATGATTATTACAATAAAGGATGTACTGCATATCACTGATGACCCCTCTGTCCCTGACACGAGGGTACACATGTTTAAGGGAAAGAAAGCTGAGGTAACCTTTCCCCCCTCTCATGAGCTGAACGAGTTCTGTGAAAAAGCGTGGGAATCTCCAGACAAGAAACTGCAGATTCCCAAAAGGATTCTTATGGCGTATCCTTTCCCGGCAAAGGACAGGATATGGTGGGAATCCTCCCCTAAGGTGGACAAAGCGTTGACACGCCTATCTAAAAAGGTAGCGCTGCCATCCCAAGATACGGCTACCCTCAGGGATCCTGCTGATCGCAAGCAGGATGTTACCTTGAAGTCCATTTACGCACATTCTGGTACCTTAATCAGACCGGCGATAGCGTCGGCTTGGGTTTGTAGCGCTGTAATTGCGTGGACAGATACCTTATCGACGGAGATTGATACCCTGGATAAGGATACCATTTTATTGACCCTAGGACATATTAAAGATGCTGTCTTATATATGAGAGATGCTCAACGAGACATTGGTCTACTGGGTTCTAGAGTCAACGCTATGTCGATTTCGGCTAGACGAGTCCTATGGACCCGGCAATGGACAGGTGATGCCGACTCAAAGAGGCATATGGAGGTTTTGCCTTACAGGGGTGAGGAATTGTTTGGGGAAGGTCTCTCAGACCTGGTCTCCACAGCTACGGCAGGTAAATCAAATTTTTTGCCTTATATTCCCTCACAACCTAAGAAAGCGCCACATTATCAAATGCAGTCCTTTCGGTCACAGAGAAACAAGAGAGTACGAGGTGCGTCCTTTCTTGCCAGAGGAAAGGGCAGAGGAAAAAAGCTGCAAAACACAGCTAGTTCCCAGGAACAGAAGTCCTCCCCGGCCTCTACTAAATCCACCGCATGACGCTGGGGCTCCGCTAAGGGAGTCCGCCCCAGTGGGGGCACGTCTTCGAGTTTTCAGCCACATCTGGGTTCACTCGCAGGTGGATCCCTGGGCAATAGAAATTGTTTCCCAGGGTTACATGCTGGAATTCGAAGAGGTGCCTCCTCGCCGATTTTTCAAATCGGCCCTACCGGCTTCTCCCCAGGAAAGGGAGATAATGTTAAATGCAATTCACAAATTGTATCTTCAACAGGTGGTGGTCAAAGTTCCCCTACTTCAACAAGGGAGGGGATATTACTCAACCCTGTTTGTAGTCCCGAAACCGGACGGTTCGGTCAGACCCATTTTAAATTTAAAATCCCTGAACCTATACTTGAAAAGGTTCAAGTTCAAGATGGAATCGCTCAGAGCGGTCATCGCCAGCCTAGAAGGGGGGGATTTTATGGTATCCCTGGACATAAAGGATGCATACCTTCATGTTCCCATATATCCACCTCATCAGGCCCTGAGATTTGTGGTACAGGATTGTCATTACCAATTTCAGACGTTGCCGTTTGGGCTTTCCACGGCCCCGAGGATTTTCACCAAGGTAATGGCGGAAATGATGGTGCTCCTGCGCAAGCAGGGTGTCACAATTATCCCGTACTTGGACGATCTCCTCATAAAAGCGAGATCACGAGAGCAGTTGCTGAACAGCGTGTCACTTTCACTGAAGGTGTTACAGCAACACAGCTGGATTCTCAATATCCCGAAGTCACAGTTGGTTCCTACGACTCGTCTGACCTTTTTAGGCATGATTCTGGATACGGACCAGAAAAGGGTTTATCTTCCGATAGAAAAGGCCCAGGAACTTATGACTCTGGTCAGAAACCTATTGAAGCCAAAACAGGTGTCAGTGCATCACTGCACTCGGGTCCTGGGGAAGATGGTGGCATCTTACGAGGCCATTCCCTTCGGCAGGTTCCATGCGAGGACTTTTCAATGGGACATACTAGACAAATGGTCCGGGTCACATCTACAGATTCATCAGCTAATCACCCTGTCCCCCAGGGCCAGGGTATCTCTCCTGTGGTGGTTACAGAGTGCTCACTTTCTAGAGGGTCGCAGGTTCGGCATTCAGGACTGGATTCTGGTAACCACGGACGCGAGCCTCCGAGGTTGGGGAGCAGTCACACAGGGAAGAAACTTCCAAGGTCTTTGGTCAAGTCAAGAGACTTGTCTTCACATCAACGTCCTGGAGCTGAGGGCCAAGCGGAGACCTTGCTTCGCGACCTACCGGTTCTGATCCAGTCAGACAACATCACCGCAGTGGCTCATGTAAACCGCCAAAGCGGCACAAGGAGCAGAGTGGCAATGGCGGAAGTCACCAGGATTCTTCGCTGGGCGGAAAATCATGTAAGCGCACTGTCAGCAGTGTTCATTCCGGGAGTGGACAACTGGGAAGCAGACTTCCTCAGCAGACACGACCTGCATCCAGGAGAGTGGGGACTTTATCAGGAAGTCTTCGCACAGATTGCAAGTCAGTGGGGACTGCCACAGATAGACATGATGGCGTCCCGCCTCAACAAAAAGCTACAGAGGTATTGCGCCAGGTCAAGAGACCCTCAGGCAGTGGCTGTGGACGCGCTAGTGACACCGTGGGTGTTCCAGTCGGTCTATGTGTTTCCTCCTCTCCCTCTCATCCCAAAGGTGTTGAGAATAATAAGAAAAAGAGGAGTACAGACAATTCTCATTGTTCCAGATTGGCCGCGAAGGGCCTGGTATCTGGATCTGCAGGAGATGCTCACAGAATATCCGTGGCCTCTTCCTCTAAGACAGGACCTGCTGCAACAGGGGCCCTGTCTGTTCTAAGACTTACCGCGGCTGCGTTTGACGGCATGGCGGTTGAACGCCGGATCCTAGCGGAAAAGGGCATTCCGTGGAAGTCATTCCTACTCTGATAAAGGCTAGGAAGGACGTGACAGCTAAACATTATCACCGTATATGGCGAAAGTATGTTTCTTGGTGTGAGGCCAGGAATGCTCCTACGGAAGAATTCCATCTGGACCGTTTCCTTCACTTCCTAGAAACTGTAGTGAATTTGGGCCTAAAGTTAGGCTCCATTAAGGTTCAGATTTCGGCCTTATCCATTTTCTTTCAGAAGGAATTGGTTTCTCTCCCAGAAGTACAGACTTTTTGTGAAGGGAGTGCTGCATATTCAGCCTCCTTTTGTACCTCCGGTGGCGCCTTGGGACCTTAACGTGGTGTTGAGTTTCCTTAAGTCGCACTGGTTTGAACCACTTAAAACGGTGGAGTTAAAATATCTCACTTGGAAGGTGGTCATGTTGTTAGCCTTGGCTTCGGCTAGGCGAGTTTCGGAATTGGCGGCTTTGTCTCATAAAAGCCCCTATCTGGTTTTCCATATGGATAGAGCGGAATTGCGGACCCGTTCTCAATTTTTGCCGAAGGTGGTGTCATCTTTTCATATGAACCAACCTATTGTGGTGCCTGTGGCTACGCGAGATTTGGAGGATTCCAAGTCCCTTGATGTGGTCAGGGCTTTGAAAATGTACGTGGCTAGAACGGCTCGGGTCAGAAAAACAGAAGCACTGTTTGTTCTGTATGCAGCCAACAAGGTTGGCGCTCCTGCTTCAAAACAGACTATTGCTCGCTGGATCTGTAACACGATTCAGCAGGCTTATTCTACGGCTGGATTGCCGTTGCCAAAATCGGTTAAGGCCCATTCCACTAGGAAGGTGGGCTCTTCTTGGGCGGCTGCCCGAGGCGTCTCGGCATTACAACTTTGTCGAGCTGCTACTTGGTCGGGTTCAAACACCTTTGCAAAGTTCTATAAGTTTGATACCCTGGCTGAGGAGGACCTCCTATTTGCTCAATCGGTGTTGCAGAGTCATCCGCACTCTCCCGCCCGTTTGGAAGCTTTGGTATAATCCCCATGGTCCTTACGGAGTCCCCAGCATCCTCTAGGACGTAACAGAAAATAAGATTTTAAACCTACCGGTAAATCTTTTTCTCGTAGTCCGTAGAGGATGCTGGGCGCCCGTCCCTAGTGCAGACTACTTCTGCAAGACTTGTATATAGTTTTGCTTACAAAAGGGTTATGTTATAGTTTTCATCGGTTTCGAACTGATGCTGTGTTGTTTCATACTGTTAACTGGTTCATATATAACACAAGCTATACGGTGTGAATGGTGTGGGCTGGTATGAATCTTGCCCTTGGATTAACAAAAATCCTTTCCTCTTACTGTCCGTCTCCTCTGGGCACAGTTTCTCTAACTGAGGTCTGGAGGAGGGGCATAGAGGGAGGAGCCAGTGCACACCCATACCTAAAGTTCTTTCTTAAAGTGCCCATGTCTCCTGCAGAGCCCGTCTATCCCCATGGTCCTTACGGAGTCCCCAGCATCCTCTACGGACTACGAGAAAAAGATTTACCGGTAGGTTAAAATCTTATTTTACCTCATTCTGACCATTTAGTTGAAATACGTCAGGAATCCTGGGAAAATCCAGGACAGAAATTCATGCCTCACAAGAAGATGCTGGCTCGCTATCCCCTCGCAGCGGAGCTAAGTAAAAATTGTGAAACCCCCCCCGCCATTGGATTCGCAGGTGGCGAGGCTGGTGGTATCCTCAGCTCTGCCGGTAACTACCGTCACGTCTCTGAAAGAACCGATAGATAAGCGTGTGGAGGGTTGTTTAAGGGCAATTTACACCCTAACTGGTGCTTCGCATAGGCCCACCATTGCAGCAACATGGGCTGCAGAGCCTGTTGAAGCGTGGGCTCAGGAGCTGGAGGCGGAGTTGCCTTCCAACGCTTCTGATTATGCTAGACAATGTCTGTCTTATATTGTCACAGCTTCTCATTACATTAAGGAGGCGGCTTCTGATGCCGGTATTCTGGCGGCCAAGGCTTCTACCTTGTCCATTTTGGCTCGCCGGATTCTCTGGTTACGGCCCTGGTCTGTGGATCTGGACTCTGTGTACTCCCGTTTAAGGGAGTCATTCTTTTCGGAGAAGACCTCAACAAGATAGTGGCTGACTAAGCTTCTGCTAAAACGGCATGTCTACCTAGTACTGCTCCTTCGGTGCCGAAGGCTAAGAGTACTCCATTTCGCTCCTTTCGTCCTTCAGGGAAAGCAAAAGGTCAGGTGTACCCAAAACAGATTCGCACTTCCAAACACAATAAGCCCAAACCCAAACGGGCCTGTGCTGCCCGTCAGCCTGCTTCCAAAACTGACAAGCCTGCCGCATAACGGGAACGGAAAGTCGTCACTCGAGGTTACGCCGTATCCTTCAAGCATCGTCCCCCTCATCGATTTTGCCTGACAGACGTCCCTTCGGATCAGGTGAAGGCAAAAACTCTTAATTTCGTGGTACAGTCCCTCCTGAACACAGGAGTGGTAGTACAGGTGCCTCTGGCTCAGAGAGACAAGGGGTACTATTCGCCTCTGTTCCTAGTCCCGAAACCGAACGGGTCCTCCCAGCCCATTCTCAACCTCAAGTCCTTGAACAAATTTGTGAGGGTTTCCAAGTTTCGTATGGAAACTCTTTGCTCTATTGTTCTGGCATTGGAACCTGTGGGATTATATGGTCTCCCTGGACATACAGGATGCTTACCTGCATATTTCCATAGCAGTGTCGCATCAGCAATACCTGAGGTTTTCGGTTGGCAACCTCCATTACCAATTTCGGGCGTTACCTTTTGGTTTGACTACGGCTCCGCGAGTTTTCACCAAGGTCATGGCAGTAAAGACGGCTGTACTCCGCCGTCAAGGGGTCAGGATCCTACCGTACCTGGACGATTTGTTGATCCTGGCAAATTCCCCAGAAATTCTCTTACGCCAGGATCTGACTATCCAGTTTCTGCAAGCCCACGGGTGGCTTATAAACTGGAAGAAATCTTCCCTGGTCCCTGCTCAGAGCGTGGTGCACCTGGGGGCGTTGTTGGACACTCACAACCAGCGGTTGTTCTTGTCTCAGGAGAAAGTCCTGAAGATTCAGGACAGGATTCGATGCTTCCTATCTCGTCCGCAAGTGTCGATACATTCGGCAATGCAAGTGCTAGATTTTATGGTGTCTGCTTTCGACATGGTGGAGTTCACTCAATTCCATTCCCGCCCTCTGCAGAAGCTAATTCTTGCCAAGTGGGACGACCTGCCTCACCGGATCAAGTCTCAAATGATCTCCTTGTCTCCGGAGGTCCTTCTGTCACTTCAGGACCAACGATTGAGCAGGGGTCGTCCCTTTTGGATCTCCAACTGGGTCCTTCTGACGACGGATGCCAGTCTGAGAGGTTGGGGCGTGGTATTGGAGCAACACTCCCTTCAGGGTCGGTGGACCAAAGAGGAGTCTCTCCTCCCGATAAACATTCTGGAGGCCCGGAAACCGGCTTCTTCTCGGATTTACCTAAGGTCTGGAATTCTTTCTTTGCTTGGTGCGCATCTAACAATCGTGACACTTACAAGTTTAGTACGGCCAATTTTTGGCCTTTCTACAACAGGGCCTAGACTTGGGCCTTCGTCTGGCCTCCATCAAGGTTCATATTTCTGCCTTGTCGGTTTGGTTCCAGAGAAAAATTGCGACTTTACCTGATGTACATACGTTCACTCAGGGTGTGTTACGGATTCAACCTCCCTATATCCCGCCTGTGGCCCCTTGGGACTTGTCGGTGGTTTTGGAGGCGTTGCAAGGGTCTTCGTTTGAGCCTCTTGAATCTGCAGACTTTAAGTGGCTTTCTCTTAAGGTATTGTTTCTGCTGGCTATTGCCTCTGCTAGAAGAGTGTCGGATTTGGGTGCCTTGTCTTGTAGGTCACCATATCTGATTTTTCACCGTGATCAGGAGGTTCTTAGAACACGTCCCGGGTATTTACCTAAGGTGGTGTCTTCTTTCCACCTTAATCAGGAGATTGTGGTTCCGGCCTTTGCCTCTCCTGATTTGTCTTCCAAAGAGCGTCTTTGGATGTGGTACGGGCTCTCCGAATCTATGTGAAGAGACCTGCCTTCATCAGGAAGTCGTATTCTCTCTTTGTTCTGTTTGGTTTTCACAAAGGTGGCTGGCCTGCTCACAAGCAGACCCTGGCCAGATGGATTAGAATGGTGATTGCACATGCTTATGTACAGGCTGGCTTTCCTGCTCCTGCTACCATAAAGGCCCATTCTACTCGGTCGGTTGGACCTTCTTGCGCGGCCCGCCGTGGTGCG
The DNA here is from genome assembly GCF_028390025.1 of Pseudophryne corroboree. NCBI lineage: Eukaryota > Metazoa > Chordata > Amphibia > Anura > Myobatrachidae > Pseudophryne > Pseudophryne corroboree. The sequence continues at coordinate 412,357,766 of NC_086452.1, read as the reverse complement.
ACCATTGAACAATTGTGCAAGGCGGCTACGTGGTCCTCAGTGAACACGTTCATAAGGTTCTATGCCTTCGATACTTCCGCCTACCAGGATGCTTCCTTTGGACGCCGGGTTCTTGTGCCCACTATTGTGCATCCCCTCCCATAAGGAACTACTTTTAGTACATCCCCAATGTCATTCCCTGTGGAGCCCAGTGTACCCCGCAGCAGAAAACGAGATTTATGGTAAGAACTTACTGTTGTTAAATCTCTTTCTGCAAGGTACACTGGGCTCCACAGGGCTCCCACTCTGACGCACTTAGCTTCTTTGGTATGGTATGGCATTAGCCGCTGTCACTTTCTCATGTCGTGAGAATGTGGTGTATGTGGCCACTAACAGTTGTCGTCTCTTTTGCCTGTTACTGCATTGGACTGGTTAACAAAAACTGAGCTCCTGTGCATGGAGGCAGGGTTATAGAGGAGGCGGCGCTAGGCATTCTGGGAAGAAGGTCAAAGCTTTGAGCCTGTTGGTGCCTCTGATCAAGATCCTACTCTACACCCCCCAATGTCATTCCCTGTGGAGCCCAGTGTACCTCGCAGAAAGAGAATTAACAACGGTAAGTTTTTACCATAAATCTCGTTATTACACATTACGGCAGACAGCGTCCCCCTTTTTACATGTTATGGCAGACAGCGTCCCCCTTTTTACATGTTATGGCAGACAGCGTCCCCCTTTTTACATGTTACAGCAGACGGCGCCCCCCTTTTTACATGTTACGGCAGACAGCGTCCCCTTTTTACTCATTACGGCAGACATCGTCCCCTTATTACACATTACGACAGACAGCGTCCCCCTTTTTACACATTATGGCAGACAGCGTCCCCTTTTTACTCATTACGACAGACAGCGTCCCCCTTTTTACTCATTACGACAGACAGCGTCCCCCTTTTTACTCATTACTGCAGACAGCGTCCCCTTTTTTACTCGTGACGGCAGACAGCGTCCCCTTTTTACTCGTTACGGCAGACAACGTCCCCTTTTTACTCATTACGGCAGACAGCGTCCCCTTATTACACATTACGACAGACAGCGTTCCCCTTTTTACACATTATGGCAGACAGCGTCCCCTTTTTACTCATTACGACAGACAGCGTCCCCCTTTTTACTCATTACGACAGACAGCGTCCCCCTTTTTACTCATTACTGCAGACAGCGTCCCCTTTTTTACTCGTGATGGCAGACAGCGTCCCCTTTTTACTCGTTACGGCAGAAAACGTCCCCTTTTTACTCATTACGGCAGACAGCATCCGCCTTTTTACTCATTACGGCAGACAGCATCCGCCTTTTTACTCATTACGGCAGACAGCGTCCCCTTTTTACTCATTACGGCAGACGGCGTCCCCCTTTTTACACGTTACGGCAGACAGCGTCCCCTTATTACACATTACGGCAGACAGCGTCCCCCTTTTTACTTATTACGGCAGACAGCGTCCCCCTTTTTACTTATTACGGCAGACAGCGCCCCCTTTTTACACATTACGGCAGCCAGTCCCCCTTTTACACATTAGGTAGACAGGAGAGATATAGATAGACAGACAGACAGACTATACTTACCATTTCTCCGCTTGCTCAGGCAGTCAGGCTCCTCGGTGCAGGTGAGAAGGAGGAGGGGGAGGAGGTAGCCGCAGCAGCGCACTGTAATTGTGGGCGGCGCCGCTGTAGCTGTCCCTCTCCTTCCGCATTGGCTGGCCACTGCAACAGCTGTGAATGCTGGGATGAGGGAAGCGCAACCCAGCATTCACTGCGGCGGCCAGCCTATGTGGAAGGAGAGGGACAGCTGTGGCGGCGCTGCCATCAATTACATAGCGCTTCTGCGGCTCCCTCCTCCCCCTCCTTCTCCCCTGCCTCCGGAGCTGCTACTTTCCAGTGGCAGCACACTCACCAAGGCGGCTTGTAATGAGTCAGTTTGACTCATTACAAGCCGCTGATGATTTTAGGGAAAGTGGGCAGTTGCGCCCTCAGGGCGACTGCGCTGTGTGCCAGGCACACCTGGCACACGCGTAGTTACGGCTCTGCTTGATCCCACAAGACTGTCAGTCTCATTTAACACACATGCCATGACCTACAGTAACCCAATCACACTAGTGCAGTTCATAAGACCTAACTTTGGCTGTAATATTCATAATTTCCAATCTCATTACCTGTTATACCTGCTTACACTTTAGAGTATTTACAGCCACCTCTCAGCCACCTCTCAGCCAACAAATGCGTCCTCTTACAGCTAGCCTCAGTACACCATGCAGCGCGAGGTGCCTAGCAGGAGTGAGCCGCCAGGTTCCATGCAACTCTGCTAACATCGGACAACGCAATGCGGCTAGAACACCTGGGGAGACGGTGCTGATTAATGTGATATATGATACTTGTACACTGTGTGTGACAGAGGGTGGTATCCTGTTAGCTGCCGTGAGCTACTGCAGCTAAAGCATTCCCCCGGGGCTATCCAATTAGCCCTGTAAACGGGAAATTATCAGGGATTATGAGGGGGCACGCAAAGCAGAATCCACGATAAGCAGCCCCAGGAGACCCATTTTCTCTTACGTCCTAGAGAATGCTGGGGACTCCGTAAGGACCATGGGGTATAGACGGGCTCCGCAGGAGACATGGGCACTATAAAGAACTTTAGATGGGTGTGCACTGGCTCCTTCCTCTATGCCCCTCCTCCAGACCTCAGTTAGATCCTGTGCCCAGAGGAGACTGGGTGCAATACAGAGGAGCTCTCCTGAGTTTCTCTGAAAAAGACTTTTGTTAGGTTTTTTATTTTCAGGGAGCACTGCTGGCAACAGGCTCCCTGCATCGTGGGACTGAGGGGAGAGAAGCAGACCTACTTAAGTGATAGGCTCTGCCTCTTAGGCTACTGGACACCATTAGCTCCAGAGGGTCGGAATGCAGGTCTCACCCTCGCCGTTCGTCCCGGAGCTGCGCCGCCGTCCCCCTCACAGAGCCGGAAGATAGAAGCCGGGTGAGTATCAGAAGCAAGAAGACTTCAAAGGCAGCTGAAGACTTCAGATCTTCTCTGAGGTAACGCGCAGCGGTAACGCTGCGCGCCATTGCTCCCACACGCGCACACACACACAGCGGGCACTGAAGGGCGCAGGGGGGCGCCCTGTGCAGCAATATTAAACCTCTTGGGACTGGCTAAAGTATATAGATATACTGGGGAGGCAGTATATAAAATAATCCCCCGCCAGTATTGTGAATTTGAGCGGGACCGAAGCCCGGCGCTGAGGGGGCGGGGCTTGACCCTCCAGCACTAACCAGCGCCATTTTCTCCACAGCACACTGCAGAGAAGCTGGCTCCCCGGACTCTCCCCTGCTGAACACGGTGACAGAG